>NC_059427.1:39726161-40332411 GCF_021028975.2 Sphaerodactylus townsendi | reverse complement strand
GTGAATGCAAACTGATCAGACATGGAATATATACCAGCAAGAAAAAAAATGACTGAAAGATGTTCAACAACCATTTTTCCAAATGTTGGGGGGGGGGGGCGGCGGCGGCGGTGGCATGGAATGCTCAGTTCATTTCAAGATACTTTATATAGGCCAGATTTGTAAATATTGATTAGAGCAATAGCAGGCAAAGACAGCATTCAGGATGATCTTTGCAAAGGAAATACATGTGGGAGAACCATAGCATAGTTTCATTTTTTAAAATGACCTGAGGAGAATGACACCAGTAATAGACCCTTGTCTCTAACTGATGTTAGCATCACAGGGTATACTATGTACATTTGGTTATGCCAGTCTGAAACGGACCAGTTGGGGAGGGGCACCCACATCTCTATGCAGGCTTCCACGCTACCAGGCCCTTGCCCAGTAGTGGACGTGGCTGCCTATTTGGCAGTTCGCCCAAATGTGGATGGCCCCCTATTTTTACATGCGGGCACGCGCCTATCCCGGTACTAACTGGCCGCTGTCTTGCGGCTCTGCCTGGCTGCTTTAAACCTCCCACCTAAGGAATTTTGGTGGGTTGCACATGGGGGGGGGGTAATCCACTAGGAAGGGAGCGGTGGGGGAGCTCCCCTGTGACTACACCTCCTTAAGAGGTAGGAGTAGAGCAAGCTGGCGGTTGGAACACCCCATGGAGGCTAAGGTGGCTTGTACCCCTAGCTGTGGTTGGAGAGGGGCACCAGACAGGGGCACATCACCCAGCTGTAATGCCTCACTCTAACCCACTGCTGCAGTCTATTCCTCCAGCAGGTGGGCTCGAGGAATTTGGTTGACTCTGGGCGGCAGCACTCAGGCTGCCCAGAGGCTTGGATCACCCCTCCCATGCTGCACCACTTGCTTTCTGCTGCTCTATGTCAATAAAAACCTCTGGCTATGGCCAATTTTTTTTACCCACAAATAAGTGTCATGTGTTATTATTCCAAGTTTAGTATTAGGTAACTGGAGTGGATGGGTCCGCACCTTAGCCCACAATGTGGCTTCTGGTGTGGTGCTTGTAAAATAGATCCTTCACAATTAAATATTCACTGCTAATATGTTAAATATAAATATGTGTACAATAAAGTGACTGCAGAGGTTCAAGCAAGTAAAACAAGAGGCACCAATAAATCCAGACGCCTCCGTAAAAATGGCTTTTGAATCATTCCTCCTGCCATTGTGCAGATTTGGAAGTATTGACCCTAACAGTGGAAGGCCAAATTCAGTGTGCTTTGGGACCTGCCATTATAAAACAGAGAAAAACTATCAGAAAACCTTCTTTCCTCGAGCGTTTATATTACTTGTAAATGCCAGCCCCAATCTGTGAGCCCTCAGTCTTTTGATACAATAGCTCCTGATGCACTTGTCTCTTTCTTCTCCTTTATGGCAATGGTGCTGGTAGTGGCTAGAGCAGCTCCAGTGATTTTCTATGTCTTTGGCTGGTTGCACACATTGATGGACACTGCCTATCACCAGCTATAGTAGTTGTTCAAAACTGGATTTTCCTGTGTGGATGAGACAATACAGAAGTGGAAGATTCCTATCTAGTGCAATATCCCTAATGTCTGTTCCTCCTTCATCCTTCTCACATGTGGCTTGTGCAGCAGTGAAACATGTTGCTCTCTCTATCCCCCTCTTCCTCTTTTCGTTTCTGTCCCTTCCTGCCATCACAGTAGCCATAAAGAATGATGAAGAAAGAGGAAGAGAGAAAGAGATAATAATAGTATGTAAGAGAGTACCACTGATGCACTAACAGCCATATAAGTGGGTAGGCAGGAGAAAGGGACAAGTGCGGACTAAGGTCTGAGCTGAAGGAGAACTCATTAATGATTGGTCGTCTTTTGAAGGGTAATGTTATAAATTGCTAGGGCTTATATCTAGGTCTAGGAAATAAGAATTTTGGAAGGACAACTAAACTTTACAATAGAAGTTCTCGCTTCATGTTTCTTTCATATGCCAAACATAAAGAGTGTCTCTGATCATTCAAGAAATTAAATGAATTTAAATTCGTGTTAATTCAGAAAATGAGAAATTGTCTACTGAGAGTTGCTGTGATCCAAGGATTGGGCTGAGTGATCCCACTCATCTGGTACTCCTGGAAATATTGAGCATTTACTTTTTAACACTCATGGGTAACATATATTGAGGTTAAGAGTTTATAGTCTGAATTACTGATAAAAAGAACTGCTACATGCTTTTCCAGCAAATGCATAAAGAACCCTACACATTTTGAAACGTGCAAGGCAAGGGAGAGAGTTCAATAACGATAAAGACTTTTATCCGACAGTGATTTGCTTTGAAATTGGGATAATTTATTCACATGTTTGTTCTGAATAAATCAGTTACCACTGTCCCTACACTTCACAGTGTCTGTCAAAGCGTGTGATTGTTTGCTGATCTTTTGGTTCCTTTGTGACATGCAGCTGACACCCTGTCAAGAGCTCAATCCAGCAAGGAGCTTGCTAGCAAAGGAAAACTTCCAGAGGTTCATGCCTCAAATTTGTAAATGTCATAATACACAGTTTTATAAATGCTGCCGACAAAGATGATGGCACCACCACAAATCATGCTGTATGCAGATGGGCTGCTTCTCAATTCTCCCCTTTCCCCTTACAAAATGCAGGCCAGGATTATGCATAGCTACAAAATTTTCAGCATGACTGTCTTGATGCTTTGCCCAGCCTTGGAAGACATTATATTGTTATGGTAATTAGGGAAAGGAGAATAATGAACATAATTAAGGGGGAACAAAGGAGATGTAAAAAAAAAGGAAAAAAGCTGCTTTTGATTCCCTAGTTCTGACAGCCTGGATAGTGTTGCCAGTCTCCAGGGGGTGGCTGGAGCTCTCCTGAATCACAACTAGGGTTCAGGTTAGAGAGATCAGTTTCCCTGGGAAATGGCTGCTTTGGAAGATGGACCTCATTGAGGTTCCTCCCACTCCAAACCAAGCCCTCCTCAGATTCCATGCTCAAAATCTTCAGGAATTTTCCAACCCAGACCTGGCAATTAGAGCTGTGCATTTAGATGTCCCCAATCCAAATATATATCCATAAGAATAGGGTTGGTGATTTGGATAAAACGAACCACCTATTTGAGCCGAATAGCAGCCAATTTGGGCATATTCGGGGTATATTCGTCTAAATATGAGCCGATCCGAATCGAAAGTATTCAGATTGGCTTGTATGTATTCGGGAATATTCAGGGATCATTTAAATGGTCTTCTAATGCCACCTATTCCCCTGCCAAGCGCCTGCAAGCTGAGGATCTTTAAAGATCCCTGATGTGAGGGCACTTGCAGGCAAAAGGGGTGTGTAGACTCTACCCCCTTTTTGCCAGCAATTGCCTGCATGCCATGGATCTTTAAATATCTTTAAAGAGCTTTAAAGATCACTGGCATGCAGGCACTTGCCAGGAAAAGGGAGGTGTGGACTCTACCACCCTTTTGCCAGCAAATGCCTGCACATTGCAGATCTTTAAAGATCTTTAAAGGCACTTACTGGGAAAAGGGCTATGTGGACTCTACCCCCTTTTGCCAGCAAGTGCCTGAATGCCACAGATCTTTAAAGCACTTGTGGGGGAATTGTGTTTGTGGACTCTCTTCAGTTTGACAGAGTCCATCCCCCTTCCCCCTCCAACAAAGGAGGCTTGGGGTTTCCGTCACTTTCCAATGTTTCTCTCTCTTTCTCCCAAGTGCTTCTCTGGTTTCCATTCCATGCCGAAGTGAGAGATGGTCTGGGGAGAAAGAGAGAGGAAGACTCAAAAGGGAAAGAATGGGTGGGGGGGGGGAGAGGATTATTTTGTTGGTTTTTTCTTTAAACGTTTAAAGGGAATTCAAGTGGCTTGAACTCTCTTTGAGCTATGTTTAAAGAAATAAAAAGCCCTGAAGAATCCACCCTCCAGAGATCCCCCCAATACTTACTTTGGGGTGCATTTCAGGGGCACATGTTTTAAGATAGTAGCACCAAAATGGCATGGCACCTTCAGGAGACTCTTCTGATGATACCACCCATGTTTGGTGAAGTTTGATTCAGGGGGTGCAATTTTATGGACTCTCAAAGGGTAGCCCCCATCTCCTACTAGCTCCCATTGGAAACAATGGGGGATGGGGCATCCTGTTTGGGGGTCCATAAAATTGGACCCCCTGAACCAAACTGCACCACACCTGGGTGGTATCAACAGGAGAGCCTTCTGAAGATATCCTGAAATTTTGGTGCTGCTAGCTTTAAACATGTGTCCCCTACAGGCCAGAACCCAAAAAGCACCAGAAATACAAAATACAAAAAAACAAACAAAAACCGTAGACAGACCCGAATATATTCAGGTATAACAAATATGATTTTTATCTTATTTGGGCATACAGATAATTTTATGCTTGAATAAACTCAAATCTGAATGTTACTGACTATTTTCGATATTGCTCAACCCTAAAGAACATAAGAAAAGCCATGCGTGATCATCAAAACCAGCAGTCTGGTGACGCAGTGGCCAATCAGGTGCTTCATGGAACGGGTGCAAGGGCTGAAGCCAGAAAAGAAGACGGGAAGAACTTTCTCCTCCCTTTTGTCTGAGGTCCTCTTTTATGTGCAAAGGATAGCAACCACTGGGAGGATGGAGGGGGATTTGTGTGTGTGTGTGTGTGTGTGTGTGTGTGTGTGTGAGAGAGAGAGAGAGAGAGAGAGAGAGAGAGAGAGAGAGAGTTGTCACCAGCACAATGAGTTCAGTTCTGAAGAATACATGGAAACAACAGTGGTAGGTAGCCCTAGGGATTGCCAGTAGTTCTGGCAATTCCTAGAAGTACTGCTGTTGCTTCAAGGCCAATGGCTTTTATTATTATTAGTTTAACTTTATTTTAATTTGGGATATTCCCCCTGATGCAGATCAGCTGCAGGGAATGGAAATTCTGGGCTGGGATACTGGAGGGCAGGGATGGGAGGATTAACTGCCTGGCACTGTATGAAGTTCGACACCCACAGGAATGGGCTGGAACTGGGAAGTGTTGACAGCAAAAATCTGTTCATAAATCTTTAGATACAATTTCCTGATTATTACCTTTTTTGAAGTTGATTTTGTGAGACTCACCTTCTATTGTATACATATATTTTTCCTGTTTCTGATCTTCTTTTGATATTGAAGGAAGTATCAAAATATATGCACACAATGGCCTGCTGTGACTTCTGTCTTCTATAATTTCAAAATGGGGAGGGAGGGCATCTTTCAATGTAATGTGCTCCCACCCCTGTCTGTTTTCCCTTGTCAGAGTGATTCCATTTGAGATTTGAAGCTTGATCAATGAGCATGGTAAACTCTGCCCCTTAAAATTATATTGCTTCTCATACATCCATATAGCAATTTTGCTTTGCTTTGTTTTTATAGTGGCACATGTTTCTTTTTACAATTAAAGCACATTCTAAAAGTGCAGTGAATGCGCAAAGGCTCTGCAAAAGCTTAAACCCACAAGAATGACAGGAGGAGATCGCTTTGCATTTACATTATGCTATTAAGCATTCATGAGCCATGGCAAACTGCAGTAACAAAACAAGTGGAAATGATCTCAATGCTGGGTGCAGTTTGAAGGCAATAGGACTTTTAAGCAGTGATTGGATGAAATTTAATGTAGCTGTTCTTAATATGGTGAATGTTTACTAACATGTTACTGGGTCCAGTTTTTCTAGTATTAAGCATTTCATTATCAAACCAAACTAAGAAGAAGAGTCTGGATTTATACCTCACTCTTCTCAACAGTAAGGAGTCCCAAAGTGGCTCACAAACTCCTTCCTTTTCCCTTCCCACAACAGACATTTTGTGAGGTAGTTGAGGACGAGAGAGTTCTGAGAGAATGGTGACTAGCCCAAGGTCACCCAGCAGGCTTCATGCGGAGGAGTGGGGAAACAAACCTGGTTCACCAGATTAGAGCCCACCACTCATGTGAAGAATTAAACCCAGTTCTCCAGTTTTTAATGGGCACCCCAGGGGTTCTTATGACTGCCAGGGTCCAATCAGAAGGAACAGCGAAGGGCTTGGAAGATCAGGACTCTGACAGGTGGCATGGCCTACAAGGACCATCACAAACCAAGAGATGGTCCTAATCAAGGACATTGTGTGAACATAATGTTAGGATGCCTACTGTTGATGACAAATGCCTGATAGGCTCTTAGTCTGAAACAAGGCACTTATAATTGTAATGCAAATTGAAAGCTCTAAGACCACAATAAAGGAGATAAAAACATGCTTAAAATGGTTCTAAGCAGACCTAGTCGCATTGCAGCAAAGTCTGTGAGAGCCATCTGCAAATGAATAAAGACAGTGGCCCATAGATATGCATTCTCTACTGTTGTCCCCCACCTTGTGGAACAGCTTGCCCCCATACATCTGTGATTTTGCAGAATGTCCCAAACCAGAAGGTTCAAGGTTGATTCTGCACTTGCGTTATTGACCTAAGTTTGAGCTGTGTTCGACCTAAGTGCTCCGCACAACCACTGGGATCGATGTGGTTTTGTACCAGCTTCGCCCTGTGTAACGGTCAAATTTCCGACTCCAGTTGGGAACTACTACTTTTTCAGGGAACCACGCTCAAACTCAGCTCGATTCCAGAAAAGTGCGGAATCCCTGGTGCCAGGAGTCCCCCATTCAGCCAATCACAGCTGAGTGTTTCGGGCATGCGTACAGCTGGCCAATCAAAAAAAGCCACCTTCGTCCCTCCATTCCTGTGGCAGTTTTTTTATAACGTGTGTGGGCATAGACGGAACATGGCTGTAGAACAGTAGCCAATCGGAATGGAGTGGCGAAGAGGCACAGGATGATTCCACCCTCTGAGCTGGGATCAAGCTGGTTGCAGTGGGGAACAACAATGGCTTCGACCTAGGTTAGTACCCTTCTCAGGGAACTGGGTCAAACCTATTTTACTCGTGTGTGGAATCGCCCCAAGAGGGCATTATTATAAAGAGATTAGAGCTGTAGTGTAACGGAACAGCTTTAGAGGACACTTTTATAATAGGATTGTAATTTATGGCAGCGTTATTGTACCACTTAGCCTTTACCACATTTCTATCATTGTAATCACTTTCTGCATGATGGTATACTACACCTGAGACAGTCTTGTTTGCACTGTTTTCTCATTCTGTTATTATAGTTGCATTGCTTATTGGATGCATTATACCGTTAGAGTGATTTTTAAAAAAAAACATTTTGTAATCAGCAAGGAGAGCAAGGAAGGCAGGCTAAGTCGAATAAACAAATAAATAAATAAATAAATGGGATGAATGAATCAACAAACAGAAAAATAGGACAAATGAACAAACGAACAAATAAATACAAATACAAATAAATACAAATAAATACAACCCCCCCAAAATAAATCTATGAAAAACAAAACAGGGAAACAAAGTCCAGCTCAGATTGTGACAGTCCTCGAAGTAAAGGGCTGGTCCAGACTTGTGGAGAAGATGACTAAGACCCCTTCCGCACATGCAAAATAATGCATTTTCAAACCACTTTCACAACTGTTTGCAAGTGGATTTTGCTATTCCGCACAGCTTTAAAGAGCACTGAAAGCAGTTTGAAAGTGCATTATTCTGCATGTGCGGAATGAGCCTTAAACATGTTACTAAGTAGATGCAAGTTTGTATCGTCTACTGGAGACCGACTAAAACCATTATTGAAATAAACATTAAGGATTCGGTGAATTTGCTCCCTCCCATTTTCCAAACTTCAAAATGCAATTCTTTATTTGTATTTAAGGATTAGCAAAGGAATAGATTAGGTTTATGACTTGGAATACTAGATGCTATTTTCAAAGATGATTCTACTTTGCCTTGTTGAGGCAAGGGTCTTTTCTAGGCAATGCGCTGCATGCTTAATTTTAAAATGCTCCTCTGTTTCTCCTCAGGAGTTAACTTTTTAAAACAACATTTCAAGAGATGAAAGTAAACCATGGAACATTTTTCATTTTTTTAAGGCTCCTCAGTTCTTATCCCTCAAGAAATCATTCCACTGGGGAGATATATGATTTATGTTTAGTGAACTACCTCTCTCTCTCTCTCTCTCTCTCTCTCTCTCTCTCTCTCTCTCTCTCTCTCTCTCTCTCTCTCTCTCTCTCTCTCTTTGTGTGTTTGTGTGTGTGAGAGAGAGTTCAAGGGGAGGAGGATGTGAATGACATAAAGCTGAATTCTTTGTATTCTAATTAATCTCTATAAAATTAACAGCAAACCTAAAGAAATGAATGTTACCAGGGTGGCCAGATAAAAATCAGATAATTACAAATTTTAAATTAATATTAAAACATCAAACCATCAAGCCTGAAGCCCACTGTATTTATAATTTTCCTTTGTAATACTCTGCCATGATTTTAATTTGGAAAGCTCAGTGAAATCCCCCCTGAATAAAATCCACCTTTAAAAAAAATCAGTTGAAGATATGTAAAGTATCCCAGCCCATTGAACGTTACAAGAGATTTAAACAGTAAATGAATGTTGGGTAGTCTTTAGTGAAGAGGGTATATTTGTCCCCTTATAACCAACTCGAAGTCTTATAGTTTTTGTTTTCAGTTTCAAGGATATCATGAAGATAAATCTCTATAAGGCAGAAGAAGACCGAAGAAGGTTCTCACAGATTAAGAATGGGTTCATCTATTTTATTGAGTAAAGGTAAAAAAGTCAGTAATATCTCACATTTAAGATATTATTAAAATGATATTCTTGGGCTTAAAATGAGCTTAATTCACTCTAGCACTTGCTACAAAGTTAGCTAGATAATACACTCACAATTGTCGTGTGATAAATAATGATAAATTGTGAAGAACTTTTTACTGTGCCATCCTAAGTAGCATTAGACTCTTCCAAACTAATTGAATCCAATGCCAGCTTGGTGTAGTGATTAAGGTGTAAGACTAGGATCTGGGAAACTCAAGTTTGAATCCTCCCTCCGCCATGGAAACTTCCTGAGTGACCTTGAGCCAGTCACATAGGCCCCTTCTGCGCACACAAAATAATGCATTTTCAAACCACTTTCACAACTGTTTTCAAGTGGATTTTGCTCTTCCACACAGCTTTAAAGAGCACTGAAAGCAGTTTGAAAGTGCATTATTCTGCATGTGCGGAATGAGCCATATATACTCTCAGCCCTGATTCTGTGAAGTATTTGGATGGGAGACTTCCAAAGAATACCAGGGCATGACTCAGAGGCAGGCAATGGAAAGAAGGTTCTCACAAATTATGAGCCCTTCGGGGATAGGGCGGTATATAAAACTAAACAATAAAATAAATAAATAAATAAATAAATAAATAAATAAATAAATGAAGCCACCTTTGAATGTCTATTGCAGTGGTGGCGAACCTTTGGCACTCCAGATGTTATGGACTACAATTCCCATCAGCCCCTGCCAGCATGGCCAATTGGCCATGCTGGCAGGGGCTGATGGGAATTGTAGTCCATAACATCTGGAGTGCCAAAGGTTCGCCACCACGGGTCTATTGCCTTGGAAACCTTACAGAGTCATCAGAAATCAGCTGTGACTTGGTGGTACCCCCCCTCCCCGGTGAAACTTTGCTTAGGATTGCACAAATATGAAATTGTGACATGGAAAACACCAGACGTACCTCATACTCCCTTGCAGCTTGATAAAGCCCCGCCCAAGAAAAGCTTTATCTGGTAATAATGCTTCTAGAAGTTAAAATGACTACACTGAAACTACTGTATTTATGTCACTGGAAAAGACAATAAAAGAAAATAAGGCTAGGAAATGTTGAGAACAGTAGGAAAAGACATACAATGAGAGGGACTGACTCAACAAAAGAAGCCATGGCCCTCAGTTTAAGAACATAAGAACATAAGAACAAGCCAGCTGGATCAGACCAAAGTCCATCTAGTCCAGCTCTCTGCTACTCGCAGTGGCCCACCAGGTGCCTTTGGGAGCTCACATGTAGGATGTGAACGCAATGGCCTTGTGCGGCTGTTGCTCCCGATCACCTGGTCTGTTAAGGCATTTGCAATCTCAGATCAAGGAGGATCAAGATTGGTAGCCATAAATCGACTTCTCCTCCATAAATCTGTCCAAGCCCCTTTTAAAGCTATTCAGGTTAGTGGCCATCACCACCTCCTGTGGCAGCATATTCCAAACACCAATCACACGTTGTGTGAAGAAGTGTTTCCTTTTATTAGTCCTAATTCTTCCCCCCAGCATTTTCAATGAATGCCCCCTGGTTCTAGTATTGTGAGAAAGAGAGAAAAATTTCTCTCTGTCAACATTTTCTACCCCATGCATAATTTTGTAGACTTCAATCATATCCCCCCTCAGCCGCCTCCTCTTCAAACTAAAGAGTCCCAAACGCTGCAGCCTCTCCTCATAGGGAAGGTGCTCCAGTCCCTCAATCATCCTTGTTGCCCTTCTCTGCACTTTTTCTATCTCCTCAATATCCTTTTTTTGAGATCTGTGACCAGAACTGGACACAGTACTCCAAGTGCGGTCGCACCACTGCTTTATATAAGGGCATGACAATCTTTGCAGTTTTATTCTCAATTCCTTTCCTAATTATCCCCAGCATAGAGTTTGCCTTTTTTACAGCTGCCATGCATTGAGTTGACATTCCCATGGAACTATCAACTAAGATGCCTAAATCCCTTTCCTGGTCTGTGACTGATAGCACTGACCCCTGTAGCGTGTATGTGAAGTTTGGATTTTTTGCCCCTATGTGCATCACTTTACATTTTGCTACAAATTTTTTGTAGCAAAGTTTGCATGACCTGAGCAAGGCTGTTAATGAGAGGACATGTTGGAGGTGATGGATTCATAAGTCAGAAGCAACTTGATGACACATATCGCTCATGAACTTGTTCTTGCTCTCCCCCTTTCCCAAGATGTAAATACAGGCTTTTGGGGGAAGGCTAAGCCTATCAGAAGGGGCAGATCTACTTGGCAACTTTGGGAAAGCCATGCATAACATAGCTTCTAATTCTAAAGCAGCAGAAGGGGGGGGGGTGGTCAAGAGAAAGCCCCTCCTCTTCCATTCAATTCCAGAGTGCTCCAGAGCTTGCAATAACTCAGCAGAGCACAAAGTGGGGGGGGGAAGCAGGAAAGGGGGGCACATCAGGCATTCTAAATCATTAACAGTCACCAACCACCAAACTCCTTTTCCCCTGTGAGTGTTTAGAATGTGCCCTAAGCCTCCCCTCACAAAGTCTCACATTTCCCAGTCCACCACAGCCACTGTCATTACACAGTCCTTAAAATGGAGGGGTGGGGGGTGGGTGGGGAGAAAAGAAACTGAAAAGTCCTGTGGGTGGAAGAGTGGACGGTGTCTCTGCCTGTGGGGAGGAAGGAGATTAACAAGGCCAAGGACAACTACATGGGGGTCTGTGCCTCACTGCATAGAACTTGAAATCTTTGAACATCTTTTCAGAAGCATTTAACTCCCCCTTTTTTCCTCACCATAGTCTCACCCGACTAATAGCTGCAGCTTCTGCTTTATCAAGAGGAAGAAGAAGAGTTGGGATTTATATCCCCCCTTTCTCTCCTGCAGGAGACTCAAAGGGGCTTACAATCTCCTTGCCCTTCCCCCCTCACAACAAACACCCTGTGAGGTGGGTGGGGCTGAGAGAGCTCCGAGAAGCTGTGACTAGCCCAAGGTCACCCAGCTGGCGTGTGTGGGAGTGTACAAGCTAATCTGAATTCCCCAGATAAGCCTCCGCAGCTCAGGCGGCAGAGCTGGGAATCAAACCCGGTTCCTCCAGATTAGATACACGAGCTTTTAACCTCCTACGCCACTGCTGTTCCTTTTCCTCCCTTTTTCTTTCCCCCCACCTCCTAGTTGCAGCATAATTGGGGAGCAGGATGTGCACACTGAATAACGAGCCATCTATTCTAGGCAATTGAACCTCTTTCTTTACCCACCACCCAGGGCACCTTCCCCCTAGCCCCTACATCTGGACTTGCCTATATGCCCTGTTAGTTGATCCTCCAGGGCAGCCAGTTGGCTGCGGGGTTAAACAGGATGCTGGACAAGATGGACTGCTGGTCCGATCCAGCAGGGCTCTTATGTTCTTGCTACACATGCATATCTGATGACTTTTAATTTCAATGTGACTGGTGCCTGAAGAACTGTGGGTCTGATAGCTTTTGCCTTGTAGAGAAAATAGTGACTTTCGAGTCACTTGATTTTTTCATTCCTTGAAGTCACCAAGAAGCGTTCTTTTTTTTTTAACTGTGAATTCTCTGTTGACAGTAAAGGGTAGAAATGTCTGGTTGTCATGGGATGCTGCTGAGGAAATTGATATAAGCATCTTAAGTGAAAATTAAATATGAAGGGAGATTGTATATGGTATAGAGAGAAAACATGATCTAAGACACTGGGGGGGGGGGGGGGGGAGGGAGGCGAGTGTTCCGAAGCTGAACCAGTGCACTCACATTTTTGTGAACAAAGAATCTAAACATGCCTATTGTAGGCAAAAACAATTTAAAATGTTGGAACAAGCATTCAGAATGGAATGGTTCTCCTTCAAAGTGGATTTTTCCCCCTTGTCATTAAGTCACACCTGACTTACGATGATCCCTGTTGAGATTGTCAATGCAAGAGACACTCAAAGGTGGCTTGCAATTGCTGCCTCTGTGTTGTGGCCCTGGTCTTCCTTGGTGATCTCTCATTCAAATACTGCCCACAGTTGCTTAGCTGCTGAGATCTGACAAGATAGGGCTAACCAGGTCAGGGCTTCAAAGAAGATACATCCCATCTGGCAGTCTGCATTTCAGCTATATGTGCAGGTGCTTGGCCTGTAGAGCAGCAGTACTTTGGACAATGACTTTTCAGTCCTTCAGACTGGCTGCAATGGGCCTTTTATGATCCAGCAGAAGGGAGGTTCCCTCTGCAAAGTGATGGCTCAAGTGTGTTCTTTTGGGCGGGTAGCTGGCATCTTTGGGATATAAGCCACAAGGTGCAATTTTTTTAAATTAGTCACTGAATTTGAAAACTCCTTTGGGTTAAGCTGTCTGTGATTCCTAAAATTCCTAAAAAAATTCCTAAAGATTTTTCTTCTAGTCATGTTATTCCTGGGCACTTTTAATTGGTCAGGTTTTCCTTCTCTTGTCAGGAATTGAGGGGGTGGTAGTGCTGAATAAGCACAATATTAAATCTGCCTTTAGGCTGCAGCTTGTTCTGCCAGAGGATTTTGATCTTTAGGGCTTCACATTCAAAGAAAAAAAAATGGGGATGAGGCGGTACTCATGGGACTTTTGGTATTGCGTGCACATTTGAGCAATTGAGTTTTATGTTAGAATGAGCCATGATGCAAAGAGCAGCATCAAATAGTATAATAATATCTGCCCGGAGGATCATTTCAGGAAGTGGCACCTCCCTATTGGAAATGGAAATGATTCCATTGGCTCTTTGATAGAGAGGAGAGCACAGTGCTAATCAAGTCATCTTTATTCATTCATTTATTTGCTTGATTTTTACTACAAAGTCAGGCTCAGTGCCTATGTGCGCTTCCTACATGGTAAGAAATGTAAGCGCTATTCATATGGTTCCCCTATATATTCATTCATTAGAAAAGTTACATATGGAGGCCTGTCCTACAGGAGCAGCTAACATGTCATCATGACATGCATGACTTGGACCATGGTATTGGATTAGGAGACTCTTTTAGCTTCTCAGATACATGGGTTGCCGTGCTTCTGAATTTAGATCATGAGTCCATGACATTTGGCTGCTGTGGCTTACCTTCAGTTACATAGTTAAGATTCTTGTGTGGTGGTGGCAGCAGCTGCCAAAGCAATGTTTTAAAAATTCTGCACAGCCAATCAAATCTCCCATGGCCAATCAGAAGCCTTACTGGGCAACAGTCCTACCTGGTCCAATCCATTTCTATAGACACTTGGCAGGTTCAGGAAAGGTGTTGACAGGTGCTGTGACACCCACAGGCACTGTCTTAGGGGACCATGGCTTTCTTGGCTAGAAAAGAGCAATGTCTTTTCTTGGAAGTGGGCTCAAGGAGCTGCATTAGGTTCTGTAGAGACGTTCCTTAGTTTCCATCCCATTGTGTTTTTATGTAGACGGAAAACAACTAAGACAATTCTTTGATAAAAGCCTTTATCATAGCTCCTTATAAATGTCCAGAATCATGATCCAGCCCCCCAGCAATAAGGATGGGGCTTAGAAATCATGAGACTTAAACCATAACTAATGTGGATTTTTCACTCTGGTGTTTCCAACTGTTAACAAACTGTGTGGAGTTATATTAAATGTGAGTCATTTTTTTAACATGAATGTAGAGAGACTTTAATTTCCAGAAGGTGTTTAGCTGTAACATCTGCTATGTTGAGCAATGGCAAAAAGAGTAAAATGGCTTGCTTCTACATCATCAGAACAAGCAGATAGTCATTAACTTCATAACGTTCCTCTCTTTCATTGCATTGTATTATTTCATTGGTAATGCAATCTTCCTCCAACTGTCTTTATTGATGTGCAGCCCAGCTGCCATTCCACACATATGATTTGTAGAATGTCATTCATATATCCTATAATAAGATCCCTATAGATTTTACATGAAAAGAAATCTTGTTTTTTCTCCTGATGAAAACATCTCCTGATGTTTTTTATTTATATATCTTAAAATGAGTAAACCAAAAAGAAGCATCAGGGCAGGGTGGGGTTGCCAGCTCTGAGCTGGAAAGTTCTTCGAGATTTGGGGGTAGAACTTAGGGAGGAGTCCATCAGGGAGGTGAGGGAGTCCATCAGGGAAGTGATATCACTCTAGGATTTCAGTTTCTCCTAGACCAGCAGTGGCGAACTTGTGGCACTGCAGATGTCATGGACTACAATTTCCATCAGCCCCTGCCAGCATGGCCAATTGTGCCATAGGTTCGCCACCACTGTCGTAGACTATCATATAACAGAGTTCACCCTCCAAAGCTGCCATTGCCTCCAGGGGAACTGATCTCTGTAGTCTGAAGATCAATTGTAGTTCCAGGAGATCTCCAGGCCCTACTTGGAGGTTGGCCACTTTACGGCAGAGCCAGGTGGAAAACAGCTTGCATTGGTTGAATGAATACATTCATAAGAACATAAGAACATAAGAACAAGCCAGCTGGATCAGACCAGAGTCCATCTAGTCCACCACTCTGCTACTCGTAGTGGCCCACCAGGTGCCTTTGGGAGCTCACATGCAGGATGTGAAAGCAATGGCCTTCTGCGGCTGCTGCTCCAGAGCACCTGGTCTGCTAAGGCATTTGCAATCTCAGATCAAAGAGGATCAAGATTCCTTCCATTTACATGTATGCATTTAATTTTGGTTCCATTCCGGACTTTTAGCCCCCAGGATAAAGAAACAGGCTCGTGACTGCTAAAGCACTCAGGGAACACTATGCAGCAAATATCTTCAGGTTTTGAGGGCTGTCATTTTGTACTACCAGTTTATCCATCACTCATCAATTTTGAAATCTGTTGCCACAGCAGCCGGAATATATAGCTCATCTTCTGGGTGTATTCACTTTCAAATGTCATGGTGGGTCTTGTGTTTTCAGAACATGGATTGTAAGATGACAGACTAATTTCTTTAAAAAAATTTATACAGCCAATGAGAACAACTGCAGTTATTTAACACAAGATCAAAAGAAGATATTTGAGAGACTGAAAGCACCATGTTTCATGATCTGTGATTAATATCAAGTTGACTAGATGGATGATTTAGTTATTGGAAGCAGGCCCTAGATTAATAAGGCAGCTGAGGTGGAGACATCTGATTTAATCATAGCACTGGTATTGCACTTCCTATGGACATTCCTCAGACAGAAAATAATAACACACTGCCCCCCACCAAGCACAGATGCAGAGCAAGCATGCCAGACTCCATAGCAGCCCCACCAACATCCATCAATCATACAACAGCCAACAATCAACCCTTGATAGCAACATAGAGACACAAGAAGTGGCGTATCTTCCCAGGGTCAAGGGGTAACCCCTGTCCTTGGGTGCAACTAATCTAGAGTCACGTGTGGGGTGCAAAAATCTGCCCCCCGCATGACCACATGACTTTGCAAAGATGAGGAGGCAGCAGGAAGTCCTGCTGGCTCATTGTCTTCAGGCTTCCTTGGCCCCACCCACATCGTGGGAGCGATGACGTGGATGGGACCGAGGGAGCCCGAAGATGATGAGGCAGTGATGGCGCACTAATACAACTAATAAAATACCTATATTGGATAAAACATATGATTATGCAGTTTGTATGCCTGAGGTTTATCACAGAGAATTGTGAAGGCTGAATACTAGAAATGGTGAATATTGTCCTTCCTGTCTGAAACAAGAACTATGGATATGGCTATCCAGTGGTGACATGTTAAAGGAGTTATCAATGGAACAATAAAATGACAGAGTAGTGTAATAATGTAAGTCAAGGGTTCCCCAACATGGCACCTTTCCTTGCACTCACCAAGTGGGCAGGATCAGATGAGGCTTTTGTCCAGCCAGACTTCTCATTGGCCCTTGGAAATCTGTTGCTGTGCATATCTTTTAAAAGCTGCATTGGTAGCACATTGTCATTGGTAAACATTGGTAGACATTGTCTTTGCAGGACTGAATGTAAGCTATGTATATGCAAGAAAATATTTTTAAACAGTATTTTCATTTTTAAAGACATCTTATTAAACAGAATTTCTGCTTCGAAGGCTGAAGAATTACTGTTAGAGTTAGGCATGACCTCACTTCCTGGCAGTTTGTGGTTGGCTCTGCCTCTTATGATAGCCTTTTTGTGATTGGCTCCATCTCAGTTTGTGGCTATCTCTTTCTTTGGGCACAGCCATTTTATAGTTGCATCACTGCACTGTACCAGAATTTTAAGGGTTCACACAGACTCAAAAAAGATTGGAGACTCCATATTAGTTCTAAAGAAAAGCATATGTGATCTTATATGGTTCAGAAGAATGATTTACTGGGGGCAATAATTGACTTTTCAAGTAGCACAGTAGTACTATTAGAGAAAAGACCTTTTTGCAGGGAGAGTTTTTTTGAAAGATTCTCAACATTAGTTGTTCCCCTCTATTCTAATCCAGCTGATTACAACATGCATGGTAAGTCTGCATCCTTTACAAGCATTCTGCACAACACCTCTCCCAACTTCTGAATAGGATAAAAAGACTCAGTTCTCCATTTCTATTTGTGTTTGATGAATTGAAATTTGCCTCCTGAAAGCTTATACTCTGAAATTCTTGTTGGTCTTTAAGGTGCTACTGGTCATTAATGCAACTGTCCTACTGCAGACCATCATGGCTACCATCTGAAAATCTATTCAAAGGCAAGATACTTCTAATTTCCCAAAGGTGGAGAATGTAACAGAAGAGTTTTCATGTCCTGCTTGTGAACTTCTTTGAGAAGAACTGAATTAAGAATTCACAGGAGAGTGAATCAGATGACCTTATTGTCTTATTCAGTACTGCACTTCTTTGTACTATAGGTTCAAATCTTATGAATGCCATAACTGTGGTGAATTGTTCCTTCATATGTCAGTAGCACATCTCTCTCTTCTCTATCTCTCTCTGTTTGTCTGACCTCCCTTCATTTCAAAACAGCTAACAAAATGGGAAATGGTGAAAGATATACTACAGCTATATGAACACAGGGTAGCAACCTCAAAACAAAACAAGGCTGACAATAATAAATTACTTACAAAGAGAAATGCTTAACTTTTTTTTAATGTCCTCGACAAAAAACCCTCTGAAAGATTATGAACAAAACATTATGAACAAAACCAGGGAAATGCCTGCCTGGGCAGGGAAGAGACTATTTTTTTCAAGTGTAGAATTGTTGCTACCTGCTCTACCTCTTCCTTTCAGTTCCTGGAACTCAAAGAAAGCTGCCTCCTAGGAGGAGGGAAGGAAATGTGTAACCACCTGCCTGGGGAAGAGACTGCATTTATCTAGGCCACAGCTGTTGCTGCTTTATGAATTAATTTGAGGGCAAATAATATTTGTGAAATGTGATTGTTTCACATGTATGATTTTTCAGGGAAGTCTTGTAAGTCATTCTGGGTCTGAACTGAGCAGGAAAAAGTGAATTAAAAGTACTGGAAAGACAGATAAGAAAGAAAGAAAGAAAGAAAGAAAGAAAGAAAGAAAGAAAGAAAGAAAGAAAGAAAGAAAGAAAGATTAAAAGTGCCCCTGAATATGATCTTTAAATTACATGTTACTTTGTGATATCCTTGTGATGGACAGGCTAGGTTCTGCCCCTCCCTAAAGTGACCAATGGTAGCTCCTGGAATATGGGGGAGAGATAAGTTGGTAAACAGCAGCTAAAAAAAAGTGGAGAGTTGGCAGCTTGGGAGTTGAAAGGGGAAAGAGGATGTCTGACTGAGTGAAATTGTGGAGAACAGCTGCTTGGAGCAGGCTAAAAATAGTCTATTTTTAACCAAAGGAATAGAACCATAGTTCAAAAGTGCAGTGGAAGTGAAACCTTGTAACTTTTACCTTTTTAATTAGTACCATAAAGAAAAGTTAACTTATTATTTTGTTTAACCCTATATCTCAGTCTCTCTCTCCTTATATTCATATCTACTGGATATGAGTAAATGTTGCTCACAAATGAACTTCCAATCCCAATAACTCTTTGGTCGTTTCTGCATGGCAAAATTATACCTGTGTACCATCAGGTTTTTTTTTTAACCTGGGTCTATTTTATCACGGTTTGGCTACCTTGTCTGCTGAAATCTTTGTGAATGAAAGAGAGAACCTGAGAAGGGAAATGGACAAGACTCTCTCTGTACTTTAAAAGACATGTGAAAGGTAATGAATGTGATGCTCTGATCTACATGCACCCTGAACGGAAAAAGAGAAATGGAGAGTATGTTAGGAATCCTGGGTGAGTGGAGAAGGGGTGTCACAATCCTATAATATTGTTCATGGAATTTCACAGAGAATCTGCACATCTTCCATCATTATGTCAAGAACCAGAACAACAAAATAAGTATCGTCAGTGATGTTTGTTCAGTGTTTGAGTTAAAGGAAAAAACGCCAAAGATATCTTGCTATTTTTCTGGGGTTCACAGACTGAGACAAAGCAACAGTGGAAGTAAGCCATAATATCTTTTTCTTTGTTACAATGGCAAATACTAGTGGATTTGTCAGCTTCTAAAGGATTTCTTCATTGCCCACAGAAATAGTTAGAAGAAATATTATAGATGGGGGAAATATGTGGTAGAAATTCTAGATGAAACATTAGTATTTATACAAATGTTCTTGTGCTCTGGGACATTGCTCTGTGCGTGTACACCACAGAAACATTTGGCTATATTTATATACCCATCTGCTGCTTTTATATGAAGTGGGATGGATGATATACTATAAGGAAGTTTTATACTTGTTTTCATGAAAATGGAAGAGTTGTTGAGTGTCTATGCCTGGAAATAGAACCAAAGGCACTTCTAATACAGCAGAAGTGAAAAAATAAATGGGAATTATTTGGAAAAATCCATTTCATCCTCATAATAGTAGGTCCAGGTGCATCACAAATACTTCCATCAGCAGTAAAAACATTTTCTTTGCTCTTTTTGCTTTTAAATGCATAGCCTGTGATTTTAACATGTTGGAACCTTTTGAAAGCTTTCTTATTCCTTTCTGTCTCGTATCAGATTATAGCAAAATGAATGTGTGTGTAAAAAACCCCTACTGTCTCAGAAATGCAATTTAAAAATAAAATAAAGGCTGACCTATTTTGGTCTTCCTTTGCAAAGTCAAGTTGAAGAGAACCATCTTTTCCAGGCCTAGTCAAACTACTTGACGAATTTACTATTGAAGCATTTTGCCTTTTATGTATTATATATTCTATTCTCTCCTTATTTAAAAAATAACACATGTTCAGCTCAACTCTCTTCCCCATATTTTCTGCTAAAATTAAGATGCATGTATAAAAATATTTAATTACATAATGTGTTACTTTTGAAAAAGAATGATTTGGGAAAAATAACTTTCATGACCCAATAAATCTGTTCTTTTACAGCTCTATCCAAAGGGAGGCCCCAAATCCGCCTATAGCTATCATATACCCTTGACCGAAGAATGGTACACTCCTTCTATTTGGGATGGTTGTCCTCTTCCACCAAGTGCGCAGCTTCGGGAGGGACGCACATGGAGCGGTGAGGGAGGTAGGGGACACCCGCCTAGCCAGCCAGATCAGCCGAATCAACCCTGGCGATCAATGGGGTGACAGATGTCACAGCCAGATTGCCCTCACATCCGAATCCGCCTATAGGAGCAGTGCACAGCTGGTGGATTTTCCCTACCCGGGCACTTACCCTGGTGTAAAAACAATTTTGCTGGCATGCAGCTGCGGTGCTCCTTGCTGGGGGTAGGATGTGGTGCTGGACATGACGCCAGCATCCAAAAAACCCTCAGCTGCTACTTGTATAGTGGGGATGGGTCAGGGGCATGGTCATGGAAAGTGCCGATGTAACCTCTGCTTGTGGGTTCTGTGGGGCAGAACTTGGAAGGAGTTTGCAACAACTACATTTTAAACAAAATGGTTTACTTTCTTTAACATATGACAATTATCAAACATTAATATTTAACTTAACACTCCAAGGTCCTGTTCAAGTTTCATTTCAAGTCCTTCTAATTACAGTCTGATAATGCCAAGTCCATTCTTCCTGCTGGTGGTTGGCTCATGGAGATTCTTGAGGCTTGGTGAACTGGATTCAAGATGATGAAGGTCCCCAAAAGAACTCTCACTATTTACATGCACAAAAGCCCTTAAACAATAAATTCTAGCATTTACAATTGTCAGAATCCCAAAAACTGAAACAAACTAATGTATAAGAACAGTAGTTTATTGAGTATTGAGGATCTTCTTTGATCATGCCAGAACTGAGGTTTGCCCACACAAAACCCAGTAGTTAAAGCAGCTTGCACCCCGCCCCCCCAATCCTGGGAAAGTGTGCCCAAAAGGAACTGTGAAAGAGATAACAGTAGCAATGGCCAGGCACTGACCTTAAGCAGCACCTGGTATAGCATAACATCATACAGAAAACAGTTGAAAGTCAGTTAGAAATGCAATTAACCCATTCTACCACCCCTAGCACACAGAAAGCAGCAATAGCAAATGCCTAATAATAACAGGCCTCCTGACAACAATATAGCAAAAATGAACAACTCCCTTCCCACTAGTTCCCAACAACATTGCAGTTACCTTAAACAAGGTGTTAAGGGCTTATAAAAATCAATCAAGTTCCCAGCCTGGTAGCCTTGCTTCCTCCAACTTCATGAGCTTTGCAGCCTTCTGCTGCTTTCAGTCTCCACCCCTTTCTGGGTCATCCCATTCTGAACATAGCGGTTACACCAACATTAGTTGACTTCCTCTTGGCCATTTGCTACCTTACGCTAGGGGCCAGTAAGTCAGACTGAGGCCACCAAAAAGGTGGTGCTAGTCTATTGAGACCCATGAGGGCTTCCCAGTGGCAGGGAAGCTTTTTCACTTTGCAAGCCTCCCCATGCTGCTGGGAAGTCTCTATGGAAGTAGTGTGGTGGCATCGCTGTGGCACTGTGGCTGGCCGCTTGGATGGGACTGTTTGTGTTGTTGACCTCTTCTTTTTGGCTAATATAGAAGGATAAAACAGCCTCCTTTCTAGATTTAGGGAAGCTCTCCTGAAAACAGATTAACTTGGAAGTAAATTCCATGTTATTCATGGGGGCTTACTCTCATATAAGTTTCATCAGAGTTGCAGCTTGTGCCTTGGAAAATTTGGTCATGGGATTGCCTGCAGGGTAGATGCAAAACTGTCTAAAACAACCACATTCAATTTCAGACTGAAAGTGAGAGATAAAGAGAAGAAAAGGCAGACTGTTAACAGTGCAAATCAACATAATTATACAGGTGCCTAGTTTTAATGGTCTCAGGCCCTTGAGCATGTCAGCTCTCTCAAACTGCATTGCCATGGGAGGTGGAGACTAGCGTCTGGGTTCAATGGACAGAAATAGAATTATGCTGTATGGAGTATATTTAATTCTGTATCATATCCCACTGATTGATTTCATTTCCTTCAAAATTTTATTTTCCCAGGAAAATTCACAGCTTGTAAGCTGAAGGAGTGTGAATTCAGATGCAGTTTCATTTTAAACCAAAATGCAGATGTTTTATTCCTTCAAAAGGAAATTCAAAATATAGATGAAAATTATTACGTTTGGTTTTTTTTTAATGTAAAAAAGTTCAAGTACCATACAAATGTTTATTCCAGTCTTTACTAATCACATTTCAACCCGGATGACGTTCCACTGGGAATGCTGTAAATACTCTAAACAAAATTATTTCCTGTATTTGGATCAGGTGGAAACTATCAGACAGGACAATTACTCCAGTGCCTCATTGTCTGGTTTTATTTGTTTTTGCTGGGCAGTCAGAGAAAGGAGTGGGGACAGAATGAGTCAGTATATGGCCTCTTCAGAACTTGCCCAGAGCACATACTGGGAGGCCCCTTCCGCACACGCAAAAGAATGCATTTTCAAACCACTTTCACAACTGTTTGCAAGTGGATTTTGCCATTCCGCATAGCTTCAAAGAGCATTGAAAGCAGTTTGAAAGTGCATTATTCTGCCTGTGCGGAATGAGCCGGAGTGTGCATGCACTACCTCCAATCATCCCAGTAAACAAGGTTACCATGTTGTCTGAAAAGAACAAGATGTGGACTTTGCATGGTTCTGATTCATGTGTACCAGAGCATCCACATGTTGCAATTTTCAAGACAACATGGCAATGGTGGGATTCAGCAGGTTCGCACCACTTCTGCAGAACTGGTTGTTGAAATGGAGCTTGTAAACAACCAGTTGTTAAATTATTCGAATCCCACCACCGGAACCGGTTGTTAAATTATTTGAATCCCACCACTGCAACATGGTAACCACACGTATCTGGAGGATTGCCGCACAATTGCTGGTTTCCCAGTATGGTTTCCCATGTGAAGATCACTACATATGTGATCCAAGCAGGATAGAGATTCTTTCCACCAAGTTGGAGTTTTTGTGAACATTGTTTCCAGTTTCAGCCAGTACTTGCACCACGTTAACTGTTTTAGAAAATTTTCTGATTTTGTGTATGCATTGGTCTTGTCTACTTGCCTGATCTAATATTTGAGGATGTGCACATACAATGTAGGTAAGGGCAAGGCTTTGATTGTGCCCACTGGCAGCAAGGAAATGCAGACTGTGGGAGGACAAAGCTATTGGCTTGACCTCCTCTACAGGAGGTAGCTGAACTGCTTTGCAGATGAATTATGAGAAATGCAGGTAGAGGCTATTACTCTCTCTGCCAATGCACACAGACACAGAGACTATGGCTTACCTCCATCATACTTGGTAGGCAATGTGTGCCAACTCCCCCCCCCCCGCCACACACACCCACATTGTACAGAGCACAGAGCAAAATACTTTACTTGTATATGTTAGGAAGGCGAGGGTGTGCAGTATGTAGCTCAGGTTTCCCCTTCCCTAGTAGCGCTGTAGTCAGTCGGAGGGAGTGAAAAGGGTCCATTCACCCAAATGTATTTGAGTAAAGACCAAAAAATCAGATCAACACTGTAGGTAAGAGGCAGCTACTGATTCTGTATCTGAGATGTGTCAATGCCTTCAATTTCATGTTAAATTCAACACAGCTGTGCCTTTTCTTCAATAAAAAATGCCTTTCCATAGTTGCTGTTAGGAAAAAAAGCAAGCAGCCCCTTCTGTGAAAATGAAAGAAGGGAGATGCGTGGATCTACTTTGAAACAAAACTGGAATACTTAAGGCCAGGGAGTTGAATTTCCTGTTACAGTCCATGGAAATGCCTATAAGACTGATTTTATAACATAACTATTTATTTATTTAGGATATTTCTCTCTCGCTCTGGCCTTTTCCACATGAGTTGTATACAATGAATCTTTTTTTGAAGGGGAGGCACTATATGTTTCTGATCCTTCAGGTAATGGTGCCTGATCCAGTACGGGTTTTTTGGCTTCCAATTGGTGTGGGTGATAGAAATGGAGGCTGAGACTTTTTTGGGTGCAGTAATGCTAGAGTGGCTGTGCAAAAAAACAAAAGGGGGAGAGGGTTGTTTTTCTGTGTCATGATGACATCCCACCACCATCAGGAATACCACATTATAAGATTATATTCGGTGCAGAGGAAATCGGGAGCCTTTCCTTTCCCTTTTTCAGTGTAGCATTTTTTTGTGTGCTTTTAGTTGTTTTTGTTTGTCTTTTTAAAAATCTTAATACAATTATTTTTAAAAACAAAGAATAGATATATTTTTGTTTGGAACAGACATTCATGGTAATATGTACAGAACTTTGACCTTGGGCTGAATAAAGTAAACATGGAAAGTATTAACTGCGGATGTTAATTCCTGTATCATTGTTAATCTCATGGGACAGCCATGGATTTAAACTAAATCCTAAAATTTCTACATTAGTTTCAGTCATTTAAATTTTAATCTGTCCTATGAATTAGTTAATTTTATTTAATGACAATTATAAAATGCTTCCAAATTTAGAGTACAGAAAAGAATTGTTGATCAGAAGGAAATTGGTTTAGAAACACAGGGCTGGCTATCTCCAGAGAACCAAAGTTTCAAAGACTCATCCTGAAATGAAGAATGTCAGTTAACAACTGGAAAACCAGTAACATAAATAAAACTACAGTTATTTTACGATGTTATGGGTTTTCCGGGTTGTATGGTCATGTTCCAGTAGTATTTTTTCCTGATGTTTTGCTGTTCATGTAGAAGAATGAGGAATCAAACCCAGTTTTCCAGATTAGAGTCCACTGCTCTTAACCACTACACCATGCTGCACCCCTAGGAACACTTCCTTCTGAGTAGACCTGCTTAGATTTGCTCACTTGGACTGTTCGGTTCAAAATAACTGAAACTGGAAGATAATGGTTGTGTAAGCATATTTCTAACAACTGAATATATAACGAATTATTTAATGACGTATGATCCATGTTCTACTTCCAGAGAACTGTTTCTTGATCTCCTTCTAAGGACTCAGCTGCAGCTGCAGGTAACAAATTATGTATAATTTTTTTCTTAATCTAAAATCTCTAGAAACCTCTATTTTGTCTCTAATACATCTAATACTTTGTTTTGAAATATTATTGTGCTTTCATTTCCTGTAATCAAATACCCTATTTCTTTTCTTAATAATTAAAGGGGATGGAAAGGTTTAGTTTGTACTAATGTTATGATGGAAGCATGCATTGTGATGCACAAAAGAAAGCTCTTTCAAGCATCTTACATTAAATCCATGTACGTTTTTTCATTCTCATACAGCAATTGACATAATGTCCTTTTATTTTCATGATAATGGGGCCGTTTAATGAAAGATTATTGCTAGCTTTGATGGATGGCTAATTGGACATGGGTTGCATTCATCAATGCTTAGATCTAATTGGAACTGAGATTGCAAAACAGGATTTTTTAAAAGTCCCAAATAATGTAAATCCTAACTAAATAATGTAATGTTATAATTAACAATATCTCCAAGTTCTAAAAATGATTGAGAGTCCAGAGTAGCTCATGCAATAACATGTATTTTTCCTATGGTATATAAGTTTTGAAAAGCCACCTGGTTCTGGTGATAACTACTCTGCACTCACAAATTCAGAGAAATGGGTAGACACAAACCAAGCAAATTCCTCATGTGTTTCTTACATGTTACTTTCACAGACATGTAAATTAAATGAAATAAAAAATGTGCATACATACTATCTTGCATATTTACGCTCAGAATTGGTGTTCCAGCTTCCTCCTGTATGTACTCATGAAGTACTGTTATTGCATGCACATGGAAAGACTCTGAGATACTTATTGCGACCAGATGTGCAGAGGTACCATCTGGTGAATAACCACAGGACATGTCTTAGAATTAAAATGGGCCACAGCCCTTTTTATTGAGGCAGAAGCTTTTTATTGAGGCAGAAGCTGGGCAAGCGTTTCTTCAGCGCCATATGCTGACTGAACAGCTTCTGATGAAGCGTCGTAAGGACAGAACAAAGGGGGAGGGGAACAGACTGCTACCACACTCAACCCAAGCCCTCAACTCACACTCTCGCCGACCTAGCTCCCTAAATCAGCAAAAGCACCGGTTCAGTCTTCTCCAGACATTGAAGAAGGCCGGAGCAACTGCGTGCTGCCTAATATATGTGGAGCGTGCTCCACCCCTTAAACTCGCGCGCATCATGTGATCAGGCTGAGTGTGGCTTGGCTGCCCAGCTGGCCCAGGGCACACATGCTCACTGCTCCGGAGCTCACCATGTGCCCTGCCCCCTGTTGCAATTACGACCTAGCTGATTCTAGTGCCATTATTTCATGTGCTAGTAAAAGGTAAATTGAATGGGTAGTTGCCTTGTTCTATGTACCTGTTACTTCATAGTTTAAGTATAAACTGGATGTTGGAATATTCTCATACATCAAAATCTTTGTACATAAAACAATGAAGATTCCACAAAACAGTGTTTTAGCCTAGATTCCTTTCTTACCTGGTAAACTTATATATGCACTGAGTATAATTTACAAACATTTAACATTTTCTTTACTGTAAGTGGTGCAAACATTTAACCTTTTACTTGCTGTAAATGGTACAGTCTAATAATAAACAGTATTTTATTCTGTAGAAAATCTCCAAGCTGGAGAGATGTTACTTAGAATTTTAGGGCAAAACAGCAGTTGCCCATAAGACACAGACACAGTTTGTTGTGTGAAGTCTCTTTCCTGACTCAATGTAAAATAAGTACAGGGCCAATTATAGCTGGTAAGTTTTACAGGAGGTGAATGTGTGTGATGAGTCTTTTGGTGCTATTCTTGTCTATTGAAACTTGTGGCCATGAATACAAATTCCAAGATAACCTCTCAACAGTTATGCCCATTCATTATGAAATGATTTATTACAACTTGCCAAACTTCATTGATTTTACCCAATAAAATCTCTGTCTAAGTGAATGTGAAAAGAAAGGTATCCTTATTCTTGGAATATTTTAAGTGGGATAGCAAAATAGCAAATATTATTATTGTTCCCTTTTTAAAAATCCCTGATCAAACACAACGTGTACAAGGCACGAGATACAGGACTAAAAAGATTGTCTCTTCCCATATCCCACAGATTAAATTTAAAAATCCATATTAATCCATATTAATACAAATCACAAGACTTGACTGTAGAGTTGCCAGATCTGGAGTGAAAATTCTTGGAGATCTTGAGGTGGAGCCTGGGGAGGCGAGGGTTTGGAGAGGGAATGGAAGGAAGGCATCTCAATGAGATATAATGCCATGGATTCTCACCTTCCACAGCAGCCGTTTTCTCCAGGAGAACTGATTTCTGTAGTCTGAAGGTAATTTGTAATTCTGAAAGATCTCTAGGTCTCACCTGGAGGTTAGCAACCCTACTTGCCTGGCTACATGGCTCCCCGGTATTCTGTGCTTTTATTCTCCCCCTTTTAGTGACCCTGACAAGGTGTCCTTGTTAGAGAAAATTTTAAGTGTGTTGGGGATAAAGGGGAAGATAATCAGGCTCCCCTTCCTAATACCACACCAATTTAGTCCATGATTTGTTTTTGAACCTAAGGTCCCAAACAGAAACCAAAACTCCGGTGAGCTTCAAAAACAAAGCTGCAGCATTACCAAAATATGCCCCAAAGCACACACACAGACCCATTTACCCAATGGATGACCAAGCTGACTGGTTAGGAAAAATCTGTCGAAGGAGATTTATGATAAAAATCCAAACCAGGTCTTGCTGCTGACTGGTCAGGAAAGAAGACCTTTGAAAGATGTTCTTTGCTCCATCCCAGAAGGGCCCAGAAGTCCATTATTCCATCTGTTTGTCTTGCCCAGAAACCTGGAGGGGGGATCTTCTGGAATCTTTTGCTGAAATGCATCTTTGGTCATAGCTCAATCACTTCTTTTTCTCCCTAATAGGGAGATGACAATGACACTTTCCACTGATAGCTGTTCAGGGGCAGGGGTGGGTGCGGGGGGCACTGTGGGGGCACAATTTTCTGCACCCCCAGGCATGTGCCCGATGCAATGTGCATCCCCTTCCCCCTGGTAACTCAGCCTCTGGAGCTATGGCAATGTGATTTGTATAGAATTAACTTTGAAGACAGTCTTGAATAGGGCTAACAGGCCTCCTATTAGGAGGTCTCCCTAGTAAAATATAATAAAAATAAAAAGTCAGTTATGCCCTTTCAGTTAAGCCCAGAAGTGTCATGGGGAAGATCTAGAAATCATTCTACGGTTGTATAGGATGACATCCCTCATATCCCCGCCCCAAAACTCTTTCAGATTGCAAAACATCATTTTAGGAGAATCTGAGGATGGGAAGCCATTTCCAGGTGATAGAAATGGCCTTCAGATCATTAATGAAAGATCCACAAATAAGAGTCATAGATATTTTTCACAACTATCACCAAATTACCTCAACAAGAATCTTCTGTTTGATTTCTAGTTTTTATCTAGATTTCATTCTGCATCCCAAGCCTTGCAATCCTAGTCCCTCTATACCAGGGGTAGGGAACCTGCGGCTCTCCAGATGTTCAGGAACTACAATTCCCATCAGCCCCTACCAGCATGGCCAATTGGCCATGCTGACAGAGGCTGATGGGAATTGTAGTTCCTGAACATCTGGAGAGCCGCAGGTTCCCTACCCCTGCTCTATACCTTATTTCAATTTCCTCCTCCTCCTCCTGCTCCCCTGAACATACACCAAACCTCCATCACTGACGTTTTGGTTCATAAACCACAGTTTTGATGAAGACATGCAGGAGGCTCTGATTAACACACAAAAAGCCCTGAATCCAAATAAATCACACAATCTGGTGGGAACCACCCTGTAAATTTCCCATTACTGGCAGGGAGGAGACATCCCCATTTATAGAGACAAGTAAGTGGAACAACTAATAACCATTTGCCCACTTGCCAGGAGGAGGCGAGATAGATCACTTTTGATATCCTGAGTTAGTCCTTAAAGACTAAAGATATACATAAAGTGGGAATAAAGAGAAAATGTCTGAAATCTACATTGAACTCTATTTCAGAGTTCCGACTTTTCTTCTGCCCATTCCTCTGAAAAGAATGTCATGGGAAAATCAGTGTCTTATATAGTTTTGTGCTTTGCTTCTTCTTTTGATTTCTGTAACACTTATGCTATACCCAACCAATGAGGGCAGAAAAGGTTTTGGCTGCCCCAAGACCCCTTCTTTGCTTGGGGAGTCAGGTGAGCTTTTGGCCTTTTTTTGGACTTACCCAGGCACCAGTACCCCTTGAGTCTCCTACAGGAGAGAAAGGGGGGATATAAATCCAAACTCCTCTTCTTCTTCATCTTCTTCATCTTCTTCATCTTCTTCATCTTCATCATCATCATTATTGTTGGACATTTCACTGGTTCCCAGACATCATATCTGTAAATTATTTTCCCCCTTATTCTTCTCTTCTAATCTTTATTTTCTTTGACCATTGCTCACTCCTCCTTGTTCCCAGAACATGTGAGAGAACTTCCTTCACATGGGTTAGAATCAGTCTTGCACTTAGCTAGCCTGATTTTGACATGCCACAAGATTAACACACTTTTAATTTTCATGCTATTTGGGCTGTCTGCCTGGTTTTTTACTACTCCGATGCTTGCAGTGAGGCTTGATCACCAAGTCATAAGGATCCTGCAGCTGTGTAGCCGATTACCTTAAATGACATTTTTTAAAAAGCGGATGAGTCTAAGGAAGCATGGGAAAGTACTGACACTTCTGCTTCACCTAGTGGTACAATCTAAACCAGCAACTATAAGTCTGATAGGCTTAAGGGGAGATAGTTTAGTGGTCAGATTGTGATCATGGGCTCCATTCAAGCGATAGTATCACTTTTACACAGGGACACATGTCTAAAGTGCACACATTCCTGGCCACTCACAGCAGCCACTTGGATTCTTTTATAAATGTGTACCTAAGTTTTAGGCTCAAAAAATTCCTAGGCATTAAATAAAAAGTTAAAACAGGATTCTATTACTTGCTCTATTAATATACTACTCTTTGTCGCAGAGTTCAAAGTGGCTTCCTTATGGTTTCCAGGAGGTCTGTCTTTTACCTGAGTTTTCTCTGAGGTTGCAGGTGTTTTTAGATTGAAAAAAAATCATCAAGGGAGAAGGCTTATTTGAAGATTCATGCATGGACAGGTAAGTTGCCTTACTTCAGTAAAAGTTTTAATGGGCATGTTGAACTTCATGACTTGATTAAAGCTCAATGGATATTGACAAAGATACAGCAGCTGGAATATTTATGAATGATTGACAGAACATAACCCCAAAAAGGAAGATGTGAAATATGAGTCCTAAAAAACCACAACTGAATACTTCTGAAGCTTCTAAATTAAGGCAATTTCAAAAAACGTCTGCATGTCATCCATTTTAGAACAGATGTTTCTGAAACTTGGCCAGATTCCTTCAGTCTCAAGGTAGACTCCCTGTGCCAAATTCAAGACTGATTAAATAAATTGTCTGAATAGTGTGATTATTAGAATTTTTAACCATGATTATACAGGGATGTTATTTAACAAATATCCCTTAACTAATGGACTGACTCGAAGAGGTCCAAAATCACCCAATCACTAAGACATCTAGGGTGTATTTCAGGGGCGTAACGAGGCAGCCCTGGGCAAACTGTAGCCCTGGGCAAAACCTGAGTTGGATGCCCTCCCCATGGGCGGCCACTTCACCATGACCAAATTATTTTTGCACCAGGACATTGGTGCCTGCAGGGGGTGCATTTTTAGACATATCGGCACCAATGTTTCAGCATATCATCAGGAGACTGTCCTTATGCTACTCCCCAAGTTTGGTGAGGTTTGGTTCAAGGAGTCCAAAGTTATGGACTCCCAAAGGGGGTGCCCCATCCCCCATTGTTTCCAATGGGAGCTAATAGGAGATGGGGGCTACAGTTTTGAGGGTCCATAACTTTGGCCCCCCTGAACTAAACTGCACCAAACTTGGGGGGTGCCATCTACAGATGATACCCTGAAATTTTGGTGCCGATACATCCAAAAATGCGCCCCCTGCAGGAACATCCTAGAAATTTGCCCAAGAATCTTTGTTCTGCATTGAGTTTTCTGCATTGCTGTCAATGGGGGTTGCAGGCTGTGGGGGGCACATTTCAAAAGGCACAGTCTCAAAGCTTTCAGGGTCTCATCAGGAGACTGCCCTAATGATACCCCCAAAGTTTGGTGCAGTTTGGTTCAGGGGGGCCAAAGTTATGGACCCTCAAAACTGTAGCCCCCATCTCCAATTAGCTCCCATTGGAAACAATGGGGGATAGGGGCACCCTCTTTGAGAGTCCATAACTTTGGACTCCTTGAACCAAACCTCACCACACCTGGGGGGTAGCATAAGGACTGTCTCCTGATGATACGCTGAAATTTTGGTGCCGCTAGCGGCTAGCCTAAAAACTGCGCCCCCTGCAGGCCAAAAATGGAAAACCACTAAAATACCCAAAAACGAACCCAGCATTTTGATGCCCCCCACAAGGTGATGCCCTGGGCAGCTGCACACCTTGCCCAATGGGCATTATGCCAGTGGTGTATTTGCTTGTGCATTCCTCTGCAAATGATCTGTCTAGAACAGTGAGAGTGAACCTTTTCGAGTCAGAGTGCCCAAACTGCAACCCAAAACCCACTTATTGATCGCAAAGTGCCAACACAGCAATTTAACCTGAATACTGAGATTTTAGTTTAGAAAAAATGGTTGGTTCTGTTCTGCACCTCTTTAGCATCTCTGCCTCTGCCCCCACTTCGGGCAGCAGCCACCCAGAGCACAGGCACTAGGCCCGCCAGTCGAGTCTTCCCTGCTAGCCTCGGTGCGTGCACGCCATGCCCAGTGGCCCAGACAAGCCTAGATGTGTGTGTGTGGGCGATTTTCTGCCCCCCACATGATGTTCTGTGCATGCATGCCCACAGAGAGGGTTCTGAGTGCCACCTCTGGCACGCGTTCCATAGGTTCGCCACCACTGGTCTAGAACTTCAAATGGAAACTTTGTGTTGATATAAACAGCAGCTTGTGGCAGGATCCAGTGCCCGGATCCAATTTGACCATGGCTGTGGCTGCCCAAGCTGAGGACAGCCAGGGGTCTGACTCACAATGCCAGGAAAGCCAGGAGATGGTGGCAGCCAGGGCCCAGGCAGATTGCTCTGACACTGCTGAGAATAAGGATGGGAGCAAGGCAGCAGCAGAGAGGAACATAAACAGAAGGCAAAGCAGAGCTTGGCTTGGGGAAGGTCAGAATGGGGAAGGCTAAGAGGCAGTTCTCAGCAGCAAGGAGCAGGAGACAGGCAGCTGGTGGAAAAAGCAGGAAAGGCTTCACTTTTATAGTCTCCCAGGTACAGCAGATAAACAGAGATTGAGTGGACTGGGTGTGGGGTCAGGGAATTTTATAAAAGGGAAGGCACTACACCTGGCCAGGGAGGGAGCAACAGACTGAACACAGAGTGAGGTGGGGAGTGGCAGGCCAATCTAGGGAAGGAAAAGAACCTGTCAGAACCTCTTCTCCTTCCTTATTGTGAGGCCAGTGGGCCAGATGTCCTCTTTGGAGGTAGAATAGTGGAAGGCTAGTAGCCTGTCTCAGATGTGGGGGAGCCTCACAACTTGTGACACTATGATCAAATCTCTCATCTGTTCCAACAACAGTATCCAAATAAAATCAGCTTTCAAGAATCCTATCAAGAGAAGGCTCCCAAAGAGTGCACAGCAAGCTGTTTATTCCAGGTGGAGTGATCTAAACTCAGTAATTCATACAGCAGCAGGAGTGGTTCACTTGGATTGAACAGAAACACAGTTGTGCTCTTTGTGTGGGGAATGTGCATCTGAGAAATAACTGATTAAAATCTGAGCTAATCACTCCATATTTGTTTAGAAGGTCATTAATCCAAATTAAATATTCTAAAACTCCAGATCTCATACTGTTTTTAGCAGTACCACAGCTACACTAGCTTCCATTTTCCAAGTGTCATTTTGAAGCTTGCATTTCTGAGGGGTGGAGAGAGATAGGAAAGGGCAATGAAGAAAGAGCATCTGTTTTCAAGATATGCATTCCATCCAACCAGAAGAACCCATGTTCACACCACATAAAGTCATCCCTGATCAGTATTTCCATGCATGGTGTCCTCTGCTTGAGCCATTGATCCAGAGCATCCTATTGCTGGCTCACTGGCTTAGGGAAAGCTACCACTGCTGCTAAGATATACAAAGAGTGGTCTTTGGCAAAGCCATTCTAGCTATCAGGAGTTAAAGTGAATGCAGGAGTGGGCAAATGTTTGACTGCACATGTAGGGAGAAGAAGGGAAGTATGGTTCCCCTCTAAGCCTTGAACCATCAGATAGAGGCCAAGTATTTATACATTCATACTACTGCAGATGAATAGCAATCTTATTCATCCAAACGACTGAATACCCAGAGTTTTTGGATGTCGCTCTCACCGTAAGGATTAATGAAGTTGTTCTGTGTATGGTTGGCTACCTAACCATCCGCCTTCAATAGCATTATAAATCTTCCCAAAGTTCCATTCCACTGCATTCCCTGTGCATCCCCTGATAACATATGAATATTCTATAAGATGCTGAGTCATCACGGCAGTAACACGCAGGCCATATCTCCCAAACCTGCACAGTAGTGAGAGAAATCCTGCTTTTCTCATCTCTTCAGATATTGAGGAAAAATGAAATTCTGCTCTAACTATACGTTTCTAAGCAGAGTTACAACCTTATAAATCCATTACTGCAATTGCCTGAAAGGTAACTCTGCTTAGGATGGCACTATATGTCAATGCCCTCATGTAGGCACATCTATACTATCACATGATTGTGAACACCTGAGAACTGTTCTCTTTTGGAACTTCCATGAATCGAATATAGAACCTAATATATTGATGACTCAGAAAATGCAACATGGCTGTGTTTTTCCCAGTAAAGCAGTTGGCTTTTAGCATGGAACCCCCCCCCCCCCCGGCTTTTCTGGGTAGGTTTCTTTTACATTTGCATAAGCAGCAACATTTTTATAGTTTTGTAGTGGAAGACATATAGATCATCATCTATTCTATATATTTAATAGTGATAAGTGGCACTCATATGCAGATACCTAAATCTTTGGATGAGGGCCACACCAATGCTAAACAATTTTTTAGTCAAACTTGAACAACTTCCCAGGTTTGCAGAAAAATCTGAAATGTATATGGAAGAGGGAAACCCAAAAACGATAAAAGGAACACTTGTAGCATTAAGAAATGGAATTCCCCTCAGTGGCCATTGCTAGGCAACTAAAGCATTCCAGGGTTGGTTTTTGTAAGTAAGAAGCAAGGGAGGGAACAGGGTTCTTTTTCAGGGTTGTTTTGGCCTTTGAGGAAGAACTAATCAGGGCCAGGTCTGCTTAAGGATACCAACTTCAGTTTGGGAAATTCTTGAGATTTTGTTGGGGAATATGAGGAGGGCAGGGTTTAGGGATAGGAGATGCCTTGGCCAGATATAATGCCATACATTTAACCCTTTAAAGAAGCCATTTTCTCCAGGAGGACAGACCTCTGTCATCTGAAGTTCAGCTGTAATTCCAGGAGATCTCCAGGTCACATCAGGAAGTTGGCCTCTCTAGGTTTGGCAGCAACCACGGGGTGACATGACACTACCCAGCTCGCGTGACTCAATTAGGCCTTGCTTCTTGCTACTGTTTAATAGCAGTCACCCTGTGAAAGCCAGTGAAGCACAGCAACTGTAACTTTGTAGTAGGGACTGAAAAACTTAGGTTTGAATCCACATCTTGCTGTGGAAGCACACTGGATGATTTTGGAGTCCTATATGTTAGAAAACCTACCCCACAGGGTTTTTGAGCAGATAAAAAAAGGAGAAGAAAATAATGTAAGCTGCTTTTGTCCTCACTGTGGAGAAAGCTGAGATATAAATGAAGTAAATAAATAATAGCTGAAGCTGAGAGGCAGATAAAAGGTAGGTTAATGAATGGCTGAGAAGGAAACAATGAAGCACCTGGTGGGCCACTGTGAGTAGTAGAGTGCTGGACTAGATGGACTCTGGTCTGATCCAGCAGGCCAGTTCTTATGTTCTTATAAGCAGGGAAATGGGAGAAAACAATACTGTTGGGAGGAGGATACAGTGGAAAGTGAAGTATTACCTTACAAATCATTAAGGGTTCTCTAGCATGCAAGCAGATCCAGTCCAGTAGCTGGCACCCCACAACTGTGCCACAGAATTCCTAAGTAGAGACTTTCTGTGTGTATGTGGGGGGTGGGGGAGAATAAAGGTGTGGGACAGATAAAGGTAGGTTGGCTATTAGGTGGGAAGGAGATAGGATTGCCAACTCCAGATTAGGAAATTCCTGGTAGCAGCTGGAGTCTTGGAAGGGTGGGGTTTGAGAATGGAAGAGACTGCAGAAAGGTATAATGCCATAGACCCATGGTGGCGAACCTTTGGCACTCCAGATGTTATGGACTACAATTCCCATCAACCCCTGCCAACATGGCCAATTGTAGGGGCTGATGGGAATTGTAGTCCATAACATCTGGAGTGCCAAAGGTTCGCCATCACTGCCATAGACTTTGCCCTTCAAAGCAACCATTTCCTCAAGGAGAATTAGGGTTCCCAACCTGCAGTTGGGGATTGAAGGTCACCTGGAATTTTAATTGACCTCCAGATAACAGGGAATCAGTTTTCCTGGAGAAAATGTTTTTTTTGGATTTCATAACACTATGCCCTGCTGATGTCATTTCTCTGCCCAAATCTCATCTTCCCAAGGCTCCACTTCCAACTCTCCAGGAATTTCTCAATTTTGAGCTGGCAGCCCTAAGGGGAATTGATCTTTGCTGTTGATTGATCTATTGTGATTCCAGGAGATCTCTGAGTCTCATCTGGAGGTTGGCAAACATACAAGGAGATAATAAAGCAGGAAGAGGAAAGAGGTTGTGGGTTAAAAAAACAGAAAGTGGAAATAGTGGAGGAGAGGGGACATGAGATGCCTCCCACCAATCCTCGTGGGTTCCTACGTGCGCTTTTGTATTTTTTTATTTCACAAGAAAGTACCGGTGTTGGTTATGACTGCATGCAGTTTTCTTTGGAACCCAGAACACACACAGGTATGTATATTTCATCTCTCCAGCTAGAGCCAGGGGCAGAAGGGAAAATAATGTCATAAATGTAGCGGTACTCTCCTCTTTTCAGCCAACAGCTGGAGAGCTTACTGGCGTGTTTTCCTCCTTTTCATTTTTATTACATTGATGTGTTCAGCACAGATAAGCTTGAGAAAAGAATCTGCAATTTGGCTGCATTCCAGGTTCCATATTTTTGTCCACGTTTTCAGTCATTATTAACTATTACATCATTAGACAAGGTCAGAACAAAATTGCCAAATCATATTTATCTGGGGTTTCAAGGTTCTGAAGTTCAGATAAGAGTTGTTGAGATAACCGGCAATGCTATTGGTGACAGTTATAAACAACCTAGAACTCTCAGGCAATGCATCTGCGCACACCTACTGAAGAAGAGATCCCATTAAAATAAATGGGAGAAAAGAATATTACTTGTTCAGCCTATTTAAGGAAAAGTATGTACATGATAATAAAGTGTAAATGCTAGCATCACTATATAGTTTAGTTCAGATATTTTATGGCAACCAACAGAACAGGATCTTTCAGGAATAAGAATCATGAGTTCACCGCATAGTAGCCATATCTCAGGTTGCAGAGGGTAAAGCAAAATAGCCTGCCTTCATGTAGTAAATTTATTCACAGTATATAGAGTGAATTGACGGGAAACTGAACAGTGATCATGAGACCCTTCAGTAAGTATAGAAGACTTTATTGTACCTAAACACACTGTTAGAAATTGACATCAAATAAGCAGGTTGAATTACATCTGTAAATAAAGCACTCACACTTTATTTAATTTTATAAAATATTGATATCCTATACTTTCAGTGTATAATCTTAATCAAGTAATCGATAAAAAACATACTACAGAGCAAGGAATTGCAACCTAACTGTAAAAATGATTTAAAACCAGCATAAGTGATGAAGTATAAATGGGAAAATCCATTTATAATTGCAAAAGCAATATCCTAAAAAGTCCTAAAAACATGGAAATCACCTGAAAATTCAGCAACAGTCAATAAATAAAACAGTACGCTAAGAAATTTAGGGGCAAGAGACAAGGTAGGGATAAGGCGAGCAACAAGCTTCCCGTAAATCAACTGGTATGTCAGCTTGGGAGAATAACCATCACTTGGGAGCTTTTGATTTGGTGTTATGCTTAAATTAGAAAGAAAGGCGAGACATCAACTTTATTTCTTGGGAAAGGATAGGAGATAGAGACGCAGATAAAAATACACCAGAAAGCAAACTACAACACTGTGTAATCTTCTTGAGTAATTTATTTCACTGAGCTATTTGGACTTTAGCTGACATGAATATTTTTTTTACCTTTCTTTATTGCTTTCTTGTCATATTTCCAGAGGAATAATGAATGTACATGGGTGAAAAAGATTCTAATATATGTCTATGGGCATTTATGAAATGGGGCAAACCATCAGGGTTATAATTAACAGCATGTAGTATAAAGTCATGTCATTGACAGGAAATCTCTCAAAGTTTCTTTTTCATAGTTTCCTGATTTTCTTTCTCTTTCATTAATATCATAAAATATACATGTGGAGGAGAGGAAAGGTAAATAGCTTGAGTTGTTTTAATTCAGGGTTTCCGGTACAAAATAGATGTGATGTACATTCTTAGAAAGATACACACACATATTGCAGCGCCAGATCACTTGTTACTCAGCAGTTTGAGTTCATACTGATAGACTCTCAATGTTTACAACAGTAGTAATATGCATACTCAGTTGACAGAAATCTCCTTTGAAATACTGGGATTTGCAATGAGTAAAACATGCATAGAAATGGGTTGCTCTGTATGCTTTAAAGACCACCACTTATGATTTTCACTCAGCTCCTACTGTGGCCTTCTGCTTTTACAAATGTGTAGAACATTTCATTCAACTGTTTTCCTGAAGGACATGCACTCCATTGCTTTAGCTCTTTTAAACAGCCATGGTTTACTTTTCTGCTATTATATTGAATTACAGAAAGCACCAAAGGAGTCAGAGATGGGTTTTTGCTTCTAAAACAGGCACTTTTATTATTATATATTGAATATATTAAAATGTGAATATAATACGTACCTTGTTTTGTGTGGGCATAGGCATTAATGAATTCTGTCCTGAGTGCTTAACAGACTGTTACAGAAGGCTTTGAAAGTATCTGTATTCCTGTACTACAAAGATATTCTCCATTGCTTGAAGAGTCTTCAGCCTTGTAGCTTATTTACAGTATCTATGAATGTGATGGTGTTATGACCACTAGGATAATCTTCTATTGAGCGTTGAGCATTGTTTTTAAACACAGTTGAGCGTTGGTTTTAACATTCCTCTAAATTTGTGCATGTGTTTTTGAAGGTCTGGAAATTTTGAAAACCACAGAGGACAGCAGCAAATGTCACCTCTGTAAGACACCTGGAAACCAGTAAAAACCAAAAAAACCCCCCTCAAAATAAGTCCTTATTATTTAATTATTCATTTATCATAGTCAAACACTCCTGAAGAGTTCTGGATATTTTAAATGGATGGAATCACCCTGGTTTCCCCCTCATGGTTAGATTGAAAGAGAATGACTATTGCAAGGTCATCCAGTGAACTTCATGGTTCAAGCAGTGACCTGAACTCCACTAGTTAAATAGTTTTTTCCAACAAACGAACCCTGCATTTTGATGCCCCCCCACAAGGTGGTGCCCTGGGCAGCTGCCCACCTTGTCCAATGGGCATTACGCCCCTGGTTATGTGGTAGCAGTGGGTGAGGCACAGAGCGTAAAAGTTACCTGCATGTGTGGGGGGGAACCCCACCTGAAGTCTCACATGGCAAAGTGTGTACGTGTTTCACTTCCACTCGTATTACCTAACAGTATTACCTATTTACTGTTTTCACTGCTCATCCCTGGCCATCTGTGCGAACATTCTAAGGGCATACCAACCCCTCAGGCCACAAACATGCTGCATGAACATTCTAAGGGTGACAGTTAAACACAGCCAGCTTCATGGCCTGGTGCGCCAGGAAAAAGACGTTTCACCTGGCTCAGGTATGGTCCGATTACCTGCCCGCAACAGGAAGGGACATCATGTGAAAATTTAGGGGTGATCCGTCCAGCCGTTTCAGCGTTAGGGCATGACTAACAAAGTCACTGTTAGCTTTTTATATATATATAGATAAGGTTAAAAATGATGCTAAAGGTAGAAGAGAAGAGACAGAAGAGTGCTGGGAATGGAAAGCACTGACTAGTATTTAACCAAATTATTATTGTATGATCAAGGATCATGTCCCTCTTTTGAGAACCTAATTTTTGCTTTTTAAAAAAGTAAGAGCCATGCAACAGGATGGGATTCCTTGGTATGCACCAATTATCTGAAATATGTGTGCTAATAATTTATGAAAAAATGGCTGGAGAAGGCAGCTTTATTATCAGTCACAAGCAATTCTTAATTCTGGTAAACAGCAAACATGGCACTAATTAATAAACTGGCACCCATCATTGGATGGTACTCTTGGGAGTTAAAATGATGGGTCATTTCTTGAAGGCAATTAAGTTGTTCTCTCATTAGAGCTGGTAGCTTTCCTCATATATCTTTTCCCCCTAGACTCAAGGATGTTTGCATTATACTGAGTATTTTGCAGGAGCATGATTTATTTATATTATAGATCCAGTGAGAACCTAGTAGCTGGCATTATTTTTGGGGCTATCACATACTAGTTATAAATCTGGGTCATGAAATATATTATGGAGTTTTACTGAGAAGGACAATGTACAGAAGGCATTCTGTTGCTTGGAGAAAAACGCCCTTTAGTAGAGGCTTTATGTGTAGTAATGGAAACCCAAGCCTCTATTTCAGAGACCAGGACATTTTTCTCCAGGCCCGTTGGCAATCCCAATATTTCGGCTCATTAAAAAAAAATTTCTGGGCCACTCACTCCTTGGATCTTACTTGTAGAATAATGCAGGACAAACAACCGAGACACTGTATTGTCGAAGGCTTTCACGGCCAGATTCAACTGATTGTGGTGGGTTTTCCGGACTGTGTGGCCATGGTCTGGTGGATCTTGTTCCTAACATTTCGCCTGCATCTGTGGCTGGCATCTTCAGGGGTGTATCACAGATGGAAGTCTGTTACACACTGTGTCCAGTGAGAATGGAAATGTCCATGAACTTAGAATGCCCTTGGCCTTTGCTTTTTGTGTTTTTAAGTACTGGTAGCCAAGCTTTGTTAATTATTGTTAACAAAGCTTGGCTACCAGTACTTAAAAAGACCAGAAGTAAAGGCCAAGGGCATTCGAAGTTCGTGGACAATGGACTCCACCCAAACACAGGATTTGCATCCACCAATACTGCTGCTGCTGCAGGGAATGCAAATGTGAATCACTCCCTTGAGTGAAAAACCCCACCTGCAATACTATACTATCAACCGCAGCTTTGCATAGCAAGTTCCACCCAAACATTTACTGATTGGTTCCCCACCTGGGGACATGATAATTTTATACCCCCCTAAAACATTCCCATTCTCACTGGGCACAATGTGTAACAGACTTTCCTCTGTGATAATCCTCGGAAGATGCCAGCCACTGATGCAGGCAAAACGTTAGGAACAAAATCCACCAGACCTCAGCCACACAGCCTGGAAAACCCACCACAACCAACTGAGACGCTGTTTCTTTGGGCTCACTCCCATGAGCCTCCCCATGGTCTCCATTTGGAAAATCCTAGCCCTCCTAGAAATTCATAGTAACAGACTATTCTGGGTTTTTTAAATCCATCAGTTGTCAATAAACATTGACAATGTGAGCAACAGGTAGCCTAAAGCTTTTGTTTGCTTATTTTTGTCAAATCTTGCATGTTCCTGTAGGTTTCTTTCTGTGTTCTGTTACCTTGTTTGGTTCCCATGAGCTCCTTCTGCCCTCATGCATTTCATCTCCAGACATCTAGGCACATATTCTCAGGGCTAGCTTGACAATGTATTTTGATTAACTTTACAGCGGAAACTCTTGTTTTCTTATCACACTTTTAGCTTGAGCCATTGAGTTTCAGCTCTTGACATGTTGAAATCCCTGACTGTGTCTAAATCACTGGCCAGAGTGTTGTGACTAAATGGCACCAGGATCCTCTTCCCCAGGACCCCAGACAATATAGATAAGTCCATCCAATATGATTCGTAATACAATTAATTACTGTAAAGCAGTTAATTATGATACACTTCCCCACCAGTGCAGTTCTTGAGTCCATGTCTGATTTCTTCCTCTATCTCTGTATTGCCTTTCTCATGTAGAATTGAAGACCTCTGGGAAGGCAAGATGTTATTTCCATGCTTTATATACTATCATATTATTGGAAACATTTTATTAAGTAGCAACCGCTAGACTATATACTCAAAATTCTATGTCATGTAAACAGACTGATGGGCTGCAACAAATGAAAATTATGCAGTCTTCCAGCAGCAACGAAGGAGAGTTGCATGCATATTACCCTTATTGATGTTATGGTTTTGCAGAGGCTGCTTTCACACATGATAGGTAAAAGACACTGTCAGTGCACTTTAGCAATTTGCAACCCAGTTGCAAATGATTGCTAAAGAGCATTGGAAGTGCACTATCCAATGTGTGACCTACCTGGCAGGGAAGATAGAGGTGAAGTTCAACAGTAGAAATGGGATTCCAAAAATTACCTCCTCCAGACATCATATTGGTGATATTTATTTATTTATTTGTTTATTTGATTTTGTAAACCGCCCTATCCCCGAAGGGCTCAGGGCAGTGTACAAACATGACAACCAAAACAATGTAGTTGAAAAGACACAAATTGAATTATCCCAATTAAAACAATAAATACAATTCAATAAAAACAGTAGCAGTAATAATCCATCCATAATTAACTAAATAGATGATGTCCGGCATTATACCCCGGGAGGGGACCGGCTGATGTTCAAGTAAGCAGATGGTACATAAGGCAACAGAGAGGGGCGGATTCTGCGGCCAGCCTCCTCAAAAGCCCAGTGGAACAGCTCAGTTTTACAGGCCCTGTGGAACTCCTCAAGGTCCCGCAGGGCCTGAACAGCTGGCAGGGGCCAGAGCCATAAAGGCCCTGGCCCGGGTAGAAGCAAGCCGCATCATAGAGGGACAGGGGACCACCAGTAAATTCGCCTTTGTTGAATAGAGGGGTCAACTCGGGACCTATGGAGTAAGGCGGTCTTTACTATGAGATTACTCATCTAGTAATCATAGTAGATTACTCATCTACTATGAGATTAACCTGTTGCCAGTCATCCCCTTCCCCTGTTGTCTGTTATTGTTTTCTTTTTCTCATTCACACAAGCCTACTGGTGGCAGTGGGAGCAAGGATAGGAAGGGTTAGTATTAAGACTCCATTATACAGCTGCAGCCATGAATGCTAGAAAATGCAGCTCACATAATACTCAAGAGCTTTTATTTGTTGTCAAGGGGCACCTGGTGTATGGGAACCTCATAGGGTTTTCAAGGCAAGAGACGGTTGTATGTGGTTTGTCATTGCCTGCCTCCATGGCAGTATTATGTGGAGATCTCTATCAAATACCAGTCAGAGCTGAGAGTGTGTTGAGTAACAAATAGCTACCTAGTTTTAAATTCAGTCTCTGAAAAACAGATTAATTAGCAAGAAAAAAGCACATTATGCACCAGGAGGCAGAAAAGTAAGGTATAATATTGACTAGAGTGTGATGCCATGTTCCTCTTTATCTATACTTGTCATAATTATTTAGCACATAAATTTTATTCTGTGTCAGTTTTGGGTTTTTTTGTTACTTTTGCTGGGCTCCACAATCTTTCTCTATGATCTTCAATTTGATTTAAATATTATTGATTAATTTCAGAGAAAGAAATGCTACTCATGCAGTATTTCATTACTTTCCTGAGACACTCGAGTGTTGCACAATATAATTTCATACCTGCACAGATTCTTGCAAATCTGCATATCTTAATAAAGATGTATTGTCAGCTCTTTTAATGTTCGCAGTGCAATGCCTTGTTCCTCTTGAAGTGATGGAATTTGAAATTGATAGACTATTGATAGACTACAGCTGGTCTTTTTGTTAATAAGTAGATTTGAAGATTTTAGTAAGGACTTCCATTTGCGCAGGAATTAAGGAAAATTTTAAAAACATCTATTCCCTTGATGGTATTATACCCTTCCTGTTGCCACCAATGCCATCCTTTAGGGATGGGTGAATTTACCATCATGGATGAATCAAGCAAGAGAGCAAAACTATACCACATATGACAAACCCTTCAATATTCTATCCTTATTAGGTGAGTAAGAACAAGAATTTCAGCAAGTATACCTTGACATATCATTTGCAGAATTTGGGAAAAATGTTGCCTGCCAAAATCCTTCATCTACATATCTACTAAAGGTCAAATAATGTTTCTAATCATGGATACAGATGGCAATAGGGGGAATGTGGCTCCTCCTTTTGCAGTAATAATAATCACAATATTTGTGTAGTACTTGCAAGCCTTTGAAGTCCTTCACGTAATCATTTTGTTATAATCCTGACAAAGGCCCCCATAAAATAGACTGGTATTCTTATCATCCTGTTGTATATGAGGACCTGAACAGAGCAATGAGAAAGATTGTTCAGTGAGTTTATGGCTGAGGTAATATTTGAACCACAGTGTGGTTTCATAGTTCATAAGCTATTATGAACTGGGTCTCCATTTATTATAGGCTTCTGTGTGACCCTCATAAACAGTCAGAACAGAGATAAACAATTCCCTTAAGTGTCTAGGACTGTATGCACTTAGCTGACCATAGAAAGCAAAATGGAAGCCTACAGAAAAACAAACAAACCAATTTTCCATGCTATTCATGCATAGTCAGTCTCTCCTCCTAATTGCCTTCCTGCTTCCTATTCACAGTATTCCTGGCAGCTTCCTGCAGTACACACTGATATTGGCATTGTATAACTCTACTTCCTCTAGATTAACTGCATGTATAAACAAGCTTTATTTCCTGGCATCAGGTCCATGATGGAATGAAAGAATTTCAATATAAGAATTGTATTCATAAGGTTTTATTCCCTTAGAATGAAATGTTGCATGTATCCAAGTGTTCTGCATAATAAGTTGGACAGCATGCCTCCTGTATGTGAGAAAAGTAATACAGCTCATTGATTGAAAGATGTGAGAATGATATTGGGGGGTGGAGGTGAGCACAGTTGGATTTCATGCAACCGGAATAAATTAATTGCATTGCAATGAGTTCTAGTTAAGCAACATTAATATTTCGGAAACTAGATGAGCTGAAACGGAATATCTCTGCCTATCTTTGCTTCAAGTCAACACCTACCTGTTTCAGATTTAAGAGATGTTCCACAATAGCCTTGGAGAATGATGAGGAGTCAAGTAAATCACAGGCCATTTCAGAAGAATGTAATAGCTGTCAGTAAGCTGACTGACAACTTGGCACACTGGAGAACCCAAATATAACTGTGAATCAATAAGGAAAGTAGGGAAACAAACAGAATTCATGAGCCCCCAAGGCTATAAGGAAATAAAGTGTTATTTGGTATTGATAAAAGAGTAGATATGATGCTGAAATAAATGGCGTGATGTGCCATCTCAAAAAGGGTGTTTTTGGCCTGTCAAGTACAGCTGTTGCATCCACAGATGAAGCGAGTTTTCTGTGTTGTTCTAAGTATAGATAAACCAATCCCCAGGAAAGCATTTAGTCATAGTTTTTCATGCATTGTCTACCTACGCCTTCATTTCAGATAGCCATCAAAGTATTTTTTTTGTCTTCCAATGATGCTTTTGAATTGTGAATTCTTCCTATTTATAATTCAGGACAAGTATGCAGTTGATAGAGGGTTTTTTTTTTGTCTTTTATCAATTTGACCTGGGGCAAACTTCTTTCCTAAACCCCATAAATCACAATCAGTTTAGCATGAGAAAACTAAAGGTGAAAAGCACTGTGATCCAAAAAAGTATCCTTAGAGCTTCCTTGCAAATCTGGAGTTGGAGTCTATGAACTGTGAGCTCTAGGGCATTTGAACGGGTGAAAGAGTATTGAATCTGGACCCAGGAGACCAGGGTTCAAGGGTCTATGCTGCTCAGAAAGACACTGGAAATCCTTGGGCTAGTCCTACTCTCACATCACATTTTGTTAAAGAAATAAAATGGAGGAGAAGCCTTAAGTTCCCTGGAAGGAAGCTGGGAAAAACACTGCTGAGCTATGTTTGGAGGGCTGTTGCATTATAAAAAATATACATCACTAACTCTGAACACTCTATAAACACACTGTAAAAATCCTGAATATTATTACATTGTATATTGTGTCTTTTAAAAAAATGATGACTAAATTTTCAAAACAACCAGACATTGCTGTTCATCCTCTGTAATTGCTTTTCTCTTGGCCTTAGGGTCCTCCATGGATGCCCAAAACCAGGAGAATTTTCGACTTGTTTCCACTGCTAAACATGCTGCAGCATTTTCCCTCTCAAATTGTAACCAACTAATCATCATTCATGCTTTTGTAACTGGAAGGCTAGGGTGTGGTAACATAATCTTCAACGTAATCTTCAAAGCCAATTTCGACTCCAATCCAGTTTCTTTTCATCCTATTTGGATACCTCCTAAATGATCTCCTTTAAGCTTCCATGTCCTCTTTCAACACTTAGTAGAATTTGTCAAAAAGCAGCAGGATAAGAAGTACCGTAGACTTGACCTCTGTTTCAGAATAATAAACCATTAATTGATATTCCATTAAAACAAATTTAACATTGGTACTCACTAACCTGCTATCACAAATATGCTGTTAAGAGTATAACTTAATATTAAGGCAGCAATAAGACTAAGTCACCCTGACATGAATGGCTCAGGCTAGCCTGATATCAGTGTTGACCCTGGTTAGTATCTGACTGGGAGATCATCAAAGAAGTCCAGGGTTGCTATGCACAGGGAGGCAATGGCAAACCACCTCTAAAGGTCTCTTGCCTTGGAAACCCTACAGGGTTGCCATAAGTCAGTTGTGACTTAACAGCAAAAAAAAAAAGAGTCGGTCTACCTTTAACACTGAGACAGACTTGGCTCGAGCACTTGGTTAGTTTGGCAGCAAGACTGTAAACAGAAACCTTTTTTATTGCTAGGTGATTTTGCTTGGTGTACTACAGAAGCAATAAAGCTGTAAAGGGACTTGTCTGAGATTCATGAGTTGGTTTGGGTTTCTCGGATGGAATTTGTGCTTGATACTTTCAGCCTCCTTGATTGTAATAGACAAAACACATTTTAGTTTATTCGTTCATTATCAATAGTGGAACAATGGGCTGGCTTCCATACATTTCTACAGATGATATACTTACCACATCAGCTATGTGCTTTCTCCCTCTGTAACTCAAGAAGTGATAAAGTTGTTCAAATGTTCTTTAATTAGCATGTGTTCTCTTGTAATCAGTATAGTACTATATCACCTTTAACTGTAACATGGTGTTGCTATGGAATTTTTACCCATTTACGTCAAGGAGTAACATAAGAGCAGATCACACATTGCAAAACATAAAACAGAATGTGTTCCTGCAGCACTGACTTAGCATAAGTTGCTTTGTATTGATTTGCAATAATACAGTTATTAAATAGGCAACATATCCTAGGAGAAGACAAAGAGTGAATGGATAAGCAACCAAGAGAACTAGTACATTCTCAGAATGCCTGAGGGAGATATTATGAAATAACAGTGTTTTTAGTATGGATCTGTTTTCTGAAAATGGACAGAGGATTGTTAAACAAAAGCTTCACTCAAAAGCTTCACAGAGAGAAAGAATGGAGAAAGTCAGCATGATTACGAAAAGTTTTTTTAAAGGATAGATTAATCTGTATTCATACAAATGGACTGATTGATGTGACTTCAGTAAGTTCAGTCAACGTTCCCCAAGTTCTTAAACACAAGCTTAAAGTAATGCACATTTTAATAGGCTGAAAATCACAATGGTGGTTTAGAACTAAACCTTATTTTTTACCCACGTGAGAGCATTTTTACTGGCAGAGAAAAGGGTGGGATGAATTATACCTATACAGATCTTACACTGTGTGGGAATTTGAAAAATATACCAATAAACTTTGCACAGGTATCATGAATACAATTTATTCTGTTTCCCTAAAAACTGCCTGATAGCGATTTAAAAAACCAAGGTCATTTTATGGACCTTTCCCTTGATTATTATATGATTCTGGAACAAGAATTATCCATTACATTCTAGAACAATGATATTCCACAAAGAGTGAAACTTTACGTTGAGATGCATCATGATGGAATCCTAAGTATTGCCAGGAGGCTGGAATATTAGACACTTGGGTTTATGCTATTAATTGGGGAGGCTAAAGTCTGGTATCACCCAGTGACCTTTTTTGGATCAGACATGAATTATATCTGTAACCAACCTGAAAAAACAGACACAAACAGCAGTGATCCATACTCTTGGGGGTAATTGATGAGTCTCAGCGGGGGGCAATGGTGAATATTGTGAATATTGAATATATTATGAATATTGAATTTATTGTAACATATCTGTTGTTGAAAGATGCTCTGACCCCTGCTAGCCAGGGGATATTGTTATATCTTTATGGAGGGAAAGAATTGATTTGGAGACAGTAGTGGTTAAGAACTGCATTTATTGGAACATAACAGTCGACTGACTAACCAATTAGCAAGCATGCTGGTTATAGCTTGAACTTTACAATCATCTGGTTTAATATCTTCTGCTAAACATATGTGGTCCATGTATCTGATGATGTATCAATGCGGAAAGGGCCTTACCATGACCTGGATGTTGTCTGGGCTGAACCTAATGTTTTCAGACTGAGCTCTTTCCATCACATCACAGTATGCAATATTTGATCCTGGTGTTCTGGCATTGATGCTGCTATGATCATGTCATCAGCTATGATATGAACACCATTGTCACCAAACTCTTCATTGGAAGACTTCACTGGCTGATTTGATGCTGAAAGGAAGATGGAGAAACTTGTATCTCCAAAACAGAAAGCACACAGTTCAGCTGAGGCTGAATTTAGCTTTACTTGCCAATATCCGTCCTCCTCGTCTAGAATGGTGAATATTTTTCCCAGCCAATTGGCTTTCGACCTCTTGTCTCAGTATGGCTTTGTCTCTGGAATCAAAGCAGACTCTGAGGTTGCCTTCTTTTTCTCAGTAATGACTAAGCTGTTGACTCCGGCTGTAGGTCTATTCACCACAACTCCATCTTTTTCTAGTCACTTCAGTGTACTTTTCACCTTGTCCATGATGGTGAACGGTATGTTTCTGCACCCGTGATGGGTGCCCCTTAATTCTCCTAATCCTTTAAAAACTGTGGGATATAGGAGAGAGATTTTGCATACTAGACAGAACAGCACATAGGCCTCCCTTCCAAATATTGGTGTAGTTGACACTAAGTATTGGTGTGATAACGAAGAAACAGACATTTGCCTTGTGCTTGGCTGTTGCAGCTTTTTGGGTGACTTCTTTGCAGTTTATTCTGGAACCTCCATATGCAACCAGTTTGGTTGTACAGTGAACCATCCACATGGGACCTTGGCAGCTTTTTCAAAAGATAGCCTGTGAGAAAGTTTGCTTCAGCTCCAGTGTCTAGTTTGAATCTTATGGGACCACCTCCTATGTTTAGGGTGGAGTACCAGGGCTCCGTTTAAGCTGTATGAGGTTGCCTCTTCTGAGAAAGTGAATCCACAAAAATAAGCTGGTCACAGTCAAGTGCAGGCAAAGATTTGTGTTCTTCCCATCATCTCTGCTGGGTGCTCTGCACATTGAAAAGAAATTAGATGAGGTTTGCCGCAGCACATACATATCTTTCCAGCATGAGTTTTTAGTGCTTTTGGTTTCTGTTGTGGCTGAGGTGACTGGCCCTCGGAGTTTCTCTAAACTTTGTCCTTCAACACAGCTTGAACTGTTTTCTCAGGGTCTAGTATGGACATTGTTTCTATTTGCATTTTGGCAGCTTGTGAGGCTGCAGATATCTATTGCTTTTTGCAGGTTTAGCTCCGGCTCCCTAAGCAGTCATTCCTTCAGTCCTTTATCACTGGCATTGAAGATAATTTTGTCTTTAATCATGTCCTCCTGATCTGAGAATTCAAAGGTCTTTGCCTTGTTCTTCAGTATTGTTACATATAAATCAATCTGTTCATCTCCTAATGGTGGTTGAGTCCAGAACCAATAGTGCCCCAAAACAATATTTCTTTTGGGGTTGCAATAATCCTTGAGCAGGGTTAAAGCCTGCTCTAGGGTGGAGTCAGCCTTAGGGTCTTGTATACACTTCTAAGGCTGTTCTCCAATTATACGTAGCAAAGGGGCAACTTGAAAGGCTGCTGCTTTGGTGTCTGCTCCAGAGGCTGTAAGATACAAATGAAAATGCTGCTCCCACTTTCTCCAGTTTTCTGGCAGTTTTCCAAGCAGGGATAGGGAAGGCAAAGTTTTCTGGCAAAGGCCGTTTCCGCACGGCCCAAAAACGACGGCCTGGGGGCGGTAAAAACGCCGCCCCCAGGCCGCCATTCGCACAGGCGGCGCTGCTGCAATGCAGCAGCGTGCCGATTCGGATCAGCGCTCCCCCCCCGAGGCGATGGTCAGGCCGCCCTAAGCAACATAACCCTTTAAAGGGGTTGTTGTTGGAAGCGTCTTCCCGGGCGCTTAGTCGAGCGTAATCAGCGCCCGCCCGGAAGATGCTGTCTCCCTTCTCCAGCCCATGGACGATGTCTCCGTGGGTAAGCCTGCTGGCCGTGGATGCCCCGCCCACCGCACTGTCCTCCGACCTCCAGGGTCCGGAGGGCAGCGTGGGCGGGGACTTCCACGGCCAGCAGGCTTACTCTACGGCGACATCGCGAGTCAGGCGAGAGTAGGGGGAAGAGGCGGCTCCGTGTGGAGCCGCCTCTCCTGCAGGGGCCTCTGCTTGGCCTGCTCGCACGCTTACGTGCGAACGGGCTTGCGCCCCCACGCCGGCAGAACTCTTGGCGGCGTGGGGGCGCATGGCGGCCATGCGGAAACGGCCAAAGTTGCTTTACTTTCACATTTATTGAGTACCCACTGCGTTGTGTCTATGATGCCTTCAGACGTGTGCCGACTTCTGACACCATTTTATGTCTTTATGGAAGGAAAGGATTAGTATTGTTGACAATAGTGATTAAGAATTGTATTTATTGGAACACAACAGCCAACTAACAAACCAGACCACAGCTAGGTCTCAGTAACTGTCTTCTCCTCCAGTTACGTTCTGTTCTAGAGAGCCTCTGGGAGTTGTCCTTAAAGTAACCACACCAATATACCTCAGACATAAATATAAACAAACAAACAAACAAACAAATAAATACCACCACAACATAAATGCAACTATTTCTCATCATGGCCACAAATCCAGATACCGGAGCCCAGAAAATGCTGGCAGAGTGCTAGTTTTGCACAGAAGCAGCACACTTGCTAATAAAGTTAAATGTTTATCAGGGAACTACATTTTAGATAGGAAAGCCAAGAGACAGAAATGGCCTTGGTGATCTAGGGAAGGAGGGAGAAGAGAGTTTGGAGAAGGAGGAAATTAGAACTGAGAATATCAGTCTAAGAACAGACAAGAGGTGACACAAAAGGATGGAAAGGTTTCTAACCTTACAACTGTCTAGCTGACCACTTGCCCGCCCCTTGCCGGGTCTTATTCTCAGTTTCTTTGAATGCTAGACATTATTACTTCCAACACCACATATAAGACAGGTCTTTGTACAACCTGAGAAAAGCACCAGGTTTGCAGAAAAATCTGATATCTCCAAAAAATATTGGCTGTGGTGGGTTTTCCAGTCTGTGTGACCTGGTCTGGTAGTTTTAGAAGAAGAAGAAGAGTTGGATTTATATTCCCCACTCTCCCTCCTATAGGAGACTCAAAGGGGCTTACAAACTCCTTTCCTTTCCCCCCTCACAACAAACACCCTGTGAGGTAGATGGGGCTGAGAGAGCTCTGAGGAACTGGGGAACTTTGGCTTCCCATTGGGGGTGAAGGGCAGGATATAAACATGGTAAATAAAATAAATTCTGCAGCAATTAATCACATGGTACATGTCACTAAAATTGGATCAAGGCAATATTCTTGCTGCACAGCACTAGAAGAAGAAGAAGAGAAGAGTTTGGATTTATATCCCCCCTTTCTTTCCTGTAGAAGACTCAAAGGGGCTTACAATCTCCTTGCCCTTCCCCCCTCACAACAAACACCCTGTGAGGTAGGTGGGGCTGAGAGAGCTCCAAGAAGCTGTGACTAGCCCAAGGTCACCCAGCTGGTGTGTGTGTGGGAGTGCAGAGGCTAATCTGAATTCCCCAGATAAGCCTCCACAGCTCAGGCAGCACAGCGGGGAATCAAACCCTGTCCCTCCAGATTAGAGTACACCTGCTCTTAACCACTACTCCACTGCTGCTCCTAATGTTTTTCCTGCTTCTATGGTTGGCATCTTCAGAGGCATGGAGTGGCCAGAAGAAGATATGATTTGAACAGCAGGGTCAGTGAGGGAAGAACAGTACTGTTTAAAAAGAATGCTTCTTCTCAACACATGAGCAGGCAGACTAACTCATGTCAGATTCCCTGATGACTAATATTAGCAGTATAGTAGAGATCTCAAATACTGAACTGTCTCTTGCGCAGATATGACCTGATTTTGTTTTTGGATCTCTTATTTATCCTACATTCCCCAAGAGTGAATGTGCATGTTTCCACTTCACAGAGGAGGGAAGTTTAAACTCAAACTCTGTCCTTCCTAATTCTCAATATGTAATAGGTCTTCCTATTGCTGTAGGAGGGCCAATACCTCCCCGTTCCTGGAAGCCCTTCTTGTCTGACAGCATGTGCAAGCAAAATCTCTGAATTTGTGGATGAGCTTATTATCATGGAGGATGGGCAGAGCTGTAGTCTGAGGATAAGTCAATCTTTTCCCCTGCTTTGCAAATGTAATCCTAGACAACTAAATCTCTTGAAAATACAAGGCCCATATTTACACAGAACCAGAAATTCCTACCAAGGCCTGAGGCAATGCAGTGATTGGCAGAAAGTGGTGAGACACTACGTAGAACCTTGCATGTCTGATTTTATATGGTTTCGTACAGTCTGTCAATTTTCATGCTTTTTCTAAGATTTTATCATGTTTTATTTTGTGAGAAACCTTCACTCTTTTCTGTGTGATCCCTTTATGTGTAATCTCTGTAAAAGAACCTCTCTGTAGTGTTCTGAAGTGGTCTGTTATGCTGCTTCCTTGCCTTCCTTAGCATCCCCTACATATTTTTGCTGCCACCAAAGGCTCTTGTTTTAGAATTCTTAGTTGGACCCAAAGAACAGGATGGCTTAGTTATATCTGATAGAATGTCAGAATGGTCACTATGGGCTCTGAGGTAAAAGAGGATCTGTTACTTTAAATAAAACAACAGTTTCTCTTAAACATAGAGTTTAAGAGTGTGACAGTTTCTATAACTGCTGTGTTGGGTTTTCTGGGCTGCATGGCTGTGGTCTGGTAGTTTTTGCTCCTAATGTTTCGCCTATATCTATGGCTGGGATCTTCAGATGCATATCATGGTGAGATGTGTTTCTCGCTGTGGCACAGTTGCTGTAACTGTTTCTGTATAGTAAATAAGCTTAATATTTTCAGATAGGTACAAGAGTGAAATAGTTTCAGATAGATGCACAGTTCTGCTTATTTCTCTTAAGTTCCTAAAGCAGATCCAGTCACAATAGCTTATTTCCCAACTTGCCTCTTAGACTAAAAAATGTCCACATAGCCTTATTTTCCTCACTTGCCACTTAGGGTCATAACTTCTGCACAGAATACAGATTTCTCTGACCCTTCATAGCATTCTTCATCCACTCACCTGTCTCTCTCACACACTTCCCTAACTCTCGCTCCTCAAAAGCCTCTCTGACCAACCAGTCAACTTTACTCCCTAGGGTGCAGCTACCATACAATCATAGCATGCTCCACTCACCCATCCAGCTCTCTACTTTCTTATTCTACAGCAACATGCATATAAAACTCACAATTACAACCTAGAAATAAAACAGACCCAAAACAATTTACATTGTGAAAACATCCCACACCTCATGCAGACCTTTTGACAGGCATCGTATACATTTTCTAAATAAATAAATAATCAGAATGATCCTGATCCACTGGAATATTGATTAGCTGTTCTGGTATGAATGACGGGTACAAACATCTGTTGAGCCATTCTCTCACAGTGAGATTGGATAGCTCTTGAATGTTGGAAATAATTCTGTTTGGGATTTGGAGTGTTTGCTAATTTGCAAGGGGGACATAGTTTGGTTCAATCTCAATTAGTAAAGTTCCAGCTGCATTTTCTCATTATGAAGTTCCCATGAATGTGACTAAGATGGTGCTGGAAGGGAAAGCCCTTTTTCTTTGCTGCTACACAGTGCTGTCCTGAACGTTTTCTAAGGTTCACTAAGTGGTAAAGCTGGCCCCTGTCTCTTTAGAGTCAAATGCTTATTTAATTCAATAAGCTGTTTAACCTGTCTTCTGCTTCTTTCCAACCATTACTCCTAGACTACTCTTCCAGCTGTACTTTAACTAAATCAATGATGTTAATTACGATTCACATGGGAGCCTGCATTTGGCAGGCTAGAGAGCTAAGGAAGATCATTATTTTTAATTTAAAATGGATTATTTTCATAAATGTGGTGGGAGATTCTTGCCAGAATAAGGAGGAGGCTAATGTAAGAATATTTTTTCCTGATGTGCCATTTTTAAAAGATGCTCTTCCTTTTTAGTGTAGCATATAACTTCTTTTGAGAGGTACAAAAGTAGGGGTTAAATGTTTGAAAAGTTACTGTAATTGTGCATGGTCTGAAAACCACCTTCCCATAGATGGAAGAAATACATTACAATGATGCTTCTCTTTCTAAGCATACAGTGATTTCATAGGCAGAGACTTCCGTTTTGCTGAAGGGAGTCAAACATTCGATGGGAATCAATGGGAAAAATGTAGTAGACAGCTGTCTAATATAAGCCCCATGGATTTCTCTCTACAACAAATTCAGGGAGACTGAAGCAAAAATAACTTTAGACAGACTGAGGTGAGGTGTGAGCTTTTCATACTCATTCTCCATTTTCAGCTTGGTATATTCCTTATGCACCCAACATACTAAGAAACTCTTCATTTACAAATGCGTGACCAGTGGGGTTGGTAAATGGGAAAAAAATTCAGCCCTGGTTCGGATTCGGGCCCAATTCGGATGTATGGGGTCGGATCCCCCCATATCCGAGCCTGCCAGGCTCGGATACACCCGAATTTCCGAGATTCTCGGATGCTTTTTTATTTTTTTGCTGTTTTCCCCCATTTTGGCCTGCAGGGGGCGCATTTTAAAGGTATCAGCATGAAAATTTCAGGGTGTCTTCGGAATACTGTTCTGATCATGCACCCCAAGTTTGGTGTAGTTCGGTTTAGGGGTGCCTATGTTATGGACCCTCAAAGGTAGCCCAAATCACCCATTGTTTCCAATGGGAGCCAATGGAATATAGGGGCAATCTTTGAGGGTCCATAATTTGGCCCCCCATGAACCAAACTGCACCAAACTTGGGGTGCATGATCAGAACAGTATTCCGAAGACACCCTGAAATTCTCATGCCTATACCTTTAAAAATGCGCCCCCTACAGGCACCCCAGGATTTTTGCCCAAGATTCTGTGGTTTGCATTGAATTTTTTCACCGCTTCTCTCAATGGGGAATTTTTTAAGATGCCTTAGGGGGCGCATTTTTAAAGGTAAGTGGGGTATCTTTTTTACTGGGGATTGGTTGGGAAACTGGGTGGCAAGGGTGGCATGGGTGGGTGGGTGCAGGCCACCCTTGTGTGTGTGTGTGTGCATGCGCGGGTCAGGGCTTAGAAGTGGGGGCAACTTTGGAATGGGAAGGAAAAGCTAAGCTTATTGGGGGGGCTTGGACCTGTGTCTTCCTCCCTTGTTATGCAGCAACACTTCCTCCAGCTTCCAAGCCAAGCCTGCACGCATTACGTAGGTTGTGTGTGCGTGCGGATTGGGGCTTAGAAGCCGGAGGGGCGACTTTGGGAAAGGGTGGGGTGGCAAACGTGGCCAGGGAGGTGAGATGGGTGCTTGGACTTGAGTCCAAGCACCCATCTCCCCTCCCTGGCCACGCTTGACACCCCTCCAGCTTCCAAGCCCCGGTCTTCACGCACACAGAAGTTGTGTGTGCGTGCGGATTGGGGCTTAGAGCGGCTGGGGAGGGTGCCGCCACCTGCAGCTGCCTGCCTCTTTAAAGTTTTTTCCCCGGCTGGCTCGGAAGAGCCACTGCTCGGGGAGAAGGGCCCGATCCGAACCACTGGCGTTCGGATTTCGCAAAGTTTAGAGGGGGCGAGTTCGGACTCTTGGCTGTCTGAATCCCTCCGAACTAGCGGATCTCGGGCTGAACTGCAGTTCGGCCGATCTGATCCGCCATCTCTAGTGACCACCATCTCCTCTGCATCTCATTTTAAACATGGTTGTAATCTTAGCAATACTATGTTCTTGACAGATTTCATTGATAAGAGAAAGACAGTACCAGTACATGAGTTCAATGAATGAATGAATCCCATTTAGTCAGTTGGGAAAGTTCTAGCAAGCTTTTCCACATTAGGAAGTGCCTCTCCATTGGAAAGCTTTAGCAATCTTTGAATGACTTGTTGATCTTTGAATGTGGGATGATTTTAGGGTTGGTGGGACAAAGTGAACAGCAATCTGAGAAATCTTAATGCACTTTTCTTTGTATAATGAAATTGTAGCTGAATTTGAATTAACATGCGGTATTTTACCTTTAATATGTATAGCTGTTAGTCATTAACAGTATTATCCTAAGCAGTTATGCTCTTCTAAGTCCATTAGAAGAATATAGCTTGGTTTAGGATGACTCTGCTAGAGTGGTAGACTTTCAGACAGACAGACAGACAGACAGACAGACAGACAGACAGACAGACAGACAGACAGACAGACAGACAGACAGACAGACAGACAGACAGACAGACAGACAGACAGACAGACAGACAGACAGATGTTTTCATACATTCTAGGATTCATTTTGACAATTGTAGTCCTCACTTCAAGAATGTGTATTTTTCTGTGTGCCTTTACAGCTTGGATCAATCTGAATCAGAGAATATGGTCAGACGTGCAATATTCTGCTGGAATGACAGTTAAGTCCTATGATACAGATGTGAAATCCTTGGTTTGACTGTCAACATCCACTGGTATTCAAGTTTTAGCAATTCAATCCCAATATTTGAATGTTGATGCCTCAATGGCAGCTGCAAGTGTTTGATTTTCAATAGCTGACTTAGAAATACGCTGAAGAGGGTGTTGCCCAAATCAATCCCCATGTCAGTGTTGTCACAGGCACACAGAACACTTTGCATTTGAAGAACTATGACATGAGCAAAGGGACCTTTGAAATCTGATGTATATGCCGGTCCCAGTTTGGCACAGTAAACAAATTTCAGGAGGAAAGATGGGAAGGGATACAAGCACTGGTGCAGTATTTTTTTAAACTCTCCCATGCCATCTTTCCAATAGAATTAATTTCCTTCCTCTAAGCTGCTACTACTAGTAGTAGGAAAAAATTAATGTTGTATGTCTTTTCTCCTGCCTGGCTAATAGTTTGAGGTGGGGAAAGATTTCTGTCTGGGAAATGGCATGATATATGACAGTAGTGTCAAATCCTGATCCAAATTCTGTCCCTGGTGGTTTTTGCACAGCCTAGATAAAATGGGCTGAGGAAGCTATTTGTCTCATTTTGGGAAAGAACTTTGCACAGGGCATATTTCCCTCAACCCGGGTTTTACAGAAATGGCTGAACTAGTGATCTTTTTGGAGAAAACAGCCACAGCAACCTGGACTGTTTGCAATCACTTCCTGGAGGGATGAAATCTACAGTGTGAAGGCAAACAGAGAAAACCAGGTTCATTAATAACATGTCACACACAGAGACGTAAGGGGAGGGTTATGGTGACCGGAGACAGCCGTTCTCCGGGCACCCCCCTGCCGATATGCCTAGAGGCAGGGCTCAGGGGGTCCCACCCCAAGCCCCACCCCAAGCCCCACCCCCAGGCCTCACCCCCTGGCTCCCAGCCAGCAGCCAGCAGTCCCTTCTGCTCTCCCCAGAGCAAGGCTCTGTCCTCATCTCCTTTGCTTTTATAAGCACAGGGGCAGGGCTTGCAGGGTGGGGCAGAAGAGACTGCCGGCTGCTGGATGGGAGCCGGGGAGGGGTGAGGCTTGGGGGGGCAGCAGTGTTCTCAGGCTTCCTTGGCCCTGCCCATATCGATGACAACATGGGCAGGGCTGAGGGTGCCTGAAGACGATGAGGCAGCAGGACTTGCTGTCTTCCTGGTCATGTGGGGGCTGATTTTGCACCCCCACACGACCAGATTGCTGGTGCCCAGGAACAAAGGGTACCCCGTCCCTAAGCAGATACACCACTGGTTACACATGTTATTAGTGTGCTGTGCAGAAAACACCCCCTTTGCTACTGCTTTTAAACAATGTGAAAAAAACCAAGTTGATCCAACATTTTGGGTAGCCTTTTTAAGATAGTGTTTTTATTGAATTAGATCAATTTACAGAACATGAATACACTAAAAACATAATATCAATTAATTAATTGATAGAACAAAAGCAAAGCAATTTAAGTTTTTGTAAATTTCTGATGACTTATTTCCACAAGAGCTACAATTTGTCCTGCTTCTGTAGTATATTCAACATTAATTCTCTATGAACTTTAATTATTATTATTATAACCTTTCTAAGTGTCAAAATTAAATCATATTGTAGTCTACATTCTATTATTCAAATTGGTATGTGAAATCGTAACATAAAATAGAAATAAAACTAAAATATCTTGATAATAACATTTATGCTAAATCATCAGCATAACATCATAACATGAGTAAATGTTGCCTATTCCCAGCTCATAAAACTTAACAACAATCAATCGGAAGCGAAGGACAGCGAAGCAGTAAGTGTATTTCGTTATACAGTTACTTCATTATTATTAATATAATTTTCAGGTCAAAAAGAAAACAGGGGGAAAAAGACATATCTTTGAATAAATTTTTTACTCTTTTCTCTCTAGGTAATGATCGAAAGTCTTCCAGGTTGATTCATAGCGTTTTACAGGAATGTCTTTCAGGTAACTGGAGATTCTATCAATACTTATATTCTATCAAGGAATCAATCCAGTCTCTGTAAGTCTTCATGTACTTCCAAAGTTTTGCCCTCTGTATCCTTGCCGCAGTAGAAAGATATAAAAATAAATTAACATATTTTTAATGGCGCATTGTCCTGGAATATGCCCAACAGAAAATTTTCAGGGAGTAACTTAATTTTTTGGCCCATAAGCTTCTGAGTTTTCTTATGGATTTTTCCAGAATTTTTAAATTTTAAATCCACGATAAATGGAAATATGTACCTAACTTTTTCTTACATTTCCAACAGTAGGGTGAGTGCTTTTGATTTGGGCTAATTTGGGCTAATTTCAAACCATCTATTGCCAATGGCCATGCTGGCAGGGGCTGATGGGAATTGTAGTCCATGAACATCTGGAGTACCATAGGTTCACCACCACTGATCTATTGTATACCTCTAGAAAATATTCCCATGTCCATAATTGCTGTAAATTTCTGGTGGGTTTTTTTCAATGTATCTTCTCACTCATCATAATAGATATTTTTGCCAAGACCTTGAGCCCATTTTATCATGGTGTCTTTGATTATATCTTGCTCAAGATTGTGTGGGACTTTCAAATCCAAATGAACAAAGTGTTGGCACATAATATACCAGACATCACAGTGATCAAGAACAAGAAAGTGACCATCACCGACATAGCAGTACCCAATGAAAGCAGGGTCATTGAAAAAGACCCTGAGAAGTTCACTAAAGTCCATGATTTGAAAATCGAGCTTTAGCATCAATGACACAAACCAGCTGAAGCAATCCCAGTTGTGATCGACATTCTGGGCACCATTCTGAAAACATCTGTCAGATTCAAAAGACAGTCCTGCTGGGGTCCACATGAATACTACACCAATACATTACAACTTCCATGAAAATGAACAGAATTTGGCTGCCAGTTTTGAAAAACACTAGAGTCAAGACAGTGACTAATCAGCTCCACACAGACACAGGATGACTATAGACAATCAAAGGGAACAAAGGCCAGACTACTTCTATTCAGAAGCCTCACCTATTGACCTTGCTATCTCCATTGTTACTCACATGCTACACTTCATTGTTACTCAGCTGCCAGGCTACTCCTATTCAGATGCCCTCACCTATTGACCTTCATTCACAGGTATATACACTCCACTTGCTTTTCTTTCCAACTATCAGATCCTCTGAAGATGCCAGCCACAGATGCAGGTGAAACGTCAGGAGAGAATGCTGCTAGAACACGGCCATACAGCCTGGAAACCACACAGCACCCCAACTTCCTAGGCCTCTGGGTGAGGCTCGAATTGTAACAAAAGGCCAACAACCAGCTAAAGATCTGGCAGCTGTGAAATCAACCACAATACTACTACTACTACTACTACTAATGATGATGATGATGGTGATGATGATGAAAGGCCAACAACCAGCTAAAGAACTGGATGCTAAAGAACTGGAAATCAACTAATAATTGTCAGCAAATCACCTCTGACTTATGGTAACCCCTAGTGCCGTGGTGAACCTATGGCACTCCAGATGTTCATGAACTACAATTCCCATCAGCCCCTGCCAGCATGACCAATTGCCCATGCTGGCAGGGGCTGATGGGAATTGTAGTCCATGAACATCTGGAATGCCATAGTGTTTTCAAGACAAGAGACTATCAGAGGTCTTTTGCCTTTGTCTGCATCATGACTTTGGGGTTCCTTGGAAGCCTCTCATCCAAATACTTGCCGGGGTTAACCCTGCTTCGGCTCTGACAGCTGACAAGATCAGGCTAGCCATGGGGCTGAACTTAAGCAGCTCCCACCTCCTCTCAAAAAGGCATTTGCTACTACTACTGTGACTTTCCCCCCTTCCTCTTCTGTGTGATAAGGCATTGTGGAATTAGCTGATTGCTTTGGAGGACTGGGCTGAGGATTTCTTTTGGGCTTCTTCCTTAGGTGGGAGAAAAAAGAAAGGTCTGTTTAGCCTACTCCACATTGCTTGGGAAGCACAGTCGTATGTCATATGTTTAAAGGAAATTTATGTTACCCCTCCAGAGTCCTGCATAATGTGACTTACAAACAATATAATGAAAGCATAAAACATCATAAATATACAAACAAAATAAGCCATTAAAAGCAGCTCAAGCAACAAATAATATCTATAAACACAACCCCACACCAGAAAAGGAACAAGCAAACAAGCAAAAAAAAAAAGGTTAAAAAATTTAAAGCTTGAGTAAACAGAAATGTTTTTGCATTGTGACTAAAAGATACTGGATTCCTAAAATTTAGCCCTGATCACATAGTTGGCTGGTTAGGCCCAGTTAGGAAATAGTTACTAGGTGTAGGTTTGGAAACAAAACTGTAAGTTAAATTAGCAAGTACACAGATATACGTAAGGAGGAAGGGGGGGGGGTGTTACCAATTCATTCATGACAGAGTTGCTGAGAACCGTTATAGTATAATGGATACAATGTCAGACTAGAATACTTGAGAGACCTAAATTCGAATTTTCACTTCTACCATGAAAACTCAAAGGTGACTTTGGGCCTAGTCAGGTTCCCTCAGCCTCACCTACTCATAGAGTTGTTATGAGAAAATGGAAGAGAATAATATTATGTTCCAAGCCATGGGGAGAAAAGCAGGATAGAAATAACATTTTATTTATTTTATTAGATTTATATCCTGCCTAATTCCCAGCCAGAGTTGGGCTCAGGACAATTTACAAACATGATTAAAAACAGCAATTGACATAAATTAACTCTGAAAGCAATTTCTATACAATTCTGAAATACAATTCTTATATAGTCGGCAAAACAATCAATAAAATCTAAGCCTAAAATTAACTCAACCCCCATCTCCATGTCTTTATTTATCAAGGCAGAGAGGGGAAAAATGCATGTTCAGGGAAATGGTGGAATCCCCAGATTTGGGGCTTGGAAACAGAGCAAACCAAAATGTTAGTTGGTGTGGGGTAATCATGATATAGCCCTTTCCAGTGGTGGGATTCAGTAGGATCACACCACTTTGGCAGAACCGGTTGTTAAAATGGTGCTTGTAAACAACCACTTGTTAAATTATTTGAATCCCACCACCAGAACCGGTTGTTAAAGTATTTAACCAGTTGTTAAAGTATTTGAATCCCACCACTGGCCCTTTCCCAGCACATTTAAACATGCACAGGCAATGAAAAATGCACTGCAGTTAAACACAGCAGTGTGAGGTTTGAGCAGGCTGAGTTTCTTCCAACACTGATAGGTTCCAAGGCTATGCCTGGTAGGGATAATCCCCATTCAAAGAGTCAGAAAAAGAGTTTGCTCAGTTGCTGTTGTAGGTCAGCCATTAACAAAGGTGTAATTTAAACCCAATGGCTGATTCTCATGTTTTCATTCTGGGGCCTGAAGGTAAGTATATGGCACTAATTTCTTTTTCAATGATCCTGTGTCGTTTTGATGGGTATAGGATAGGAGGCTCATTTAATATAGAAAGAGCAGATTTAATGGAGTAGACTCTCACACTGAAATGTCGGTAGATGCTAAAACAGCTCATGAATGCTTATTAGACAGTAATAGAAGATCTATAGTTGCATTTTTCAAAGAAGAAATATAGCAATGTGTTTGAAGATGCATAAAATATAATAGGAGAACTTGGAACATGTTCTGTAGCCACAGTCTGAGCCTCTTTTCATGACTGATATTACTCAAATCAGCCCCCATGTCAGGTCTGTCATATGTAGAGTGCTCGATACATGGAAAACTAGAGGATAATTTCTGAGGCTAAAATCGTATACATATGGGTCCCATTCTGGCTCAATAAATCATTCAGAAGAGAAAAAGGGAAGGGAGACATGCTGAATCAGCAAGTAACTTTATTGCTTTATCCATGGTATAGAATAGACAGTAGGGAAATTAAGAACAGAAAACAAGACAGCAAGCAATTATACCACAAAAGTATGCATGTAAACCAGTACGAACCACTCATGTTTTCATAATCCCACAGTTTTATTACGTGACATTAAGCTAAATATCCAATTAGCTAAATAAACTAATTATTCAAACTATTCCTCCCACATAATCCAGAGCAAACCAACCTGAAGAAAAGAGATAGGTGAAGGGCTGCCCTGGGGAGAGGAAAATGTGCAGAGGGATAAATGGAAAGGGAATGTTGGGCAGGAAGGAAGGACTCCATGACCAGGAGGGGGAATTGCCTGGCTGGCAGTAGAACAGGCTGGCCAAGAAAGGGTGGGGTAGGAGCTGAAGAATTGCCCCTTTGCTGTAGAAAGCTTCAATAGGAGCTTCATGTCTTGTCTAGCCAGCTAGCTTTGAGCAGCCTCCTACTCTCTTTACCCTGCTCCAAGCTGCTTGTTAAAAACAGGATTCCTCTGAGATCTACGAGTACCTAATTTCAGCTGCGACCGCAGTTCAATAATTATCTGGTAGGTACTAAATGGAAAGTTTGTGATATCTATTCCCTCTCTTCAAATATTACTGATGTATTTTCCTCTCTCTATATATATGTTTTTGTCCACATGGTTAATGTCTATTTCTTTGAGTAAATGAAACTTGAATGTTACTAGGAATGGCTCTTCAGTAAAAATCTTGACACTACCAGGCTGAAAGAGGACCCTGCAGAGGTACTCCTGGTATGGTAGGTTAATTGGAGAAATATTCTCCACTTCTCCATAATTATACTTTTTAAGGACCTTTTTTTTTTTAAAAAAATCAGACTTTCAGAACTATTAAAGACCAACAAGCCAGAGTAGTTTCACTCTGTAGCTCTGCTCATTTGATTATTAGAAGGCTAAAGCTCTGATCTCATTCACTGGCTTTTTCCCTGGTAGGTGTCAGATGCTGGGAGGTGGGTGTCATTTCAGTGCTTGGTCTGGGCACCATTTCTGTAGATACACCTTTGGTCAGGAGGCTTTATCTTGAGCTTATGATTGAATATGCTAAGGACGTTTGCGTTGTGAGAGAGATTCAGGGAGCTTAGTTTATTCTTTTGCAAACTAGGATCATTACTTTTGGCCATTGGTTGAGAATTCCTACCTTAATCAAGAGACTGCCTTAATTGCCATCAGCCCAGATTTCACCCAATCCTCTGCTTTCTGAAGGCCGAATTATCTTGGGTTGCAAAGACACAATACCCTCAGGTGGAGGTGGGTGCGGGTGGGAGTGGGGTGCTACGTAACACCAAATTTTCTTTAAACTCACCAACACATTGAGCACTAGTCTTCCTGCTTTCTGCTTGCTCTTCCCCTTCCTCACTTGCCCATTCTGCTGTCTCTAGCTGGAAAATGAAGAAATCTGGATGCCTGAGACACAAGCAAGTGCACCTCCCTCCTGGAAGAGGCACCCAAGTGTACAACATTTTGTTAAGCATAAGCATAAGCATTTTATTGTCATTGTGCATGCACAACGAAATTTACAGCAGCATTCCTCAATGCACACAATTTCAGACTCATACATCATACTCATACAATTTCATACAATACATCATACTCATACAATTTCAGACTCATACCCCATCCTCACTTTCCCCTTCCTCCACCCATCCCTACACAGCCCCAAACACATCAACACGAAGCCGCGGAGTTTAGCATAGCCACAGCTCTAGAGTAGAAGCTGTCTCTAAGCCTCTTTGTCCTAGATTTGATAGTCCTGTATCGCCTACCAGATGGTAGCAGTTCAAAAAGAGAGTGTGCTGGTTGAGACGGGTCCCTCAGAGATATTTTTGGGCTTTTTTTTAGGCTTTGGGAATTATAGAGTTCTTCCAAGGAGGAGAGGGCAGCCGATAATCCTTTGTGCAGTAGTGATCACCCTTTGGAGCGCCTTCCTATCTGCCACTGTGCAACTGGAGAACCATACACAGATGCAGTAGGTTAAGACACTCTCTATAGCACAGCGGTAAAAGGACACCAGGAGTTTTCCATCCAGTTGTTGCTTCCTTAAAAGTCTCAGATAGTACAGTCTTTGCTTTACCCAACTGGATGAAGAGGAGGAGGAGGAGACAGTAGTGAATAAGTGAAATAGTGAGTGGGTGGACAGAGGAGAAAAGAGAGGCTTGAGCCAGCTTTTGGTTTGCTGGTATTCCCCTCTGACAGCTGACTGTTGAAAGTGGGTTGTGGATCTGTGAGCATGCTGTGAGTCCTCTTTTTATATTATGTTTGTCTTCAGACTGAGACTACACAGCTTGAGCTCCATCACACATACCATAAAAATAAAACTAGCTGTTTATGATTAACAGAAATTGCTGGTTACAAATAATAGAAATGCTCTAGGATGCTGAAAACCCATCGCCACAAGAATTGAAGGAATTGTAAACCTTAACAGTTATTTTCAATATTTCAAGTGTAATCTCAATAAACAACTTCCTCAAGAGGACAATCTCTCCCCCTCCCTCTAATATGGTGATCATCTTTTGTAAGTGACTATGTTTCCATTTTTTGATCTGGCGTCCCATCTTCCTCTAACTGTAGCAACCAATAAAAGACCTTTACAACAGTTGTTCTCAAATGCATTTGAAGATGATCATTTGGGCTAAATGACCTATTTCATATGCATGAAAACTGGCAGGGAGTTGTCTAGGAAGGGCATGGGCTTCAGGAAAAATCCCCCTGCTTGAGCTTTCTTTATGTTGCAAGAAAACTATTAAAGGGTTCTGATTCCATCTCCCTCTGTGGAATTTGTGTAAAGGCTAGGATTCTGTGTGCATTTAGAATTCATGCTGTCCTTTGTAGAAAATAGGATTCTTGGAACATTGAGCCTTCTTATTTCCCTTTTTTTAAAAAAGGAAAGCCTTACACCCTAACCAAGTTTCTGGCCCTCCAGTCATGGGAATACACTGGGATGCGTCTCTGTACCTCCTGCAGAAGACTAACATTAAGAAGCTTCTCTGTTCCCTTTGAAGCTATGTGGACAGCCTTCAATCACTATGTAACTTTTCTAGCCTTGAACATGGGAAAAAACTCTGCTGTGCAGCAGTTCTCCTGGATCTCAGCTTACTAACACCTGCTACCTGAAATTTCCTTAACCAAAAATGCCAAGGACTGATGATGAAGAAGAGGAGTTTGGATTTATATCCCCCCTTTCTCTCCTGCAAGCAGACTCAGTCAGGCTTATAACCTCCTTTTCCTCCTCCCCCACAACAAACATCCTGTGAAGTGGGTGGGACTGAGAGCTCTGAAGAACTATGACTAGCCCAAGATCACCCAGCTGGCATGTGTTGGAGTGCACAAGCTAATCTGGTTCACCAGATAAGCCTCCACTGGTCAATTCACATACAATATGTGCATACAATATGATTATATACTATATACAATATGTATATTATCTCATGAAATGGAGAATTAGATGGAAAGAATCTATTCAGTTAGCTGTGGAACCTTATTCTGGTGATAGTTCTTTGTCCCACTGTGGAAAATTTCCTTGCCCTGGAGGAAGACTAATTAGAAGAATGGAGCCTTTGGATCCAACATAATACACTTTATATATAAAAAAAACAGTATATAAAAAGAGTAAGCCTAGCCAGTGGTGATGACACACTCCAAGCCAATCATCATGCACACATGACTTGGGGATGGGGCTTTCACAGAATAGTAGAAAGCCTGGCAAAAGAAAGGAGGGGTTTAAAGAAAGGAGGGGTTGGAGGGGACAGGCTGCATGGTGGATGTGCCTTGGTTGATATCCAATGGGGGCGACATGCAGCCTGGTTCCCAACCACTTCCCTGCTGCGGGGGTCTTTCTCCGCTTCCCCTTAGACTGGTGGTGAGGCTTGGCCCTGCCCCTGCCATCTCCTCCCCCTCTTCTGAGGAGTAACTCATCACTTTTCCCTGCCCTGCTGTCTTACGAGGCAGCAGCAGCAGCCTCCCCACCTCCTCGTTCCTTCAATACTCTGGCATCCACAGCAACATCCATCTTGCCTCTCTCTGGTTCCACCTCCCAGGGAGTAGCCTGAAGGGGGTGGTGGCACTGAAGGCAAGGAGGTACCCAGAAGAGGAGTGAGCTCCCCGAGCAAGCCTGTATGGTCCTGGGAGATCTGGAGTGAGCAACTCCCTGGAAAATCTTGAGTAGTCTCAGCCCATGCAGATGTTCATCTTCATGCAGCTGTGTACCTCACCAAGTGCCTGTGAGAGTGAGTGAGTGAGTGAGTGAGTGAGTGAGTGAGTGAGCCAGTGGGTGTGCATGCATGCCTCTTCCCCTTCCTTGCCCCAAGTCCAGTGCTGCCTCTGAGCCAGGACTTTGGAGGCTGACCTTCACATTAATGAGGTCTCCAATCTGCTATTCCCTGCTAATAAAAGATGGGTCTTTTTTCCTCCCCCTGTACCCTGCCTAATATACCAGGGAAATGTTTGCGGTAATTAATCCACTTGATAGCCCTCCCATTTTTCAAGTTTCAAGAATGCTTGGAAGACAGGGCTGCAACCTAAAACCTTTCCAAGAAGGAAAAATAGGGCTAGGGTTTTGTTATTCTCCTCTAGCCTAAAGAAAACAGCCTATCCCTCACTGAAAAGATCTCTGCCAAAGCAGTGCATCTGCCTAGATTATTAGTTCTTTCTCCCTCCTTTTTTTGGGAACACATCTATGAGACAAGAAAGACTGAACAGTCCAGAAACCCATACACGCACACACCAAGGAATTGGTTCAACCGTGGGGGAGGCTGGCAGCATGGTGGCTTGGTGGGCTTTCTTCCCTTCCTTCCCTCCCTCCCTTTGCAAAGCCAGGATTCAGCTTTGCAAATGGGGAGGGGGGCTATGGAGATGAGAACTTTACCCACCCTCACAGGCACCCTGCTGGCACCCCCCCCCCCTTGTCAAAGCCAGTATCCAACTTTGGAAATTAGGAGTGCCTATGGAGAGTGACAGAGGGTGAGAACAGATGAAAAAAGTGGTGAAGGGGGAGGAGGAAAGGAGGGTGGGGTTGGTTTCCTTGGTGGTGGTTGTTAACCCACCAACATCTGTCTAAATGGGCTTTATTGGTATGTAGTATTGATTGCATATGAAAATTGTAGAGCACGTGTACACAATTCAGAACAGGAAGAGAAGAAGACTGACAGCAGTCAGCAGTAGAGTCAGGTGAGCTTGCATGCATTGGGAGGGGGCAATTGGGAGGGTGGAGATCCAGAACCAGGAGTGGGGGAAAGAAGAAGAAAATGTGAGTCCCTTCCCTTGTGAGTCCTCAGAGGTCCCCTTCTTGTAATTAAAAAAAACCTTTTAGCATAATCATCTTTTTTTAAAAAATACTTTACCCCCTAAACTTTTTCCTTTGGGGTTGTTGCAGAGGTGGGATCCAACCAGTTCTCACCACTTCTCTAGAAGTGGTTACTAATTTTTTTCTGAGTGCCGAGAAGGGGTTACTAAAGCAACCTCCCTGCCCAATAGGGACTGGAGGTGCATGTGTGCGGCGGCGCCACTGTTTGAATCCCACCACCATCGGAACCTGTTATTAAAATTTTTGGATCCCACCACTGGGTTGTTGTGCCATTCTTTTGATCATTTTGGCTGTCTTTTCATTCATCTTTTCTAGCTCCATAATATCATGTGAAACACTAGTAATGGACAGAGACACTTTGTCACTTGAGCCATCAGTCTGCATGGGCAGAGATCATTCTGGTAATGGGCTAGCCACCCTCGGCACTTGTTGAGGAAAGGGCCAACCCATTGCTCTCCAATTCCATCTCAAGTGAAAAAGCCCTAAAGGGTGGCAGTTCCCTTCGAACAAATCCACCTGAACCTCCTCATAATCTGTTTAAGTTCTTACCATCATAAATAAGTTGGTGTCATCTTCATTGTTTCTTACCACAACCTCCTTGTTTCTTACCACAACCTCCCCAAAACAGTTCATTTCTGAATAAATTTGACAGATTGGTCTCCATACCCATCCCACAATCCTTGGGGGATTCCATCGCTTACTTTCCTTGATTCTAAAAAGCGTACTCAGCATTGTTTGGTGGGAGATTGAGACAGCTTCAGTGAATGATTCTGTTGAAACATTTCATACTTACAGTAATGTATGTTCTACAAAATTACCTTTTGAAAACTTATGAGTTAGCTTCTCTCAAATCTTCTCCTAATAAAAAGCACTGCTGGTGCTGTTCCTCAGTCCACCTGTATAAGGAGTGTACCTACAGGCAAGTATATGGCCATATAATTGGAGCAGTAAATTGATGACAATTAGCACATTAGTGATGGAATAGCAGCAAGTGATAGCCTTAATCGACAATCCAGTAGTTTGGTAATTGATGTTAATGATGCATAAAGAGAAGAACAGCAACTAAAAACTGCGGTTTTAACTGCTTTCCTGTACACAGGAATGCACAACTTTTCAAGCAACAATCCAAATATACTGGGGAGAGAAAAGTCATAAATGATATTACACAGTGGGCACATGTACGGATAATTCACAAGGTAAAGGAGTCCAGGATATAATGGATTTTTGCATGGATAGAGCTCCTAGTATAGGTTTGAACATGTTATTAAACCAGCTTTAAATGGAATTATGCTTCACTACGAGGAACTACCGACCATGCATTCTCCACCTGAGCGATTTATAATTCTGAGAGACACACTGAGATAATTGTGTTTTTTTACAAGGTTGACAGTGCAGTACTTGAAATGAGTACATGTTCCACATGAGGGTGGGGGAAATCTCTCTTATTAAGAATGTGAAAATGCACAGGAATGTGATGTTCATGTTCTCAGTTTTAAAAGAAACCCAAAACATTTTACAAAATCATGGACAGATGGAAAGCTTATGCATTCAACATGCATTTCCAAAGGAAAAAAAAAATAGGACTAAGTTTGCTCCTCTATTTATGGATTTTCTCCCAGAAATGAGGAATTATATGATGAATGTTATCAATATTAATTTGTTTGCTATCCCTGATAGCGGTGTCAGAAATAAAAAAATCCATTTCTGATTTTGTTTTGCAAATAAAAATGAAACTGTACTTTATTTCTCTGTAGTTAGGTAGAAATAAGTTCTGTATTAGATAGAAGATAGGATTTGTTCTGTATTTGTATAAAACCTCCTTTGCTCAAGGCAGGAATGCAGGCAGAAGCCCAGCCCTGCCCCATCTAGTCATGTTCCTTTCATTCACAAAACCAAGAATGGACTTTAACAAAGGAAGCCTCGGAGAAGCGGACATTGCCCTGCCTTAATCCCATCAGCTGGCAGATAAGGGTGCTGCACCCTTAGGTTTCGTTTCCCTAATCTGATCACCCAATGGATCCTTTTGTGTTTTCCTGCCTTGGATTCAACTGCGCCTACGCCATTGCCTCACTCTGGATTCTGCCGTGAAATTCAAGAAGGGACTGCCCTCTGGACTCTGATTGGTTTCTGTATTTGTTAATGAATGGTGGTGGGTTGTTCCGTAGTCTCCCGAATTTCCAGGTGGGAGAAAGTGTTTAAAATGCCTTGTAAAGCTGCTAGGCAGCGCAGTTGCTGTATGGAACGGAGGTGCTGACACTTAGGTCAGCATCTCAATAAAATCTTGCTGTTTTTACTATACTCGCTGTGTTGGGTCCTGATTGCTGTTCCTCCGCACTGCCGAGAGCTGAGATCATTCTGAAATTATTCAAAGTTACCCTGGCAGCGCGGTAACATCCCCATCTTACAGGGTGTGGATGACTTGCAACAGTAAAACCGAAGATCCCAATGCAGCACTATAACAGAATATGTTAATTTTTGGTAGAGTGATCTGGTTTTTTACCTCACCTCATTCCAAACATCAGTTCTTCTCCAAGCGCCCCATTATCTCTTTTCAGAAAGGGGAAGGTACAACCCTTGAAACCCACTCTGGGGAGATCGTGGTTACCACAATACAACAACTGTGCAACGTATATGTTTAGCTAGAAAAAATCAGCACGTTGCACGTCTGACCGCATTTATACAATTTAATAAATATCATATAAATAAGCAATATTAACTCTCAGTTGCATGACTTACAGTAATATACTTATCAATGGCCATCAACTCAACCAATAATAAACTGCAAAGTCTTGACAAGAATTTATACCAAACATGAACAATCCCGGCTGAAACTTACGTCACTAACTGGCAACTCTGGACAAATTTTGTAACCAAAGAATTAAAGGTCAATATTTACCCAGTTGATTATTAAAAGGTTAACTATGATGTAGTGATGTATGAATTAAGAGATGTATCATAGAGGAAATAGATCATAGTTTATAAAGTAAGCTAGACATGGAAATATTGTAAGTTATAGTTGGTACCAATCTTCTGTAAATTGTTTAAGGTGATGGAATGTATTAGCTGCACCATAAAAGGGCAACATTAGCTCTTGGAAGAAGTCCCTAATCCAGTTAAGATAAGAGGAAAAGATATGAATAGTGTTCATAGAGAACATCACAAAATATTGTTTCTTATGCGCTTTCTCTTTCCCTCTTCTTTTCTCTTCACTCTCTTTTCTTCCTTCCTTTTCCTACTTTATGAATCGATCTAATTAAATGCTTCTCTGTTTGAACTTACTTTCATGAGCGGATTTCTTTCCTCTTTTATCTCTGGAAGTCGACACAAGATGAAGATGTACTCGATTTGGAAGAAAAGATGTAAAATGAAATTTTATGATGGTATTCAGTTATTACATCTATTATCTGTAAACTTTTTAAACCTTTTGCAAACCTTTGTAATTTCCATTTATATAACTAATAAAATCATTTAAATAAAAAGAAAAACTGCAAAGTCTCACAGTGCTGGCAGGTTGTCACCCTGCTCTGGCACTAATGGAAAGTACGGTCCCAAACCTCACACGAGTCCTGTAAGTAACACAATAGTTGTTTTTGCCTTGCAGACTCCCACCGTCAAGGATAAAAAATACAGCAACTGGACGGGCTCGCATGAACTCAGTTTTCGCAATTACATCAGTGTGATGTCCTCTTTACCAGTGTAATTTCCCTTTTCCTTTGCAATGGATTATATTGATACAATAAACTCAGTTACAACATATCCATCCCCAAACTTGCTATTCCAATCAAGGATGTATCACATGGCTGTGGTTACCCCTCACCAATTCCTCTGCCTTTGAGCAACTCGAGACACACTATATTGGCACACAAATCTGAGTTTTTCTACAGGCAGAAGGCTGTCTGCAAGACATGCACACTTAAATTTCAAGTTGGGCACCATTTTAGTTATCCTGATTTTTTAGAAGCATTGTTAGCAGTTCAGGATTTTTAGAAGGATTTTTAGGAGGGTTCTGAAAATTCAAGACTTTTATTCCACTCCCTCAGAAGTGGCAGAAATAAGAAATGTTAACATACAACATCACGTTCCACAGGAAACCAGAAGTAGTATCAGAGCAATGTTACAGGAAACCGTGCAGTTAGACCATCCAAGTTTAACTATAAGTTAAACCAAAGAGTTTGGGGTGAATCCTAGAGTATGATCATGGTCTTTTTTACACAAACCTTTTAAAATGTTTTGAGGCAGGAAATTAAATGTTTCCTCCATGGAGTTCCACACTGTATCTTCCTGTTTCAAAACTGTTTTATTGCCAACTTCAAAATTTAAATTAATTCCCCTTTAAAATGATTCTTTAGCCTGAAACATTTTCAAAATGTTTTCACTTGGTGTGCAATCTTTTTACTATTTTTTCCATGTTTCTGTGAACTCCCTCCTTGGTGTCATTTTATTGTGTCACTGACCTGCTCCCTCACCTGTTTATTTTCATCATTTCTGTGTGTTTTAAAATGTTTTTTGAGTAAAATCTTCCAAACATCAATTATACAAGCTGTATAGAATTGCAGCAAGAAACATTGAAGCATTGATTCAACAAATAACTCCAACAAAAGGGAAAACCCCTCATCGCAGCCATGGATTGTTTTGAGGAGTGAATGTGGAAAAACATCAAGGTAAAGGAGGTGGGGGACTGAAAACGTTTTATAAATGTTTTAGGGGATTTGTGTGGAAAGGGCCTGTGTCTCTTCCAGTTTCATATCAAGTGACATCACATACTAGTGATGTTGAATTCCCCCCTATTCCCTCCCGCACCCCCCCACATTGAGCTGAGAAGTGGGAGTCCTTGCTGAGGTCTTTTGCAACAGCAAAGCCTCACAGCAATCTGGGCGTCCACCAGCCTGTCCATCATTGTCCACCTGAAGGACTGTCTTTTCTGCCTCTAATACCAGCGTAACCCCTATGTAAGATGGGATGACCCACAAAGGGGTGGAGTCTGAAAAGAAGCAGAAGGCTGCAGAACTCATGAGGTTGGAGGAAGCAAGGCTGCCAGGCTGGGACCTTGATTGATTTTTATAAGCCCTTAACACCTTGTTTAAGGTAACTGTAATGTTGTTGAGAACTAGTGGGAAGGGAGCTGTTTATTTTTGCTATATTGTAAATGTTAGGCCGTTTCCGCACGGCCCATTAACGACGGCCTGGGGGCGCTAAAAACGCCGCCCCCAGGCCGCCGTTAGCTGGAACTGACTCCGCGCCCCAGGGCGGCCTCAGGCCGCCCTAAACATGCTGCGAAGGGTTGTTGTTGGGAAAGGCGTCTTCAACGGCCAGCGGTGCGAACATTGCGGAAAACGCTATCTCCGTCCGCCCACTCCGCGGTGTCCTCGTGCGTCGCCTGCTGGGTGTCGCCATGCGCCCGCACCGTATTTAGGCTCGGGGTGGGAGGAACTGGCGAAGCGATGGTGAATACTGACGCATGCTGGCGGCTGGCTGCGCTTCCCCGTATGAAAACGATGGGAAGAGGCGGCTCCGTGCGGAGCCGCCTGCCGCCTGCCGGTCTCCACTTTGCCCGTTCGCATGCTTGCATGCGAATGGGCTTGCGCCCCCACGCCGCCCGCACTCTTGGCAGCGTGGGGGCGCAAGGAGGCCGTGCGGAAATGGCCTTAGAATTTATTGTTTCAGGGTTTTTGTGTATGTAATTGCTGAGAGTTCTTTTGGGGACCTTCATCATCCTGAATCCAGTTCACCAAGCCTCTGAAGTCTTCATGAGCCAACCACCAGCAGGAAGAATGGACTTGGCATTATCAGACTGTAATTGGAAGGTCTTGGAATGAAACTTGAACAGGACCTTGGTGTGTTAAGTTAAATGTTAATGTTTGATAAGTGTCATATGTTAAAGAAAGTAAACCATTTTGTTCAAAATTTAGTTGTTCAAACTCCTTCCAAATTCTGCCCCACAGAACCCACAAGCTGAGGTTACACCAGCAGTGGGGAGAAGCCTCCAGTAAGGATGATGCCTAGCATGGTACATCTAACAGTTATCTGCATTGGATCATGATCAATATGTTAAAAATACAACCAGGGAAATTACAAGTCGTGCCATGCTCTAAAATGCATGCAGTTTTAGTGTAAGTAATACAACCTTCAAGGAGTTCATTTCTGCAAGAGTTTGAATGATAAAGATCTCCCATAAATTTTAACAGGAATTCAATTCTCTTTATATTCCTCCTCGAATGTTCATTACTTTGACACCGATGCTGATGGCAAATGTCGCTCTGCAGCCTTGATATGTCTTTCCATGGCTGGCCTTTAATCTATTCATTCATATTCTCTGCCATTGCAAGTACTTATTGTACATGAAATAGATGGATGTGGTCAACTTAGCCGAGGATATGGTGGTATGCCATTTATAAACTCAGAGGGATTTCATGTACAAATAGCCATCAAAGATTATTGTAAACAGGCCTCCCATTACAACCAGTTTATTATTTACCTTGAAAAGCATTGATCAAAAGCTCCACATTTTCATTTGGGCTATAAGTTTTTTTAAATTCAGAATTTATTATAATATCATACCATTTATTATAATATCATACCATATATGGTCTCCTATCCAAGCATCAGCTGCTTTCAAGCTGTTCACTGATCCATGGCAGTTAACAGTGGTCATAGTTCATTTTCTTTTAAAAAGCATGTTTCTGCATATATTTGCATAACTAGCAGGACTTGAAGCATATTTCACTGGATTTATTGAAAGGTAAGAATGTTTACCATACTTCTGCATACAATCAGAAAGTAGGTACAATTCTTACAGCTAGGGTGGTAGGGTTGGCACAGATCAATTGCTTACTAAGTGGAAGTATAATTTAATGAATTATTTAATGAATTATGTAACTATTCCAGGTAGCATGGTAGAGGTATGAAACTGGTGTGTCTACTAGTTTCAGCAAGTCCTTTGATCAGAAATGACTCTTGGCAGAGGAGAAGATTACACAACTAACTCTCTCCTGTCCTAGAAGGAGAACTCATTGGGACCTGGGCCAACATCAGTCGCTGGGCAACCATGCAATTTGCATGATTCATCTTGGTGTGGCAGTGACCACCAGATGATTTGAGGTCATGCTACTTGACCACAGTGGCAGTCTCCACAAAACTTGTACAGCTTGGTTGGGTTTGATATTGGCCATCACTCAAGCCACCTGAAAGACCTGGTAGTACACAACTTTTGCATCTTGGCCACAGACAGTCTGTGAGGGTGAGGGAAGAAGGGAAAGCTGAGAACCAGTTTGGTGTAACAGAGTGTCAGATTAAGATCTAAAGTTCGAATCCCCACTTTCCCATTAAAACTTTCTGGGTGATCTTGGGCTAGTCAGTCCAATCTACCTCATTGGGTTGTTGTGAGGATATAATGGAGGAGAGGAAAATGATGTAAGCTACTTAGCATCTTCACTGGGAAAAAAGGTGGGGTATAAAATGAAGTTAATAAATAATCAAAAAGCTGAAGAGTGGGAACAGATAAAATAAAAGTTGGTTGGTGACTGGGAAGAACAGAAGGAAACAGGGGAAAGGGAGATGACGAGGGATATTGTCAGGAGGAGAAAAAGAGGAAAACTGTAGGAAAGAGGATACAGAGGTCTTCCTGCTTAGTTATTCACACAAGCCCTGTAGAGTTTACATTTATATGTACAATATATACATCAATAAAACTACTTACATGCTGTCATCTTTCCAGCTGGTTTACTAGCTTATTAAAGGCTGGTTTGCATCAATTAAATATCCATGGAATAGTGTGAATTGCTGCTAATAAGCAACCCACTGCTGACACCAAGGTGGTTCCCTCTCCAGACCACCCAGCCACTTGAGCCAATGGTGGGCTAGCTTGGGCTCATGGTGCTTTCCAGTGAGCCCAGCCCAGGCCTTGCCTATGTTACACTAAAGTTATGAACTGTTTTGGTACCAGGTATTGTAGAATTATTAAACATCCAATTTCAACAATCACATTAGTTTAGACTCTAAGCTCAATCTTTGTTCTAGTATATGGATATCATCCTTGTGTCTGGGCTCTCCCATTTATTCCTGAACAAAATCAATCTCTGTGTATGCAAAGTGGTAAATACACCAAGTAGTTTCTTCCAATGATGTGAGTGAGGAACACTTATTCCTATATATGAGCATCAGGTCTTCTCCTCCCGTAACATCAAACTCTTTGGTCTAATTTGCTTGAAATTTGAAGAGGAGGAGTGTGGTAGATTGGGGGTAGTGACTAGCTCACATCAGGTGAAGGCGACTTCACCTTGCAGTCAACCTGTTTTCCCTCAAGATTGGCTAAGCTTCCCTTGATGCCTTTAATACAGATGGCTGCCACCAGCAAGACCCTATTTTTTTCCCTAGAAGGGAGCTGTATGTTTCTGGATAAGCAAGAGGGACTGGCTGCCTTATGGCTGAGAACACACCTCCCCCAAGTAAGTAAGAACAACTCCATTCTCCTTTTTACATCTGCATGGCCAAGAGTGTTGATGGCTTGAGAAGGTTAAAAGAACTACTTTCCACACCAATGTAAACATTAAAAACTGTAGGAAAGAGGATGCAGAGGTCTCCCTGCCTAGTTATTCTCATAAGCCCTATAGAGTTTACATTAATATTCAAAGTATATTCAAAGTTCACTGACCATCTATAGGAGCAGCGGCTCCCCGCCAGCACGAGAGTGGAGATGGGACACCCTTACTTGCGCCTACACCATTGGCACAGCCTGGAATCAACAACCCAGCAGAGGGGCCAGTGGCAGAGGCCTTCCAATTGCAACTATTGGCTGGGATCATCATAGGATTCTGGGGGTTGGTGGCAGCAACCCCAAACAGCAATAGCGCCTGCCCGAGTAATCTTGGGCAGCTGAGCCTGGAGACATTTGAGAAGGATAGGAGCCCTGGAACACTGCTGATGAGAGAGCCAATGGGCTTGAGATCGTAGACCATTGGTCATCGACCCAGCAGTGGAGGCATTGGGGAGATTTGGTTAGTTAGTGGTGTTAGTGTTAAGTCTGTAGTTTCTTTCTGGTAGAGTTTTAGTAGGCATTGTTATATTATTGGGTACTTGTTTGTATTATTGTTAGATAGTTTGGCTAGTATTAGGTATGGTTATTGTCCAGCTTAGCTGAGGTAGTAGGTTAGTTGATGTTAGTGGTGTGGCTAGTTTGGATTTTTTTTGTACTAGAACCATTAGTGGTTAGATTAGTCCTGGGTTTTTGTAACATTACTAGATTGATTCTGCAGCAGTTATAGTTTAGTGTGAAATAGTTTTAGTCCTATCAGAGTAGTGTTAATGCATTATTGAACATATTGTTTTAAATGTATTGATTTATTGTAAATGTACTAATTGTTCATGTATTGATTTCTCACATGTTAATATATTGTTATTGTTATTGTATCATTGTTAATATATTGGTTTATTGATGTATTGCTATGATAGGCATTTCATATTAATCTAGTGCTGCTGTTCTTGTTGTTTAAGTCGCCATTTGAGTATTTTAATCTAGTTCTTAATGTATTTATTATTGCTATTATTGTTTATTCTATTATCATGTTTCTTGTTTTATTATGTTGTTAGCCACCCTGAGCCCTTTGGGGATAGGCTGGGGTATAAATTAAAATTGAAATAAAAAAGAAGGTAACCAAACGAGGTGTTTTTTTAATTCAGATAGACGTTCAATTTAGAGAATTTGTAACACATTCACCTCTCAGGCAGAACCAATATAAATATAACCAAAACACAAGAGAAACAACCGATAATGCCTGTTCTTCACTAACCCTGCTACACTAAACACCCTGATCTTTTTCCAATCTGCCAGAGTCTCCTCTCAGCCAGAGCAACTGCCAGCAGCTGACAACTGTCTTCGCTAACTGACACTGGTCATCTCCTGATTGGTGGAGAGCTGTCAGTGGGAGGATTCTGTGTGCTCCCTGCCTCCATTACCAGAGTGGTCTCTACGGATCCATAGCATCAGGCTCATCAGGCAAGAGAGAAAAGGAATTTTGGGTGTTGTAAATCCACCACAAGGAGCCTTTGGATTAGGACAAGCACATTGTACTACACAAATCTGGTGGCATTCTCTTTATAAAAAAACTATCCCAGATCCTCCAATACATGTCCCATTGAAAATAATGGTCCCAAAGCACAGAAACCCAAAAAACAACGCAGATTTGAGTCCCAGGTCAGCTACCCTACATGAAAAGAAGCACTTACATCAAAAACTAAACCTGAACCCCTATACAAAAGTATAATGAATTGTTTTTAATTAGCACACACTTCTAAGAAAAATTGTTGATAACTCATGAAAAAGTAAAGGATTGGATTGTTTATTTGGAGGCAGCTACAGTTTTGTTTCAACCCTGCCTACAATCACAGAACCACTGAATTTGTATTATTGTCTGATTACTTTGTGATTTCATTCAAACATTTTCACTTTTGGCTTATCAGGACAATACAATAGCTGTGTTTGTTTAGCATATTAGTTTGGCGTTAAATTATTCATCGACTTTAATCTTTATACCATTGATGGTGCTTTAAAAAAAGGTACAATTTGCTTACGAGAGGGGTTTTGCAAATCTCATACAATTCTATTATGAGAAAAGCTAATTACTGCATTGATTGTTGAGTGAAAAGTATTATGCTTTTCTTAATTCAAATTACATCATTGTTACATGTGTTCCCTTCCTCATTTACCAACAGCCTGTCTGCAGAACTGGGATTTTTGCAAATAGAAAAAACAGCCTATGGATACACCTATTCTCTTGCCATTTCCCTCAGGTGCCTGGTTATACATTTTAGCATTCATTCATAGTGCCTATTAGAGATCTTTATGCTAACTGGTTTCCTCTCTTAAATATTTATAGCTTTATGAGACATTTATGAGTAGACCCAACAAGAATTTCAGAGGAAATACTAGGGAGAGCCACTTTGTAACATCGTTAATACACTGCCCTTTGATGATAATAGCCATAAAATTTCATCTAATTGCTACACTCATTGCTACAGCTTTGTATTGATGGGGAAACTCATTGATGCCACTGGATGCTTCGCTGGATGCTTCTACAATATGTTCAGGGAGATATTTTTGGGCCATGCAGAGCAGCCTTATTGAGTCCAAATGTTATCCATTTAATGACTGTGTTGGTTACCTAGAAATAGCTAGAATTGTATTGATTGAAGTGGTGGAAAATGCCATCAAGTCCCATCTGACTATGTAGGTTTTTCAAAGCAAGAGACCTTCGGAGGTGGTGTACCATTGCCTGCTTCCATGTGGGCTGAGGGTATTCAGAGAGAACTGTGACTGGCCCAAGGTTACTTAGAAGCCTTCATGTGGAGGAATGGGGAATCAAACCCGGTTCACCACATTAGAATCCACTGCTCTTAACCACTACACCATGCCGGCTCTAGAATTTATTACAAGAAGAAAAATATCAGGCATGGGCTGAGTTCTGTTCCCCAAGTGAACTAATATCAGGTGCCTTGCACTCGGCCAGAACAGAATGTAAGGCCGCTTCTGCACAGCCAATTACAGAGTTGTGCCGTCAGTGTGACTGGCAATGCTGCAGCAATGGAGCATTTGCATGGGTGGGTGCTCCGTGGACAGGTAGTGCATTGACTGAACCACGGCACTTCTCACTGCTGCGCTTTGCAAACGGCATTCTTTTTTCCCCAGGATAGATGTCATGGGCAGTCAGTGCCAGGATTGGCCAGTGTGGGCCACCATTGTGGGGGGCGGGCTCTGCAGCAGCGATTCCTGGGAGCGCTTCACATGATGCCAGCTGCGGAGTGCCGTTGTTGAAAAGACTTGCTCGTTGAGCGATTTTTGAATACACCGTTGTGGGGCCTCTGGAGCATTGCTGCATCGCTGCAGTGTCATTTCTGCAGCGGTGGCTGTATGAACTCCCAGCCCATAATGCTGTTTTTACCATCATTTCCCCAGCTTTTCTGGCTCGTGCGAAAACGGCCTAAGACCCCTAGACAAACGAGCAACAGTTCAAAAAAGTGTTTAATTGTATTGAGGATTTAGGACTCTAACTCCTCCCAGGAAGTCTAACTAATAAGAAATACTTGCGATGCTGGAAACAACTGGAGATTGATATCACTTTAAGTTTGCAGGCACTGATCCTTTCTTGCTTGCTTCTAAGAAAGTCTGCTCTGCTTGTACCTCGTCTGAGATCTCACAGTGTCCTGTATCTAGACTTGCAATCTGTTGAAACTTAATTACTCAAAATGCTATGGGTCTCCAACATCTTATACGTCTGGGATACTGCTGTCTCCAGCCTTCCACAGACACCTGAGACAAAACAAAACTGTAAAACAAAGAGACTACAAGCTAATAAAGATACTGTAGTGCTCTTGCCTCTAGAGGGCCTTTTAAAGGAACAGGGTCAAACTAAGGTTCACTCCCAAGGAATATTATACAAAACCAGTTAATCCTATTCTACCTAAGGGTATAGCTGAGACCTAAACAAAGAAAATAGTGAGGGCGTCTCTAGGGGCATGACAGGCTGGGGGATGGAGAAAAAGATGTGTATTTTATGCAAAGTAACTAGGTAACTAGGATTATCAGAAATTACCAGAAATTAATCCATTCATATTATGTGAGGGGAAAGCATGGTTTTCTGGAACCAAAATAAGAAATGAAAATTTTTCTGTTTCTGAGCTTATGAGTACTTTTAAGAACACTACTTTCTGGGCTCCTGTGAATGGTACAGGAGTGCCCCAAATTTAACAATGTCCTTCTGCTGTTTCCCATAGTTCCTGTTTCCCCAGTTATTTCATGATCAACCACAGCAGCAATATTCAATAAATGTTACCAGTACTTAGGGTTTCTGAGGGAGGTTTTAGCATTTTTCATCCTTGCTGTGACTGAACTCAAAATCTCAGTTTCACTTTAATTTCTTCCTGGTGTGAATCAAGTGTTAGTTATTTTTGTAGCAATTTCTGTTTTCGCACTTTGAATTTCCCCCTTAAAATGTACAAAGTTTCCATTTTATTTTTACTTCAATAAATAAATAGACAGGCATACATACAGATAGATATAGTATGTCTGTATTATCATTTTTGCTCATTCTTACTCATATTAAGGAACAGATCCTTCTAATATAGTATGCGTATACTCAGCCAACTTCCTCATGATTTTGAGTGATTTTCTAGATCCTGAGAAATGTAGAAGTCTATTACAAACGAGAGGAATTCTTGTGGTATCTTAAAGACTGTCACATTTCTTAACTGTTAAAGCTATGGTGGGCTACAGCCATTTCAGAAATCTGTTATCAGAGTATATAATTATCAGAGGAAAAGGAAAATTGTGAGCTGATTATAACAGTACAACAACTTCTCCTTGAAGAGAAACTCAGTCTCAGCAGGGAGGGAAGCATGTTGCTGGAGGGTGGATGGATGATAGCTGACTTTGGCGTAGGCACTCCTCAACTCATGCACACACACAGCAGGGGTGTAGCTGCCACGGGGATATATGAGGTCATATGTCCCCCGGCACCCGATATTTGGTCATGTGGGGGGTGGAAAAATTCATGCTCATTTGTGTTTTATGCAGATGTACTAAAATGAATGACAAGAATACCTATTGGGAACAATTGGAGAGACTGCCACTTGAAGACCCACTGGATATAATGAGAAACAGAAATGCCAATTTACCTGCATAGTCTCTCTTTAAATGCATTACAACACACAAAAGTTGCAATGAAAATGTAGAATGGATTATGAGATACTTGGCCTGGGCCTGGATTGACAGTTTCCAGAGGGGGAGTCTATGCAAGTCAGTTTGGCATTTCTGGTTCCTATTATGTCTAATGGGCCATTAGGTATTCTTGTGATTTGTTTTAGTACATCCCTTTCTTTGCAGACCTCCCCTTCATCTCTTCCTATTGATCTGCATGATTTCCTATGGGGGACTTTTGGGGATGCTGGAGTGGCAGTTTTTCAAGTAAATGACACCAAAATTACAGCAGAGTGGGTGCTGCCTGTCCTCTAAATGAACAATGAAATTTCAAGTGAATTGGACCCAGAGTTTAAATTCAAGCAGGGCCCTGAACAAACTTCCCCCAGCTCTTTCTATTTCCCAGACATAGTATTTGCTAAGAACAAAAGGGCTCTGCCACCCTCCCCCCAGAAGCAAGTTAGAGCGGTCTGTGCAGCTTGTCTCCAAAGGTGATTGGCTGGGAGTGTTTTGTTCTCTTCCCTTGCAAAGATCTGATTGGAGAGGAGACATATCATTGCCCAGGAAATCAGTGGAATCAAAGAAAAAGAGGAGTGTGTGCTGCTTTGCTGGGAGGCATCTAAACTAAACAAATAATAATAAAAATTATTGTTTTGGGGAAAGGGTCTCATTATACCAATAATCCTGGGTTTGTATTACCATTCTGGGAAATCCCTGAACTAACCCTGACCAGCCATTTCCATGTATACCTTTGATTCAGCAATTTTGTTATGTACAAACCTACAATATAGGTTCTATCAGGGTTATCCCATTTTTGTAATGATACCCTGCAACTTTTCAGTTCTGCATAACAATGTGATAGCTACACTTATATTTGATATATTTTTTCTTTTCCAGTGTATATATTCTTCTTCTTGACTATTATTTCACTTCAAGCATTTGATATAGTGTGCTTTACTCATGAAAGTCTATGCTGCAATATATCTCTTAAGATTTTTAAGATTCTCCAAGACTCTTTTTTTTGGAGGGGGGGGGGGGAAGGGAAGGTCATTGCAGAAACCAGCTAACAAAGCTGTTCCACTTGAATTTGTTTCCAAACTACTGTGAGCTTATTAGGTCTATTGGTTCTCCACATATTATGGATTATAATATTGCATGATTAGGTAACTCTCTTCTTTGAATAAAGCACATTACATTCCATTTACTTTGCAAATATATGAGGGCAACAGTTACAAAAGGTTCTAGGTAGATTATTTTGAGTGTATTTTATAAGCATGTTGGAAGGTTTATAACAGTTTGTTCAGAAAAGAATTCATTAGCAATCTGATTGACTCTTCTTGCTTCCCAATGATGGAAATAAAGATGAAAGAAAATCCAAACAAATGCATGGCATTATTTCCCCTTCTTGATCCTGGATTCATATAATGTAGAATAGTGGATATCTGTGATTGAAAACTTCTGTAAAATGTCTTCAGAATAATGCATTTGGATTTATTGCTTTTGGAGTTAGATCCAGGGTGTTTACGATCAATGGCCACCAGAATTCAAAGACCATTTGTGCTTCATTATTACAGCTAGGATTTAGGCTTTGTAAAATGTATGTGTGAGTTATAACTCAGCTTTGTAATTGTGGGAATTGTGCTTTGTCTCTGCTAGCTGTGAGACTTAATAGCAGAGACTGAGGAAAACACAAACAGAGATAAATATCTGTAATGACACTCTGAATAGCATATCCAGTTCTAACGTAATCTGGCTCTTGCTTAGTATTCCCCCCCTCCCGTCATTCCTTTTCCTTTCTGCAGTCAAGCTGATGTTCAGTTTCATGTGACTATAGTTACTGCAACGAAGATGAAAGCAATTCACTTGCCCATCATTATATATACACTGGCCCATGCCTCTTGGACGAAATCATGCTAATGAAATACTCTTGTTACCATCTCTCTCCTTGCTCATTAAAAACCTCTGCTACTAATGGTCACTAGAGCACATTCGCCTTTCAGAATATATTATTATCTGAAGTCTGTAAAGGTTGAAAGCAGTGCGCTAGAAGAATCAATGCCTCTGGTGTGCACCCTGAGCCCCACTATCAGCTCTAATAAACAGGTTTTCGAGGTGGCTGGAAATGATCTGCTCTGGCCTCCTGATCACCTTAACAATAGGTGGGAGGACACTCAAAATAGTGTACTATTTAGTGACAGCATCACATTTCATATTTACCTGGTTTGTAATGATGGTTTTGGCTAATTCGTAATGTACCAGTGTATGAATCAGGTGCATTCTTCCCCCTTGTGAGTTTTTCTACAGATTTTAGTAAACCAGCTCTCAAAGTTCTGTGGATGTATGCTGAAGTTGTTCTTTATTCACATCTTGCTCTCAATGACCCACTGATGGACTCCTGTGAAACTCACATGAATGGTCTAAAATGGTTTACCATGCAATGTTGAATGCATGAATAGAATAATTATATTTATACTCTGTTCCAGTGGTGGGATTCAGCAAGTTTGCACCACTTCGGCAGAACCGGTTGTTAAAATGGTGCTTGTAAACAACCAGTTGTTAAATTATTTGAATCCCACCACTGCTCTGTTCCCAATTTGAAAATGTCATGTATGAACCACACATATGAGTTGCAATATCATATTTTGTGTGACTGCAATACTTGAATCATCTTCTTGCCCAGCTGAGCTTATCAAATCTCCCGATAAAGAGGTAGAATGTGATTAATTGAAATCATATTATGTGTATGTGTTCAATACCTATCAGGAAATTAATTACTGTTTAATTATTATCTGTGGCAGAGTCTCTGTTCAGTCAGCTAAATGCGAAGAGAAAATGTCTGAATATTTTAAACCCAATAAAAGGCTTTCTGCATGAGCTGTAAGCATTTTTCTATGGGGTACAGTGTGAAAATTTCTGTTCTGTGCTTCATGGTTATAAAATACCAAAGTGCTAATACTTTTCTGGATATGATAGTCAGCTAGGTGTTCTACAAAAACTGCAGTGATACTTGTAATAAGCACATTTCCTGTGCTCCTAAAGCTGCTTCTAAATCATTCAAGAAATCCCAAAGCAAATCAAGTCAATCAAACGACCACAAGTCATAATTATTTGCACCCTTGTATTTGCTATCTTATGTCATGACTACAAAATGAAGACTCTAATGAATCTTTCTTTTGCTATCAAGTCACATTTGGCTCATGGAGATCAAAGTATTCAGAGATATTCAGAGGTGGTTGGCCATTGCCTGCATTTGTGTCACAATCCTGGTATTCCTTGGAGGTCTCCCACCCAAATACAAACTTCTGAGATCTGATAAGACTAGGCTGACCCGGGGCTATCCAGATCAGGGCCTAATGCATCCTAGAGGCTAACAAATGTATTGTGTCATACACCTCCATGATCTACATCTCCACTCTGGCACCTGAACATTTATGCCACAATAACATTATTGGTCCTAAGAACACTTTGCTGCGAGTAAACCTAACTGAATAAAATAGGACTTCTGTGTAGACCTACTTATGATTAGAGATGCTCAAATATCTGCCAGCTCAGTTCACTTCCTGTTTCCCAATGGTGATAAGGTAGCCAATTCATCAATATGCTGTTCAACTGTTCACAGTCTGTTCATGTGTATTCTTAAGACAAGCTACTTGCAGCTACTCGAACCCCTACTGAAAAAGTGTGCTCTGTATGCAGCACAGTTACTTTTGTGAGGGGAGGGATGAAGAGCCAACTCATAGCTCTTCAGCTGGACATTGGGTTCTTTTGATCTCCCATCCTGGACTTGGCAGATGATCAGAAGTCTAATTGATTTCCCTTCTCTCATCTGCACCCAAAGCTATCTGTTCTCCGCAGGCCAAGCTTTCTTTTCTCCTTTTGCAATTCATTACTTCTGTTCTGAACCAATTTGGAAAGGGGAAGAGCAATGAGCTCTTTCTACCCTCTTCTTCTTCTTCTTCTGCTTCTTCTTCTGCTTCTTCTTCTGCTTCTGCTGCTGCTGCTGCTGCTGTGCAGGCATTAAAATAATGCCTTCTTTTCCCAACCACTTGAGCCTCTTAGATCCTGCATCATTTAGTGTTTGATAAGTCAGGAAAGATGTTATGCCCCCTTTCTTTCATAGTAAAGGGGTATTTCCAATTCTCTGTGGCTGCACTGCCTCCATAGTCCTGGAGGTGTTATGCTTGCCACAAAAAAAGAACCTTTGCTTCCATTACAGGGGCATCTTTAGATAACACGGGTCAGAATCTTTCACCTTCCTTTCTGCCTGGTACTGCAGCTTCTATGGCCATCTTAAAATTTGTGGCCAAATGTTCTTATGGGAAAATCAAACCCTACATATTATCGTGGCTTAAAAAGGGACTTGAATTTCTTTACTCACTGATAACATGGATAGCCCCACATAACCCACTTTTAAAATGTGCTAGTTGGGTGTTCTTAAGATGGTTTATTAGACTATATCAGACCATCACCATTCTTTTGTCTTCTATTCCACCTTTTATTAGGTGGAAATTGTTTTCCACCGTCCTCCTCTTTTTAGTTTTTTTTAAACCTTGTTGGTTATGGAAGTCACCATCTTAGCCATCTGGGATGTATAGGTTTAAATGGAATTTATGGTTTTAGAGCTCATTGTTTTTATGTAGTTTTATGACTTTACTGTGAACCACCGTGAGCCCAAAAGGGGAGGGGCAATGTAGAAATTTAATAGAAGAAAATAAAAAAGAAAATATAACCTTGTATCAATATCAGTTAATTTTCATTGAACTATTATTTGGCCTCATAGCTTTGCTTATTTCTTTCCACCTCTGACCTCTCTAATCCGTTATGTGTACCTGTTAATTTTGTTAATTTACGATGGTATTTATGTCTTTCCACCATACATTGAGAATTTACACTTAAAAGATATACGAGGTTATATTGAAATAAATTCTAGTCTTTAAGGTGCTCCTGGATTTTGTCTTACATAATTTGAACGAAACAGTTTTTCATACCACATCCCTTCTCTCTCATGTTTTGTTTCTGCAATAATAAAGGTTTCTTTCTTTGCAAAACTGAGTTTTCTTTGTATCTGATTTATAATCTGTTGTCATGGAAATCTGAGATATGACTTTTTAAAAATCTACACAACTATGGCTTTAATTGTATGATCTCACCAGGAAAAAACACAGAAAAGTACTGTAAAATGTTGAGGCTGAGGCAAAAGCAGCAAATAATGACTTTCCTGTTGAAAAAGAAAGTCACCTTTTTGTATGAGGTTACCTCAGTTGTTGTGAGAAGACAAAGGCAATTGGGGGAATATTGATTGTTTTTGCATTCATCTTTGTTTTACGTTTTGATTAGTATTTTATGCATCTGAGATTTGACCTATACCTCAGCTAAGTGGGAAGTTCTGTTTACAATTCAAACACTGCAGCACAAGCCACTTGGCTGTGTTTTGGAGTGATAAGCATATTAAAAAATCTTTTAGGTTACCATGGAAAAAATCTCAACAGAAAGTCTTTTTCTCCACTTAAATATTATTCTGTAGGTCATTTATTGTCTAATCCACAGAAGAAATTACATTAAGTTACTAAAATTAACATTGAGTTAATAAAAGAAACATTTTGGTTTTCATTCTGTATTTAAGATGGGCTACTCACTGGTTTCATGTGCTAAGTGATTTCTTCACTTAGTGGTTTCCAAATAATTACCCACCTTAAACTGATTTAATTTTTGCGTTCTTGTTAGGGGAAACATGATACACTATTTCTGATAGTCCAGTTGAAATTATCTTCAGAAGTAATTTCATTGAAGAGATCTTTTCTCCCAGAATAGGCTGGTTAACCCACTAAACCTGGTAAAAGGTACTCTTGTGGGCATTCCCCACTGACAGAGTTGAACTGGTTTTTACCTAGGTTCTCCTCAGTGAATCTCCACTGCCACCGAGCTCAACATTGTTTGTCTCAGTTCCCCCCCCCCCTCAGAACTGTGACATCCTTGTCGCAGTTATGAACTACACTTTTCTGCTGGAACAAGGTTGATACCACTTTGAAGCTGCCAAGTGGGGAAGCATCGAAACGACACCTCATCCGTTCAACCAATCACGAGCCGCTTTTGTGGCATGTGCAGAACGGGAGAGTCGTGGTGGGCAGAAAGTGCATGTAACTGTAAACTGTAAAAACTGTAAAAAAAAAACGCTCCCGTTTCCCGCCATAACACAAGCACCAATCATGACCGAGGAGCGAAACAGGCACCAAGATGATCCTGCCCACTTAGCTCAGTTCCAGGGGGCCAACTCAGTTGCTGTGGGGACAGCCTGGAATCGAGTCGACCTTAGCTCCCTTCTGTAGTGGGGAAAGCCCCTGGGTCAGAGTTGCCACCAGTTTATCTAGCAGTAGGCCTGTGGTGAAGATAACTCCCAGACAATAGACTTGCTCCTTAAGGAGAGTGCAGCAGGGTGTAACTCTGCTTAGGAAGGTACTGTGAGCAGCTTATTCATGATTTTAATAAAATGACATTTTGGAGGTCAAAAATGCCACTTTTGGTCGGATAGGGAGGGAAGCTAGAGGGTTGGCTGGTCAGACCAGCCAGGATGGGGGGGAGGGAGGGAGGGAGAGGGAGAGGGAGAGGGAGAGGGAGAGGGGGAGAGAGAGAGAGAGAGAGAGAGAGATATGTTCATTTCTACATGTTCATTTCTACATGAATCTTTGACCCCCTGATAGTCAAGAGAGAGGGAAAATTTAAAATGGCAATTAAAAAACTGGTCTTAAAACAAATATTTCTGTAGCTTAAGTTGACAGTTCATGACATTTTGTTTAAAGATTGGGGTATAAATTCACAGTATGTGCAGACACAGTTGGACGGATGCTGCTGTTTACTAAATAAGATTTGAAAGACCTTCAGTGGTTGGGAAGATGCTATTTTTGGTCTCTGAGCCTTAACTTTTACCATGGACTGAAAGGATGTAATTTCCTGTTTGTATTTTGAACACTGTAAATCCAAGGGATTTAGTCTTTGGAAAAAAAGACATGGGACCTGGGAATTGGAGATTCAATTCTATTCCATTGTATTTTTGAGGCTGCTGCTGCCATGAAAGTGTTCATCCTTTACAGAAAAGGCACAGACCATGAACTTTCAGCAGCAACATAAATAACAAGCACAATCTTTTCAGATGGCCTGTGCTCTCTGTAACTAGTTATGTACAGCACAGGTAATTCTTGCAGAATTTACTTTTTGAAAATACTGATTCCTTAATAAGTATCTTCTTTGAGATATGATACTGATAATGAGGTTTACTGGCTCATGCTACCTTGCATTTGATGGAAACAGCATGATCTCTTGGCATTTGTAAGTGGAGCACAGGCAAGGACGAAGGTAAGGGGGGGGGTTTCCTGGGTTCAACCCCCATTACATGTCTGAAGCTCCGCCTCCCGTTTGTGTTTTTTGTATTTTTTAATGTTTTTTCAGTTTTTGGCCTTCAGGGGGCGCAGTTTTTAAGCCAGCAGCACCAAGATTTCAGGGATTTTTTTGGGAGACTCTCCTGATGATTACCACCCAGGTTTGGTGAGGTTTGGTCCAGGGGGTCCAAAGCTACAGACTCCCAAAGGGGGTGCCCCATCCCCCATTGTTTCCAATGGGAGCTAATAGATATAAGGGCTATACCTTTGAGGGTCCATAGCTTTGGACCCCCTGAACCAAACTTCACCAAACCCACGTGGTATCATCATGAGAGTCTCCTAAAGATACCCTGAAAGTTTGGTGCTGCTAGCTTAACAATTGCACCCCTGACAGCAGGCACCCCCAAAATTTCCCCAGATTCTCCTTTTTAATTCTCCTTTTTAATCCCACCCCTCCCTGGTTTTAAAGGGAGAATCTGAGGTCCCCAGTTTAAACATTGAAAGTGATGCTGTTTCAGGGTGGGGGAGAATCCACCCCAAAACAGCATCACTTTCAATGTTGTTTTAACTGGGGACCCCAGATTCTCCCTTAAAAGTGGTTTTAAAAGGAGAATTTGGGCTCTCTAGTTTAAACCCCATTAAAAGTGATGCTGTTTGGGGGTGGATTCCAGCATCACAGCAGCCACCCATGGAGGGGGGCGCAAAATCCAGATTTTCCACCGGGCTCCATTTTTTCTAGCTACACCTCTGCTTGGAGGGGAGGGCAGAAGGCTGCAGGATGGGAGCCTAGCCTGTGGGGGGTGTGGTGCAGACAGGGCAGGGGAATCTGCTGTCCCTGGCTGCAGAGAGCTGCTTTTATAAGCACTGAGGCCAGGGGCGGGGCTTTGGTAGGCGTGGTCATGCCTCCAGGGATGGGTGGGGGCATGGCCTCACCCCCAAACCCACCCCATAAAAATCTATACCTACATCACTGGGCAAAGGGTTGCTTTAGGCATCATGGCCAATAGAAGAAGAAGAGTTTAGATTTATACTCCCCTTCCTCTCCCCACAACAGACACCTTGTGAGGTAGGTGGGGCTGAGAGAGCTCTGAAGAACTGTGACTAGCCCAGAGTTACCCAACAGGAATGCAGGAGTGGGGAAACAAATCTGGTTCTCCAGATTAGAGTCCACTTACTCTTAACCACTACACCATGCTGGCTTTCAAAAGGGTTGGGTGTGGATAATCTGTTTGGTTAGATCATCATATTCAGCTAACTCCAGCAGTCTGTTTGTGCCAAGTATATGTTATCAAGGAATATAGCTAGGAGTTTCAAAATTGTCCAAGAGTTTCAAGATGATAATGGAAGTTTTAGTGTCAAAAATAAAGGAAATTAGAATGTTATTGCCCAGATTATCTTCAGAATTTCTATAATAATAAAAGGAAGTGCATGCCTGTTTATGGCAAAAGATGAATTATAACTAGGTGGGAAAAAGGCTAAATTTAATTTTTGCCTATTTGTGGCATGCAAAACTCATCAGAAAATAAAGCCAGGACTTTCAAAACTAGCCACTGGCTTCAGAATAATTGTGGGAGTAGCATAATAAAAATAATAAAAATAGACAATGACAAGAGAACCTAAACCAAAAACAAACCCCAGCAAAAATCATTCAAAGAACAGCAAGCAGCAGAGAAAAGAAAAGCAGTGTTACAACCACCATATCAATCACAAGCAAACGAGCCACACTTACCTCAGCTAAACATTCAGCAAAGCAAATTCCTTAGCAAATAACCAGTAGGCTTATATGTTACATTGAGACATGCAAATTATCTCCTGAAATACCAGTTTAAACCTCTGGAAGACCTTCTGTCCATAAATGAATTAATGTTTTCCAACTGCTTTGGCAGAACGGGCAGGAAAGTATTATTTGAGAGCAAAGCAGGAGGCCAAGCTAATAAACAATTTGGGGGAATAATCTGAAACCTCTCAATTGACAAAGAATTTCCCAAGTGCACTTCTCCATCACAACCCAGATTCAAAAATGAATGTAGATGTAGAGAAATGAGGAAAAATTGCCTTGACACAATGCATCTCTTGCTTGCAGCTAGCCAAACCTCTAACTGATATTTTAAAAAACTGCTGACAACAACACAGATCTGATGGGAATTCTAAATATTTTTAAAGTTTGAAAAACTGAATCCACCTCTCCTCAGACCACCTCTTTTGGTTTGCACTTGTCCTGCCTTTCATGAGTATTGTCAACAAATAGGTTTATCACTTCTTCGTGAACTTCAACAATATTGAATTGTGGCTTTCTCTGACTGACATTTTTGCTATATTCTCTATATATCAGCAGAACTTCCAAATTTATGTAGTGGTCACTTTAATACAACAATATTTGAATGTTGTCAAGAGAGAAGCCATCTTCTGAGGAAACATTTTTTGGTCTGCTGGAGGCAGCAGGAAAAGAGGAAGACCCAACATAAAATGACTGACTCTGCAAGGAAGCCATGGTCCTCATGTGCAAGAGACAAGTAGGGCTGTGAACAATAGGATTTTTGGGGGGATATTAATTTGTGTGGTCACAAAAGGGAAGAAGCAACTTGGTGACACTTAACACACACAGAGATGGAAGTCCTTTCACTGATAGAAAATATTAGATTGGATCCGAGTCACTGTTTTTAATAAGTGGGATCTTAAAGCCATAGTATTCTCTTGAATCGACAATCTCATTGAATAACTGACCATCTGAATGGGCAACCATGTTTCACAAGGATTAATTTTCAAAAGGTGATCTTGAGAAGCCAACTCAACACCTCCCGGAACAGCAGAAACTCTGAGCCTGAAATGAAAGCCAAAACTTCTTCAACTATACAGCAGCATGACAACACACAACATAATATTTTGTGTTGTGACATATTTGTAAAACATTTTTCTGTTTATCTTTCTGTGACTGACCACTGATTCAGAACTTCATGAGTGTCTCAGTACTACAGAAATCTGATTTTAAAAAGGCACAGTTTTTGTAAAGTGGTGTGTTAGAAAATCCTCAGGTGACTAGTTCTTGAATTAATGGTCTGAGATTGAACCTTTGTTCTGCAGTGTACTGTCACACACACACACACACACACACACACAAACACACACACACACACACACACACACAGAGAGAGAGAAAGAGAGAGAGATGGCTGATTATTGTCAATCAAAATGCATTTCCTTCACATGCTTTCCTACCAACAGCTCATACCTGTTTCCTGAATAATGTCCTGCTCTCATTTCCTTCCTGTCTCCAAAGGACCCCTCTTGTTTGTTCTGTTTACTTTTCCAGATAATGCTGTTCTCAGCCCACATACTCCAGTTTCAATTACTCAGGAACAAGTACTTGAGTACTGTGACAGATTGCACTATTCCATAACATTACTGTTTCAAGAGGCACAAAGCCTAATTTAAAAGATCCGTACTTTCATTTCTTGCCACATCAGCGCAGGAGCGGTAGAGGCTTTCCTTTACATTTGGCCAGATAAGGCCGCTTTGAAACAGTGATGTTATCGTATGCTAAATTCTTATGGGCTCTGTACTAATCTTGGCATACCAAAGCCAGTACTGCTCCTTTGATATTACAATTAATTATTAAATACAGTTCTGCAAATTACAATTCTTCTTACCATGAAAATCATAGCAATCAGGTCTGAAAGCCAGCAGCCCAACTCAGCTGATATCGTCAATCAAATTGCCACTTAACTTTTCAGTACAGATTTATAATGTTATAACTGCCAGTTCCAGTCCTCATTCCCTGGGCAGTTGATTCGTATATACATGCTTCTTATACATTCCATACAACTCACTCCCCTCGCATAAATAATCGCATGAAGATTCAGATGCTGGATAATTTAGAAAACATCTGGGAGCTTTCACAATACATGAAGAGCCTGTAATTTGGAGAACCATGGGAAGGATTATCTTGAGCCAGTGATATAAAAACAGCATAATTATAAAATTTGATCAACTTCAGTATATATACATTGTCTTCTCTATAATAGCAATGTAGGTAGCTTACAATTATTGTGTTCTTTTATAATTTTCTTTTTCGCTAACACATCAGTGGCAAAGATAATTCTAGACCATGCCTCACACTTATGGCAGCTATAAATAACTTGAAAACAAGTTTGCCATGAATATGCAACAGTTGAGGAAGAAACAGAAGAAGATTTGGTTTTATACCCTGCTTTTTCCTTCCTTTATGGGGCCTCAAAGAGGCTTAGAATCACTTTCCCTTTCCCTCCACACAACGGACACCTTGTGAGGTAGGTGGGGCTGAGAGAGTTCTGAGAGAACTGTGAGTAGCGCAAGGTCACCCAGCAGGCTTCATGTGGAGGAGTGGAGAAACAAACTTGGCTCACCAGATTAGAATCCACCACTCGTGGGAGAAGAGGGGAATTAAATCCAGTTCCCTAGACTAGAGTCCACCAATTTTAACCCCTACACCATGTTTTATAGCCATTCACCTTCTATAAGGAAGCAGGCCAATCCACTTTGGCGCTGTCCTGCTATCTCTAAGAGGGCTTCTCAGCAGTGCGGAGAGGCAAAAAAACAGAAAAAACCTTCCCACCACTGAAAAGGCCTTCATTGGGCTTTATGAGCCTTATGCTGAAAAGATTGCATAAGCCCAGGCCGCTGGCGCCAGTGTTCCGGCAGGCAATGGGCTGGTGGCTCCACCCTGGTCATATCTCCAGAATGCCCCTGCTATGTCAGTGGGGGCTCAGGCACTATGTGCTGCATTTGGCTGCTGCAGAGGGCTGAAGCAGCTGACTGCAGATTTGCCCTTCCACTCAGATTGTGCCCCTCCCTGGATTGTGGTTTTAGTCTATATGTGCAGCATATTGAGGTAGAATGGCTAATCCTATTAAAGTTGACCAATCTTGGTGGTCTCCAGTACTTGCACAATTATTTGTGGCAATTGATGCATCTGGGAATATTCTTCAGTCTTTGAAGGCAGGCTCTTGGTTTTCTGATGTATTTTTAAAAAGGAAGGGACTTTGAAAGGTTGCTGCATATGATCACCGAAACATGCCCCCTTTTTGGGGGGCAAATAAAATGTTGCTAATTCATTCTTAAAACTGGAAACATAGATGAGGGATTTATCTATTTTGAATTCTGAAAAAGAAAAAGAAATCTGATGAGGCACTATGTGTATGTCCTGGCCCATCTGGCTGAACCCTCCCCCCAAACCACATCTCAGATGAAGAGACAGTTATTTGATTTACATGTTTATTGATTTACCAGCTGCATTTGACTAAGTCTCTTGCAGGTGACTATGGAAGATACTCTGAGCTGAGGGTTCCCCAGATCCATTTAACCATTTCAGTCCTAGTTACCCAGAAAGTCTACCAGGGCTGTGTGCTGGCCGCACAACTTTTTTCTATACCTCTTTGATTCCCCTCTGAAACTTACTGCATTAAACTTGCCGATCATCTGGGAGCTATCCAGCTTCATATTGATAATGCTGTTTTACTCTCTCTTTTAGCTATGGACATTCAGTGAGCTTTAAAAATCTTCTCCTTTTATAGTACTGTTCAATTTCTTGACATAAATTATCGTAAATAATTAGGCTTGCATTACTTTTGACTGTAGGAAGCATATATCACATTTTTTTACTCTTCCCCCAGGTAGAAATTCTTGGCAAATAGAAAAATAGCATGTTAGGAAGAAGGTTTCAAAACTAGACCTTCACATACTGTAATGGTTTTCCACTTAGAAGGGATTAGTAAGCACAGGAGAACTTTAAGAAATGTAATCCCTAAACTACAATTTGAAGTGGTACAGGATAACCTACCACCTGAGCACTCTGCTCCTCATTACCACCTTGTTCTGCTGTATTTCTAGGCTAGGTTTAAGAGAGAAGTAACTGTAATTTAATAGAATTGATAGGAATCATATCAGATCATCTCTACAACTTATTTTAAATGTTAGAGACCAGGTCTGGAACTTATGAAACCAAGATTGTCACATGTTACAATGAAGTGGGCATTATCCTTACTACTCAATAAAGTTCATAGATCCTTTCTCTTCCACGCACTGGTGGGTAGGGTTGCTAGCTGTGGGTTGGGAAATATCTGGATATTTTGATGGTGAAATCTGTGGATGTAAGGTATGGAGTAGAGAGGTACCTCAACAGATTATAATGCCATAGAGACCACCCTCCAAAGGAGCCATTTTCTCCAGGTGAATTTATCTTGGTCATCTGGAGATTAATTGTAATAGATTGGAGGTCTCCAGTTACCACCTAGAAGTTGACAACACTGCCAATGGGTTATTTATTTTTATTTATTATTTTATCATTTATACTTCACTTTGCTCCCCAGCAGCTTATATCATTTTGCTCTCCTCCATTTTGTTCTCACAGCAGTCCTGTGAGGTAGATTAGGCCCAGAAAGAGTGATTGGACCAAAGAGAAACATCTAATCTAAATCAGTTTCTCAAAGATTGTATCTATAACAATGTGGCTTGCACCGCATTGTTGAATACTGCTTGTTACCAGTGCGAATTAAGCGGCTTGCACCGCATTGTTGAATACATTTATAAGAAGTTGCGGCGAGGACCGCGTTGCTTGCTATCAGTGCTTATTAAGCAGTCTGTACTGCTTCGTTGAATACACGTACGAGAAGTCGCGGCTTGGATCGCGCAGAAGATTTCTAGTAGAGGAGTTTGCTGCGGCCGGTGCGGCTCGTATCGCCGGATCTAATACACTTTAATAAAGCTATGGCTGAGACCATCTAAGAAGATTTACAGTGGAGGAGCTTGCCTGCCCCTTTTCATTCTTCAGGATTTAATTCCATCAACTAGCGACACCTCGCGCTGGCTTTCATCCCGTTTGCGCACGTCATTCAGGAAAGGTTTTTGAACTTATGAATGGACTGAGCGTGATGAGCACGGATTACATGATAAGTACCGTTGTTTTGTATCAGCTTGTACGTGTATGTATATTTAGTATTGATCACTATAAATAGTATTGTCTTACTACTTACTTCCTTGAGTTTTTGGCAAGTTTTTTGTTTGGGGGAGAGGCTCCCCGGCTTGTGCTTATCATCACCAAATGCATTAGACAGCACACCCTGCAAATGATGTTTCCCTCAACACGCTTGGAAGCTCAGAGAAATCTGAAGCCCTGCACAAACCTTTTTGTGAAGTGTAAATGCATGAATGTGTATTGTTATAAAGAATTTGTATATATTTCACAATTGTTGTGGTCTTAAGAAGAAAATGAACAGCTACTGTTTTAGAATTGTCCCTTGTTTAAAATAATGACAGTAAGATTTAATTGGCAACCCCCACATGCATGCACGTTCGTGTGTGCGCGTGTGCGCGTGCACACACATATTCTTTGAGTCTTGAAGAAGCATCTTGTCATTCTCTACACATAGATAAAATTTTGGTCCAAAACTTGAGAGGTGAAAACCTAATCTACACATATTGCAAATAAGGTGGTAGGTGACAATGAGGTGACAGAATTCAGGACTGTACCACTTCAGAGGGCAGATGGGGGATATCATAGCTGAATACTCCCTGGTAAAAAGTTATCTTGACATTAAAACCAAAATAGTACATCTATACACTCCTGTATTTTAAACTTAAACATTTTATTCAACCAGTTAAGCACTGAAACATTTCAGCAAATGACCACTATTGACTATATTTAGAAGGTGATAAAACAATCCAGTACCTATGAGAACTCAATGGAAAATAAGTAGCTAGCTCAAGGTTGACTCAGCCTTTGATCCTTCCATGGTTAGTAAAATGTGTACCTAGCTTGCTGGGAATAAAGTGCCCAAAATTAAGGGAATCTGAGGCCATTTCTGCATGGCGGCAGAAGTGACTGTTCACCAGCATAATTAATGCCGGTGGAGCCATGGGACCTTTCACATGGTCTTGGGTGGGCGACCCCAAAGCTGCTGTAATCCGCAGAGGCAGCTCCGCATGGACCCACCTCCAGTCTGTGTGTGTTGTTTACCTTGTCTTCCCTCTGAGGCTCCAGAGGGAGGAAGTGACATGCCCATGCTACCCGCTGACCCACGGGGTCAGAGGGCAGCATGGGCATGTCCCTTCTCCCTCTGGAGCCTTGGAGGGAAGACAAAGTAAACAACTCACGCAAACAGGCAGCTCCTGAAAGTGGCACTCTCACACTGGTGCTCTTTGCATGGTGCCTGCGGGAAGACACTGCTTTCCAAAAAACATGCTCATGAAGCGTGTTTTGAAAGCAGTGTTTGCGCTGTTTGGTGGGGTGAGCACTGTGCTGCAGCAGCGGCAGCTGTGTGAACAGCACCCTAGGGACGGTGTTTTTGGGCTGTGCAGAAACAGTCTGAACATCCTGAATCAGATTAGCTCCAAAACTTCCCTCTGTTATACTATTTACAATGAAAGTTATAGCAGGCATCTTTTTGTGAAGCTAAACTGCTGCGACTAGAGTCCTGTGCCACAGACTGGCAAGCTGCAGTACTGTAGTCAATGCTTGCTCACAACCTGAGGTAGATCCTGACAGAAGTCATTTTCAAGTAACTGACTCAAAGTTGACAAAGCCTTCCATTCTTCTGTGGTCAGAAAATGAGTACCCAGCTTGCTTGGGGCACAGTGTAGATGACTGGAGAAGGCAATGGCAAACCATCACATAAATGTATTCTACCTAGTAAACATAGTGATGTAATGTCACCCCATGGGTCAAAAATGACACTGTGTTTGCACAGATCTTCTATTATTACATACTAATCATTTTCTTGCATGGTGATAAGTTCTAAATAGGTTTTACTTTAAAAATGGAAGGAGAGGAGACTTATGGTGCCTTTCCAATGTTTGCTTTATTTACAAAGTAGATAAAAGCAGAGCAATACTAGAGGCAAAGAGGCACTCCTAGAAGGCATCAGATCTACAACCTCACATCACATACACAGAAAAAAGCCAACATCTTAGTCCACTCCTGGCCCAGTTTGCCTCTCCCTCTATCCCTGCCCACCTGATACTACTTCTTCCTCTTGTTCTTCCCTCTTATCCTCAGCTGGTTACCTTCTCCAGGAACTTAGAACTATTTCCAAGTAATGAACATTCTGGGGTCATGATAATTTAGAGCTATGCAAAGTCCTCACTTGAGTGCTTGAGAATATGATAGAATTCTCCAGCATCAAAATTTGGTTTTGATTAAATTTGCTAAAAAAACACAGTCAAATCAGGGGGTTCTAGATCAAATCAAGTCTAAGCTCTCCCTAAAAGTAAAAATGACTAAACTGAGGCTATTGTACTTTGGTCACCTCATGAGGACAAGAGCCACTGGAAAAGAAAATAATGCTAGGTAAAATTGATTGTAGGAGCAACAAGAGAAAGAATCAACCTGAGATGAATTGATTCAGTAAAGGAGGTCTTAGCCTTTAGTTTGCAATGCCGGGGGAAGGCTATTAATAGGATGTTTTGGAGGTTGTTAATTTATAGGATTGTCATAAGTCATAAGCAGCTTGACAGCACTTAACACATGCAAATAGCTTTCAAGAATTTTGCATACAAGTTTGCATTTGAAGGACTGTGAAATACTGGCTATTACCAGTTGAACCCTGTAATGTATACACAAGTAAGACTCGAAGGACTGCCTTATTAGAAATGGAAATTGTAGTTTACGCAATATGAATTGGCCGAGCAACACAAGAAGAGCAGGAGGACTCCATTCCCATGCATGAGGACTCCATTTCTTTGATTGGGAATATTCATTCCAACCCACTCTGATCATGGATGAAGGCAGTTGCTGTGGCTAGATCTGGAAAATTCACATAGAAGAAGTGAGGACAAATTTCTCAATTGCAAGACAGGGATAGGGCCAGGGCACTTGCTTTCTCCCCTTCTATGGGCATTTGCCTAACCCATGAATATGTTATTTGCATGTATTGCTTCTCATTTGGAAATTTAGTGATATCATTTTGGATAAAAAAATTAAATGTCTAGTAATATGAAAATTATTAGTTATGTTTTTTATAGGGAATAAATACTCACGGAACCTCTAGTATTTGTTTAACTTTGTTTCAAAAATAACAGTGTGACATTTGAATATAATAAATGCGAACTTTTCAGTGGCACTCAAATAGCATTTGAAATTTTTTTAATTATATCATTTTCTGTGGTGTATTTACAGCTGGAGGACAAGTAGACTGGGTATTGAAAACTCAGCCCACTTTTCATCAATAGATATATTTGTTTGATTAAAGCTAATAAAACTGGAACAGATTTTGCAAATGTAACTAATGTTCAGAGATAATTTCAGCTGGAATAACAGAGTAAGAGATGCTGAGATGTAATTACAGGGAACTGCTAAAGATCTCTGGGGTGAAATGAACATGACCAAAGAGTACAGTATTAGAAACAGAACAAGCAACAAGACATTGATCATAACAGTATATTTTAATTACAGAGAAGGACTTTGGGAGTGGCCTGTGATATTGCTGCCAATATGCTTACAATGATGAAGAGCTAACAGGATTTTCTCAAGGCAATTGCTAAGCCATAGCCTATCAGGATCTAGGAGAAAGGAAGTTCATTAGCTAAATGCTTCTATTCTAGGTAAGTTTGAGAATACAAACAAGATGGCAATTTTCCAGGAAAAAAAAGATTCTACAGGGTATTGTATTGTCGAAGGCTTTCATGGCCAGAATCACTTGGGTGCTGTGTGGTTTCCGGGCTGTATGGCCGTGTTCTAGCAGCATTCTCTCCTGACGTTTCGCCTGCATCTGTGGCTGGCATGCTGGTAGGGGCTGATGGGAATTGTAGTTCCTGAACATCTGGAGAGCCGCAGGTTCCCTACCCCTGATCTAGATCCTCTGAAGATGCCAGCCACAGATGCAGGCGAAACGTCAGGAGAGAATGCTGCTAGAACACGGCCATACAGCCCGGAAACCACACAGCACCCATCTACAGGGTATTGTTAATCCATTGATAATTAGTAAAGTTTTGCCTGGTTCCTCCTGCTGGTTGCTAGGAAAATGGGAAAATCTAAGGGCATGAATGTCTTACTTCTTTCTAGGCTATAGTTGTGCTCTGAGCACAAGGATTTTTGTGTGTGAATGTGTGGCCAGCATGGTGTAGTGGTTAAGAGCAGGTGGACTCTAATCTGGAGAAATGGGTTTGATTCCCCACTCCTCTACATGAGCGACATACTCTTATGTGGTGAACCAGATTTGTTCCCCCATTCCTGCTGGGTGACCTTGGGCAAGTCACAGTCCTTTGAAACTCTCTCAGCCTCACCTACCTCACCAACAAGTGTCTGTTGTGGGGAGAAGAAGGGAAAGGAGTTTGTGAATGCCTTTGGGTCTACTTATAGGAGAGAAAGGGGGGTTATAAATCCAAACTATTCTTATCCAGTGAAGAGTAAGCAGGATAACTTCCATCTCTGTAGTTTGCTAATTTATATTACTAAGACTCAGTTGATTATGTATATGGCTGCTCAGTTCAGTGACATCCACATATGAAAATTGTAGTCCTGTTAATTTTCCTAGACTTCTCAGGGGTGCGATTTACATTTACATCTCTTTGGAAGGCTGAAACTTTATGTTACACTGGTTTTACCTTACTGACTAGGTTACATATTTTTAGACTTATAATTTAGTGTTATGATCCCATGATATTTATGAGTTTTGTTATTGTCACAAATACAGTTTAGTATGTATATGAAAACTCTAATTTAATCTGTTAATTTAATCCATTGAATCATCAGAAGATACTTGGTTTCAATATCATCCTTCAGGTAAACTTTCGTGGACGATTTTAGTTATGGAATGTCTTTTGAAGGGAATTCATCTGGATCGCGTCAATTTTAAGTCCATTTCATGAGTTGGCTGGCCCTCTGTGACTGGTACAAGTGGGAGTATGAAGAGGTATAATAGAGGTATAATAGACTTTGTTCACTCAGTAGCAGAGACGTAGGTAGGGAAAGTGGAGCCCGGGGAAAATCTGAGTTTTGCGCCTGCCTCCCATGGGCAGCCACCCTCCCCCACAATGACTAAAGGCCACCCTCCCCCACTACAACCAAAGAACCATTTTTTTGCACCAGGTCATCTCAAAGCCCCTTTCCGCACAGTGGAAAGGGCGCCTCTCCACCGGCAGAAATTATGAGGTCCGCTGATTGTGGAGACATAAATACCAAGCTGAGTGAGTTTTTTATATATAAAGAAAAACAGAGAGAGAGAGAGAGAAGAGCAGGTGAAGAGGAGGACAATGAGGGGGCACAATTGGGCAGAGGAGGGGGCGGGGTGTGATAGAGTGATTTTGCGCCTCCTACATGACTCCCACAGGGAGTGCCCAGGGACAACCCCCGGATGTCCCCATGGGAGCTTCGTCACTGCTCAGTAGTGAAAGCTTGGAAGAACTGCACATTAATGGCTTACTTGAAGATGCTGGTTGATAGTTGCTACGTTCATGCAATTCTTACCAGTAACTTCAGATGTTTTCACAGCTTAGAGGTAGTGGTTTATATTTCTCCACTCAGAAATTCTGAAGTCTTCATCCAGCCTAAGGAACTTTTTCATTGTATTTTGCTACATCATTTTATTGTGGTTGATGCTGGTTGTATTGTTAAAATGAAAACTCCAATTTTGAAAGAAACACTTTAGCCATGTATGTGATGGAAAGGCAAATCACAAAAATAAAATAAAATAAAATGTACAATTAACAATAAATAGCATGCCAGTAGTAGAAGAAAAAAACTTATTTATAGCCAATGATCAAATATAATACAAATATCCAATTCAGCGCATGCCAGTATATTTTATTCTGGATCTCACAACATTTAGACATTGGCTTTGTGGCATTTGAGAAAGCAGTTTCCTGGGACTATTTTTAGCTAGGAACTGATGACACTATGCTGTTCCTTCCAATTAATATAGTGTGAGATGCTGTTTAAAAGTTCATATTTCCAGGGTCTTTACTGAAAGCAAACAACATAGCAGGAGGAAAAAGTTTAGCTCCCGGGTGGTTTATCTGGCTGATCTTCTAGTCATCTTTTAACCACAAGCCAAGAGGATATTGGCAAACACTGTTCAGTGCAAAATAAGGTAATAATCTTTGTAAGAAGGTCTATACACCAATATAAACCTGCAGCCCCTTAAAAACTGCAAAGTGATTGTGAGCACAGGTCTACTGGGTTAATAGCTGGAAATCAAATGCATTACGAAGTCCAGCAGGAAGGTGCTGATAAGGAACAGGCTTTGTTCGTTTGGATACAGCAATACTTAAGATAGAAGTCAACGGTGTTTTTAAAGTGTATTCGCATCTAACACCACAATACAAATCTAAAGAGAATATTTGAAGGTTCTGGGAAAGCATTTATTTTTGTATGCTTGCCATCATTCACTGGAGAAAATTTATTTCTTTGCCGCTGCTAATGTTATCGATAATAACTCTATTAAATAATGAAGCTGACTTTCATTCTGATAACACAGGCATTCTAAGTTGTTACATAAAATGGTCAAATACTTTGAAATAACCAACCAGCCCACATACCTAGCTTATTTTTAAAAAGGAAAAGTTATCATTGCAAAATATATGTGTGTGTATACAGTATATACACACACACATTATATGTATGTATGTATGTGTGTGTGTGTGTGTGTGTGTGTGTGTGTGTGTGTGTGTGTGTGTATGTATGTATGTATGTATGTATGTATACAGGTGGGCAATACAACCATCTTCAAGTATTTGAAGAACTGTCATGTAGAGGATAGTGCAGATTTGTTTTCCATTGCCCCAGAAGGTTGTACCAGAACCATCAGGTTCAAGTTAAATCAATATAGCTTTCAGCTAAATATTAGGAAGAATTTTCTGACAGAGCAGTTCCTCAATGGAACAGGCTTCCTTGGGAGGTGGTTGACTTGCCTTTGGAGATTTTTTAAAACAGAGGCTAGATGGTCATCTGATAGCAAAGCTAATTCTGTGAACTAAAACAGACCTTCAAAGGGATGGCAGGAAGTGCTGCAGCGGTCTTTGGTTCTCAAGGCCCTTTCTTTACATGCCCAAGTTAATACCGATTGCTACTTTGGGGTCAGGGAGCAATTTTCCTCCATGCCAGATTGGCCAGGGATCCTGGAGGTTTTTGCCACCTTCTGAATATGGACCAGGGATCAGAAACATAGCTAAGCAGGAGTGCGTCTGGGACACACTCCGTGTTTTCCGCCCCCCTGTGGCCCCTCCCCCAAAGCCCCTTCCCACAGCCCCCACTTACTTTTTCCAGCTGGCAGAAAACAGCTTTCTGCTGGCTGAAAACAAGTCAGGCTTGTGGGGCAGGGCCTGGCCTGGTGAAGTGGGGTGGGGTAAGGGGGTCAGGGTCAGGGGGTGATTTTTGTAATTCCACCACTGCTAGGGATCACTGGGAGTGTGGAGGGTAGGTAGTTGTAAATTTCCTACATTGTGCAGGTTGTTGGACTTCAGTCCAGAGGTCCCCTCCAAATCTATGATTCTATGAAAACATTTTCCTGGAAACAAAGCGCAAGACAACCCAGAGAAATCAGTGGAAAAAACAGAGCCAAACCCACCCAAGTAGAAAAACCCATACTGGTTACATCTTACCAAATGTGGTTCTTGCTGAATATTATAGGAGGTCTAATTCAAATTAATTCATCATCACACTTAGCATTTTAAGTTTTTAGAAAAGAAGAGTTTGGATTTATATCCCTCCTTTCTCTCCTGTAGGAGACTCAAAGGGGCTTACAATCTCCTTGCCCTTCCCCACTCACAACAAACACCCTGTGAGGTGGGTGGGACTGAGAGAGCTCCGAGAAGCTGTGACTAGCCCAAGGTCACCCAGCTGGCGTGTGTGGGAGTGCACAGGCTAATCTGAATTCCCCAGATAAGCCTCCACAGCTCAAGTGGCAGAGCGGGGAATCAAACCCGGTTCCTCCAGATTAGAATGCACCTGCTCTACGCCACTGCTGCTCCTTTTAACAGAAATCCGCAACAGATCTTCTCAGAATCCAACTTACCGGTAAGTTTATTCCAGTGGGCTTGTTTCCAGGAAAATGTTTTCAAAGAATCATGGATTCTATGCATGTTTAATGCTAGGGAAACACCATGGGAGAAAATGATCCAACTCCCCACCCCCACACGCATCCCACCCAGTGGTGGGATTCAAATAATTTAATAACCGGTTCCGGTGGTGGGATTCAAATAATTTAACAACTAGTTGCATACAAGTACCATTTTAACAACCGGTTTTGCCAAAGTGGTGCGAACCTGCTGAATCCCACCACTGCCCCACCCCTGCACCATTTTCGTCTTTAAAACTGAAAGGCAGGCTTTTTAAATTGCTGATGTCACACTCGTTTGAGCTTTAAGCTTGAGGGCTCAACTAGATATTTGCTTTTTAAAAGAGTTGGGTAGCCACATAGCAGCTGCAGGGGATGGCTATTAAAAAGTACAGCAGAGCCCGTTTGGGGCTTGGAATGCTGCCAAGGGGGAGGAAAGGCTCCTGTCTCCCTGCAGCTGTTTTCCATGCCAAAATAACACTGGGGTGGGGGATTTCTGCTCCGTATCTAGTTTGCGTCTTATTCATTGTTTCTGCTCCATATCGGGTTTGTCTGCTATTCATTGTGTATCCACTCAATGTCATTTAAAAAAAATGTTTATGCAAGTGGACAGTGCCAGAGGATTTAGAGGAATGCAGTTCCTCTTCTGCTATACTCCAGAAAATAATATACACTACAAAGGAAAAAAAGACGTTTTGTTTCATTTGGCCCCTGGCAGTTAGGTATGAAAGTCTACTTCAATGCAAGTCTAAGAACACTTTCCCAGGATTACTACTGAATACACTTGAGTAGAATTTTGAATAGAGCTGCAAAGGATTCCACTGTTTATCCCACCCCTTTTCAAGAAGCAAACAATGGCATATGTGGTTTTCTTATCTCCATTTATCCTCAAACTATCTTTGTTGGAATGTTAGGTTGCTTTCAGATAGGCTTTTTGCCTCCGTTTCACTGCCAAAGTGCCACGAGTTTTTCATACATTTTGTACAGAAATTATCTAATTCATTTTCCTTCTGTACATTCTCTGTCCCTACCCTGCACTACGTTTGATGCAGTGTTTCTATTTGATGCAATATATCTGTTGGTTGACTGTCCAGACCAGGGGTCCCCAAACTTTTTAAACAGGGGGCCAGTTCACTGTCCCTCAGACTGTTGGAGGGCCGGACTAAAAAAAACTATGAACAAATTCCTATGCACAAATGATGTAAAATGTTTGATTTCACCTTTCAGCCTTTCTGTCATGGTCTATTTTTAGAACAGTGACCAAAGTATGTCAAGTACAGGGTGGGCTCCAAATATTGTTGGGGAGGCTGTGGAATACCTTCCCCTGTAAAAAAAAAAGCAGAACTTTCCCAATGAAGCATTCCATCTAACCCAGGATCAGGTATCTTCCTGGGTTCTTTCCTCCCTAGCAGCCAGCGAGCGATTCGCCAGCCTGGCTGATGCCAATGGGAGTGAGGCGGAACAGAAAGCCTGAAAGCAACACATGGAGTAGCCAAGAGGGAAGGGTGGAGCAGGCGTTGCCACATGTAAGGTTTCCAACTCTGGGTCAGAAAATGCATGGAGATTTGGGGGTGCCATCATGTAACTGAAATCAACAGCCGTTGGGGCCGGTTCCTCCTCTCCCTCGAGCCCTCACTGCACATGAATGGAGCTATCGCCGCCATGCCTGGCGGGCCGGATAAATGCCTTCAGGGGGCCACATTTGGCCCCCGGGCCGTAGTTTGGGGACCCCTGGTCCAGACTCTTCCATTATATGGAATTGCCACTGCAAATCTGAGTTCTCTTTGCAGACCTTGTCTCCTAGTAACATTGGTTATATAAAGATTTTAGATTTATACCCTGCCTTTCTCCCCTGTAAGAAGTCTCAGGGCAATTTACAAACACCTTTCCCTTCCTCTCCCCACAACAGACATCCTGTGATGTAGGTGGGGCTGGGAGAATTCTGAGAAAACTGTGACCAGCCCAAGGTTACCCAGCAGGAATGTAAGAATGAGGAAACAAATCTGGTTCACCAGATAAGAGTCCACCGCTCTTGTAGAGGAGTGGGTAATCAAACCAGCTCTCCAGATTGGAGTCACCTGCTCTTAACTCCTACAGTATGCTGGTGAAGGAGCTGTTTTGCTTTTGCAGGCTTAGATGGGACTTTTGCAGTGCATTCATGTTGAGAGCTGACTAGCCAATTTCCTTCCTCCTTTTAAACATGGTTTAAAATCTCTGTTCCACTTTGAGTCAGAGAGGGATGAGATAGCAATGGAGAAAAAAGTGGCACAAAGTAGCAGTGTATAGCTTGGGAGCAGCATACCTAAAGGAGAGTCTACTCCCATATGAAATTACCCAACTCCCAGTGGCGTAGCTACAATGGGGACATCCGGGGACATTTGTCCCGGGCGCCACCATTTTAGGTCACATGGGGGTGCAAAATGGCCCCTCAGATAGTCACCTTCCCCTGCCGGGCCAGGCACAAGTGCCTCAGGAACCCAGACTACACAAAGGCTCACTGGCTGCATTCATTAATAAAGGTTGTTTTTTAGCAGGCACAGTGGGCGCAGCCTTGCAGGGAGATTGACAGACAACCCTGGAAGCCATTTTGCCCCAGACTTTGGTTCCCCTCCCTACGCCTCTGCCAACCCCTCCAGTCATATTAAGAGGCACTGCTTCAGATGCTCCACACCATCTGAAGCTAGACATGCAGCAACTTGAGAAAGGGTCTTCTTGGACATAACTCCCAAACTTTGGAACGCCCTCTCAAGGACATTTGATTGTCTCCCTTTATTGTTGTATTCTGCCACTGAGTAAAGAATATTCTGGTTTGTTTTTCACTTGGTCTCTTATCAGCCCTCATCCCTGTTTGTGTGTCTTTATGTGCTTATATTAAGATTTATTTCTTCTTAATATTTTTGTGTATCTGTATGTTAAATGCTTTCTAAAGTCTGAAATATATTCAAGTTTTGTTTTAATGTTTTCCACCTTGGGTACTTTGAATTGGGTAGAGAAGTGGCATAGAAGTGTTCCAAACAAACAAACAACACCCAATGAGCTTCATATCTGAGTTGGATTTGAACTCCAGTTAGATAGCAGGGGTGCTTGAACACTTGTCAGTTCATCTCATTTTCTATCTTCCACTTGCAATCAGAGAGCCAACCAAATGATGGGCTATTCATCTGTGTACAGCCTGTTCTTATGTCTTTGCAAGAATAGACTTTTTTGCAGTCAATAGAAGACAACACCCTATAGCTAGGGATTGGCTTCTGATCTCCGGATGGAGAAATTTTCCTCTGTCTCCAGCAATTTTATTTTTTGGGGGAAGGGGGAATCTGAAACTGACACCCAGAGGCTCATCTGGAAGTCAGGTCCTTCTGGTCTCCCACTGTGGAAATATTGTTGCCTCTCTAACTTGATAATATATAGAAAATTGTGGGGTGGGTTTTGATCAAAAGCTACACTGATTTCCCTTCTTTTCTCCCCACCCAAAGTTGTCATTCCTAAACAGACGATGCCAATATTTTTCCTCTCACATTTGCAGAGATTAAAAGCATGATACTCTTCCTTATCCAGCACTGATGGGGGTGTAGAGAAAGAAATGAGCTCTTTCTCCCTTTCCCTTTGCAATGCATAGATTAAAAAATATCACTTCTCTTCCTACACAACCTGCAGGGAAGGGAAGAAAAACAATATCATTCTCTTTTTCCTTATTCAGTTTCTCTGTGTAGCTATTTTGTTGAGTGGGCAGGGTCAGAACCCAACTCCCAATTAATCCCCTAAAATGGCTTCTGACCAATAAGCAGCTTCAAAGCTCATTCAGCAGCTGTACAAGTTGCTCAATGATCTGAACATATCCCAGATCAGTTTCACAGACTGATCATGAGCATTGAACAAGATCAGTGCAACAAGATCAAGTTCATTGAACAAGATCAGGTTTATTGAGAAGCCTGTAGAAACCCTATGCAACATGTTGGATTTCTTAAAGCCTCTTCCTCTCTTGGATAATTTGTGTCCAGTGCGATGCTCTGTTTTATTGTAAAACAAAAGAAATTCATTTCATTTCCAATTAATTTTTTAATTCTTGAAATGTACCTTAATATTATCTCTTTATCCCTTGAAACAATGAAAGAATGCTCTATAAATGGTCAAACAAACAAATGTAGGGTTTTTTTTAAAAGCAGATCGTCAAGGTAAAACTGTTTTACTATAAAACCAAATCCAAATCATTTATTTACGGTCAATGACCAGAACAACAAAACAAAAATACACAATTCAGCAACAATAAAGCACAGGTCAGAGATGTATTCTGGTTTCTCTTCAGATCGCATAATATAATACCTGAAAAGAGTGGGTGGCATTTCACTTGAGCCTTTAGAATTCCATAGATTTCTTATAGATACTCACAACTGCATTTGGCACATCTATTTGGGATATATGTGGAATGCCATAGGTTGTGGTACTATAGATGTATAATCAATCTTCAAGGGCTACAAAACCATTTCCTCGTTCCTTCTTAAAGGGATTCAGTCCCACACCTGGTGATTCTGAAACCATTAATGTATCTCCAACAACAACAACAGTGGTACATCAAATCACAACCAGCTCATGGCAACCCCAGGGCTGTGGGGTTTTCAAGGCCAGAAATGAGCAGATGTGGTTTGCCACTGCATTCCTCTGAATAGCAACTCCTGTCTTCCTTGATGGTCTCCAGTCTAAGTACTCACCATAGCTAACTCTGGCCCCTTCCGCACACGCAAAATAATGCAGTTTCACACCACTTTCACAATTGTTTGCAAGTGGATTTTGCCATTCCGTACAACTTCAAAGAGCATTGAAAGCAGTCTGAAAGTGCATTATTCTGCATGTGCGGAATGAGCCTCTTCTTAGCTTCTAAACTCTGAAGAGATTAGGCTAGTCTAAGCTATTCATGCTACTATTGATGCATATTAAGGAACAATAACTAAAAGTTAATATATTGAAAATAAGCACTGGGATTTTATGAGCTCTGAGATAAAATTTCCTACTTTGGAGATACAGTCCCCAACAGCTACAGTACTGACTTTTGTTGGTAGCAATTTAAAATGCTGTTTATTTAATGCTTGTCATCTCATTCACATCCCAGGGTATAATGCTAAAAACTGAACATAATGAGAATTGCTTTTAAAGTACTTTATGCAGATGCGTAAAGATTAGTTTAAATTCAGTTTGTGATAACAAGGGAGCAATTGGGAAAAAAAAATCACCTTTTCAAATTTAATTTGTTCCCTTCCGTCCCTACTTCTGAAGAGTCCACAAAGTTCCTGGGCAAACACATGGAAAGAAAAAAGATATTCATGTCTGATTTCTGTCCTTGCTTGTTATTTCACATGAATGCACAATAATCTAATGAGTCATGATGAAGCACCAAATCTGAACACCTAGGAAAAAATATAGCCCTAACCAGTTACAGAAGTTTATATCAAAATCTGATCATCTAAATACACTCCACATTTGTGAAGCTTCTAGTTTGACAGATTTTGAGGCACAAGAAAATATAGCAAAAGCAGTGGTAAGTGTGGGTCTATTTTGACAATCACTCCAGAGTAAGAACAGCTGAAATCTCCTGTTGTGAAAACATTTTCTTTTCTGTGGCAACCATTGTATATAGAAACTCAGATTTTTGAAGACTGCTGTGCAGATTCATTAAAGCCACCATGGTCTGTCCCTCTCATGGAATCCTATGGGATTAGTTCAGAAACCATTTGACACTATAGATTATATCTTTGTGGGGTTCTGATCTGAAGAGAATTTTAAATTTATATACATTGAACTACTTCTTGACCTCGAGTAATCTAGATTCAGATATATTTTTTTATGTTCCCAAACATGTAGTTTATAGTGGGGCCCTAAACAGAATTATAAACTTGATGTCAATGGGCTTAGAAGGGCATAATTTAGTTTAGGATGGTATTTTTTACAAAACCATGCTAAGTTTACTCCAATCTACACCCAATGAAATGCATGGGCTTAAACTGGAGTAACTCTCTTTAGGACTACATTGTTAGAGTCTTAATTAATTTTACTTTTAAAATCTTGCCATTTTAAAAAAATCTGGTATTATATCTGTGCTTCATTCCGTCTAGGAAATGTGTTTTTCTCTAAATCACCTCAGTATTTTCTTCAAGACAGAAAGTACTATATTGAGAGCAAAACTGGCTATAAATTATAAAATTATAAAAATTATAAAATTGGAGTCTAAATTCATCCTACACAACATTAAATTGCAATATTAAATGAACAAACAATTGTTACCATGTTTCTTTGCATATTTGCTGACTATGCCAAATTTCCGGGATGACTACAGGGATGACTTGCTCATAATTCACTACACTCATCTACTTATTCATGTGTTCTTTAGGATACCAGCTGAACAGCCCGGAAAACCCACCACAACAAGTGATTTTCTTTAATTATTAAGTCAATGGATATAGGTAGCTTGCTGAGATAAAGTTATGGGTTATACATATATACCTACATACCTACATACCTACATAAGCCTTTATTGGCATAGTCAGAAAGACTTACATAAATCGGGAACAATTGTATGAATACATATGGAGATCTGCTTTCAGTGGCTCAGATGATGCACTCCTTTGGGCTGGGCTGGAAGTTGAAATAGAAGAAGGGTTGGAGTTATGAAAAAATTCTCTCAACTGAGCTGTAACTGAGGATCTCCTGTACAATGATTCAGGAGCCATATAACAGTGTTATTTGTTGAGAGATAATTGTATGAGTTCAGCAGGCAAACCCATCTATTCTGATTCATAGAGAGAGACACTTGCAATCTCTCCGACTGCCCTGTTCTCAGGTCACAAATGCTCCAGTGCATTGTGGGATGTAAAAATGTCTAGCAATCCCCAGTGCTTCTCCCAGAGCAAGACTAATATCAACCATACACTTTGAGTGGTGGAAGGTCACATCCAGAGTGCTGAGCAGCCATTTCTCAATGCCAGACTGAAATGTGTCTTTCCTGTTGCTTTCCCCTCCCAAGAGATTCCCTGCCTACTTTTTGCCAAGCCACATAAATCAACAATTACCACGTTAGTTCATCAGCATTTTTCAACTTTCCTTGCAGCAGAGAAAGGAATCCAAAGTCTTGAGCAATCCCAGACTGCCTAAACGATAACCCTGAACATTCTGAACTGCAATACAAAAGGGTTATTTTTGCCTTGTACCCTATTCACAAATAAAATCTTGACTTTTGCTAATAGTTGCAATAGTCTTTTCATGAAAACAATTTATTCACCGCACATTATGAATATTTCACTAATACCTTATGTGTTTTCAACACATGGCCCCTAGTTATGAAATATACACAATGTGACACATGTCATCAAAAATTATGCACGTCACTGCAGAAATCTAGGGAATGTGACAAGCACCATTAGCATGTGTCAAAAATCATCAGGCTCTGTTTCCATTAGGAATCTGAAAATCTACAAAAATGGCCTAATCTTTTTATCAGCTCAATTCACAGTTAGTGTATTTTACATGGTTGTGTAGAGCTCCCACTGCTGAGTGTAATATCAGCATGTATTTCTATTCAGCTTTGAATAATGATAAGTGATATGTCCCGACAGTCTCCCTCCCAGGCATACACTCAGAATATTGCAGCTTTTTCTCCCAGTGTTGTTACCTGAAATGGTGGGAATCTGTCCCTTTTAGAGTGGGGATTAGTGAGAGCAGACTCTTGGCTTAGCAACGGGTTGGGCAAGCTCAGGGTCTGTGTTGCTCATGCATATAGAAGTCAGCTTTTGCAAGCAATCTGCAGGAGAGCAAAAGAAGTTTAACAAATTTATTAAAGGAAAAGTAATAAAAATACAAGCATGCAACAATCAAAGTAGCAGAACATGCACACACAGTCCTAGGATATAAACAATGTTGGGGGGAAATGTTTGGAATAGATGAAGGGAATTGCAGAATTCCTAGAGGTAATGCTATATCAGATCCTGAAGTGGCTTTGGATCCATGAAGCAGGGTCCAGCAACCTGCACTGGGCTCCAAGAAAGCAGGGTAGAAAGCATGTAGAAAGCAGCAACAGGGTAGAAAGCATATGGAAAGCAGCAACTGAACCCAAAGACAGGCTCAGAAGTACTGGATGCTGAGCACTGGGCAAGGGGCTATTTTATAGGGAAGCTTGGGCCCTTTGGCCTAAGAGAGCTTAATCTTTCTGAATTTTTACCTTTCTGGTGAGAGACAGGAGAGAGACATAACATTTAAGTATTGGAACACTAGTATAATAGGTTGAGCACTTGGCTTGTGGCTAAGCTAGGAGTGCCCCAAAGGGGGAAGGTAGCTGATTAAATTACAGCTGTAAAACAATGATGGTGAAAATAAGATAGAGAGAAATTAGTCAGAGGAAGTACATTAGCAAGTCTTTTGTCTGAGCAGGGCAAGTAGTCCAGTGCTGGAGATGGGAACGCTTTCCAAGGCAGAGGAATTGTTTTCTCTTAATCCTCTTAGGAAGGGTGTGAGGCAGGGGTTTTGCAAGGAAGATATGGGTGAGGGCAAGTCCAGACACGATTTTACTGTCCTAGCCAATGAGGAGAGTGGGCTCAGAATCACACTTACATGACTTGCCAAAACTCTGGTATATTAACCAACATGCCCAACATTATGAACCTTAAATTCCAAAGCATCTTTTCAAAAATTTCCTCATGGATTCTACAGAGAATAAAGTTATAGCACAATAGTGCATGATTTTTACACAGGAGTGGAATCATTTGGCAGGTTCAAGAAGATGAACTTTTAAAAAAGGAAAACAACTCCATTTATTTTATTTTCATGAAAGTGATGACAGCTCTTCAGCCAAAATGTACATACAGCTCAAATAACACTCATATACAATCCAAGAAATACTTTTTTTTAAAACGGAGAAACCTGTTCTTCCAATACCGCAACATTTATCAGGTTAACCTCATTGACAGATTACAGAGAACTTTTGAAAAGCCTTTGATAATAAACACTTTTTTATGGAAAAGGTGTTAAAAGAAGGAAGGAAACTAGCACAAATTAACTTCTGTAAGTGGACTTTGTTTTCTTCATGTACCATACCAACTTAGATTAACTTATGTAAAATGGATAGCATCAGGATATAGTTTTCAAAAGTATCAGCTTGGAGAATAATAGACAAAATTTTATTGGATGCTAAGTTGGAAAAAATTGTGAAATGAAGGTGGAGCTGGTATAATGGCTATTGATTTTGTGTGAGTATAAACTGCTGTCAAGTCACAACTGATTTATGGCAACCTCAATAGAGGGCTTTCAAGGCATGTGAGAAGCAGAGGTAGTTTGCCATTGCCACCTTCCCTCCCTCTAGTGATTTTACAAAGTTATTAATGGTTCCCTAGAGTTGAATGGTCTAGGGCTAACCTGATGTCATCAAATCTAGGAAGCCATGCAACTTTGGCTCTGGTTAATACTTGCATGGAAGGCAGTAAGGTTCAACTGGGATGTGAAAACTTGCATGTGATATTTGCGGGACCACCTCTCCATTATGCCGAACAAAGAGCACTGAGGTTGGCAAAATAACCAATTTCTCTATTATGGAACAGCATCAGGAATTAGCATTTAGACTTCTATTGCCAGGACTAAAGCATAAGCAACAAAGGACCTTCAATTACACCCCATGTTATGCTACCATGTCACTCAGCACCACCTTTAACTACCAGTTTCCAAGGGGGAATGGCACCCCACTAGTCCCACTGTTCAGAGACAATGCAGCCTTCCCCAGGGTCAAAACAACCTACATTCCACAATACTTCAAGAACCACAATAGCAGGTGTCTAATGAGCTGATAAGGGATTGCCTAGGAAGTGAAAGTTCATAAAGTGAGAAAGTACAACCACAATAATTAAGAGGGATGGAGGGAGAGAAAGAGGATCCCATGTCCCTGCCAGAAGGCATGGTAGGATCAAACCAGAAATGGCCTAATCCTGACAATTGCCTACCTTGGCCATTTTGCCTGCCTGAATACAAATTCTGCCAAGCAAAGGGGAGAAGAACCAAGTAGATATTGTTGTGATTTACATTGGAAATAACATGAATATGCACATTCTTTCACTGCTGCTTGCAGAATGTAGTTCATGCACAGGGGAATAAATTGTGATGCTTAGGGCAGGTGTGGAGCACCCACAGGGATATGTGGAGACACATGTCCCCAAGCGCATGCCATCCTATCACATGGGGGCGCAAAAGGGGGAAGGGATGTGGGGGCGATTTTGCACCCCTCCCCTGCAGGCACAAGCCCCTCCTTCCCTGTGCCGATTAGGCTCCCAAGTTGGCACGGGGGAGGAGGGGTGTGCCATGTGGGGGGTGATTTTGCACCTCACAGGCACCATTCCCTCCTCCCCCACACCAACATGGATGAGCTGAGTTGATGCGGGGGAGCCGCACCAACTCAGCTCATCCAAGTTGGTGTGGGGGAGGAGGGAATGGTGCCTGTGGGGGAGGGGTGCAAAATCACCCCACTAGGCCCACCAGAGGCTGCAGCTGGGTGCTCCTCAGCCCCACCTCACCAGGCTGCCCATGACCACCACTGGCTCAGATAAGTGGGGCATGGGGAGGTATAGCTACTATGGGCCACAGGGGGCCACAGGGGGCAAAGCTACTATGGGGCACGTGGGGTTTAGAGTACATAGTTACCATGGGATGCAGGGGGGACTGGGGGGCACCATTTTGCCCTGGGCACCATTTCCCCCCACTATGCCTCTGGCGTAGGGTATTGTACAAAGTTCTGTTTATGTCATGTATCACAGTGAAGACTTTCACTGACGTCCGGTAATCTGTTCTACCATCTCATTTTTCTCACTTCCTTTTGCAATACGAGTAGATCAAGCCTAGAACCAGAACAGTAACATTTTCTCAAGGAACACTGAACATTTTACTTGAAAAGATAGGTGATTTTTTGACACTGGTAAAAATGTTTGCAAAAATAATGAGCAGTTTTATAATAAGTTCAGGCATTTGAATGAACCTGCTTCCAGCTACTTTGAGAAAAACCTTAATAAGAACCTTGGTTTCTGGAAGATGGCTAACAAAGGCCAGGACTAAGTATGCTGTCAGTCTGGAGCCATGGAAGGTATTCCATGGAAGTTCCAGTTGAGCATTTAAAGAACTGGGTAATAGAGAATTTTCTGTGCAGGCTTGTGCCATGAAATTGAAGCAAAATGTTGAAGTAATAAGCTAGATACTATATCATTTATGGCTTAGCTAAAGGTTTTTTTTTCAAATCTCTGAAACATGCAACAGCCCATCCCAAAGCCTGGGCACTCAGATGTGGCCCTCAGGCCACTCCGCCCCGCCATTCCCAAGAAGCCTTCGTAGTGATGTGGGGAGGCAAAAAACACAAAAAAGCCTCCCTGTTGCCCCAAAGCCCCATTAGGCTTAATGGACTTATGGTACTGAAAAGGTGGCATAAGTCCAAAGCCCTAGGTGCTGGCACTGTTGAGGTAATGGCCAGGTGGAAGGGATGCGGCCCCATACTTCCTCCAACAGTGGATTTCTCGCTGTAAGTTATGCTCATTGCCACAAGGGTTTGTTCTCTCTCTGATATGTTTATTATATATTTTGGATCACTACACACAATGTGATATTATTTTCCAGATTATATTATCTACTTCCATGCCATGAAAAGTTCCAGGTGCCCATATCCATACATTCAGCCTCTGTTGAAGGGACACTGATATTTTTCTTTAGGTCTAATGTGAGAATATGTTTGTTCTAAGCTGACTCAATTTGTTTAATGGCAGAGTGGGAATTTGAACCCATGTGTCCCAAATCTTAGTTCACCATTCTAATTGTTTATTGGTGTTGTTGCTTTAAGGCCAACTCCCAGAGGCTCTGCAGAAATCGCGTCCCAGGCTTCAGCCTGGGACGACATTGCAGGGGGGGAGGAAGGAATGGAAACCTCTCCCCGCCGGCCGGCTGAGCCTGTCACGTGGCCGGGTACCGGCACGTGACAAGGGCTTCAGAGCAGCCCATAAAAGGGCTGTGTCGGCGGGGTCCGGCCTCTTTTCGAGGCCGGCAGGTTGAAAGGAGGTTGCTGCTGGAGTAGCGTGGTTCCTTTGCGGCCTCGTCTAGAGAGGGGATCGGTTGGCTGATCCTCTGGGCATCTTTGGGATCATTCTCACGCAGCTTGAGGGAGCGTGGCTCGGTTGCTGCTGAGTTTGGCAGGTTTTGAAAAGGGGCGGGGGTAGCGTTGGGACGTTCCCTCTTCCCTACCCTGTCCCTTGTTGAGGACACCAGCGGACTTGGGCGAGTCCGTGGGTGCGGCGCCGCGCATTCCTTCGGGTTGCGCGTGGTTGGGCTTGCGGTCCCTCACCCGTCCATCCCGGCCGCTCGTCGGCGGGCGCGGCCGGCGTCGTCGGAGTTCAGGAGTGCGGCCGTTGGCCGGCCGTGCACCCCGTCCCGGCCTCGCACGCAGTCCGTTGATTGGGCCGTTGCTCGATCTTGGCCTGCCGCTTGACCCGCGAGCGCTGAGTCTGCGAGGCAGGCGTAGAGCCTTGCTTCTCGGCTTGCGGCCGCGGGTGGGGAGCCGCCCGCGTGCCTCTCGCTGGGGCCTGACGGCAGCGGAGGCGGGGCGCCAGAAGAGAGCGGTGGCCATTTTGGTCTCTCGCTTACTCATTTCGTTTATCAAGGGGAGCGGCGGCCATTTTGAGCCTTCGTTTTTGAGACGCGTATTCCCTCCTCAACCCCTCTCTCCACCCCCCCCTTCCTTCCCGTAAGAGAGCAGTCATTAGAACTATTTAAGGCTTTCTGTTTATGGAAGGGTCTGCTTAGGCCTTTCGTTTTTCGAAGGGTCTGCTCAAGAAAGTCCTTTTGTAATTTAGAATAAGTTTACTTTGTAACTTACAGTAGGTTTACTTTGCAATTTTAGATTTAGTGTGCATTCTGTGCCATGGCCTCAAAGGCAAAGAGTAACAAAAAGAGGGCACGGAACGTGGGCCGGGATACAGCCATCAGGGCTTTAGAGCAGGGCCAAATGGGACCCACTCTGGGAATACCCCGGGATCCAGCGGCGGGTGCACCCCAAGACGATCTGGGGGTGCCTGCCATCCCCGCTCAATCGGAGGTTCAAGCCTCTCCTTCCAGCTTGGCGGGGGGTGTGGCACCCGCTGGGGGCCGACCGGAGCAAGTTCGGTTAGATACAGAACCCAGCAGGGCGTTGTTGGGGCCGGGTACTCCAGGCCCATCTCGGCCTCCTTCCACGCGAGCTGGCCCGAGCAATCCTTCAGGGTTCATGGCTCCTATGGTGCAGAGTGGATTACCTACAACTCAGGGTTCTGTTTTCATGCCATGTCCCTACCCATATGCCCCATTCGTGGGCATGGGCATGAACGTGAATCCTGGCATGGGTTGGCCGGGGCAATTTAACCCCGCCCCTGGATTTGGACAATGGCCAGGTGGTTTTGGAGTAAGCCAACAGGTGCACCCCAGTCTGTGGCCTCATCAAGGGCCCAGTTCTCCTAGCCCCCCTTTCCGGGGGCCTCAGATTCAGCAGAGCTTGGGTTCCTCGGTTTCCTCTTTTCCAGGACCTCAGGTCCAACCGAGCTTGGGTGCCTTTGTTCCCTCTTATACAGGGACTCAGTTACAAAGTTTGGGTTCCCCGGTTCCCGCCTTTATAGGGACTCAGGCTCAACAGAACTTGGGTTCCTCAGTCCCCCTTCTTGCAGGGATTAACACCCAGCAGGGCGGGACTTCCGATGTACCCCCTTTTGTTGGGACTCAGGCCCAGCAGAGCTTGGGTTGCCAGCCACCTTCTGGAGGCCTAGCTCCTTCAGTAGCGGCGGGCCCCATAGTTCAGGGTCCAGAGTTGGCAGGCTCTTCAAGCCAATCGGCCAGAGCACGCGCCAGAGCGAGACGTAGGGGGAAGAAGGCCTCTCGTCGTTCTCATCGTTCCCCTAGTTCATCCTCATCGGGTGAGTCGATGGATGAGGAGTCCGCCCCATGGCGGCAGGGGATTACTGGGAGCGGGGGGAAAAGGTGCCAGCTCTCCCTCAGTGGATCATTCAAAGGAGAAAAGGGGACCTTGCTGTAGCGGACAGTGCAGGGAATCCAGAGCTGGCAGCTTTCTGTTCAGCATGGGATCCTGGAGATCCTCCGGGCTCCCATTTACCGAGAAAACTGAGAGAAAGAGCCCTGGACGGCTACTACATGGACCTCTTCACGGTTTTGCGGCCAGAAGAGGATCCTGAGGAGTCCGGTTCCCGTTCGGCCAGAAAGAAGAGGGAACGCCCGGAAAGAGCCGAGCGTTCTTTTGACAACTGGTCAAAAGGGTTTGCGGAGTATATGGCACTTATTGCAGCCGCCTACCCTCTAAGGGCCTGGCACCTGGCTGCTCACTGGGCCAACGTTTTGAAAGCCCGATCCCTCTCGGGGGACGCAGCAGCATTGAAATATGATGAAGCATTTCGAAAGAGTGCTTCACATCGCCCAGGCCGCAGGTGGGACATAATCCACGATCAAACGTGGATGACAAATGTGGTCAAGGTCACCCCTGCTATTGGGGAAGGGCCGAAGAAGAAAGGGGTTAGCCAGCGAGACCCGCCACGTCACGCCTGTTGGGCCTTTAATCAAGGCTCTTGTAGGAAAGATAAGTGCAGGTTTGAGCACTCTTGCTCTAGATGCTTCGGGGCTCACACCAGGATACAGTGCCCTCAACTGGCGCGGCCTCCCTTTCAACGTGGCCGGAACCCTGGCTCCGCGGCGCTAAGAAGGACGGTGGCGGCCAGGGAGGATCCTTCCCCGCCCAGAAGGCCTGAAGTCCCGGAGGTCCTGCAGAGTCTCGCCCCCTCCCCGGTGCGTGTGCGAATTTTATCCCAGTGGCTGGACAGGTACCCGCGTCGGGAAGACGCATTATACTTGAAGGAGGGATTCCAATGGGGTTTCCACATTCCTTTTTTGGGGAACAGGGAGGCAACATCAGCTCCCAACTTAAAATCAGCCAGGGAATTGCCTGCGGTAGTGGCCGCCAAAATTTCAAAAGAATGCCTGGCGGGTAGGATTGCAGGCCCCTTTGCTGAGCCTCCGTTACCCAACCTCAGGGTTTCCCCATCGGGGTGGTCCCCAAAAAGACCCTCGGGAGTACAGAATGATACAGCACTTGTCCTACCCTGCAGGGGGCTCGGTAAATGACTTTATCGACCCAGGCATCTGCTCTGTTCGGTACGCCACCTTGGATGAGGCAGTGAGTCTCATCCGGGAGATGGGAACAGCATCAAAGTTAGCAAAATGTGATATACAGTCAGCCTTTCGGCTGCTGCCCATACACCCCAAGGAATTAGAAGTCTGAGGTTTTCAATTTGACGGACGATGGTATGTCGATAAATGCATGCCCATGGGCTGTTCGATAGCTTGCGCAGCTTTGAAAAATTTAGCACCTTTTGGAATGGGCAGTCAGAGATCGCGATGCCATCAGCAAAAGTTACTCATTACCTTGATGATTTTTTTTATTCGTAGGCGCAGCAGACACTGGTGACTGTGCAGCGATGTTGTCAGCATTTCAGGACTTAGCGGCAGAGTTGGGAGTTCCTTTGGCGGCCGACAAGACCGAAGGGCCTGTGTCTTGCTTAACCTACTTAGGAATTCAGTTGGACACAATAGCAGGAACATCTTCCCTGCCCCTTGATAAGCTGACGGCGTTGCGCACATTGATTAGTGAAATCTCTGCAAAAGGAAGTGCCGACTGCGGGAAATACAGTCCCTGCTTGGGCACCTTAATTTTGTATGCAGGGTGGTCCCCCCGGGAAGGGCTTTTGGCTCCCGTCTTGCCAGGTCCAGGGCAGGCTACTCAGTTCCCCACCATCACATCATGGTGACTTCGGGTTTGCGGCAAGACCTAAGGGTTTGGTTAAGTTTTCTTAGAAAACTACAATGGGGTTTCAATTTGGCAGGTGCCTTGGGAGCTGCAAGAAAGTTTTCAAGTTCACACCGATGCAGCTGGCTCTATAGGTTTTGGTATTTATTTTAGGGGCCAGTGGTGTGCAGGGAAATGGCCATCAGCGTGGAATCAGACTGGAATTTGCGGGATATGACTTTCTTGGAGTTGTTCCCTCTGGTGGCTGCGGTTCACATCTGGAAGGGTGTGTTTCGCGACCACACAGTTGTTCTGGTGTGACAACCAGGCTGTTGTCAGGGTAGTAAACCGGCAGTCCAGCCGGTCAGAGCGTGTAATGCGGCTAGTACGGGAATTCGTGTTGGTTTGCCTGTCTAACAACATCTCTTTTAAAGCTGTTTTTTCTGCCAGGTATAAATAACAACATTGCTGACGCCTTGTCTCGTCATCAGGTCAGCCGCTTCGCTCCCTAGCTCCCGAAGCCAGCCAGTTTCCGGAGAAGTGTCCAGACCATCTGTGGCGTCTTGGAGACAGTCCATAGCCGAAGGTGTCTTGCAGTCACTGGGCCCCAGCTACTCGTCAGCGCGCATGAAGGGGCTTTGAACACCTTTTGCATTTGCAGCTTCCATCGGCGAACCCAGCGACAAGGGTTTGCTAAGGATTTGGTTCTCCGGTATCTGGTGGAATTGAGGGACCGTCGAATGGCTGCCAGGACTATTAAGGTCCATTTGGCGGCCATTTCCTTTTTTCAGCCAGGCTCTTGGAATCACTGACCCCTCCCGGTCCTTTGAAGTTAGGCGATGCGGTGGCCGGGTGGCAGCGTGCTTCCCCTAGGCCACAGGACAGTAGGTGTCCCATCACCAGGGAGCTCTTAGGGACTCTAATTAATGCTACAGAAACAGTATGTGACTCTGCTTATGAGGCTGCACTATTTCAAGCCTTATTTACTTTGGCCTTTTATGGGGCCTTTCGGTGTAGCAAATTAGTTGCTCCGTCCACCACATCATCGGCCCCTAAGGCTTTACAAAGAGTCGATGTTTCCATGGCCGATGGGAGCCTACTTATATGGTTGGCGGGGTCCAAGACTGACCAGCGGCGTCGAGGAACCAGAGTGACTTTGGCCCCTTCCCCAACAGGGTCTCCCTGCCAGGTGGCACACATGGCTGCATTTTTGGCCGTTCGTCCCGAAGGGCAGGGTCCACTGTTCATCCATAGTAATGGATTGGCAGTGTCCAGATACCAATTTACAGCGGTTCTGCGGCATTGTCTACAGTTTGTGGGCCTCTGCTGAACAGTTTGGTTCCCACTCCTTTCGAATCGGAGCGGCAACCACGGCCTCTCAGGAAGGACACTCTGTAACTGAGATTCAGGCTTTAGGCCGCTGGAGGTCGCTAGCCTATCGTGTTTATGTCCGGCCTCACCTCTCACTGTAACTTTGTTCTCTTTATAGTTCCGGTGGCCCGTCGGTACCAAGTTTGGCTGGTTGGTCACAGTATTGTCCACTGGGTGGGCCGCTATGCAAAGAAATCTGGCTGGGGAGAACATCTGGGCCTGGACACCTCTGTGGATATTCGCTGGCTGGCGAGACGAGGCATGATGTGGCCTGCTCTGCTTCTCCGGTTACGGAACTCCGTCCTGCAATTTGGCTTCCCTGATGCAGTTTTGCTTCAACTTGGCGAAAATGACATTCCTGCCTCTAAAGGGGTGGCGTTGCAGAACTCCATGAGGGACGACTTGATGCTGCTCCACCGTAAGATGCCGAAGACCAAACTGTTCTGGTCGTGCTTACTAGAGCGCAGGACTTGGAGGAACACTGTGGCTCCGGCCAGGGTTAACAAAACCAGGTCTAAACTGTGTCGGTCCGCAGCCAGGTTGGTACTGAGCATGGGAGGGGATGTTATTCCCCATGTTGATTTATCTCATGCTCTGCCAGCATTGTTTTTGCCCGATGGAGTCCATTTATCGGATTGGGGCCAGGACATCTGGTTGCATGATGTCCGCCATGCTCTGCTGCAGTGGCTTTGCGGCCCACACTGAGCTGGCTGAAATCCGTTTTGCTCTGATGCAGTGCTTTGCGGCACGCACTGAGCAGTGTGACTCTGGGCTGCTGAAGCTGGGGCAGGAGCTGTTGGTTTAACAGCTCGGTGGCGGTAGGGCATAAGAGCACATCCTATTTGGGGAAGGCAGTAGCTTGCATGCCGGACCTTCCCCACCTCGGGGGCCTCCATATGAGGTCCGTGGTGGCGATAGAGCTCTGGAAGGCAAAGCCTTGGGGCCGCGCTGAGAGCTCGCTGCCCGGCAGGGAGGGGTGTCACAAATTGGATTTGCGTCCATGTGGCACCTAGTAACTTCCTGTTCCAGTTCCCTCGGGGGATGTGCCGGACAGGGTTCTGGTCCGGGGGGCCTAAGGGGTCAGCTTGGGCTGCCCTATAACCAGGTTCAGCGGTTTGCTGCCTGGGGGCCAGGATGTGCTCTGATATGCTCGCCCAGCTTCAAGGTTTTGGTTATGTTAAATAAAATTTGGGCTGCGGCCGATTTATTTCCAACAAGTATGTGTTAGTGTCTTGATTGGAATGAGTCTCCACACATCCCCATGCAAATCGCGTCCCAGGCTTCAGCCTGGGACGACATTGCAGGGGGGGAGGAAGGAATGGAAACCTCTCCCCGCCGGCCGGCTGAGCCTGTCACGTGGCCGGGTACCGGCACGTGACAAGGGCTTCAGAGCAGCCCATAAAAGGGCTGCGTCGGCGGGGTCCGGCCTCTTTTCGAGGCCGGCAGGTTGAAAGGCCCTCCCTCCGCTCCCAGTTTTTTAAGGATTTGGGGTTTCTTATGGCTTTGTTATTTGTCGCAGTTCACTGGGCGGTAGGGCATAAGAGCACATCCTATTTGGGGAAGGCAGTAGCTTGCGTGCCGGACCTTCCCCACCTCGGGGGCCTCCATATGAGGTCCGTGGTGGCGATAGAGCTCTGGTAAGCAAAGCCTTGGGGCCGTGCTGAGAGCTCGCTGCCCGGCAGGGAGGGGTGTCACAAATTGGATTTGCGTCCATGTGGCATCTAGTAACTTCCTGTTCCAGTTCCCTCGGGGGATATGCCGGACAGGGGTTCTGTCCGAAGGGCCTAAGGGGTCAGCTTGGGCTGCCCTATAACCAGGTTCAGCGGTTTGCTGCCTGGGGGCCAGGATGTGCTCTGATATGCTCGCCCAGCTTCAAGGTTTTGGTTATGTTAAATAAAATTTGGGCTGCGGCCGATTTATTTCCAACAAGTATGTGTTAGTGTCTGGATTGGAATGAGTCTCCACACATCCCCATGCAATGGAGAAGCTCAGGTCTTGTGACCACAATTGGTGGAGAAGTTACAATTACTGAGGCCTAGCTGTTGCCTCGTTAGTTGACTGCTGTGTTTCAATAAACACTGTTCTTGGCCACTTTTGTCTGCAGAATCAATTATTTTCCTCCATAAAGGTGTAATACTAATCATTACATGTCATTGGCTTTCTTTTTCCATTTTTCAGAAGATGACTAACTTATCTAAATGAGTTCATGAATCTGAGTCCACAGCCTTATCCATGATGCAACAGTAGCACCATCTGTCTATACACTACCTGTCTAATGCACCTGCACTATTTATTATCAAAAGTCTCTGAACCACATTTGCTATCAGCCCTGGATTAACCATTCAGCATAATAAGCACATGCTTAGGGCACCAATGCGAAAGGGCCTCCCTCAGAAAGTGAAAAAAGGGTGCTACCAAAATAATTACCATGGCTAAGGGGTGTGATAAAGTGGCATCACCATCACAAAAAAGCCAGTTCAACTTCAGGAGAACTAGGCTCCCACAATAAAGGCCTCTGTCATATGCATGCAGTCTATACAGACATGTCTCTATCCCATTTTAGTGTCACGACCAACAGAATGCAAATTCTGGCAGCTAAAATATAAGCATGCACATTGATATTGTAGCAACCTTGGGAATAGCTAGTTTACTTTTATACATATTATCACAATATCAGTACAGATATATAAGTAAGCACGCACCTATGGCAGCTAGATCTGGTAGACTTTCAGTAGGCTGGAGGCCTATATACACATTAAAAATTGACATGTATATGGATTATATATAATATATACATGCATTCCCACTTCCTAATACACAGAAATGATACATATTGAGTAACTTAACGTATGGTCATTTTATTCTGTTATTCTAGGCAGGGCTGGAGCAAGGGGAAACTGCGTCTGGGACAAGCATGCACCCTCCGCCCCGCCATGCCCCCAGAATGCCCTGCCACACCCCTGCCATGGACCCTGCTACACCCCTGCACCGGTGCACACCTGGTGTGTTGCATACCCCCCCCCACTCTTTGGGCACTATGCCACTGATTCTAGGGGAGAGCCTTTATTTAAGGTCAACCTAGAGGGTATGCCTTGGGTGGGCAAGGTGGTAATAATGATTTGCTACTGATTTCAACAATTTTGGCCAGCTTTTAGTTTTAATAGTGTCAATTTTTAAAAACATTTCAGACTGGACATTCCAAAATGAGACCTTTTAACATATTTATTTGCATTGTTCCCTTAATGCAACTGAAAATATAAATTATTGAAATATTGCATTTTTATACTGTCTAGCCCGAGGTTTAAGCAAATAAATTATAGATATTGAGTAACTTAATGTATGGTCATTTTATTCTGTTATTCTAGTTGGGAGCCTTTATTTAAGCTCAACCTAGGGGGTGAGTGGGCAAGGTGATAGTTACTAATAATAAGCTGCTACTGAACAACAATTTCAGCCAGCTTTTAGGTTTAATAGTGCCATTTTCTGTTCTTTGTTTTTAACTTCAGACTGGACATCCCAAGATGATTTAACATTTTAATTTTAATTATTTCCTTAATGCAATTTAAAATATATACATTTTTTAAAATTGAATTTTTCTATTGCCCAGCCCTAATTATAAGCAAATAAATTGCCTTTTTGCTATAAAGTGTTAAATAAATGAAATAAAAAATTGTGAATATAAATTGTGAAATCTGGTCAGACTGGCCTGCAAGTAAACTGAATTATGAATCTTGCAAATGGAATCGCCAAGGCACCAAGGTTGGACTGTTCTTATGGCAACAGTCGAACTTAATCCGTCCCTGCTTGTTATTGTGAATAAGCTAAGCATCTTTTTTTTCCATTCATATTTGTATACAAATGTATATTTGTTCACAGCTGGAACCTGAATATGCAGCGGAAACTATAAATATAGGACAATATATATATTTTAAAAAACTTTTTAATTTTATTATATTTACACCCCGCCTATCCCTGACCATAGTCAGGCTCACTTTGGACAAACTATGCATTATTTTGTTGAAGATGTCACAATCATTGCTGTTTATTATTCCTGTACTTCTTGCATGTGCCAAATTATTTTTTAAAAGTATATTCTTCCACAGTAATGCAGAACGAAATCCTGCTTCATTCAGCAGAACTTATTTCTGAATAGGTGGGCATAGGATTGCAGCTTTCTTTACCCAGAGGAATCCCATAAATCATTCCCATCTGTTCTAGTCTATCCTGTTATTCTTGTCTAGCTCCTAGATCATTGTTCCAGAAGAAACTAAAAGAACCTTTGGAGACCCTGTAGTCTGTCATTCTGTTGCAGCAGCTGGGCCTGTACTCAAGGGGTTTAATCCTGAACCCCCTTTCCACTGTTGACGTTCTACTGACTGAAAAATAGATTCTGCTACCTGTTTATGCTTGAAATTCTCAGATTTCTAAAGTGTGTGCTATTAGTGCTTAAGATGAATAGATGGATTCTATCATCTGCCTGCCATAAATCTTTATTAAGATTTACGGGAAAGGCCAACCGTCCGCTGAACACTCACACTATATTTTATCTATTTTAACATTGTCAAATGGTGCTTAGCTCCATTATGGACATGTTCATTTCCTTTTCTAGTTCATCTTTATTTTGTATTTAAAGGAATGTTCAGCAATAGCAGATGGATTAGCACTTCCTTAGTCTGACTCCTGTGTGTGGTACATGATAGACAGCCATGTATCGAGGATCAAAGGGCTCAAATTTCAGCTCAGAGAGATTTGCTGGTTGGATTATCTTTGAGGTTGCTATGGCAGAGCAGATTCTTCAGGCCCCTTGTGTTACCAAGGGGAATGTGGAGTTTACCCAGCTGGACCAGGTCCAAAAGCATTAGAATTTACCTCTCCAGCTTTGTTCCACTCTACACCCCAATCCGAAACAATATATCAATAAACAATTGAATGTTGGGATGACAGACCATTGACCAATGAGGGAGCAGGACTCACGAAGCCTCGTGCCACTGCTCTGCAGGATGCCAGAAGCCTCCCCACCTCCCCAAACAGCCAGGCCAGCTGGCATAGCAAATGTTCCACTGCCAGGCACCCACCTCCCACCACCCATCTCAAACAGCCAAGCCCTCCTCACCCCCTCCCCAACCCCAGCAACCATGGGCCAAGACCACCCCTTCCCATTTCAACTGCAACACCTAACTAGGACCCACAGAGAACGTCTATAGGCCATGCCCACTCCTGCCCACCATACCACCGACTCCCTTTCCACCCCAATCATTCACATTCAACATTCCTTCTACACCACTAGCCTTACCTTGCCACCAGCCCACTGCCCTCCCTGCCCCTTGCCACTCTCTCAACACCCCTTTCCACCCCTTTCTACCCTCCCCTACTCCTAACCATCCCATGCCACCCTCCCCCACCCTATGCCACCCTCCCCCATCCTTAGCCATCACTTGCAACCCTCCCCTACTCCAAGCCACCCCTTGCCACCCTCCCAATGCCCCTCCCCACACCTTGCCACCCTCCTCAACTCCTAGCCACCCCTTATCTTCTTCAACCCTAGTCATTCCTTGCCACTCTCCTCCAACCCTAGCCATCCCTTGCTCTTTTCCCCCACCCTCAGCTGTAATTCCAGGAGATCTCCAGCTGCAGCCTGGAGGCTGGCAACCCTTTTACAGACAGACCATCATCGGGGGGGGACCCCTTTACTTGTAATTAAAGTAATTTATTTCTATAAACGCGAAATACCACTGACTGACTCACTGACTGACTCATCAACAGAACTCAAAAACCACCGAAGCCACACTCATGAAATTTGGCACACCTTTTCTTTATGTACTCCAGGTGCTCACTAAGAAAGGATTTCCCAAAATATTCACTTTCACTCGATTTATTACCTATTTATTGTTTTAACTGCTCATCTCTGGCCATCTGCGCGAACATTCTAAGGGCAAATCAACCGCTCAGTCCACAGACATGCTACATGAACATTCTAAGGGTGACAGTTCAACACTACCAGATTCATGTCCTTCACTAACTGCACTCTACCACCACCCTCCACAATGCATGTGAACCTATTTGAAAACAAACCCATCAGTCCACAGACAGGTTGTCAGGAAATATGCTGCATGTCACCCCAAAGTTCACAAACAGGCTGCAAAAAACTATGATGAATTTCACCCTGAAGTTAACAGACAGGCTGTGAAAAAGTACTCCTCCACCCACCCTCACGTTAATAACACCGCTACAGCCAAATACTATCAAAACAGATTACAAACCACACTATCACCTTGGACTGCTAAACATTTGTCGGGTTTTGCATGTGGACATCAGCTTTATTACTGTGGAGACAAGTTTATTGCTCTCGGCCTCTGATCGCCCTGTGCGTGGTGTCATGCTCTGAAGTGGCGGGATGAATCCCCAGGAATGTGCTGCAGGGGCGGTACAGTCCAACTCCCTGTCCTTCAACCCTACCCTGAACCTCTTCACAGCCTTCTCACTCATTAGCATCCAATTGCAGAACACTTCCTTTCTGCATCCCGAAAATACAACGGCTGCTTCCACATGACGTCTTTTGGAGCCCACCAGGTGAGAGCAATAACACATTGCATTAGAAAACGACAACTACAGGAAGCTGCTGCAAAATATGCGAAACCCATCAGTCCACAGACAGGCTGTAAAGAAATATGCTGCATGTCACCCCAAAGTGCACAAACAGGCTGTAAAGAAGTGCATTGAATGTCACCCTGAAATTCATAGAGAGCCTGTGATGAAGCACAGGTGCCCTTCTAGTTGGTTATATAAAAAAAGAAAGGGTGTAAATGTGTAAGAATAACACTTCCAGAACAAAGGAAAATATAATAAAAAATAAATGCAGCCCTCTTTTCCTAGGTCTAAAATACACCCTCCATGATTGTGAGTTAAGTAGGGAGGTAGAATAATTTTAAAATGCTTCATCCTTTTGTCTTGCTCTATGACTTTTCAGGAAGCCATAACCTGTTTCTTCTTTTTGACTTGTTCTGAGACTTTTCATGTCATTTCATTTTAAGTCAGCCTGTATCTTGATCTGTTTCTTTCTTAACCATCCTTTAGCCATTCCCTCATCTCTGCCAATATTTCCTATTCAAAAATCAGTTCTACACAGTAGAATCCTATGCTGAACTACTCCAATGTAAACCCATCAAAATAAATGGGCTTAGACTGGAATAAACTCTCCTTAAGACTATACTGCAAGTTTTCTTCTTTATGTGAAACAAAAGTGATGGCACATAGGCCAGAAAATCCTAATTTTTCCATTCACACAGCAGAAATAAAGGCTTTGCTGTGATCTTTCCCAAAACTTTGAAGCAAAACAGGTTTGAGAAAGATCAGAGTAAAGCTAGGGAATTGTAGCATTCCAACAAGAATTAAAGAACATGAGAAGCACCACTGACTAATCCAACCTGAGAAATCAGCAGTAGCTGAACATGCTCTAAACCAATATGGATCTAGGGTCTTATCTGAAGACACAGAGGCCCCTTCCGCACACACAGAGTAAAGCATTTTCAAACCACTTTCACAACTGTTTGCAAGTGGATTTTGCTATTCCGCACAGCTTAAGAACATAAGAACATAAGAACAAGCCAGCTGGATCAGACCAAAGTCCATCTAGTCCAGCTCTCTGCTACTCGCAGTGGCCCACCAGGTGCCTTTGGGAGCTCACATGTAGAATGTGAACGCTAATGGCCTTCGCAAGTGTCAAGCTGTTGTTCTCGGACATCACCTGGTCTGTTAAGGCATTTGTAATCTCAGATCAAGGGAGGATCAAGATTGGTAGCCATAAATCGACTTTCTCCTCCATAAATCTGTCCAAGCCCCCTTTTAAAGCTAATATCCAGGTTAGTGGCCATCACCTCCTGTGGCAGCACGTATTCCAAACACCAATCACACGCTGTATGAAGAAGTGTTTCCTTTTATTAGTCCTAATTCTTCCCCAGCATTATTTTCAATGAATGCCCCCCCTGGTTCTAGTATTGTGAGAAAGAGAGAAAAATTTCTCTCTGTCAACATTTTCACCCCATGCATAATCTTTTGTAGGACTTCAATCATATCCCCCCCTCAGCCTCCTCTCCAAATCCAAAGAGTCCCAAACACTGCAGCCTCTCCCTCATAGGAAGGTGCTCCCAGTCCCTCAATCATCCTTGTTGCCCTTCTGCACTTCTTTTTCTCTATCTCCTCAATATCCTTTTTGGAGATGCATGGTATTCTCAGAACTGGACACAGTACTCTGGCAAGCGGCTCGCACTCACTGCTTTTATATAAGGGCATGACAATCTTTGCAGTTTTATTCTCAATTCCTTTTCTAATGATCCCCAGCATAGAGTTTGCCTTTTTCACAGCTGCCATGCATTGAGTTGACATTCCCATGGAACTATCAACTAAGACGCCCAAATTCCTTTCCTGGTCTGTAGACTGAAAGGCAGTACTGGACCCCTGTAGCTGTATGTGAAGTTTGGGATTTTTTGCCCCTATGTGCATCATCACTTTAACATTTTGCTACATTGAACTGCAGGCATTTGCCCATTTCTTAGCCCACTACCTACTCGACAAGGTCCATGGAGCTCTTGCAGAATCCTTTTGTGGTTCTCACCACCTCTGCCATATAATTTGTATCATCTGCAAATTTGGCTACCATGCTTACCTACCCCTACTTCTAGGGTTATTTATGAATAGGTTAAAGAGCATTGGTCCTAAAACGATCCTTTTTGGGGATACTATACCTTTACATTCTCTCTATTAGAGAATTCTCCTATTTTAGTGCCTCTGTTTTCAGCTTCTTAAACTGTATATATATCTCCTAGGAGGACCTCCCAATATTCCTTCAGTGCTGAAGCTTCTCAACCAGTCTCTTGTGAGGAACTTGTCAAAGTCTTTTGGAAATCCAGTAGACAATGTCCACCGTTCATCCCTCGTCCACATGCCTGTTTGTCTCAAGGAACTCTAGTAAGTTTGTAAGACAGGATTTGTACCTCTGCAAAAGCCACATGCTGACTCTTTCTCAGCAGGTCTTGCTTTTCTGCTATTACGTTTCTTATAATTCTTTTATCTTTAATGATAGATTCTACTAATTTACTTTCAGGAACAGATGTCAAACTGACTGGCCTGTCACTTCCTCGGTCCCCTAGATCCTTTCTTCTTAAAGATTGGTGTGACATTGGCCATCTTCCAGTCTCTCTGTGATGGAGCCTGATTTCAGGATGTTGTATTATTAAAAGTGAGAAGATCAGTACTTCCATGCTTGAGTTCTTTTTTAAGAACTCTTGGGTGAATGCAATCTGGGCCAGGGATTTGCAACATTTAGTTTATCAATGGCTGCCAGAACTTTTTTCCTTGTTCATCACTATCTCTCGCTAGTTCTGATTTGCCTCCTAAGAAGCTTGGTTCATGCAGGAATGTTCTCACTCCTCCTCTTGGGCAGAAGACAGATGCAGTAATTCCTGGTCAGCTCTGCAATCTCCTGCCATCTTTAGCACACCCTTTGTTCCTTTGTCATCTAACGGCCTACCGCCTCCTCCTTTTGCTGGCTTCCTGTTTTGATGTACTTGAAGAACTGTTTGCTGGTCTTGATGTTCATAGCCATGCTCCTCATAATCCTTTTTTTGCCTCCCTACAGCTAACCTGCTTCTTTGCCACCATTTGTGTTCCCTCCTCATTCTTCAACAAGGTTGACTTCATTTTCTAAAAGACATTTTTTTTTTCTGATAATTCTCAAATCCTCCTTTTGTTAACCATAGTGGCTTCTTTTGACTGGTGCTGCCTTTTTCTAACTCTGTGGAACACATTCCAGCTGATGGCCATTGTGTTTTTAAATAACCTCCAAGCATCCTGAATAGTTTTTGATCTCTTGATTTTCCTTTCAGCTTCCCAAGTGCACTATCCCCTCTATCTTTTGAGCTAGAATTTCCTTTCTGAAGGTGAATGTAATCACATTAGTACAGTTGCCACTTGTTCGCATGCTGAGATACTGAATCTGACAGCACAGGGTTCTTGTTCCTATCGGCTCAACAACACTGACTTCCTGCACCAGGTCCTGGGTCCCACATAGAATTAAATCTAGGATCACCTCTCCCCTGGTTGGTTCCACAACCATCTGCTCTAAGCCACAGTCATTTAGCATATCCAGGAATGTTCTCTCCTACACCTGAAATATGCATTTTTCCAGTTTATATGGGGATAGTTAAAATCACCCATTACCACTACATTTTTGTTTTTGTTGGCCTCTCTAATTTCTTTTTCCATCTCAGAATCCTCGTGTGCACTTTGGTCAGGGGGACGATAATATATTCCTAATATTAAACTGTCCTTCACACCTGTCCTTCACACATGCCTCAAAGAGCATTGAAAGCAGTTTGAAAGTGCATTATTCTGCATGTGCGGAAAGAGCCAGACATTCTTGACAACTCTGACAGCTACTATGTCAGACTACACAGGGAAGCCACTGAAATCCAGAAATCCAGAAATGCCCAAACATCTGAGAGTCCTCCATTGTGGAGTGGAGTACACTGGGGGGTGCCTTTGGGACATTATACTATCAGTGACCCCCACCAGGTTACCAATGATGGACTAAACAAGGGGTTGGCGTGTATATCACAAGAAATGCTGGAGTTTCTGTGTTGAACTTTTACATCGTCATTTTCATTGACCCTCCCTAGGTGTAAAGGCCACACACCATTAGGTAAGCAGGATACAGGAATTGCTCAGTGACCAGTTAGTTAGCATTTAGTCAGGGATCAGTCTTCTCCTCCATGTTAGTAGAAGAAGTGCAGGAACCAGGATTATTCAGATTGGCTGCTATTCCCAGAAAGCAGTTCATAGGCAGCTCTAGCCTTCACTTCTGCAGTCTTTAGTATTGGAAATTGTGTTGCTATTGCCTTTTATTGTATTGCTATTGTATTGCTGTGTTTTATATTGTACTGTTATTGTTCGCCTTGTTGCTTTAACTAGTTATTGGTTATATATTGTCATGAAGTTTATATTGCATATTAATGTGTTGATAATGTCGAGATATATCAATATAATTCTATTGATTGTTGTATTGCTACTCTGATGTTGTTAATCTATTGATTCACTGTATGTATTGATTTATTTTTAAAGCACTAGATATTGTATGGATTTAACTGTATCTTATTGTTAATGCTGCTGTTTAGGTCTTAGAAGTTATATAGACTGTACTATCAAGTCACCATCTGAGGTTACTTAGTTATATGTATTTTACTATTGTTATGGTGTATCTTTGTTATATTGCTGAAATGTATTGTTTATTGTGTTGTTAGCCACTCTAAGCCCCTCGGGGATAGGGCAGGATACAAATATAATTGAAATGAAAACTGAAAATGAATAGTTTCAATAAAAAGAACAAGAGTCTGAAAATCAACAAAACCTGGCCACCAATACTAAAAAACACCATAGCTAAAACCCAGAGACATTCAAATGTCTCTGGGTTTGAAAGAGGGTGGGTGGGTTTGAAAGAGGGTGGGTTGAAAGAGGCGGTGGTCCGCCCACTCTTGAAAAGACCATCGTTAGATCCTGGAGATCTGGCCAATTACCGCCCCGTCTCGAATCTTTCGTTTCTGGGGAAGGTAATTGAGAGAGTGGTGCTGGAGCAGCAGGCCTTCCTGGAGGGGACACATCGGGCTTTGATCCCTTTCAGGTCCGCTTTCCAAGCAGGGCACTGGACGGAGACTGTTCTCGCTGGGCGTCACAGATTTGTTCCGCCATACAATTCAGACCGAAAGGATCGGCTTTTCTGGTTTTGTTAGATCTAACCGCTAGCGTTAGATGTGGTTTATCACTTACCTTTTGACCCACCGCCGGTCAGCTTCAAAAAAGCGGGGCACTGTCCTTAAGTGGATTGCCTTGTTCCTCCGGGACCGGACTCAGCAAGTGTGGTGTGGGGACCAAGCATCCCGAAGGTGCTCACTTCATTGTGGTGTGCCCCAGGGAGCTTTGTTGTCCCCGCCATTATTTAACATCTATATGCGATCCCTTGCTCAGTTGGTGCGGAGTTTCGGGCTGACGTGGTCGCCTGTATGCTGATGACACTCAGCTCATTCTGTTGATGGAGGGGGGAGCAGCCGCCGTCCCTGCAGCTCTCCTGCATTGTTTGGAGGCTGTGGCTGGTTGCCAGAAACAGAGCAGGCTGAAGCTGAATCCTACGAAGACGGAGATCCTCTGGGCCAGACGCCGCAGGGGAGGGAGGAGATTTCCAGTCAGCCGGTGTGGGAGGGGGGGCTCATATTGGCACCAGCCCCCTCTGTCCGGGATCTGGGGGTCCACCTGGATCTGCCTCTTTCTATGGAGACCCAGGTGTCCCATATAACCCGGGTTGCGCTTTACCATCTTCGGCAGGCCCCACGGCTGGGTTCCTTCCTCTCCTGCCGATCTGACCACTGTGGTCCATGCAACGGTCACCTCCAGGCTGGATTATTGCAACTCACTCTACGCGGGCCTTCCCTTGCGTTTGATTCGGAGACTGAAAATGGTCCAGAATGCAGCGGCCCGTATGCTCACGGGCGGTGCCATTAGAGAACACATTACACCTGTGCTTCGCCGCTTGCACTGGTTACCGATTGAATACCGAATCATCTTCAAGGTGTTGGTGCTAACCTTTAAGGCCTTGCGCGGCCTGGGACCTCCGTACCTACGGGACCGTCTTACCCCATATGTCCCAAATCGATCTCTGCGTTCGGCAGAGGCCAACTTACTGGTGATCCCTGGCCCCTCAATGATAATGGGTTGGTTCCACCCGGGCCAGGGTCCTTACAGCCCTGGCCCTGCCCTAGTGGAACTTCCTTCCACCATAGTCCGGCCCCTGCGTGATCTCATCGAGTTCCGCAGGGCCCAAGATTGAGCTGTTCCGCTGGGCCTTTGGGGAGGCTAGCCGCTGATGGGGGTCCCCTCCCTATACAAATATCAAGTGGGATTCTACCGCTTCTCCCCTCTTTCTTTTTTGGGAATAGGAGGAAGGATAATAGATGCCATTCTTGTTTTAATACCAATTTTAATGCTGCTTTTAAGATGAGATAGGGTTTATTTTTAATTATTAGAGCCTGTATTTATTGATGCTGTGGTTTAAATTGTTATTGTGCGTCTTCATCTGTATGCGTTCATCATTCTGAGTCTCTTCGGGGGAGGGCGGTCTATAAACCTAATAAATAAATAAAATAAAATAAATAAATAAATGCAACTGTAAGTGACCTCTACATGGACACACACAAACATGCCTCACTCTGCTACCTGTGAAGTGGACAAAACATATACCCCATCACACAATCACTCCACGCTGTGTCACAGAGAGAAACCCATCTTACAGTGACTTGCCTTTGAAGATGCCAGCCATAGATGCACATGAGAGGTTAGAAGCAAAAACTACCAGACCACAGCCACACAGCCTGGAAAATCCACAACAGCCAACAGAAAATCATTTCCTTCTTCCTCTTCCAGTGGCAGTTTGTGTCAGTGAGGGAGGCAAGTTTACTGGTTCCCCTTGCAGAGTGTCCTGCCCCGTGATGTATTTTGCTTGCAAAGCTCTTCTGATCCTTCAAGAGGATTTTTGGGATGAACTAGATGTTATTTGGGGAAAAGGAAGACAGATGAATATGTGCCCCACCAGCATTTTCACTGGCTCCAACCCTTACAGAGCGGGATTGTATTTAGCTTAAACTCTTTTTTCCTTTACAGGGCAGATAACTGAATGAAGATAATTGATTCCTATGTTGCAATTTTCAGTGCATTAGTTAGGATATATAGCCAAAATTGAAGCTGTCCATCAAATCAAATGAAAGCATGTTCCCTCATAATGTTTTGTGATTTCTAAAGAGAAAAAAAGCCACCATTATTGCATCAGATGCAGCAAAGATATAAATATTTTAAGTTTGAAGCAATAAATAATAAACTCCCAACATGAAACTGTCTGATTATGGCCGAAGTTCCTAAATCTATGAAGTGGTTAGTAAAACTGGAATGGCTGGAATCTATTATGCAGTCTTGATGAGGATGGCTTTCTTTCTTTTTCAGTATCTCCCAATTTCTACCAGTACCGTTTTACTCTAAACCCTCTCCTCTGCCACATATTATCACTTTCTTTGAGTTTCTCACAAGATCCCACACCCATTTTTCCACTTAGAATTCATCTGCTTTTATGTTCTTATTCAAGGAACTTTCCATCTGAGTGAGCTTCAAAGTTAATGGCAGCTGGTCGGAGGCAGGGACAAACCCTGATTACTGAGACTGCCCCTTGATGTAAAATATAGCATTAAAGGGCACATTTAATTAACATCTCATGCCATTTGATACTGGATAGATGCCTGAGGTTGTTAGTAAGTCAGAGGAAACCCCTCTCCCCACTCTCTAATACTGGTATGAGGTGAAAGGACATAATAAACTCTTTAATCCCAGTAGCAGCATAGTTTATAGAAAGCCTGCAAATAACTACCCATTATCATTAGTGTCAATTAAAAAGGTTCCATTTAAAATAATCTAATGAGTTCTCACTGTGAAATTGACAGGCTAATTGACAGAAATGATTTTAATGGACAATATTTCTGCTGCTGGCCAATGCAGGCTCTATTAATAGCAGCTTGCAAATTAATACCTGCAATTTTCTGAGGTAGGTGGCTTGTTCAATGGAAGGTATAATTAGGGTTTGTAGAACTGTGCATGGCTGTGGCTGCACCATGAAATGTGGGGCATTTTTTTCTCGAGTCTAGTGATGCTTTTAGAATTGGAGTCTAGAATTCAAAAACACGTGCTTTTTACCTTCCCAGTCACACTTCATAATCGTGGACACCTGGCATCTGCTAAAGGCTCAAAACCTTTAATCAACAAAGAATTAGAATGAACAAGGCTTCTTCACTCTCAAGGTTCTCATTACCACATGGAAACTTGGGCTGTGGCACTAAAGCAGGGAAAGAGAAAAATGTAGAACCTGTTCTTTTGGTGGTGCACCCCATTGGTTGAATCCAGTGATACACAAATGCAAACATAAACTGACTTAAAATAGTTTCCCTTGCACAAGACTTTATGCAACACCTGGTGCTTCCCTGCCTATATAATGTAGTGCTCAGAAATTGGTTGGACAGTCCCTTGTGCAAGTGGAAATACAAGAAGGGATAACATAAGTTTGATTTAGCACAATTCATTTTCTTGTGTTTTGTCTTACGCAAGTGGAGATTTTGCACTGGATCCAACTCAGTATTATCCCTGTATCAAAATATATCTTTAATTCAGATATCCCTGTATCTGCCCATAGAGAAAGGTGGAAAAGTTAAATTTTAGACATTACAACAATTCACAAAGAACATGAAATATGTGTCCTTTATATTATGAGCAGTCAGACCTCTCTGCTAAAGGGCTTCATGGAGCCCAGGGGGTCTTCAAGACTGACACCAGAGCAGGGCACTTCTCTCACAAAATGGATGCCCCCAGAGTTCTTGGGTTTCACCTGTTATGTTCAAATCAGGGCAGGAAGGCAGTTGGCAGCAAACCTTTTCCCCTGTCCTTTTCCCCTTCCCTTGCCTAGCTAAAAAATGGGGCTACCAGACCATTACTCACCTTATCTGCACCCATCCCTCCAATCAATCAGTATTCAGAACAATAACCCAGGCATTCTCTTGGAATCTGACAACCCATTGAGCCTCTCCTACCTTTTGTCTAGAACCTTGGAAAAGCAATCAATTCCTTGTTCTCCAGTTTTCCTGCCAGAATACCTCACAGTGCCCCAGGATGCATTTTGGGATATGAAAACTGGTCCATCAGCCTGCAACAGTGAGTGTGTGTCCTGGATCCATGCACTCACCCCATTTGTGTGTTGGTTTTCTTTGCTCCCAGAAATGCTGGTCATTTTCTTCTAATCTGGAGGAACCAGGTTTGATTTCCCGCTCTGCTGCTTGAACTGCGGAGGCTTATCTGGGGAATTCAGATTAGCCTGTGTACTACCACACATGCCAGCTGGGTGACCTTGGGCTTGTCACAACTTTTCGGAGCTCTCTCAGCCCCACCCACCTCACAGGGTGTTTGTTATGAGGGGGGAAGGGCAAGGAGATTGTAAGCCCCTTTGAGTCTCCTACAAGAGAGAAAGGGGGGATATAAACCCAAACTCTTTGTCTTCTTCTTTGGTGCTGCTTTAATGGATATCTCTTCAAGACTGGTAACTATCAGCTTTTCCTAAACACTATCCAACTTCCTGCCTCTTTTCTAAGTCAGCTCTCATTTGCTGTGTGCGTATATGTTCATTGCTTGAAACATATTTCTTATTTTTATTATTTTTCTTCTTTAATGAAACCTGTTTTAATTATAACAACTGCCTGTTCATTTAAGAGTCATCTCCTGGGACAATCCTGGTATACATAGGTTATCAATCCTAGTTACTCCCTCTCGCTCTGCCACTAGTGAATTCCCCCAACAGGCAGCCAATACAAAATGGAGGGGGCAAATCCATCTCTAGAGCTGGTGCTGCACCAGTTCCAGAGATTGGTCTGCCCACCATGGGTGCCCACCCCACAGGTACAAGGGACAAATGCACTGGTGGAGGGATAACTTACTCAAGTGGGTGAGCACTGTGTGGCTCTGTTGCACCCTACCTGAAAGTCGCTGTCTGGGTCTTGGCCCACCAGCACAGAATCCTGTTTCAGCATGGCTGGAGGTGTTCAGGGGGCATGCCATTGTGTCACCTTAACGCAATCAGTGCTTCCATTGGCTTCCATTGCTTGCCTAGTTGGCTTCCATTGCTTAGTTGGCTTCCATTGCTTGCCTAACCCCCGTGTATCAACAGAGCCGGACTTGGAGATACACCAGTGGTGGGATTCAAAAATTTTAGCAACAGGTTCTGATGGTGGTGGGATTCAAACAGTGGCGTAGCGCCAATGGGGCTGGGTGCGGCACAACGGGGGCATGGCCAGGCATTCCAGGGGTGGGGCATTCCTGGACAGGGCTGTGGCAAGGACGCAGGCAGTGTGCGCCCCAGATGCAGTTCCCCTTCGCCCCACCTCTAGATTCAAATAATGACTGTTTAAAGTATTAAAAAAGCAATATACCGCATGGTAGCGTATTATTTCTTTTTAATATAATTGTATTGATTGATTTTAAATAATAACATAAATAAGGAGAGAAACCAAAAATTGTTTACAATTGTTAACATATTAAAAATATATCTAATTATCTATCTCTCTCAACCCTCCAACTAAAACATCCTATATTTCCTCCCTCCTTCCCATATTTCCCTCCCTTCCTAATTTCTACTTCCCCTTCAGATTCCTATAACTACTTTATCTATTCCATTTGAAAGAAAACTAACAGAGGGAGAGATCCAAAATCCTTAATCTAAAAGAATAGTTTAAACTCCACTCTTTCCAATATAAATTTCAAGGGGAAAAAAGAAAATGAAAAATCTTTACCTATAATACTTTCCCAACCTTTATACCAATTCCCACCCCCCAAAATAGAATTACTATATATTGTATTATTTCATACAGTTCATACACACATGGGGGTGCCATGGGAGGGCGGGGGGGCCGCATGGGGCCCTGGGCGCAATTTTGCATCCCCCCACTTGACGAGATTTGTTGTACCCAGGGACAGAGATTACCCCCTTGTCCCTAGTGGAGTTAATAATTAATAACCAGTTCGCTGAATTGAGAACATTTTAGTAACCGGTTCTACCAAATAGGTGCGAATAGGCTGCATCCCACCTCTGAGGTGTTTTTCATGGTGTATCTCCATTATCCCATATGAGAGATTCTTGGGGGCAGTTTTGGGTTTTTTTTCTTTTTGGGGCATCCCATACTGAGGAGAGGGTGGGGCAGTGCTGAAGCAGCAGCAGCCTCTCCACCAGCCTAATCTGTTAAATGGAGACTGTTAAATGGTGACTGTCTGCCAAGGGTAACAACATTTCCAAAATGAGCTAACCTTTTGACAGATTTATGCACTCGTTCTGTTCAACCTCTTTGTTTCTCTTTGGTCCATGCAAGATCTGGTTATGATCCTGATATGCTTATGATCCTGATACGGTTATGTTAAGCAAAATGCACATGCTTTGCCCCATGGCATGTGCTAATACTTATCATGAAAAAGTAACATGGGAAATCTTTAGCACTTGGAAGAGAGCTTCAAGAGTTGTATTTGGATCAAAATACCACTATTTAATGTCAACATTTCTGATAAAAACATCCATCCCACTTCTTAATGAATAAAATACATAATAAGGTTCCAGTATTCAAATGAAAGGTTTTCCATCTTTTACTACTCTCCAGTTAAACTGACTTTTATTCTCTTTAATCTCCTTCAATCTCATCAAAGAAAGAGATTAGCACAGGGGTACCACATTCATCTTGTACAAACTGATTTGTTTAATTTTGGTTCTCTCTCTGAAATAAAGTCTAGCTACTGCAAGCTGATTATGTATGACTTTATTTGTCTACATTTGATTACAAGCACTAAGAACAGTTGCCACTGAAAAAAGCACCATGTGTGAGATGATGTGAAAGTTCTGACTCTTGTGTTACATTTGTGATGGCTTCTTTACATATGCAAGCCAACTTTTGATATTACACTCATCAGCTGATGAACCTTATTAGTACACTAGGCCTAACTTCAGCAAAAGGCCTTCATTGCTTCTTTATTTCAATTGATGCTCATTCTATATGGTCATTTGATGTTTAAATATATTAGAAAATAAGAGAAAGTTTTTTTAAAAAATATGAAGAACTCACAGAGAAAGCATGTAATCAAAAAGTAGTATCATTCATGTTCTGCAAGGTTCGCTAGAAAAGGATGGAGCCCTGGTCCTTTCACTCTAATCTTGAATCTCATCATAGAAGATTTACTACACAAATCAATACAAATTTCAAACCTGCAAAACATATATTTGCAGTCTGTTTGGGGTACTGGAAATCTACAGAAAGCATAGACAAAATGAACTGCTTACTAATGGTTTATTTTAAAAAAGTTAACAGAATTCACTTGCCATAATTGCAGTCTTTCAAAGCAAAATCACAACACTGAGACAGGAAAGTGGTCTGAATAATTACTGACAGTATAGAAAAACCTCATTCCCTCTGAAAAGTGATGTACTTAATTATTACAGTGGAGTAAAATATATGCAATAATATGATTATAGTAATCTGCACCCTATTTATGCAAAGATCAGGAGGAACTTTAAGTAGAATAGAGACTAAAAAGTCTTTACGACATCAAATAAACACAGAAATCAATACTGTCTCAATATGTAGAGCCAGACATGTATACTGTGTTTGAATCCCAGATCTTTACAAATCTGTTTATCCACCTGTCTGTCTAGCTGTGGGGCAGATTATGCTGGACCACTGAATGGATGAAGGATGAATCTTAGAGAAAATACAAAGCAGGTGATTCACCTGCTCTTTCCATGTATGCTTCAATTAGAATCCAATGCAATCATCTCCTTAGTATTCCTTAGTATGAGTTGCCTACAGTTGTGGAAGGAGCGAAGTGAAAGGATTCATAGGAAAAATTCATAGTTCTGAACAGTCTGATGAAGTACAGTGGTGTGCATGAAACGTTTGAGGAATAGTTGGATTCCACATTAATAGCTGTGGCTACAGAACAATACAGCCACTTGTCAGACATCCACTACTGTCTGACTATGGAATGAACTGGAATGCCATGAAATGTTTACAGTTATTCAAATCTCATGAACTATGTGTTGCTAAAAGTTGAGAATATGCTTTTCTGTGCTTTTTGTATCACCTTGCATTTATATGTATGGTTTAGTAAATAATTTGTACAGTAAAGTGTGTGCATTCTACAAGTATTTATTCAACAGGTACAGGTTGTTGTATTGATTGTAATAGCCTATGTTCAGCTTAGTTCTTTATAGGTTGTTCTGTGACTTTGGTACAGTTTGCCTTTCATTTTGTAGTATGTATAATCTACATCTACATTGACTGGAGAAGAAGTTTCTGATGATCTGAACAGTTTTTCAAGTTGTTTTGTAATATTGTAGACAGCAACATTCTCATGAAATTTCTTGAACAGCTCCATTATTTGCACTCTTTTCTGTCTACCGCTGCCTAGAAGATGGCCACTGTGGAAGCAAACTCAGTTTGGTGGAAATTGATTTATACAGGCTGCTGGGCTTATTGTCGTAAGTAACACTACTCAGTATTTGTATGAAATGTCTGAGTGGGATTGCTATATTGGTTCTGAGTGACACCAGTAAGTTGATGACACCCAGTTTTACATTTAATTCCACCACCCTACAAATCTGTCTTGTCCTGAGCTGTTGATGTTGTTAGCCCAGACCACTATCTGGAAACTTTTGTCAAATGAATGCAACAAACAAATTAAAATTGAATCTATACATGATGTAGGTAATGTCTGCAAGAAATTCTGTGATTCTATGCCATTTTGGTGGAATATGTCCTTTAAATCCTATGGGGCTTTCCGGCAAAAGGGGGGTTGGGTTGGGGGGGCTTTCCTGAGCTCCCTATGCAGCCGGAAAGCCAAATTGGAGGCAGCAGGGCACTTCCACAACGGTGCCCTGCTGCCTCTGGGTTTGAATGGGGCTGTCCATGAAGTAAATTTTTTTTCATAAAGTTGGAAATGGGGCTTGCAAGTACTCATTTCAGCCCAGTGTGGGAGTGTGATATTTCTCATTGGATCACTGCCACCATCAAACCAAATTTTGTGGTTTTACTCAGGTTGAAGGTTTGAACTCAGGCCTCTTCACTTAAAGGCTTTGCTTAAATGCAGCATGTTTGTGTTTCCCTTACCTTTCACACTAGCTACTGAGGGGACCAATACAATTAGTTGAGCACTCTATAAAAGTAGGGTTTAACTGCTGCCTCCTCTTTCTGCTCCTCCCCCTCCCTCCCCTCCTTTGCATGTCACCCCCTCCCCTCCTCCCTCCCCTCCCTTGCATGGCACCCGTCCCTCTCCCCCTCCCTCCCCTCTCCCTCCCCTCCCTCTCCCTCCGCTAGGGTGGGTAGGCCATGTCCAGATGCCGGACCCCTCCCTTCCCTCCCTTGCATGCCACTCCTCACTCCCCCTCTTCCCTAACTCCCCTTCCCTTGCACGCTACCCCTCCCTAACTCACCCTTCCTTTGCATGCTCTACAATTCTCATGGACTACAAGTCCCAATTGGCCGTGCCAGCAGGGGCTGATGGGAATTGTAGTCCATGAACATCTGAAGCGCCAGAGTTGGTCTTTTATGGATCACAGAGATCAGACTGACCACATTAAAAATGACAAGAAATGCTGTGAATGGAAGGATGAAAGGCTGTGAATGGAAGGATGAGCCGGCTACCTGAAACTAACTTCCATCAGAATCGAACTCAGATCAGGAGTAGAGTTTGGACTGCAGTACTGCAACTTACCACTCTGCCCCCCCAAGAGTAAACGCCATTGGATTTTATGATACTTATTGAAAACATTCATACTCCATCTTTCTTTTTGACTAGAGGTGACAGAGATTCCAAGTAATCATGCTACGAGTTCTCTAAATCTCATATAATTGCTTTTGGAAGTTGATATGGGAAAGAAATAAGAATAAAACTAATTTGCTCTTTTTATTCCTACATCAGCAGTTCATATAACAGCCAGTTTCAAATGATGAGTTTTCCACTACAGTTAGTTAAACTGTTAAAAAGAAAGATGTAGCATCAAAATGTTAATGTAGGACCAAGTGCTGCTGCTCCCTTGATAGACATTTCATACAATTTTCAGTTGCTTGGCTTTCCTTTAACCTTTCACTTTTTAAAAGGTCTCAAGATCTTTAGTGGTCTATAATACTGTCAGTGCCGAATTCTGCTTTTTCTTTGCGCCTGCCTAAACCTTTGTTTTGCTCCCACATGGTTTTCCCACCTGCTACTCTTTGTTGTTGTTGAAACACTATTACAACTTTCTAGAATTTGGAATGAATACTAAGTAGACAAGGAGAGAAATGAAAATGAAGTGTAACCCCATAGCAAGGACTGCAACAGTACAGCAGCCTTAAAATCCATTTCAGAGATAACAACCGGCAGTCCTGGTTATGTTAATGACCCCACTTCTGTCAGTGAAGCAGGACTGATGTAACATTTGCTGGTAGAGGGTCCTGCCATAATCTTGTACTCTGGGAATTTAACATGGCTGCTGCCACTACCACTGGGGGCTAAGAGCTGTCAGATCTAGTCAAAAGGATTGAGGCAGGTAAGAGACTAATGCTAATTAACTACTATTTATGAAATAAGCTCAAATTTACATTATGGCTAGACTACTTAAAAGGAAATGGAAAACATTGTAAATGTTGTTCGCCTGGAACTACAGGCTTAGCCAGGATATATATATATGATATATATGGTATATCAAAACCAACATATAAATAAATAAATAAATAAATAAATAAATAAATAAATAAATAAATTTATTTATTTATTTATTTATTTATTTATTTATATGTTGGTTTTGATATACCGCCCCATCCCTGAAGGGCTCTGGTATGCCAATACTAGGTATGCCAATATAGGGATCCCCTAGAATTACAGACAATCTCTAGACTAAAGAGATCAGTTCCCTGGAGGAAATGGATGCTTTGGAGAGTAAAATGTATGGTACCCCACTGAGGTCTCACTACATCCCAGGCTCTTCCACCAAATCTCAGGAGCTTCCCAACCTGGATCCCTGCCAATGGCCGGGGGTGGGGGTGGGAACCTGGCAATCCTAATATTGACAATGAGAACATTTAATTCATAGTGTCAAGCTAACTAGTCTGACAGACTCCATTTTCTTGCATTGCCAAAGTGGAAATGAATTGGCAGAGAAGCTTCATCTGCAGCAGGTTCTGTTGTCACTACAGCTACTGAAAAACTAAAAATGATGAAACAAATTTCAACAAGGAAAAATGTGAGGAACTACACTTAGGCAGAAAAAAATGAAATGCACACATATAAGATGGGCAACATCTAGCTTGACAACAGCCTATGGGAAAGGGATCTGGGAGTCTTCTTTTACCACAAGCTAAACATGTGGCAGCTAAGAAAGCCAATGTGATTGTGGGCCTCATCAATAAGAGAGTAGTGTCTAGATCAAGAGCATTAAGAGTGCCACTCTATTCTGCATTGGTCAGACTTCACCTGGAATACTGTGTCGAGTTCTGGGCACCACAGTTCAAGAAGGATATTGACAAACTGGAATATGTCCAGAGGAGGGCAGTGTCATGGGGATGCTTTCTGGGTGATTGAGATACATTCCCAAGCCAATATAACTGCTTAAAATAACTAACTGATGCTGCTAGAAAGATGTATGTAACCAGCCTGCTATATGTATCCACTGCCATCTGTGAATTCTTTCCTTGATCTTTACTTTATGGCTTCATATGCTTTGTAGACAACTAGGCTTCCCCTGGTACCTCTGTCCCATGAAAACCGTAATACATCCATTATCTCATAGGGCAGGAAGCCAGGTGGCTTTCTCTTGCTAGCTGCTGCTGACCTTGGGGCACCTCAGCTCCAGAGACTGTTTTTTCACAACCTCTTGGAAAAATGGGAGGGGGACTTTCAATGGGCATAAAGGGAATTGTGAATTCCAGCTTCATCTTTGCCAAGTGTGGTGCTTTGATGCCTTTTCAATAAATGCTACTGATCAATGCTTCAGAGTCCATTTGTTGGCTTAAGGTTGTGAGACCTAACAGGCAACCAAAATGGTAAAAGTTCTGGAATCCATGTCCGATGTCAAGAGAATTAGGGATCTGGGTATGTTTAGTCTGGAGAAGAGAAGGTTAAGGGGTGATATGACAATTAAATAATTGAATGGATGCCATGTTGAAGATGGAGCAAACTTATTTTCTGCTGCTCCAGAGATTAGGACATGGAATAATGAATTCATACTGAGGAAAGAGATTCTACCTAAACATTAGGAAGAATTTCCTGTTGGTAAGGCCTGTTCCACAGTGGTAAGGGCTGTTCAACTGCCTTGGAGGATGGTGGAGTCTCCTTTTCTGGAGGTTTTCACACTGGATTGAATGGAAGATAAAATTGTGTCAACTCCATTCATCATTATCTGTGCTGGATCCTACCAGCTAATCCCATCAGTCTCTTTAGATTCCTGTTCTTACTGTAGATCTGAGGCCCTTTCTGCACGGGCCATAAACGGCGCCCTGGGGATGGCAAAAATGCCGTCCCCAGGGAGCCGTTCGCACAGGCGGCGCTGCCAAAACGCAGCAGCGCTGACCTGGCTCTCCTCCCCCACCCCCAGGGCGGTGTCAGGCCACCTCCAAAAACCTCCCTCCTGGAGGGAGGTTTTTGGAAAAACAGCGCATTCCCGGTGGCGCAGTGCGAATGGCACCGCCGGAAACACGCTGTTTTCCCCGTCCCTCTCCCACTCACCTCGTCACCGTCGTTGCCCTGCTGGCCTCCTAAGACCCTCCCTCGCTGTCCTCCAACCCCTGGAGGTCGGAGGGAAGCGTGGGTGGATCTCAGGAGGCCAGCAGGGCGACGGAGGCGATGAGGTGAGTGGGAGAGGGACGGGGAAGAGGCGGCTCCGTGCGGAGCCGCCTCTCCTGCGCCAGCCTCTGCGGGGGCCGCTCGCACGCTTCTGTGCGAACGGCCCCCACCCCTCCACTGGCAGAATTCCTGCCGGTGGGGAAGCGCCCTTTGGCCCGTGCGGAAAGGGCCTTACTGTAGATTTTATGCAGTTTTTGTCCACTCACTCTGATATAACCTTTCAAGTGAGAAAACAAGCAGGATATGGCCCTCTGACTGTACTCTGGTGGCTATACACCTGTCACCTAGCAGAATGTTTCTTCACAGTTCTTTCGATTCTTGTCCTACAGGATTGAGCTAAAGGTCCCCTTTGCAAGGATGAGAAGGTATTTACATTCACAAAAGTACTATTCCACTAGGGGTACCAAAGGGCAGGAGAAACAGCTACCTCATCTTCTGGCATGTTGGGGTATTAAAGATACAGGCCAGACTTCTGGGTTGCAGCCTGGCATACCATATATGATAATATACTGGTATGATAATATACTGGTATGATAATATACTGTCTCATTTGTACAAGTGCACATGATATTTCATAATGTTTTCTGCTCGCTTGAAAAAATGCATCCCACCAAACTTATTCATGTATTGGTGAAAGTTACGAGAACCATCTTGGCAAAATAAAGATCTAGTATGTTTATTGGTTTGAAACCAGTAACTATTATTTATCATTTTTTTTCTCTATGTCAGGCCTGACAGATGAGGACAAAATGCTTAGACAGCTCAATGAAATTGCTGAAACTGTAGGAGCCAGTACATTCTGTTTCGTCTTTATAATTAAAATAGAAGTTGTTTTTATTTAGTATCCAATATTATGCAATTTGTCAAATACTTCGCCAGTATGTGAAGTGCTTCGTTATAAAAGATGTCACTTGGTGCATGAAAATCGAGGACCTAAGTAGCATACAATTAGCAAAAAGGTCATCGACTTGATTATTTTATGCTCCTTGTTTCAAATTTTCCAGCAAGTGAATCAATAAGTACAGATAATTATCCAAAATACAAACTTGAAGATATCTGCTGAGTACTCTCAGTTCTAAGAAATGTCTCCCTCAGAAGTGTGAGACTTAATTAAAATGGAAGAATCAGGCAACCTCATAGCTTTTTCACCCAGCTACTGATTCAGAATTCAGATTGTGAAGCCTGGAAATCCAGGCGCTCATACCATATAGGAGTGGTTCAATTACAATCTTTGTAGTGCTCACAAAGATCCTGTAATTGTTGTTCTTTCATGATATCCACACCACAGAAAGGTGCTTAAAAAGATTTTGTAAATCAAGATTTTGGTCCTTTGTGGTGATTCATCTTCTACCCAAAATTCAAAGAGTTTTTTCTTTTTTACTGGCTTCAAGTGGGCATGAGCACAAACTGTCAATCGGTTAAAACTGAGGAATTTTCTATGTTCTATATATACTCCAATGATAAGTTTTAACTCCTGGAATTTATCTGTTAAGGCAGACAACACAAGAACAAAACCCATAAAGCTGTTATTCCTTTTGTTAATAAAAAGGTATTGTTGGTAGGGCTGGATTTTATTTTATTTGATCTACCTATATTATAGTCTGCCTTTCTTAGAGAAACTCAAGGCATATTACAAAACTTTAAAACAGTTCTGTAAACAATGCAGTAAGATTAGGATTACTGAAAAGGAAAAAACAATGGAAGCAGATACAACAAAACCAACAGTGAAAAAACAGCCTCTAGGCATGGTGAACCTTAATGCAGAAAGAATCAAGACAATGCAGCAAAAGCAGATGTAGGTCCCTTGAAAGTGGATAACAATCCTATCCCATTATAAAGATCTCCTCTTCAGCTGTCCCAGTCTACCACAGTTCTTTATAAAACATCCTCTTGAATATTACTGTTTCTGCACATTTTGCAGAAGTGTGGGGGCATTCCAGACCTCAGCCACCATTGAAAATGCATGTGCATAGGATGCTATTGATCATGCCGATTGGCAGGATGGCACATTAAACTATTCCACTGGTGAAAATTGGATGAAAGGTCACCTTTGGACCACAAAAAGGCAATTCCAGGGCTCATTGTACCTACGTAGAGAAAAGACATATGGGAATGAGGGAGTATGAAATAGCAAATTTATGTGACACTTCATGAAAAAAACTGGCTGGACCCCTCACACACATAAACAGAGTTAACCATAAGCCCTTGAAGACTGGAATGAAAAATCTAGATTTGTCTTCTCAGTATAGTCTATTTTCTGTTATCTTGCCCTTTCTCCAAAAAGCTCAGATAGAGTTATGTCCCTCCACCCTGATTTGCTTGAAGCAAATAAAACTGTGAGAGTGACTGGCCCAAAATCTTCCACTAAACTTCATGGCCAATTGGCCATGCTTCCAGGGGCTGATGGGATTTGTAGTCCACAAACTTCTGGAGAGCCGCAGGTTGCAGACCTCTGCACTTGACCATGGTAGTTCTACACCATGGGCTCCCTCACCTTTCCTTCACAGAGGCCTGATTTTCCATATATACCCTGGGTTCACTGGCAGGTCAAATACATGGCATTCCCAGGTGTAGAATCACTGAGAACTAGCCTAACAATGATTTTGGTTGAGAAGCTCTCTGGAAAGACAGGGTACACTTTTTTCAATAAATTCAAAACAACTGGTTTTACCAAACTTTTTTCTGACAGATTTGCTTTCTTTTGCTAATATCTGAGCAATACTTTATTATATTAGCTTAAATAACATTCTTGTAATGCTGGTCCAGATAGAATCTCCTTCCTCTATACTCAAGGACAGACTAACACAAATGAAGTATATTTAAGAAAAAAAAGGTTCATACAGGATTTGATAAGTTTTTTTTATTATGTCTTTATTCACGTACATAGAATCCTAATCTTACTGCATTTAACACCTTTAAAAGAAACAAGACACACGTCAAAGAATATAAAAACCATAGAGAAAACCTTTTTTCCCCTTTTAACTAACAACCCCCCCCTCCCCCGTGCTCCCATGTAGATCATTCACTGTCATCCTTCTTTACAAATTAAACACAACTAGAAGGCCAGCAGGGTCAATTTACAGTTTGACAAGCTGAATGTTAAACAAGCAATTGCACTAATTCCACTTTTCTGCTCATTCTCACTGCATCCAATGGTGAGTCTTTCAAAACGGAATTACAGTTTTTTTCTCCAATACGCATAATCCATACTTCTATGTTCTTCAATGACTAGATCAAGAAGGAAACAGTTGATTGCAGATCCATCAGGGATCTTGTGCATAGTTAATTAAGCCTGGAATAATAAATTCCCAGTTTCCAAAAGATAAGATAAACAGCCAATTAGAGCAGGACACAGTCATTATTTTCCCCTCATTAGTCAAAACCATAAAAAATATCTTAACATTTCCTAAATAATGTTCTTGTATTAAGATAAAGTAAAATGCTTAAAGCATTAATAGGGTGCTTTACAGTACAGTAGTCAATAAGTCACTATATGAGGTCTATGTAAATAATTTATGACTCTATTCAGCAGAAAGCAGTTTCTACAGCATGGAAAACCCCTATTGTAAAGACTATGCAGGCATCCAGCCAAATTCTTTCAGATGAGGACATAAATTCCATGGATTACTTACTTCCTCCTACTTATTCCTTCCTTATCCAGAGTGGTGCTGAGTGTCTGGTGCCAGATGCTGAAAACCATTCACTCTGGCTGCTTGTTGGGACACCAGTGCACAGGCTATTTTCCAATTTTATTGTTATAGCTTTCCCTGGAAAGATTTTTGCAAACCACAAATATAGACCAGGTTTGAAGGGAGTGCCTTGTATCAGAAAAAAGAGTTCAAGAAGGGGGTATTCAGAATTGCTGTCACTAGATAGGTGTAACAGCAATAATTCAGCAAGTGAAGATGTCCTTAAGAAGGTAATGTGGGAATGAGAAAGATAACCTGATGAGTCTCTGTTTGCCGCAGCTTTTACTGTGACCAGAAACTCTGTTGGGAAAAAAGGCAACTCTATTCAGTGTTCAAAGGTCATATTTTAATGTAGAATAATTTGTGCATTTATGTGAAATCTATCTACATTTTTTTTCATGTATTGGAACCACTAAGTTTTTTGAGTGAGGAATCACCATGTCACCTTAAGAAGAGCTATACTTTTCTAAATTCATTGATGTAAATGGGCTTAAAAGGATTCTGCTGTGTTTAGACGAAATAAAGTTTAGATTTATACCCCACTTTTCTCTTGTAAGGAGTCTCCAAGTGGCTTACAAATTCTTTCACTTCCTCTCTCTACAACAGACAACTTCTGAAGTAGGTGGGACTGAGAGAGTTCTGAGAGAACTGTGACTGGTTCAAGACCACCCAAGCAGGCTTCATGTGCAGGAGTGGGGAAACAAACCTGGTTCACCAGATTAGAGTCTGCTGCTCATGTGGAAGAGTGAATAATCAAATATGGTTCTCCAGATTAGAGTCCACTGCTCTTAACCACTACACCATGCTGTCAGGGAATGAACTATTAATCACTTAGCCATCCTCAGATCTGGAGAAGCAACCAGTCTTTCCTGATTCTCTTTTACTTCAGTATAGCTTTGCGGTAGGATTGCCAGTTCTGGGTTGGGAAATACCTGGACATTTTGGGAGTGGAGTCTGAGGAAGGTGGGTTTTGGGGAAAGGAAGGATTTCAATGGGGTATCCTTCCACATTGTGACTTTCCACATTGTGACTTTCTACTTCGCAGTTTTCCAGATCTCAGGTGGAAAGTTGCTGTCCAACAGATTCTCGGAGCTGTGCTTACTTGGAGGTCTGGAGCAGGGGAGAAGTCGAGGAGGTGGCCTATGGGAGCTAATGGAGGCCTTAAAGAGAAAGGAGGGCCTGGTCCAGTGGGCTGGGCTTGGGCTGGAAACGGGGGAAATTTAATGTGGTTTTATACATTGCTAGGGGCACCGCGTCCCTAACTCCTATAATGTGGGAGGTATGACTGTATAAATCTCTTCTTTGGCAATCACATCCTGTCCTTAAGATTCTGCCTGTCCTTGAGATTCTGCCTAAATCCTGCTGCAAGAAAATCCAGATCTACTTGATTTTAGCTTCTTCCGCCTTTCTTCCTGTCATACTTCAGCTGTCCCTGTTCTTAGCTTCTTATGAGCTTACTTGATGAAGTTTATTGCCTCACTTCTCATCCTGAGGCCATAATCATTCTCACCGACTTCTCCATCTTAAATCTTGAAGAGAAGAAGAAAAGTTTGGATTTATACCCCACTTTTCTCTCCTGTAAGGAGTCTCAAAGCAGCTTATAAACTCCTTCCCTTCCTCTCCCCACAACAGACATATTGTGAGGTAGGTGGGTGTAAGGGTCTAGTACCCCAGTCAATAACAAGACTCAAGAATGCCTTCAAGAGCTTTATTAGCACTGTGTCAGTACCCTAGGGTCAGGTAGCTGAGACTGAGGTCCCAGCTCCCTGGCCCCCAGTATAAACCTTGAGATTACAGTATGGTTGGAGTGGGATAGCCCCCACCTTTGCATTCCCCCAATATCAGCATGTGAAAGGACAGTTGAAGACAGTTGCAGTAGTTACATTGTTTTGGGAATGGCCTGGCTACTCCCTGAGAAAGATAGATAGGGAGGGCCGGGAAGCTCTATTCACTACGTTACAGCAAGAACAAAAGACAGGGGCCTCTGGCTTTGTGCAAGGATGATACGAGTCCAGTTGCAGCCAGACATGCCCAGGCATGTTACGTGCGTTTTGGCAGGCCCATGATGGCAGGGCCTGACAGTGGGGCTGAGGGAGTTAAAATAAACCTGTGACTAGCCCAAGGTCACCCAGCAGGCTTCATGTGCCGGAGCAGGGAAACAAATCCAGTTCACCAGATGAGACTCATGTGGAGGTGTGGGGAATCAAACCCCTATCTCCAGATTAGAGTTCACAGCTCTTAACCACTATACTATGCTGGTGGTCAGGCGAAGCAGAGATGCCTGCTGTTGTTGAGACATTTTTGGTCTATGCGATCTTTCCACTCAAAGTGAACCCCAGTTCTAATTCTAGTGGCAGTCTGCTGCTGTCTCTATGATTCTAAGTTAATCTCTTCAAATCTCTAGCTATGCATTTCCTAAGCAGCTGTGCTTAAATAATTTAAATCATGGCAAACTTTCAGGAAACAGTTTCTATGTTAAGTGTGAAGGAATAGTCTGGAACTTAATTACTTCTGTATTCAGGCAAATACAGAAGCAAAACCTAATACAGTAAATAGGAAAATAGTGATCAATAGCAGACAATGGCTAGGATCCTATGAATGAGTTCCATGCATGCTAGATAGTCTCTGCTTCTTTTGCTAAACCTTTCATAGTGCATTGCCCAAGATCAATGCTTTTTACTGGGTCCTTGTGCAATTGGAAGATTTAGCAAAAGAGGAAGGGTGCTCCAAGGCAGAGACGGTGGCGCACATGGAACTCATTTTTCAGGATCTAAGTCAAAGGTTTTTTATTAAGATCAAACGACACTACACAAACTACAATCACTGGTATTGCAGACAAGAAGATGATATACCATGAATTTAAAATGCTTTTGATTTTGACTTCCTGGACATCATAAGAATATATTAGAATATGAGAACCAGAGGAAAATACTGTAAAGTGGATATATAACTTGTTGCACAATAAAACTTTAAAGTTTTAAAAGAACAGCATAATATGCACATTCATCTTGTTTCAGCATCAAAACAATGAATGAAAAACTCCATAACTACCTGTATAGCTTCACAGCTTCAAATCTCACTGAAAACAAAACAAAATAAAAGATAAAATGACACGTGCACAGAATTGGAAGGCAAAACTAACTTTATTCATGTACTTTACACATTGAAATTGAAGATAGCGGAGCTGCAAGCAGAGGAAATCTCTGTGGGAAACACAGCGAATGGCAAACAGCCTGGAGGATCTCAAGCACCAGAAAATGGTGGGTGCAACAAAAATGAAAGTGAGATCCTCTGAAGATGCCAGCCACAGATGCAGGCGAAACGTCAGGAGAGAATGCTGCTAGAACACGGCCATACAGCCCGGAAACCACACAGCACCCAAATGAAAGTGAGAGCTTCTAAACCAGGCAGGAAAAATAAAACATTTCCTGTTCTCCACACAATGAGCAGGGGATGTTTTGAAAACATCTCAGAGAAAAAAGTTGCTAGTTTAGCATTTTCAGAATAGCCCATTTTGACCAAAATTAAATGTTTTCCAATTTTTTTGAGGGGAAATATGGTGCAGAATTCCATGCCAGAGCAGTGCAGGGGCAGAAGTGGGGAACTGTGAAGAATCACAGACCAGGGCAAAATTGCCCTGGTACGTGAGATCCTGCATCCACCCACGTGCAATTTCACCGTGAAAAAATGGCCTTTGTTGCCTGGAAATCAGGTGCAATCTCAGCAGATCCCTAGCCACCATTTGGGGCTTACATAGTAGACTGAAACAATCATAAAGCAGCAAAATTCAGTAAATATAAGCAAGGATGCTCCCTGGAATAGGGTGTACTTTCTTACACAGTTTCTGACACCTTGCCAGAGAAGGTGCTTCATGTGCATTCTGTAACAGACTACTCCAAAGGGTGTGAGACTACTAGAGATGCCAGTCTCCATCCCAGGACCTAGAAATCCCCTAGAATTACAGCTCATCTCCAGACTATAGAGATCAGTTGCCCTGGAGAAAATGGATGCTTTGGAGAGTGGACTCTGTGGCATTATATCCCACTGAGCTCCTGTCCTTCCCCAAATCCTCAAATTTCCAGTAGTTTCCCTACCTGGATATGGCCAGAAGTGGAGGGGGGAGGGCAACCCTAGGCATTATCCAAACTGTTACTGATGTCATGGAAACTATAAGTACCAGTAGGAGGAAATATTGGGCAGATCGAAATGGATGAGTAAACTTAAACACTTGATAATAATGTGACACAACATGGGGCCTTTGAATACTGAAAGGACAAAACTGGACTTAATTTCAGAATCTAGCTTAGCTGAATTTAAAATTGAGTGAGGGGGGAGCACCCTATGTGGAGAGAATGTTTTAAAATGCTCTCCAAAAAGTTGTTTGTTCAAACAGAATAGCAGTTGGCAGGTGGGAAGTGGTGATGGGGAGAGGCTGCAAAATAAATGAATGTTTTCTCTTTTTATTATAGACAGGTAGTGAATGATGCAACTTGGCAGGATTCTATTTGGGTCGTCAACTTTTAGTGCCAAACCCATTCCTGAAATAAATACAACAGAATCAGTGGAATTGGACAAATAATACCTGTTTGCGCTGCTTTGAAGTTAACTGCTGTGTCTCCAGAGGAGGGAAGCTATTTGCCTAGACATTCATTTTGGTTTTGGGCTTTGACTTTAATGATCTCTGGAAATGTTTCCTTGTGTTCTGTTGGCTTTCGATTTTGGAAAAGATAGACACCGGAGCTACACCTTAACAATCTTTCTGTCAGTGAAAACAATTATTAGCTTCAGAAAACGCACAGGAATCATGGTCAATAGGGGAAATAAAATTAACACTCGGCTAGTTCCAGAAAGCACTTCATATGACAGAGTTAATCTGTGGAGTGCACTCAGTAGCAGCTTGCTCTGCCTTGTTTTGTAGAGCTGGATAAAGGGAAGTTTTCTCAAGACAGCCACTGATTGCCTGTGCAGATGGGTAATAGGGGAGGTGGACCCCCCTTTGTACCAATTGCTATATGCCATGTGATAGAGGAGGCCTAATGCTTCTCAGGATTGATTTCCTAGCTGACCAGGAAAACAAGATTGACAGTGATGCCAGTTTAGTTCAGAGCCCGATTAGGGATGCCCAAATGCTGGAAGTCTGCAGAAGTTGCCCAGAAATGGCAACCCACACTAAAAGAAAGATAAGCTTTTGACATTTATATTGTTCAGACATTAAATAAAATCTAGCTCAACTCATACATTGGGGTCTAGTTTCATTATTTTGTTGGGGAGGGGGCAATGTACTATGAATTATACTTTCAGACTCTGCATTTGAGTATTGGTTTCTTGGTATTCTGGGCTGAATTACATGATTGGTGAGATCCAGAGAGACCTTACTATGTTAAGTGCACTTTGGAGGGAATCTGTTGCATTCAGATAAAGACACATTATTTTACTTTCAAATAAAATGTGATAGCCAGATCTGTCAAATTACTCCCAGGCAGCCCCAAACACTGCCCACCAGATGCTTGGGATGGATTCATTTACAGATTCCAGTATTCCAGAAAGTCCAAAATTAAAGTCAGGAGAGTCTATTCTGTTCCATCTTTATTCCTGTCCAGCAAGAAGAATGAATACTCTTACAAGAACCAGAAATACATACATACATTACACACACACACTCACACACTCTCTCTCTCACACACAGAGAAAGCTTATGAATGGTACCTGTGAGATTAAACTCCACAGACTGGTCTCATAAATATCAGGTCTTGTATTTCTGAAGCTCCTACGTTGAGAGAGAACACTAGTGATAAACGAGATAAAGAAACCTCGCACGGGGAAGGAATACAAAACAGAAAAAGAGCAAAAACAGAATATGAGCCAGTGACTCATAAAGCCTAGTACTCTTTTCACATCTTACTGAACTCAGCAGCTTCTTCAAAGTGCTCACACTTCTGAGGGAAAACAACCTTTTCTACCTCACTGAACTCAACCCTAATGGCAAATGAACTACTGCAAGAGCTGACAACAAAGCTCAGTCAGGTAGACCACAGTATACAACAATATTTATCTCCTTGACTGAACTCTCAAGTTGCTGCCCCATGCCTACAAAACTGGTCCTTTTGCCTACTCATTTTTTCCATGTATAACAACCATTTTGCATCCTGCATTAACAAGAATCACTACAGACATTTTGAGTAAAGGATTCTAGCTATGAAGCCTGTAGACCAAAGAAAGGTGTATATTTACAGTAAACTCTGGGTATTGCTTATGGAACATAGGAACTTACTGTTGTGGTTATTTTAACAAAAATTCTGTTCATTTTAGATAACCAGCAGACACAGCAAATGCTACAGGATTTATTAAGAATGAAAGGAAGTGAGCCAGTGACTAACCTCCAAGAAACACCATCCCAAAATCTCTAGGGATTTCCCAACCTGGATTTGGCAACCCTACTGAAAACAGCTAGTATCATATCTATTCTTGTCCTATGTGCTTTAACTGGCAGGCATCATAAACTATCCTGGGGGGTTGTGTTGACTTGATATCCTGTATCTGACTTAGGGGTCCCCAACCTTTGAACCTGTGGGCATCTTTGGAATTCTGATATAGGATGGTAGGTGTACCGCAAAATGGCCACCACAGGAGGCAGAGCCAACCACAAAATTGCTGCCACGAGAAGTAGAGTCAACCATAAAATGGCTGCCATGGAAGACCCAGCCCAATTCATACACACACACACAGAAGTCCAAGTACCAGGGACAGGAGTAGTAATTTTTTTCTCAAAAAAATGGATAAAAGGAATGTGAGAGAAAATAAAAACAAGACAGTGGTAACAGCTGTCACTAAACAATGTTACTTTAACGTGCATAGCCAATCAGATCTCCTGTGACCAATCAGAAGCCCTGCTCACTTTCTAAAAACATTTGGTAGGTGCCATGAAAGGGGCTGGTACAACACTGTGGAACCTGATGTAAGATAAAACCAATGGATAAGGCTTCTAAGTAATCCATACTGTACCAAGCATCATCTTTGCTCATGTGAATCAAGTATTCATATCTCTAGTAAGGTGAGAAGGCATACGCTGTCTTTGCATATTTTGTGCAAAATGATTCCTTCCTGCATGTTCATTTCAAATTTCTTCAAAAACTTGGCACTGTTTGGAGCAGTGGACCTGTTTGCTCTTTGCAATGAAAAAGTCCTCTGCTGAGGAGGATTGCCCTGGTGGCTTGTTTTCTTCAGGGTGGAATGCTCATTCCTGTGTCATAGTTAGGATTTGGGTTCAGTAGTTACTGTTGATGCTAGAGCCCTATGCCAGAATCAAATTGGAGGCTTTCAGGAGTGTATCCTTGACGTTGTCTGGAATCCTTAAGCTAATCTATTTTGTTAGCATCAAGTCTGTGAAGATGCCAAAGCCACACTGTTGAAATGTCTCTGAGTATATTGTATTGGTGCTGCCTTATCATCATCAGAACTGCAACCATTTAAATAGTTTTTTTCCTAAGATCCCAATAATTCTTGAGTGCACTAAGAGCTTCCGCTAGTGTGTTGTTTGTGGGGTTTGCATAGATATGAGACATATTGTTGTGTATTTCTAATGCCTCATCTCCTACTTAGTGTAGCATTATAGCAGTTTTATAATCCTCTGACTCATCCTGAATTTTTGTAACTGCTATTTATAGTCTTAATTTCTGTTTCCATTTTCTCCAGTTTTTCTCATTTCCCAGAAAAGCTTATTGGGATAGGGGAGTGGTGTCAAAATATTCCATCATTTCTGTTTAATACAGAATTTTAAACATTGCAAACTGTTGTAGGAGAGTAGGCCACTTCTGACATCATTTTGAATCCTCTGTGCTGTGGTGCATAAGGGTGAATTTACCTATCCTGCCTCAAATTACCCATCAGTCCTACTTTATAGCTAGTACACAGGAAACTTCAACACCGGGCCTCCTTATTGCTTCTAATATGAAGTGAACACTTACAAATGGAGAACACTAATATGCAACACAGCAAGACTGCAACCAACATGCACAAACATATTAAGGCAGGCCCCTGTCTTATTGGCCTTGAGAGGCAAACAGAAATTAGCCCTTGAGGACACACTTGAAGATGCACACATGCACATACATGGTTTTCCGGAAGTAAGGTTGCCAACTCTGGTTTGGAAAATTTCTGGAGATTTGGGAGTACAGTCTGGTGAGGGTGGAGTTTCATGAGGGCAGAGACTCCATAGACTCTATCTTGCAAAGCTGCCACTTTATCTAGGGAAACTGATATATCTGTAGTCTGGAGAACAATTGTAATTCTGGAACTGCTTGAGGCTCCACCTGGAAGATGGTGGCTTTATCAGAAGCCACTGTCCATGTGTTAACCAGATCCAGACATGCTTGACTTAACTCGATGGTTTCATGTAGCTCCTGACCAAAAGTTGGGATCCAATAGTGGTCCTTCCTCAAGCTAAAAAAAAAATGCACAGGAGGTATTTGGAGAGAGAACATCTGGCAGTCATCCACACAAGCAAAATGAGCCACCTAAGTGTCAAGCTCCTGAGCTTTATTTTTAAAATCTTAAGTGAGCTAGTGTAGTGACAGAAGTAAAACACCATCCAGAAGCTTTTGTGGCTTGACCAAAGTTTTACTGGCTTCAACACAGGCTAGGCAACACATGTTATCTATATGGAAACTAATCTAATTAAAGGGCACAGAATGAATAAGCTTTGATTTACACCCCTTTGTTTTTGTCTGGCAGATAACTCCTCCAAGGAAAGGAGACCAGAGTACCATGTGTAAGCTGTTAGTTTCTTGTAACAAGATCTAACGTAATGTTTAAAGGAGTTTCTGAATTTTGTTGAAGATGGATTACGTTTGTTTAAATAGGTTATGTATCAGAATTGAAACAGTTTTATAGAATAGCTATTCTATGTACAGTTTGACAAATATACATATCAATGGAATTTGTATTATACGTTCCTGATTATGAATGAATAGAGAGAACTATGTTCTTTGTGCCTTTGAAAGTTGATAAGCCTCTGTTTCAAACAAGTGTTCTAGAGAATTCCTAGTTGCCCAAGAGAAATGGGTACTATAACGGCCCAACTGTCGCTGCCACCAAATGTAATGGTCACTTCTCCCCAAACACCCCACTCACTCAGCGGCTAGGAGTAAACAACAAAGCCTCTTTTTAAAAAATGGAGGGAAACTCTGTTTGTGGGGGCTTGGCGTTAAAACAGACAGGCACCACTCTGCTCAGGCACACAGACACACGCTGGCACTTGTGGTAACATGAAAAACAGGTTTTAAGTTTTATTTACCAGAAATGGATTTTCTTCTCAGGTGGCACAGAGAGGTCACTTAAGCATGCCGTTTCAGAAAGTTAGAGCTTTTTCCTTAAAGATGTTTTAGTCAGTTACTTGACTACAGATTTGGTCACATGCAGGTGGCCACAGAGGGTACTCTTCCCTCTAATCAAGAGTTTTCAGTTATTTTAGCTTTTCACACACATCCAACTGTTCCCAATCTTTCTGTCTAAGTCTAGAGGACTCTGGCACACACGCCTTCCTCTTCACTAGTCCCTATCAGGCCTCACTGCCCCATTGGACTTGACTTCCCCAACTGGATTGGAACTGGTGTTGGACAGACACTAGGTCTGGACAGTCACACTGATCTGTGGGTCACTTTCCACAGAATCACGACCACCAAACTCAAAAGTCTCCTCAGCTTAGAGCTGTCTGACTCCTTCCAGCACACAAGAGTGAGTCAGCTCAAAGACTCCATCTCCCTCTCAGAATCAGAATGTTATCTGACACGTTTTCCCTGTCTATATAAATACAGCTCTTCTAGCTCCCCCTACTGGAGGCTCTAGGCCAGTAGTTCTCAACCTTCCTAATGCCATGACCCTTTAATACAGCTCCTCATGTTGTGGTGACCCCCAACCCTAACATTTGTCCATTTTACAGATGGAGAACACTGATGCAGAGAGTCTTAGGAGACCCCTGTGAAAGGGTTGTTCGACCCCCAAAAGGGTCCCGACCCCCAGGTTGAAAATCACTGCTCTAGGCGAACTGAGCCTCCTGCCAGCCAATCAGGTGGAATCTCCATATAAGGAGCGTGCTTTACACTTCCTGGCTGTTGCTAAGGCCAGCTAATCTGCACCTTAACAAACATACCAACCCTTCAATGTGGGCTTGTCTATCACAGGTACCTGCCTGAAGACTTCTTGTATTAGCCCTGGAACTTCAGAGAACCACTGAGATCTAGCAACACTCCCTAAATTGATATATTACATAGGTTCAGAATGGAAGAGAAATTTTTAGATGGTTAATTGGAAGTGTTATAGTGAAGTGTAGAGTTTCATCATGACATGTGTAAGATTTATGGTTCTGTTATGAATAGAGATGCATTTTATTTTTTTTAGTATTTTTCCTTATAAAAAGACTAACTTTCTTTGTCTGTTCTTCCCTTTTGCTACTGGAACCCTTGTCGGTTTGAATAAAATTTATTTGTTAATTCAGCTTCTTGTCTCCTGGCATCCCTCCTGCTCTCTCGCTGGGAGTAAGGTAGCCTTCCGTGGAGGAACATTAGCTTCATCTCTTAAAGAAAGATACGATTTTGTAAAGGAAAATATGTTTCCAACTGCATCTACCAAAAGCCTGTCCATATCTCAGATTTATAGTTTAGAAAATATATAGAAACGTGGCATTTGGATAGAACAGCTTTCATATTTTTCAGAGGCTGAAAAAAAGTGTTCAACAAAGTTGCAATAGAAAACTGAGGAACTGGCATTTTGCCTCTAGTTATCTCTATATTAACAGATGCACTCAACAAGTTTAAAACATTTTGTGCTTATAGGACATATCCAAGAAAGTTTCTCCTCTCAAAATGAGTATCCGATACTACATGCAATCAATTGTTCAGCTTTAAACTGAGAGAAAAAAAGCCTTACAAATGTGTAAAACAAGCTCTTTCTTTGGGTTTGTATATGCGTGCTGACCAGCCAACTTAGATGACCCTGTAGTGTTTCAAGGCAAGACACTTTCAGACACGATTTCCCATCTGGGCTCAGAGTTCTGGGCTCAGAGTTCTATGACTGGCCCAAGGTCATTCAGCAGGCTTCTCAGCAGGAAGAATGGGGAATTGAACCCAGTTGTCCAGATTAGAGTCTGCCTCTCTTAACCGCTACACCATGCTGACTCTCTGTTATAGGTTTGACTACTACCGTATGCTTGCTGAATTATGAAAGCTTTTTTTTGTTTATTTGGTTATTTTATTCATCGTGGCTATTTTATTCATCCTGCTATAATGAGTGAAGAATAGAATAGGCTTCAAAAGTGTTCCTGCTTTATAGGAAGGAAAGAAGATGGTAGGAGATCCTTATATCATTCTGTGGGATTTGTACTACCAGATTTCAAAGTTTCAGTCTTTCTCAAATTATTGTTTAGAAGAGGAACTGCAAATGAACTACAATAATTATCTAGGGTGTTGCTATCTAGATGTTGGCAATCTCACGTTTTATTGATAATTCAGTCTGTCAGTTTTTATGTAGGATAATGGTCATCCCTCAATGTGTTTCAGATGTTTCCTTCAGCTGAAATAGGCCAAATGTTGGAAGCTAGAGCATGGCTTGCAGTAGATGCAGATATATTGCTGGTTTTTTTTAAATGTTTATTATTCAGTATAGATGGCACTAGATTGCATCCTCTGGGGCTTACATTAGAAGAGATTATCCAGTTAAATAAGACAGAGACCCTCTCTATTGTCAAGCATCATTTTACTTAGCTTGATTATGATGGCACAGTAATTCATGCTCATGAGGTTTGTTCAACCCAGTACTTTGGTCCTTGCTTATTTGAGAAATTCAATGGTTCCTCATTATGCTAGGGCATTTGCTGTAGCTTGCCTTAATGCTAACCCTTCTGAAGTATTACATGGGAGGTTTTATAATTTTCCGTATTTCATAGTCTTTGTTCTGTGGCCTGAGTAAAAATGAAATTTTATCTCACAAAATACTAGAATGCTTCAGTTATACTGTTTTAGGAATTGATGGATTTTACCTGTTTTATCATGTTTATTGTTCAATAATTTTCAAAGGGATGTTATTTGATGCAAAACAGTGATCTGAATATAACCTTATTGGTAGCTAAATTCCTGTATATCATATTTTCTTTTAGAAACCAATTTAGTCCTATTTTACAGCCCCATTCAGCCCCAAATCCCGCTCTGGATCCGGTGCACCCCTGCACCAGCAGAAATGTATGTTTCACTGGTGCAAGGGGTGTGCTAGTGGAGAAGGTACTTACCTGGTTGGCAATGTGCCATGTGACTCCACAGTGCCCCAGAGGCAGAGCAAGGGGAAACTGCACCCAGGGCACGAGCACATCTTCACCCCTGCTGCAGCACCACCTACTCCCTCCCCACCCCAGAACATCCCTGCCATGCCCCCTCCACAGCCTGGCCATGCCTCTGCTGTGGCTCCACCCTGGGTGTCATGCCCCCACCCTGTGGGCGCTATGCCACTGCAGTGCCCAATCTGGAAGGAGCAACCATCACTCAGGTCTACTGGCACAAAATACTGCTCCGGGCCTGGCCGGGGGCATGTCAAGGGCAATGGGGGATTGGACTGACCATAGTCAGTCTTGAGACCCCATTCAGCCCCCTTGTACCAGTGGAAGAGATGGCCAAGATACACCTTATTCATTCATTCATTCATTCATTCATTCATTCATTCATTCATTCATTCATTCATTCATTCATTCATTCATTCATTCATTCATTCATTCATTCATTCATTCATTCATACATACATACATACATACATACATACATACATACATACATACATTAAACTTATAGACTGACCTCCCCCCAGAGGGCTCAGGGCTATGAACAACATGAAAATATACGAATGTAATATAATAATTTAAAACAACATTAAAACCCCCAAACAGCAACCAATAACTGTAATAAAACACTATCAGACAAATGGCGATAACCCTCCCCCAAACTGAGCCCACTGGAGGCCTAAATGGTAAGATCACACAGTTGTAATTAGGCTTGGTTAATACCCTAGAAATTTGGTAAAATTCAGATTTATTCAGGCATAAAATTATCTGTATGCCCAAATAAGACAAATAACATATTCGGATATAGCTGAGTATTTGGGTATACCCGAAAAATTCAGGTCTGTCTTATTTTTTGGGTATTTTTGGTGTTTTTTGTGTTTTGGCCTGCAGGGTATCATCTGGAGACTGTCCTGATGAAACCACCTGAGTTTGGTGAAGTTTGGTTCAGGACAGCCAAAGTTATGGACCCCCAAAGGTGGTTCCCCCATTGTGGGAGCAAACAGGAGACGGGGGTTATCCTTTTGAGGGTCCATAACTTTGCCCCCCCAAAACTAAACTTGACCAAACTCAGGTGGTCTCATGAGGATAGTCTCCGGATGATACTCTGAAATTTTGGTGCCACTAGCTTTAAAAATGGCCAATCCCCACAACCCTAAATACCTTGCATTCAGATTCGTTCATATTCGGGCAGGACATATTTGGTCGATTTTCACCCAAAAATGCCTGAATTCGCCCAGATTTGGCCGAATCTGGTATTTGTTGCATCCGAATCTCCAAGCCTAATTGTAATGCCTCGCTGTTCAGCAGCGGTAGGCAAAAGTCCACTGGTCACTCCCTGCGACCCAGCCACAGCACCTCCATCTATGTAAGATTTAACTTCAGCTGGCTCGCTTTCAACAAACCAGTGATGGTCTCCAGACAATGCTGGAGAGCTGCAGGGGCCGAAGACAGTCCATAGGGTAGCTTCTCACAGAGGTGTAGGGAGGGGAAGCAGAGCCCAAGGCAAAATGGCACTCATGAGCCTTTGCTAAATATGCAGATTATTAATTTGCATATTTGGCAAAGGCTCATGGGTATGCTGTTAAACATTTTTAAAATTCATTTTCATTTTTACTTTTATATCCTGCCTATCCCAGAAGGGCTCAGGGTGGCAACAACATGTTAAACCGACATTACAGTTAAAAATCATAATTTTAAAAATGCTTGCCATAACTTAAAAGATAGCCCAAAGGCAGGACCATGCCTGCTAAAAGATGACCTTTTTTAAACACACAGAGCCAATGGGCCTGTATGTAGCCTGGACATCTGAGGCACTCATGCCTGGCTTGGCAGGGGGACGTGGTTATGTGTGGGGCCATTTTGTACCCCCATGTGACCTACAATGGAGACATTCAGGACAAATGTCCCTGGATGTTCCCATTGTAGTTACGCCACTGCTTCTGGGCCTAACTCAGGAACAGAACTTGCACAACCTTTAAGTTAAGCAAAATTTATTTAACTTAAAACCTCTCCAATACAAAGAACAATACAACAAAAATTTATATAACTAAATACACTGGTATTATAGTGATGAGAAACTTGCAACAGACCATCTCTATGAACTCAACCAAAATAGTTCTTGCTTGCAACAACTTTTGGGAAGCCAAATCAAACTTTTACAGTACACCAAATGCTAAATTGTTTCAGAAACTGAACAATACAGAAACCAGGTTACCCTCTTCAGTGATACTTTATCTCACAATAACAATATTACTATGACAATAATAACAGTCATACGAAATTCAAACCACCCCTTTTCTAATAAACTTTTTACATAATATTTTCAGTGACCTTATATAATGTGAAAAGAGATCAGAAAAGCTTATTCAGCTGCTCGACTCTCCTTCAGCACTAACCTCCTTTCACGGATTCTACCACTGCTGGTCTAACCCAGTTTGTGGATTACATTGTCATCATGTAAGTGAACTGCCCTGCCCTGAGAGCCAATTTGTTGGGGAAGCCTAGTTTTTTGGTGGTCATTTGGAGTCAAGTCAAGTCCTTCCTAATCCAGATAAGCTTTAGAAGAAGGGAGAAATATATTTTACTTTTGTTACTGATCAGATTTTTTCCACTCTTGCTTCTTTTTGTTTGGATGGATTTTAGTGATTTTCATTTTCATGAAAATCATGAAAATTTTGCCAGCCATTGCAAGCTGTCATGACTGCCCTTTGTGAGTAGGAAGGTGGAATAAAAACTGCAAATAAATACATGTACTGCTGTTTATTAAGAATCACCACCTGATCAATTTTTAATTAATGCAGACTAATCACCACTGATAAGCAAATGAACAAATAATATACTAGTTTCAGTTCATCATCATTCTGACCTACATAAATAAATCGCGCCCCAGGCTTCAGCCTGGAGGCGCCGTTGCAAGGGGGGAGGGACGATTGGAGGCTTCTACCTCCTCCCGCCGGCCGGATGAGGCGGTCACGCGGCTTGCGCCGGCATCGCGGATATTCTGGCAGCCTTTAAAAAGCTGCGCCGGCGGGCTGGGCCTCTTTCAAGGCCAGATCGTTTTAAGGGAGACTCTTTTCGGAGCTTCCTTGCGGCCTTGTGAGAGGAGGATCGGCCTCGCCGAGACTCGTAGGGCTTTTCACCCCCTCCCCACTCACCGGGACAGGCGTTTGTAGGGCTGCTGCTGCTGCTCCGGCCTTTATTGGTGCGGCGGCGCGTGCGTGTGACAAGGCAGGATCAGCCTTAACGGCTCGGGCTTCAGGCATGCGGGGGAGATATTGGGCGGTGCAGGGCTTTCATCGGAGGGCTTTCATCGGATTCATCCGTCTTCCTCGACGATCGTGCGGCGTCGCTTGGCTGCCCGGCCGTGAGGCTTGCAGGGATATCATAGGGCTTCGCCGCCGGCCAGGGTGAGCCCTCCGGGCGGCATTGCCTTTCTCCTTCGCCTCCCTGGAGGCTGGTTGCCCGCCGCTGGCCGGTAGCCGCCAAGGCCAGTTTTGCCTTCCTTTCTTTGCTGCCCGTGAGTCTCCCGCCGGCATTTCAGAAAACGCTCCCGGAGGGACCTTGGGCGCCTGTTTTAAGAATCCAGGGGGTCGGGCGACATTGTTCCTTCCCTTGGGATCATTACTCTGGGGGCTGCCTGCTGACCGGCAGTTTGGTGAGCTCATAGGGACACCCTTTAGGCCAGCATCGCGACGCAGGCAGTGCGGCGGCCCTCTTGGCCCCTTCCCGGTGGGAGGGACTGGAAGGAGCAGCCATTTTCTTTTGGTATTCTTTCAGATAGCTTAAGGCCCCGCAAGGCAGCCGCCATTTTTGGAAAACTTTTGGGCTGCTTTACAGGCTACTACAAAGTCCAATCGCTGGTGTGATTTCTTTTAGGCACTTTTAACGCTTCGCAAGAACTCTGCACTTGTGTCAAACTGGAATATACATATATATAGTCATAGATATATATATATAAAAAAAGGACAAACAGCAAACAAGGGCAGAGAGCGGTTTTGAATTAACAAAAGCAATTTTATTGGCCAGGAGTTAACAGGACTATGGCATCGAAGCCTAAAGGCACAGCAAGAAGTATAAGGAAGTGTGGCCAAACCATGCCACTCAGGTTTCAGAACAGGGGCAGGTGGGGCCCACTCCTCCCCCCCTTCCGGAATTTGAGTCAGCTATGCCACTCCCCTGACAGGGAGTTGGGCTATTTCTTTTACTCCAACAGGTGCAATCCCCTCCTCTTCCAGCGCAGGGGCGCCTGCCATGCCTGGAGCACTTCCATGAATCTCGCCAGAGGCCGCAAGATTATAGCAGGGGTCCGGGATAGAGGTATGGGGCAGCCCGGGCCGGGAACTCCAGGCCAGCGTCGGCCTCCCTCTATTCGGACCGGGATGAATAGTCCCTCTGTGCTCATGCCTCCTCATGGCCAAAGTGGGCTGCCCATATCTGGAAACTCTGTTTTTATGCCATATACTTATCCATATTCTCCGTATATGGGCATGAATGTACTAACCCCGGTATGGCGATGGCTACAGGCCAATTCAACCCCTCCCCTGGTTTTGGGCAATGGCCAGGAGGTTTTCATGGGGAACCAGTCTCCCTTATTTTTGGCCTTCTCAAGTTCAAAGTTCTTCTGGTAGTCAGTTTAGGGGAACGCGAGGTCCAACAGAGCTCAGGTTCCTCTGCCACCAATTTTGGGGGGACTCAGGTCCATCAGAGCTTGCTGCCAGGCACCCCCCGGAGCGTGGGTTCCTTCGGGACCCGCTGTCCCAATAGTTCGTGGTCCAGAGCCGCATGACTGGGGATTGTACTCTGCCTGGACCAATCCGGCAGTGTTGAAGCTGCAGCAGGCTCTGCCAGCCAGTCTGCCGGGGCCAGGAGCCAGAACCAGACGGAGGGGAAAAAAGGCCTCTCGCTTCGCTTAGATCTTCTCGGTAAGTCTTCCCTAGCTCATCCTCGCCTGGTGAGTCCACAGATGAGGATCCCGCCCAAGCAGATGGAGAATACTGGGAAAGAGGGGAGAAGGTGCCAGCTCTTCCCCTCTGGATTACTCAGAGGAGAAAAGGGGAGCTGGCGGTGGAGGACGGTGACGGGAACTTAGGGGCTTCAGCTCTTTGCTCGGCATAGGGACTCCTGGGGACCCCTGGTGGCTCCCATTTGCTGAGGAAGTTAAGAGAACGTGCCCTGGATGGGTACTATGTAGATATCTTCACGGTTCTGGCGTCGGAAGAGGATCCAGAAGAGACAGGTTCCCCGTCAGCTAAGAAGAGAAGAGAACGCCCAGAAAGAGCTTCGAGCCGTTCCTTCGACAACTGGCTGAAAGGGTTCGCTGAATATATGGTTTCGGGATAGGAGCTGCTTACCCACCAAGGGCTTGGCACCTGTCTGCTCACTGGGCTAATGTTTTGAGGGGCACGCATCCCTATCAGGGGATGCGTTGCTATCAAGCACGCATGAGGCATTCCACAAGAGTGCCTCACATCGCCCCGGACGCAGGGTGGGATCGGCACACGCATCAGACGTCGATGACAAATGTACTAAAACCAAGGCCATTCGGTGCTACTGGCGCCAACTGGGGCTGATGGGCCGAGGAAAAAAGGATTTAGTCAGCGGGACCTGCCCCGCTTAGTTTGCTGGGCCTTTAACCAAGGCTCCCTGTAAGAGGGATAAATGTAGGTTCGAAGCACAGCTGTTCCCGCTAAGCTTTGGGGCCCACACCAGAGTACAATGCCCTAACTGGTTCGGCCTCCCTTTCGACGCGGGTCGAACCCTGGCTCCGGCAACTCTAAGAAGGACGGGTGGCTGCCAGGGAGGATCATTCCCCGCCCAGAAGGCCCGCTGAAGTCCCCGGAGGTTCTGCAGAGTCTCGGCGCTTCCCCGGTGCAGTAAACCTTTTGTGCATGCCAATGGCTGGACAGGTATCCGCTTCGGGAAGACGCATTGTACTTAAAGGAGGGATTTCAATTTGGTTTTCACATCCCATTTTTAGGGTGTAGGGTGGCAACCTCAGCTCCCAACTTAAAATCAGCCAGGGAATTGCCTGCGGTAGTGGCTGCCAAAATTGCAAAAAAGAATGCGTTTGGCGGGCAGAATTGCATATCCCTTTGCACAGCCTCCGTCACTCCAACCTCCGGGTTTCCCCCATTGGGGTAGTACCCAAAAAGGCCCCCCGGGAGTATAGGATGATACAACATTTTGTCCTAATTTCACAGGGGGGTCGGTGAATCCACTTCATCGTAATTCCAGGCATCTGCTCTTGCCCGGTATGCCACTGTGGGATGAAGCAGTGAGTCTCATCCGGGAGGTGGGAACTGCCTCGATGTTGGCAAAATGTGACATACAGTCAGCCTTTCGCCTGCCGCCCATACACCTAAGCGACTTCGAACTGTTAGGTTTTCAATTTGAAGGATACGGTATGTCGATAAACGCATGCCCATGGGTTGCTCTATAGCTTGTGCAGCCTTTGAAAATTCTAGCACCTTTTTGGAATGGGCAATCATGGATCGCGATGCCATCAGCGAAAAGTCACTCATTATCTGGATGATTTTTTGTTTGTAGGTGCAGCTGGCTCTGACGAATGTGCGATGATGTTGTCAGCATTTCAGGTCTTGGCGGGCGGAGCTTGTGGTTCCTTTGCGTGGCCGGCTAAGACTGAAGGGCCTTGCGTCTTGTTTTAACCTACTTAGGAATTCAATTGGACATGGTGGCAGGAACATCTTCCCTGCCCCTCGGCTGTTGACAACATTACGTGCACTGATCGCAGACACCTGTGCAAAAAAGAAATGCAGGTTATGGGAAATACAGTCCCCTGCTTGGGCACCTTTAACTTTGCCTGCAGGGTTGTCTCCCCGGGAAGGGCTTTTTGTTCCCGCCTCGCAAGGTCCTTGGCGGGCTATTCAGTTCCCCATCATCACGCCAGGGTTACTTCTGGTCTTCGCCAAGACTTAGCGGCTACGCTTTCTGGAGCCGCTATAATGGAGTTTCCTTTTGGTGTTCCTGGGGAGCTTTGCAGGATAGTTTTCAAGTTCACACCGAAGCAGCTGGCTTCTGATAGTTTTGGTATTTATTTCAGGGGCCAGTGGTGTGCAGGAGGCTACCACCAGCGTGGTCTCAGACTGGAATTTTGAGGGGACATGACTTTCCTGGAGTTGTTCCCTCTGGTGGCGGCGGTTCACATCTGGAAGGATGGGCTTCGCGACCATGCAGTTAAGTTCTGCGTGACAAACTGCGCTGTGGTCAGGGTGGTAAATTGGCAGTCCGTACGGGTCAGAGCTGGTGATGCGGCTAGTAAGGGAATTTGTAATGGCTTGCCTGATTAATAAATATCTCCTTTAAAGCTGTTTTCTTGCCAGGTATAATTAACAATATAGCTGACGCTTTGTCTCGCTGCCAGGTCAGCCGCTTTCGCTCACTAGGCTCTCGAAGCCAGCCACTCTCCGGAGAGAGGTGTCCCCACCATCTGTGGCGCCTTTGGAGGCAGCCACAGTCGAAGGTGTCTTGCAGTCACTGGCTCCAGCTACCTCGCTATACAGAGTGAAGGCCCCTGAGCACCTTCTTTGCTTTGGCGTTTCCATCGGCGAGCCTGTTCTGGACAGGGGTTTGCTAAGGATTTGGTGCTCCGCATTTGGTTGACTTGGAGTGGACCGCCAATTGGCTGCCAGGACGCATTAAGGTCCATTTAGCTGCCATTTCCTTTTTCAGCCAGGCCCTGGGGATCACTGACCACTCCCGCTGCTTCGGGGTTAGAAGAGCAGTGGCCGGGTGGCAGCCAGCTTCCCCCAGACCGCTAAGATAGTAGGCGCCCCATCACCAAGGAGCTCCCTGGGAACTTTACTTAATGCCACAGAATCAGTCTGTGACTCTGGCTCTATGAGTCTACACTGTCTCCAGGCCTTGTTTACCTTGGTTTTTTATAGGGCCTTTCGGTGTGGTGAGCTAGTGGCCCCGGCCCACCACCATCATTGGCTCCTAAGGCTCTGCAAGGGGCTGATGTGTCCATATCGTGATGGGAACTTTACTCATATGGTTACGGGGTCCAAGACTGACCAGCGGCGTTTAGGAACTTAGAGTGACATTGGCCCCCTCCCCACCAGGGGCACCCTGTCCGGGTCACCGCTAGGATAGCTATGCTTTTAGCTTTCTGCCCTGCAGGGCAGGGTCCCCTGTTTATCCACAACGATGGAGCATCAGTGTCCAGATTTCACCATTCACGTAGCTGTGTTAACTGCTGTGTTTTACAATTTTTAGGACTTCCCAGCAGAGCAGTTCGGTTCCCACTCCTTTCGGATTGGGGCAGCTACCACGGCCTCTCAAGAGGGAATTCATCTGCAACCGAAATTCAGGCTTTAGGCCGCTGGAGATCTTTAGCTTATCGTGTTTATGTCCGGCCTCACCTTTCCTTGTAACTTTGTTCTCTTTATAGTTCCGTTGGCCTGTCGTTACCTTGTTTGGATGGTTGGCCACAGCATTGTTTACTGGGCTGGGCGTTATGCGAAGAAGTCGGGCTGGGGACAACACCTTGGACTGGACACCTCCCTGGACATTCACTGGCTGGCGAGGCGAGGCATGCGGTGGTCTTCTCTGCTCTTCAAGTTGCGGAACTCGGTGCTTCAGTTTGGCTTCCCAGACGCAATAGTTCTTCAGCTGGGGGAAAATGACATTCCGGCTTTCAAGGGAGTAGCGTTGCAGAACGCCATGAGGGAAGACTTACAGTTGCTTCGTCGCAAGATGCCGAAATCCAAGCTGTTCTGGTCGTGCTTGCTGGAGCGGAGGACTTGGAGGAACGCCGTGGCTCCGGCCAGAGTTAACAAAGTCAGGTCCAAGGTTTGTCGGTCCGCAGCCCGGCTGGTACTGAGCATGGGAGGGGATGTTATTCCCCATGTTGATTTGTCTCATGCTCTGCCAGCATTGTTTTTGCCCGACGGAGTCCACTTATCGGATTGGGGCCAGGACATCTGGTTGCACGATGTCCGCCATGCTCTGCTGGAGTGGCTTCGCTGCCTGCATTGAGCTGGCCGAAATCCGTTCTGCTCTGTTGCAGTGACTTTGCGGCACGCACTGAGCTGTGAGACTCTGGGCTGCTGAAGCTGGGGCGGGAGCTGTTGGAGTGACTGCTCGGTGGCGGTAGGGCATAAGAGCACATCCTATTTGGGGAAGGCAGAAGCTTGCATGCCGGACCTTCCCACCTCGGGGGCCTCCTTATGAGGTCCGTGGTGGCGATAGAGCTCTCGAAAGCCAAGCCTGGGGGCTGCGCTGAGAGCTCGCTGCCCGGCAGGGAGGGGTGTCACAAATTGGGTTTGCGTCCTTGTGGCACCTAGTAACTTCCTGTTCCGTTCCCTCGGGGGATGTGCCGGACAGGGGTTCTGTCCGAAGGGCCTAAGGGGTCAGCTTGGGCTGCCCTATAACCAGGTTCAGCGGTTTGCTACCTGGGGGCCAGGATGTGCTCTGGTATGCTCGCCCAGCTTCAAGGTTTCTTGGTTATGTGTTAAATAAATTTTGGGCTGCGGCCGATTTCTATTCCAACAAGTTGTGTTAGTATTCTTTCTGACGAAATGAGTCTCCAAACATCCCCATGCAAAGCCTTCAAAGGACTCAAGTTAAGGGTTAAATATTGTGGCACCACCAGAAACAGGAGGTTAGGGAAGCTCAGAATACCCATATGTTTTTATTGAGCAAATGGAGTCTTTGTCCAGCCATTTAGTGGCCCAGGAAGAATATCGACGAGCTCTATAATCTACATGATTTTACTGGGTGGCATAAAGTTTTGTGCTCTTTACATGCTGCGTGAGCAATCTAGTCCTGTCTAGAGGCACTAGAACTGAGAAAATGGCTCCCAGTGCTTGTACAAAAGAACCCATGTCCCCTTCTATCAGAGCTATGACTTAATGTTATTTATTTATTTATAATTAATTTTATGTACCGCCCCTCCCCCGAAGGGCTCTGGGCGGTGAACAACACAATAAAACAACAATTACATTTAAACTCCATTAAAACAATAAATTAACAAAATTACATTGGCGTCCAGCATAAAACTTCATAAACCCACCCTGGAAGAAAACAAGAAAAGAGAGGGGAGGGCCCCCATAAGTATTAAGACCCAGAATGTAAAAAGGGAAGAAAAAAAAGGGGGGGAGGAGCGCTCATCAGCAGCCAGCCCCCCCAAAGGCCCGGTGGAACAATTCGGTCTTACAGGCCCTGCGGAACTCTCCAAGATCCTGCAGGGCCCGGATAGATGGTGGTAAGGTGTTCCACCAGGCCGGGGTCAGAGCTGTAAAGGCCCTGGCCCGGGTAGAGGCCAGCTGCATCATCGAGGGGCCAGGGACCACCAGCAAATTGGCCTCTGATGACCGTAGAGGCTGTGCAGGGACATATGGGGTAAGATGGTCCCGAAGGTATGAAGGTCCCAGGCCACGTAAGGCCTTAAAGGTAAGCACCCATACCTTATGAATGATTCGGAACTCAATTGGGAGCCAACTTAACCTTATCTCTTGTATTTAAGCAGCAGCCCCCAGCTTGGCTGACTTGTAAAGCAACCAAGCAAGTCCTTAAACTCTGGAAACTGCCATGGCATTCCCCTTTCAGATGAGGCAAGGTATAGGGCTGCAGTGTGTGGACTAAACAAAATGCAAATCCAGATCAAACATATAAAAATGCTGAAGCTATTTCTTCTGTACTCTGGTGCAGTTGCTTCTAGAATAGAGACTGAAGGGAGAGAGAAAGTTTTGTGAGGTAGCAAACAGGCATTAGTAGGTGCCTGGAGCATACCATGAGTCACCTAGGCACTTGTTAGTCAAGACAGTGCTATTCTGGGCTGATTCAAACATGCATACACTGTGCAGCAGAACCAGAGGAGTTCTGGTTGACAACACACAAGCAAATCAGCATACAGGTCTGCAATACAGCAAAGTTTAAGAATAGCTGTAATGAACTTTTTGAACTATTTCTGGAGGGAGATTAAAAAAAGCCATGCAGCTCCATCTTGAAGCAGCCTTGGAGCTATGATAAGGTTGGCAGAAACCTAAATTAAATTCGGGATCCAATTTCAAACAGAATCTCAACCTCCAGAGTAAACAATAGATGGAGCCTGCCCATTAAATCATCATATTTTAATTAAATTCTTTGTGCCTTATGAGTTCTTAAACAGAGCAGTGTGATAAATGCACTGTAATTTTAATAGGGTTATATTTTGTGCAAAACGCACATAGAGTAGTGACAAAAGATATATAGTGCACCTCCACAAAATACTGCATGGTATTGTGCTGATAACTACACTGTGGGTTATATGACATGGCAGGTTCTTGGAGGATATAGAGGCAATACTGCTTGGGTTAATTTGAATTACAAAGACTTTGGAAATGAGTAAAAGAACATTTTGAGCACTTCAGTTTCCGTACCTTATTCTTCACAGACTTCAGTAGAATTTTGTTGAGATTATGGTGTCATTGAGTTGATCACTTAAGTGTCTTTTGCATGTACTGTTATAAATGTTCATAATGATACATGATGCATTTCATTGTTGGCATAGTATAATCTTGAAGTACACTTGCACAGTTGACTGCAGGCACCCCCAATACAAAACCTTTTTGCACATTAGATATTTAAGTTAGCCCAAACAAGCTAAAAAAAATAAGGGAAAATGTTTTCCCATGAAATCTCTCTGGGATGAAACACTGGGCCCTCAAGGTTACTTCAAAATGGGAGTGTACTGCTGCCCTTTTGATCAACCCTTGAGGATGGTTTCGAGATGGAGAAGAGAATGTGACTAGCAGAAATATTGTAATGCAGGCTGACTCAACATCTCTCACACTGAGAGACCAAATGTGAGCTCAAGTCATACAGTAGAAATGTTGTTTCTAGACATCATAAATGACTGTGCCGTGAAACAATTGGCCAGGAAGCTGACCACAGAGGTACTAGTGATCTTGGTTCTGAATAGGGCTTGATATCTGGTGCAAGATGTAGGTGTTGTTCCTGTGGTGATGTGTGCCTTTAAGTGTTTGAATTGATGGGCGGAGTTGAGAGATCCAGGAAAAGAAGTTGGAACTGAGACCTGAGAGAGTTAAGGTTGATTGCTTCTGGATAGCTGTTAACTGTTCTAATAGATCATTTTGTTAGCTGTAAATAAACCTGTTTAAAACCACCGTGGTCATTCTGCCATCCATCATGACAGTTGCCCAATGCTATGTTAACATTAAACTGTTATTAAGCATACAATTATTAAGCACAGAGAGGAACGAAACCTGTGGAAAGAAAATCAGCTTGGTCCCTGCAAAGAGATGTATTTCCTCACCAACCTTTTGGAGTTCTTTGAGAATGTGAACAAGCATGTAGATAACAGTGAGATGGTAAATATATATTTGCACTTGGGTGCTGTGTGGTTTCCGGGCTGTATGGCCGTGTTCTAGCAGCATTCTCTCCTGACGTTTCGCCTGCGTCTGTGGTTGGCATCTTCAGAGGATCCAGAGGATTCAGAGGACGTTTCAGGCGAAACGTCAGGAGAGAATGCTGCTAGAACACGGCCATACACAGGCGAAACGTCAGGAGAGAATGCTGCTAGAACACGGCCATACAGCCCGGAAACCACACAGCACCCAAGTGATTCCGGACGTGAAAACCTTTGACAATATATATTTGCACTTCCAAAAGGCATTTGATAAGGTGCTTCACCAAAGACTCTTCTGTCATAGCAGATGTTTGTCACAGAGCTATGTCTCCTACCCAGTATAAGTCCTCCCCAGTTAATTATGCCTTATTTACAGCAGACAGGATTGGCTTACAAAGATCACATCCCATTGCCCACATGACAATATTTATTCACAGTAGCCTTGTTTTAGAGATGACATTTTGGATCTCAGTCACTGTGGCTAGCTCATGATGTAAAATTAACCTTACAGGTGGGTATGGATTATCTTTATAGCTGGTTTGGTATGATGCCATGTGAGTCATGGAGTTTTCAATACAACATTGAGAAAGATACTACAGATCAGCCCCTCAGCTGATTGTAGTAATATTGATATGGATAACAAATCAGTTTACAAATAAGTGCATGATCAGAGTACAGTGTCCTTGCTTAAAGTTTAAATGTTTGGATGCTAAATTGGAGAAGTGACAAATGAGTTAACAGGAATACCCTGTCTGTTTTATGGCAGCCCCACTCCTGTAGTACAAATATCACATGCATCCAAATTGATCCAAATTGGAGATTAAACTGGTGATATCCAAAAAAAACCAACATAAGATTGATTTTTGGGAGTTGGATGAATCTTCAGTATGCATGAGAGTCAGCATGGAATAGTGAATAGACTGCCAGGCTAGACTGTCTTGCTCTGGAAGCTCACTTGATGATCTGTGCCAGTCACACACTCATTCTAACCTGCCTCTTAGAATTGTGATAGGTCTAGGACCAGGGTCAGAGCAAATCAATACAAGGGTGAATACCATAGTGATTATTAGGGTCCCCTTTCAGCAGTTTGCCTGCAATACACAATGCCACTCTTGAGAGGGTTATTCTGGTAGAAGCCTGATCATTCCATCTGATCAGAAGTTTAAACAAAAGAAACCATAGATGAAAGAAAGCCTAATAACAATGCTATTATTTTCAATAGAGTTTTCTTGGCATTCGCAGCAGTAAAATGAATCACATAGAGCAACATTTTTCATAAGCCACAATCACCTTACACTCCTGTAAAAAACTGATGTATACAAAAAAGAATGTTCAGTGGGTTATAGAATGGGAACAATAAGAGTTTCAGACATACAATTTGTCATCTTGGTTTTATATAACAACGGGATATAAGAATATAAATGGATGGTTTGGCAGGTGAAAAGGAAAATTGCCAAGAGAGACAGAGAGAGGGATATTGTTGCTAACTCAACAGCTGCCACATCACCAAAGGGTTCCTTTACTGCTGAAACTTGTCTCACATGAAGACTGAAAAATCTTGTTGAGGTTCACATCAGGTTGCACCCCATTGTAATTACATTGGCTAAAGCAAAGGTATGCCAAAACCCTAGTAACATTCACACACCCCTCTGATCTTAATAGGATCATTACAATGTTAGCAGCCCCCCCCCCTAAAACACAACTTTCTTTGGTAACAGAAGGATATTCCTTTAAGCTAGAGACCATATGGATCTCCTCCTACATAAATGTATGATTCATACTCTGGAGAGTGGAAGCTAGCAGCATATTTCTGGAGACGTGAAATAAAATACAGGGTTCCGTTTTCCTTACATGTAGAATCTGAATATGTGTGTGTGTGTGTGTGTGTGTGTGTGTGTTCTTCACATGCAAGAAGTCTGTGCTCACAAGCAAATGATGAATAGTTCAGCAATTTTTTAATTCTATCTAGAGAGGAAAATTCTCAACTGAAACATGGTGCTCCATTATACTTTACTCCGGAGTATAGTATATCATAAATTTTGCTGAGTTAGTTTTGTTGATCTTTAGTTTCTAAATTTAGAATAACTTGGGTAAATAGAATGTATCAAGTCTGATCAGTGAAAGGTTAACCCTCATTTTCCCTACACAAATCATGGCCCCAGCCTGGCTAATTCTAAAATAATGCTAGTAAGACCCTATTATGAACCTTCCAGAGTCTCATCTGATTTGGCCCAGTCTTTTTATTTAACATAAATTAGGCATTAAAGTATTCTAACAACGTTTCTTCTGAGAGCCCATAACCTGTTGAGTAGTATTCCTAATTCCAGTCTCTATACTTTCAGTGCTAAAAGCAAACCAGAAACTTGATTGACACTGGTCAAGGAACTGTCAACATTTCATTATAACACTTTTTTGACTCAAAGCTATGAAAAAGTGATGACATGGTCAAACTGTAAAGCCAAAAAAAGATGAGACACTGCATTCTCTAGTGGGATGGTATGGAGCTGAGCATAAGTAGACAGGCTTGCCAAAGCTAGCATTATGGAAATGGAAGAGTGGCTAAGAATGTACTTATTTATTGAATTATTTATATCCCACCTTTCTCTCCATCCACAGCTTCAAATCAGCTTACAAATCAGCATGTGCCAAATCGAGCCTAGTACAAGATAAATAAATAAGCTTAGAATTGGATTGAAAGGATATTACTACTTGTGAGTGCATGTAGTGCAGAAAAATATCACGTTTGTCCATCAACCCTGGACACAGGCCCAGTGGTGGCATGGTGATGCTCCTCCGAGATTCTATTGCTTCTAGTATAGAGCATTGTTGTATCCTAACCTGTTAGTGTTGGGAGACTTCAACGCCCATGTTGATTCGGCCTCTTCTGTGGTAGCCATTGATCTAATGTCATCCATGGCGATGCCAGGCTTCTCTCTTGTCAACACTGGGACTCCCACACATCAACGGGGCCACGCTCTAAACATGATCTTTGCGGCTCGTGTGTATGTGGGCTTATCCTCTATAGAGTGCCATGGTCTGACCACTATGTCATCAAGGCTCGGATTGATGATGCTGCCCCCCCCCCCCCCCGAGTAGGTGACAAGCTTATTTGGGCTCACCTGAGGAGGCTAGTGGACCTGGAGCAGTTCCAGGATGTCCTGTGGGAGATACCACCCACTGGCGACTCTCTTGATGAGCTGGTAGAGAGCCGGGATATCAGGCTCTCTGAAGCTATCGAGGTTGTCACTCTGAGATGCCCTCTCCACGCCTGTATCCGCCCATCTCCTTTGTATACCAAGGAGGACTGAAGTGGGAATCGAGACAGCTAGAGCGAGTGTGATGGTGAGTTCATGATGAGGGGACAAGACACTCATATAGGACACTCATGAAATCCTGCGAGAGATCTGTGAAGGAAGCGAAGAGGGTTTATTTTGCTTTCTCTATCGCTGCAGTGAGTTCGTGCCCAGCACAATTGTTTAGGGTAGTTCAGATGCTTACAACCTCTTCTGTGGGTTCCAAATTAAAGGAATTGGCACTTAGCTGTGAGGCTTTTGCGACTTACTTCACAGACAAAGTCTTGTCCCTCTGCCAAGCACTTCCTGCCACTATTGATACAATACAGGAACTGAAGCTCCTTTGGCTGTCTTTTGGTCCTTGTTTGGACCACTTCAGCTTACTCAACCCAGTGGATGTTGACAGGACACTGGCAGCTGTATGATCCACTCGTTTTTTGACCTGTGCCCTTTCTGGCTGGTTAAAGCCAGGGGGGGGGACCTTTGGAGCCACCTGTTGAGTATCATCAATATATCACTTGAGCAAGGAGTTTTCCCAGGTAGGCTTAAAGAGGCATTGGTCTGCCTGCTCCTGAAAAGACCTCAATTGGATCCAGTGGATCTGGCCAATTACCGCCAGGTTACGAACCTACTGTTTCTGGGTAAGGTAATTGAGAGAGTGGTAGCGGTTCAGCTCCAGAAGTCCCTGGATGACACAAACTTTGGGATCCCTTCCAGTCCAGCTTCCGCGGTGGCCATGGGACTGAGACAGTACTGGTCACTGTCATGGACGAACTCCGACTCCACCCAGACAGAGGTGGTTTGGCACTGCTGGTGTTACTAGATCTCACCACAGCATTTGATATAGTAGATCACAACCTTTTGGTCCACTGCCTCGCCAATGTTGGAGTCCGGGGGTCAGCCTTGTCTTGGCTGACCTCCTTTCTCCAAGATCGGGGATTGCAGGTGGCATTGGGGGGAGAGAATTCCAGGTGTTATAGTATGTGGGGTGCCACAGGGAGCAATCTTCTCTCTGATTCTTTTAAACATCTGCATGCACCCCTGGCAGGGCAGGTTCAGAGTTTTGGGCTGTGATGTCACCAATATGCTGATGACACCCAGCTTGTGTTCACGATGGAGGGCCACCCATCTTCGGCCCCTGGAGCTCTCCAGCGCTGTTTAGAGGCTATTGCTGGTTGGTAGAGAATGAGTTGGCTGAAGATGAATCCAGCAAAGATGGAGGTCCTGTGGTTGGGCCAGGGTGAGAGGCTGGTGGACATCTGCCTGCCTATGCTGGATGATGAGGCCTTACATTTAGCCTCGTCTGTCCATAGCCTGGGAGTGATCCTGGACCCAGCGTTATCGCTGGGGACCCAGGTCACCCAGGCGGCCTGAGTGGCTTTCTATCATCTGCAGCAGGCATGGCAACTGGCCCCATACCTTTGCCGCTCTGACTTAGCCACAGTGATCCATGCAATGGTTACCTCCAGATTGGATTACTGTAACTTGCTTTACTGCAACTGGCCTGCCTTTGGCTGTGATCCAAAAACTTAAATTTGTCCAACATGCGGCAGCCAGGCTCCTTATGGGAGCATCCAGCTGGGATCGGATTACACCGGTCCTGTACCAACTTCACTGGCTGCCGATCGAATTCCAGATCATATTCAAAGTTCTGTTTTTGACCTTTAAGGCCATGAGTGGTCTTGAACCTGCATACCTGAGGGACCGCGTCTCTCCATATTGCCTCACCAGGTCCCTTTGCTCATCGGAGGAGTACCTGTTAGAGGTTCCTGGCCCAAAAAGCATCCGGCTGGCCTCTATGAGGGCCAGGGCTTTTACAGCCCTGGCCTCCATTTTGTGGAACAGGCTTCCAAATGAAATTAGGGCCCTTCGTGACTTGCAGGAATCCTGCAGGGCCTGTAAAGCAATCCTGTTCGTCAGAGGCCGTTTCCGCACGGCCCATTTATGACGGCCTGGGGGCGCCAAAAAAGGCGCCCCCAGGCCGCCGTTCGCACAGGCGCCGCTGCTGCAACGCAGCAGCGGCGACCTGACTCTTCTTCCCTCCCCCCAGGGTGGCGCTGCCGCTTCTAAACAACAACCCTTTAGGGTTGTTGCTGTAGGGATGCGCCTTCCCAGCAGCGCTGTGTGAACCCCGCGCCCGGAAGACGCTTGTCTTCCTGTCTCTGCCTCATTGTGTCCTTCACGCCGCCTCGCGGGAAGTTGCAGCCCCGCTTCACACTGTCACCCTCCCAACCTCCAGGGGTCGGAGGGCAGCGGGCTGCGACGCCACCGCAGGCTTAATGCAGTGAGACGACAATGCGTGAGTGGGGCTGCGGGAGGGAGCGCAGAGGCGGCTCCGTGTGGAGCCTTCGCCTGCCGCCTGCTGGCCTCCTCTTTCTCCCGCTCAAGCATGCTTCTGCATGCGAACGCGCTTGCTTCCCCAAGCCGCCTCAGCGACTCTTGGCGTGCGGGGCGCAAGGAGGTCAGGCATGAAACGTTTCCTACGTTTTTCTACCTGGCCAGCCAGGGTGGAAAATTGCCTTGGCCTCTCATGGGTTTAGTGGGAGGGGGGTGGGTTTGTTGTAATCTGTTTTTATCTGTTTTATCCAGTATGAACTTTTTACTGAATTGTTTTATACTGCTGTTATACTACTGGTCCTCTTGTTGTATGCTGCCCTGAGCCCTTCGGGGTGGGGTGGGGAGGGTTATAAATACAAATAAATAAATAAATACATTGTGAAAATATATACTCAAATGCCAGTCTTGTAGCCTAAGCAAGTTTTTCATACATATGAAAAAGTATGCATAGGATTTTTCTTTTCCAAAAATGTTGATTGGATATGGGAAGAGGAGCTATTTTGAAATAATAGCTCTGATTTATTCATTCATCAAATGGGAAGTATGAAAACACAAAGAGAGAGAGATTGAGACAGAGGGAGAGAATGGAGTGCTATTACAGGAAGAGGCATTAAGCAAAATATTTTTACAAGAGATGACAATGATAATAACAGAAGAATGCATAAAATCAACTAAAACCATTAAAACTTCATAACCATACTCAATGATAGTTAAGCAGGTTTACACTAATGAAATCAGAGTGCTTCTCATGGTAATAAGAGGATAATGAGCATATCAAAAAGAACATGCATTAGCATCTGAATTTTTATAAAAAAAATCAATCTGTCAAATGGTTCCCAGATGGCTTTGTGTATGGGAATTGAGGTGATTGGCAAGTGGCTCAATCCATTGTGGACAGAAAGTACAACCCTTATCAGGCTATAATAACTGATGACAAGTTTCCATTATAAAAATAAAATAAAAGTTCTAATGGGAAATTGGAAGGAATAAGCTTGTTTTGAATGGGCTTTTCACAGCTGAGTTGCCAGGATACACCATGCACAAAATATTTCCAGCTTCAATATGTACTAGCATCTAGAACATGTTAGTTCTAACCATTATATGGACAACAGTTTCATTAAATATGTTACCAAGCCAATTGCTCTTCATTTTAGTGTGCAATATGATTGTCCAGGGAAGCATAATGATGATCCACCATTACCCATGATGTTCACTGTAAGACAAAGGCTATGATTGTTGATTTTATGGATTTTCTGGTTTTATCTAATTATTTTGGGTACTGTCTTCGACTTTTAAACTATGGGTATTTATGGCCGAGACAGTTTTTATGTAATGTAATTTGGCTTGTACATCGCCCTGAGCCAGACCTGGGAGGGGTGATTAATAAATAAATAAGCAAATAAGTGAATGAATAAATAAATGGACTCTGTTACTAGAAAACCTATTTTTTATCTTGTTGACACCTGAAAGCCTGCTGAAGAACAATTACATTTGCTCCAAATAGCTTTGGGGCTAAGGCCAACTAGGGACCAAGAGTCATGTAAGGCCATGACCTATTGGGTGTTGTTAACCATATGGCCAAGAGGTATATGTACTTTGATCAAAGGAACATCCTCCTTTTTGGGGTTCAGAAGTCTATAACATTTGTACTTAAGTTCAAATATTATTAGGACAATATTGCCAGATTTATGCCAGTCCCCAAGATTTGATGTAACACCTCACAAGGGTGCACAGAACCTTATAACAAACAGACACTGTTTAAAGTTAAGGATTTATTAAGAAAAATGATAATTGCCAGGGGAATTAGCAAATTGAATACAGAGTCTGAAACATGAAGGCACATACATACACATATACACACTCTAAAATAATTTCTACAGATCCTAACTTCTACTAAGCACTAACCTTACTAATATAAAAGGTAGAGTGGGGGAAAAGGAGAACAGGGAAGGGAAACATACAAATCTGGTCCAATGATTGAAGTCCACTGAGGTTTGCTAGTGAGAGGAGGAAGCCATCTAGCTGAAAACGGGATGGAAAAAAGGTGCACAGCCTGCTTAGGAATGGCACAGTTGATAAAAAGTCACATGCACCTTCCACAAAACACATTTTCACCCAGGAGTTTAGAGCCCTTTATTGAGATGGAACCCAACAGCTGGAACACAAAAGCTGAGATTCTTGGGGCTAATTTTATGCCCAAAATGAAGGGTATAGGTGAGAGGGTGGAGTGTCTATACATTATGTTTGCAGATGACACCAAACTGGGGAAGGGGGGCTGTTATCCAAAATGGTGGGAGTCTGTTTTAGAGTGGGGAAATTAGTGAGAGCAGACTCTTGGCATAGCAACAGGTTGGGCAAGCTTGGGGTCTTTGTTGTCTATGTGTATCAAGATCAGCTTTTGCAAGAAATTCCTCATGAGAGCAAATAAAGTTTAACTATTTTATTTAGGGATAATAGGGGTACACAAGCACACAATAATCAAAGCAGAACACACACATAGCCCTAGGATGTAAGCAGTGTTGAATTGATAGATTTGGAATAGATGAAGGAGCTGGTGGTGATGGGGTCTTAGGTGAATACAGTACCAGATCCTGAAGTGGCTTTGGGTCAATGAAGCAGAGTCCAGTGACCTGCACAAGGCTCCAAGGAAGCAGAGTAGAAAGCAGGTATTACAGCCTAATTCAGATTGGGAGGGGACAAATGGGCATTAGGAGCCACATAAGGCCACATTTGTCCCCTCTGCTTGAGTGAGGGGCACCCCCACCAGCAGAGAAGGTCAAGATTCCAGTGTCCAGCCACCCCATGATTACATGGGGAGCCAACTTGGAAGTGGGCACTGCTGTGGGGATACTCTGGGATCTAAGGAGACACTGGCACAGGGTAGGGCAGGCTGGGGCATTCCCAGGGGTGGAACCAACTATAGTCAGCTTCCACTGGCATTTGTCTGATTCTTTGGGCAATTTAATCATTATTTTCATCTATGGACCATGGAACATTCTTGATATTTTAAACCCTAGCTAATCTATAACAAACCATTTCAAAATAACTGCAAGATCCTGCAATGAAAAATGTTTCACTGAATGGATGTTCATAAAATATAAATATTATGACCTGGATCAATAGGAAGCTGTTATTGCTTTAATGACCATTAGATGATCTGTGTGTTATAGTTTCTGGAACTAGGCAATATAAAAAGCTGACTTCCTTTTTGACCAGAGTTCCTGGGCAATGTCTGTTGTTACACTATTTTAGAAAGGAAGATATCTTTTCCTTGGACAATGCCTGAAGAAGGGAAATGACATGATTCAATATTTATAAAGGACTAAACTAATAATAGAAATGCAGGGATGGAAAGTTAAAAATCCTTATTTTGCTGTGAAGCTCACTGAGTTACCATGGGCTGTTTACTCTCAGCTTAATTATCTAACAATCTAGTTATGAAAATAAAATTGAGGATGAAAAAATATCATAAGATCTTTGGAGTCTGGTCAGAACAATAACAGGATAAAGAGTATGTCAGGCTTAGCTGCAGGAATGCTTGAACTGTGGCTTTTCATAAGAAAAGGGACTCCTAACTATCTACATATCTGCTGGAAACCATAGGTCCTCCAGGCCTATGGTTGAGGGCTGCAACAGAAATGTGTCCATTGTAGCTGGGCTCCCTTCCCTTCCCTTCCCCTCCCTCCGCTTTCCCTCCCCCTTTTCTTCCCATCCTTCACTGGGTAAATTAGACACCATGGTTGTCATTTAATAGTAATGATTTAATAGTATTAGCATTGTACTGTACGTCAAGGGGCACCACATTTTTTGGAGGACTGCTGGGGTCACCCAGTCCTCCTACTTAAAGTGTTTCCTTTGAATCCAGGGTTGTGGTCCAAGTTGCATTTTATCAAGGGCAAACCACTTCTGACACAAGTCCAAGCGGGGCAATTGGGCAAGGGGCATCACATGGTACTAAGGACCATTGAGGATCCCCAGTGCCACTCAGTTCAAACACTCCAGATGTTCTTTTAAACACAAGGCTTCAGCCTAGGTTGCCTTTCAACAGGGATGAGTTGCCTCTGACATAAATTTAATTGGATTAGTTGGACAAGAATAAGCAATGTGATACAACAACCAAGAAAGTCAATGCAATTCTGGGTTGCATCAATAGGAATATAATGTCTAGATTGAGGGATGTAATAGTACCACTCTGCTCTGCATTGGTCAGACCTCACCTGGAATACCACAATGGTAAAAGGTCTGGATTCCAAGCCCCATAAGGAGCTGCTTAGGGAGCTAGGTATGTTTAGTCTGGAGAAAAGACATGATAGCCATATTTTAGTATATGAAGGGATGTCATGTTGAAGAGGGTGCAAGCTTTTTTTCTGCTGTTCCAGAGACTAGAACAAGGAGTAATGGATTCAAGGTATAGGAAAAGAGACTCCACCTAAACATTATGAAGAACTTCCTGACAGTAAGGGTTGTTCGACAGTGGAATACATTGCCTTGGATCATGGTAGAGTCTCCTTTTTTGTAGCTTTTAAAACAGAGACTGGATGACCGTCTTACAGGAGTGTGTTGACTGTGTATTCCTGCATGGCAGAGGGGTTGGACTCAATGGCCATTGTGGTCTCTTCTACCTCTATGGTTCTATGATTCTACATGGTACAAAGTACCATGGGTGATTCTCACTGTTGCCCTGTTCAGGCACTCAGGGTGTTCCCGAACACAGGGTTGTGTCCTGGGTGTTTTGTTTTAGCACATAAGCAGGTTGCCCTCAATATAGATCCATCTAAGTTTTGAATGATGCAAGAAGTATCCCATGATTTTGAGCCATCTGGGATCCCCAGCGTCACCTAGAGTTGACACTTTAGGCATGTATCAGAATGCTGGCAAAAGATGTGGTTTGCCTTTTATGTGGTACCAATGTGTGTGTGGGGGATTATGGCAGATTTCTGCAGTGGTGGGATTCAAACATTTTAACAACAGGATCCGATGGTGGTGGGATTCAAATAATGACTGTTAAAAAGCATTAAAATATTTTAATATCACTTTTTATTTTAAGTATTAAATATTAATACTTAATAAAATATTTTAAGTATTAAAAAAGTGATATTTTAAATTTTAACAACAGGTTCTACAGAACCTTTGGAACCCATGAATCCCACCTCTGGGTTTCTGGCAGATGCGGGGGGTCAAGTATATGGCATGGGGCTCCCTCACAAGAAGGTGGCATCCACCAGTCTCTTGGCTAGGAATGCCAAGGCAGGTCATCCAGAAACTTGAAGGGCACTTAAAATGCTGTTTCCTTAAAACGAGTTGAGCTGATTATTACAATATTGGATACTTGGAAATATTTTCATTACTGAACATATTGCTGTCATTAGTTATATACATAGATGACAGCATGGGATGATTTGGTTTATAGTACCCCCTTAGAGTGTGAGGTGTGACTGGGCCCGGGTTCTGTTTTGCTCAAGATGTGGCATTGCTTTGAGTTCTGTTTCTTTAATCTTGGACATGAGTAGCAAGGTTTTCTTTTTTGTTAACAGTTCCTTGTTTAATAAGAAACCACTCCGCACTTGCACTGAAGGGCCAAAGTCTATTTATTTGCAGTTCTTCACATCTGGTTACAATGTTTAGTCAACACTCATTGCATGGGGATGTTTGGAGACTCATTTCGTCAGAAAGAATACTAACACAACTTGTTGGAATAGAAATCGGCCGCAGCCCAAAATTTATTTAACACATAACCAAGAAACCTTGAAGCTGGGCGAGCATACCAGAGCACATCCTGGCCCCCAGGTAGCAAACCGCTGAACCTGGTTATAGGGCAGCCCAAGCTGACCCCTTAGGCCCTTCGGACAGAACCCCTGTCCGGCACATCCCCCGAGGGAACGGAACAGGAAGTTACTAGGTGCCACAAGGACGCAAACCCAATTTGTGACACCCCTCCCTGCCGGGCAGCGAGCTCTCAACGCAGCCCCCAGGCTTGGCTTTCGAGAGCTCTATCGCCACCACGGACCTCATAAGGAGGCCCCCGAGGTGGGAAGGTCTGGCATGCAAGCTTCTGCCTTCCCCAAATAGGATGTGCTCTTATGCCCTACCGCCCAGTGAACTGCGACAAACATAACAATATGAACAACCCCTCAAAAAAAACCCCCCTTCCAATTGGGACGGGGAGGCAGGGCCTTAAAACGATCTGGCCTTGAAAGAGGCCCAACCCCCGCCGACGCAGCCTTTTAAGGCTGCCAGAGGCCCCTGTCACGTGCCGGCACCCGGCCACGTGACCGCCTCATCCGGCCGGCGGGAGGAGGTAGAAGCCTCCAATCGTCCCTCCCCCCTTGCAACGGCGCCTCCAGGCTGAAGCCTGGGGCGCGATTTCTGTTTCAATGTGTGTTTAAATTTATAGTCCTTTGACTGAGAAGCAGCAGTACAGTATCTACTTGTGATTACAGTTTTCTGTACCTCCCCACTATAGAATAATTTCTGAAGGCAAGTCATCCAGCAGATTGGTAGGCAGGGTTAACATGTTTTATCAGAGGAACTGTCATCTGTCCGGCCATTCAATGGTGTGGCAGGTGGTGATCATTTGACTCCTAGATTCAATAAGAATTAATTTTGTTTCTTGCATGTGGTAGAATATCAAGGAACCCACCAATGCTTGTGAGGGACCATTCCATCAGTAAGCAAAATGAGTAGCTGCCTTTGAAGCAGGGATGCAGTTGAACCTTTATCTATGGGGCTGTGTGCAGTGGCAGGATCCATGTTGAGTGTTGTGAAACCAGCTTGTGCCATCTTTCCACCATGTCCTGAGAGAGAGCAGTCATTCCAGTGTTATCATCCTGCATCTGGGTAAGAATGACCTAAAAAAGGCAAAAGGAATGGCCCTGACATTGAGGATCCTCAGTGACTTTAAAATATATATTTTTGCAGGGATATTAATAATCTGCTCGTACTTTCAGCAGAGAAGAGTCTGGATGGATGCTCAAAGCCACCCACATAGAGGGAGGCAGGGCTAAAGCAAATAAAGCAATTCACAGGTCAGTTTGGATGAAGGGGTATATGTTTACCACATAATTCTATCAAATATAATTTGCCACATCTGAGGAGTGTGACGCCTATTTAAATTATGTGCTTCAGTGGCTGCAAGATATTATAGTCAGTAGGTGGTGCAAAGGGTATTAAGATAGGACAGCCCCCTTGTGTGGCAGGGATTAGATGGGCTGATCACAATAGGTAGGGAAGACCAGCAAGCACCCTGAAATGCCTTAATGTAGTGGAGTATTGCAAAACCTGGGGAGATTGGTTGATTCAGGTTTGCTGGGAAGTAGGTCACCCACCTGTTTATGGATGATTAGTCCAAGACAGGGGGTGAAGAAATAAAATGGTCTGCTTGTTTGAGAAAAGCATGCAAAAAGGAGACGAATTAGGAAACAAAATGTGAAGCCTTGCCAGTCCTAGAAAAAAGGCTTTGTTAAGTTCCTTCTACCTTCTTCAAAGGAAGAATGCCAGAGTAACACAGTGATCAATAAAGGTCAGGTAGTTATTGCCTTTTTCATCTATTTCTACAGCATCTATCTCTGCAGCATCTCTACCAGTGTTCTAATTAATTTGCCATTTATCTATGCTGGCTTTTCTGTAGGACTGATGCTAGTTCATAAATGTATGTCCACACCTCATCATTTGCACACAGATACGTACTCTGCCATCTGCTCTGGTGACTCAAGGGACTGGAAGGCTTATGGGGAGCAGAACATTTGTGAGTGCCTCGAGTGGTATCAGCTACTAGAGGAAGGAACCCCCCAAAACCTTGGGACATGCTTCTCAGAAAGGGTTGGGATTCCTCACATACACATGCACTGGCAAACTAAACTCTCTCATCTGCTCATTGGGTTAAAGAAAGTATGTAGCCCCGTTAGAGAGGGATTAAACAATGTTTCTTTTGAAGAACAATTAAAAAAACTTTACTTCAGAACAACATTAAAGAGTCACAAAGGTAAAATAGTAGACAAAAAGGCAGTTAACGTCTTGCTGAGGTAAAAGAGTCAGTTGAAGAGGCACAGGGGTGTAGGAACTAGTTCTAAAGTGATCATTTTGAGCAAACAACCTCCTCCCTTCAGAAACTATAGACATTCTATCATTCAAATCAGGCTTCATTGGTTTTTCTAACAGCCTCATGATAGTGGGTGGTATTAAATAGGCCTCTGTGATATTTGTTAGTATTAAATAAGCCTTGCATTTAGGGATTGGACAGCCTACTAGGTTTGGCAGAAATATTGCAGGTTGTTGAAATCAAAGTAGAGTAAATGGGCCAGAGGAATAGGAGTCACTCAGGCCCATTCTGCACTGGCCAATAAACACAGGTGCAGGATGGTTAAAAAAATTGTTTTGTGGGGGAGCTCCACACACATCCCATCCCTAAAACGAGTCTGCCCCATGTTATTTCCCTCAAACCAGATTTTTTGTTGAGAATTGTGCTACTAGCAAGTCTTTAAAAAAAAATCCTGCGTTTCAGCCGCTTGCGAGTAAACGGCTGGGCAGGAGGCGATTTATCCACCTCTGTTTTCCTTTTCTTAAAATTTTTTTGCGGCTTACATCTGCATAGCTACGCAGGTGAAGATGGTCATTTCGTGAGACAGCAGCATGGCTGAGGGGGTTCATTTGTGCATGCCTGTGTAGCTACACATCAGTGGGAAGTATTTTTTTTAAAAAAAGATGCACCTTCGCACCAACTCAGATGGTTTCCGTGGGCTCCTATCGCTGCCTGCATGGATGCATGTGAACGCAAAAACAGAAAAATGGGTTACTTTATCCTGACTGCAACCCGTTATACATTTGCTGTGCGGAAGGGGCCTCAGTCCAGCAATTTATTGGTTGTTCTGACCAGTTAAATGAGTTTGCTGGTAAGTCCCAGCTGACCTTTACCTGTTCTGCAGCAGGGAGGGAAAGGGGATAAGACTTGACACTTCACAGAACAGGGTCACCTCATAAGTAAGAAAAGTGAAGCTGGATAGCAATGCTGAGTTGAGTTTTGAGGCAAGGTGAGGTTGTCCAGCAAACAAGCAGTCGCCAAGATTGTCCATTACCGTGTTTCCCCGAAAATAAGACAGTGTCTTATATTAATTTTTGCTCCCAAAGATGTGCTATGTCTTAATTTCAGGGGATGTCTTATTTTTCCGCTCCACAGCTGCATGCTCTGGTGTTCTGTTCAACGGGCATGCTTTCAAACAAAAACTTTGCTACGTCTTACTTTCGGGGAATGCTTTATATTTAGCACTTCAGCAAAACCTCTACTACGTCTTATTTTCAGAGGATGTCTTATTTTAGGGGAAACAGGGTAGTATGTATTTGGTACTAGGAAGGAAGGATTGCATTTAAATAGCCTTTGCAAAACAGATTTTAATTAAACCCTAGCTGCATTTCTGGCATCTCATGTCCTTATTTTTGGATAAGATCACAACAGAGCCTGTTATCGTTTTACAATAAATGTCACACGCATGTATATTGGTATGTGTAATGATTGTGTCCTTGTGCTTTTCACCTAGCCTGCACAGTAGGAAATCACATTCGGTGCCCATTATCCAAGAATGTTATATAAGAAGTCATCACACATGACAAACCATCTCTTGGTTTTATGGCTTTCCCTTCACAAAAATGTTTTCATGTAAACCATGCCTCAGATTAGTTAACGCATACGCTGCTGAGTATTTCAGGTTTAATCTGGCAGTATTAATTAGAGATGCTGCTGAACTTCTCTGATTTGAGGCTTGTAATCGAGCTCTGATATACTGGTTAAATGCTGAAGCATTTTGAGGAGCACTGACATTTATCAAATAGCATTTCTGCTTGTAACTTTGAAGTGGTCATTGTCTGATATTTTTTTTCTGACAGCTGTCTAGTCTGCATGAGAGACTGAAGATTTTGTTTCTGGTCGAAAACCTGACATCTAGCTGGAAAGCTTTTCAGGTGCGTGAGGGCAATAGAGATTCCTTGCCTTGCCTTTCTCCCTTAGAAGCTCCATGATTCATAATTCTTCAGCCGCATAATTCTAACCTTAGCATCGCTGTCAATAAATAAAGTATTAATTCAAAATCAGACGCAGAGATACTAGTCCAGTCTGTTAGAAGAGAAATAATACAGCTTGATCTTAGATCCTCATAAAAATGACATTTCAGGAGCACATGCGCTAGAGATTCAATAAAACCAGAACACGGGCAGGTCCTTTCTGTAGATTCATGTATCTAGGGTTAGCATTTAACAAAAGCACTAAGATCACATTGTCAGCACACAAATTCCTCATAGTAGTTATAAGATGTAAGTATCAGCAGATGAAGTTAACGGTAGACTGATTACTATATACTCATTTTAATATTTTTTGTTAATTCATTTTTTGTTAATTCACTGTCTGCTGCCAACATATAATTTCCCATTATTTAAACTGGAGTAGAAGGCAAAAGGGAGACATTCATAGGAGAAGGAGAAGCCTTCAGAATGCCATTGTGCCCCTTACGAAATTACTGGGAGCAACATAATGAACGCCTTCTATTACATTTATTGGATTTATATCCCGCCCTATCCCTGAAGGGCTCTGGGTGGGTTATAACATAACTTAAAACATTCAATAAACTTTAAAATATAAATCATAATTTTAAAATTTAAAGCAATTAACAAAATATTAAAATAATGCTGGACTGATAATTAAACTGATAACATAAATTAATCCTTCCCACCTTTTCCACTCTTCCTTTCCCCCCCTCCCCCAGGAGATCAAAAGGTGTTCTGCTACATTCAATCAATCCGGCTGGCTACTTGGAAAAGGCCTGGCTGAACAGTCACCTTGCAGGCCCTGTGGAATTGACATAATTCCCGCAGGGCTCTGACATCACCAGGTAGCTACCACGCTACCATGAATACGGGCTTCCCACATCACTTCATTCTTTGACCAGGAAAGAAAGGCACACAATTGAATCATTATCTAGAGTGCCTTTACCTGACCATGGCAGCAAAATAGTAAGCGAGACTGTTTTATATCTCTGCCTTTGGTTAGAATATTGCTACTATTACCTTTTACCTTGGTCTATTTTAGAGATAATGTATGTATTGTTTTAATGTCTGGAGCCTTTCCATAGGTTTAATATCCACATTAGTTGACCACTGTAAAAGGCCAGTGTGCAGAAATGTGTTCGGTCATGGTCAATAATGGTTGTTGAATATATGCACATACATTTATATTGTATATTATCTTAACCTTTTTGGTGCTTAATTGAATTCATTATGGATTATTTCCCTTTTCTTCTTTTGCCATGTATTCTGCCTGCACAGTCTATTTCCACTTTGTGAGTGAAGAGCTTGGATTGTTCGACTGCCAGTCCCAGGAGAGCAGGGAAGAGCTTGTCCATCTCTAGCACTAAGTAAATGTATATCTATTTGCAGGCCAACTTTTTTCATCCACACTGTAATTTCTGAGATGATTAAAGATTATTCTGTTGTACAGCTGCAGGCAGTCAATGAATCTGAATCAACAGACTCTGGTCAAGTGGATACCACAATGGTCTCCACTGACTGTGCCTTTTTAGACAGTAACTATGAAACTTCTGCAAAAGTCCCCCCCCCCCCAAAAAAAAAAATGCTATCAGGAAGCTTGTCTGGTGAACTTTATTGCTATTCAGAGAATTTAAATTCATGCCTGCAAGGACTACAATGAATATACAGCCTTTCTTTGAACTCTTAGTACAACTTCAGTGTTCAGTCATAAACACTGGTGTGATTGATATATGTAGTGCTGCTTCAAAATGACACTACAGGGGAATAAAAAATCTTGAAAAATAGTCTTGTTTTTGTCTAGGGATATATCAGGCCTTCAACGGTAGCCTTCAATTCAAAATAAATAATGGCTCTTCTCCAATAAATGGTACAAACTAATGTGTGGTTTGAAGGATACGTAAATGTCATTCTGGTTTTTAAAAAGAGTATGGTATATAAAAATGTCAGTATTATCCCTTCTGGGTTTACAGAGGAAGACATGTTTGTCTTGATGATACAAAAACTGTATCTTCATTTACTGAAAAAACCCAAACAGCTCTATGGAAGACTGAGCTGGATTCTGGTCTCCCTTGCTTCACTAATAAGAGAATTATTTACATCTAGAAGGCTTTAACTGTAGAATATTTACTACCTGCCCTCTCCTTTGCCTCCCCTTAGCTGTCAACCTCCTTCCTCTGTTTGACTTTCAGATAGTAATTTTAAGACAGGCACAACTATATTAATTTTATTTGCAATCTTTACAGAACATCATCTGCATTAGAGGTGCCAAACCTTTTGCATTTATGTGCTCACTTATGAAGACTAAAATGTTAGCACTGATAGTGATAGAAATGAAGGTAGCAGAAAGCACCCATGGGTCAACAAGGAATGCCTTCACTAATTAAATCTGAATGATACCAGAGACTGCTTGGCAAAACGCAAACAGGAGTATAGCACTGAACTGCAGTTATATATGTTTTCAAGGGCAGAAACAATATTTTCCTAATAACAGATATGTGATTGGCCTATAAAATTGAAGTAGATTTAAATTACTTGATCGTGGCAGCTGACAGAACCCTAGACAAAACAAAATTGGGAGAAAAGATGGTAAAAACTGATGAAGGCAGATACTAGATCTGGAAGACAAATTACAGAACTGTTGATGGACTAATCTTCAGGGAAATAATGTTAGAGGTAACTTTTTAAAAATATATGTAGCTCTTTTATTATAGTAAATGAAAAAGTCCATGCATCACAGCAGTGGGATAAATCAAAAGCCAGAATACAACTCTGCCTTGATAATGAGAAACTGGAAGGAACATTGTAGAAGTGCTGGGTGACAAAATCCAGGGAGGTACCTTTGTTGGTGTCCTGACCTGAATAGCCCAGGCTAGTCTGATCTCATCAGATCTCACAAATTAGACAAGTGTTTAGATAGGTAAACTCCAAGGAATACCAGAGTTGTGACACAGAGGCAAGCTATGGCAAACTACCTCTGGACATCTCTTGCCTTGAGAATTCCACTTAGGGTCAAATCCTCACTACCGTCTTAGCCAGACTTCAGAATACAAACTAACCAGGTTTGAGGGACGACCTCCCCGGTCAAATCCCACTACTGTCTTAGCCAGGTTTCAGAATACACACTAACCAGGTTTGAGGTCGTTTGTGTTCTGAAACCTGGCTAAGACGGTAGTTGGGATTCGACCGGGGAGGTCGTCCCTCAAACCTGGTTAGTTTGTGTTCTGAAATCTGGATAAGACAGTAGTGGGGATTCGACCAAGGTCACCATAATTCAAATATGACTTGATGGAAAAAACCCCACTCCCCCCCAACCTTGTTTGAGATTGTTCAGACCACTGTGTAGCCCAAATCCCAACCAGGTTGTCCACCAGAAGTCTAACAAACACACTGTCTCCACTTTGAATCTAAGGCTCATTCCGCACATGCAGAATAATGCACTTTCAAACTGCTTTCAGTGCTCTTTGAAGCTGTGCGGAATAGCAAAATCCACTTGCAAACAGTTGTGAAAGTGGTTTGAAAACACATTATTTTGCGTGTGCGGAAGGGGCCTATAAGTATTCAAAAACACCTGTTGAATCCTCCTACAAAATAATCAAAGGACTCCATTTCTGATAGAATATTATGTCTAGTGTTTGGGTTATGAACCTCAATATGGGGGCTAGAATTCTTATGGAATTGCATATGATATCCAGGCCACATATATCAATTCTCCTGGAGAAAATGGCAGCTGCGGGGTGGACCTTATGACATTACAGCCCTGCTGAGCTTTCACCTTTTCCCAAAATCCACCCTTCCCAAGTACTATCCCAAATCCCCAGGAATTTCCCAAGCCAGAATGAGCAACTGTAGCTGGGAGTGGAAAGTACTGCCAAGGCACAGCCAATTCATGGCCACCCTGTAGGGTTTCAAGACAAAAGGTATCTATCATGCCTCCAGAGAAGCTCTTATTATTACCTTATTAAGTTTCAATTGTCCCTTCAGTTCCAATGGGTTTAGCTTTTGTATAGTGTTCTAAGGGAGGGAACTTTAGTTAGACCCTGTCCTTATAAGAATCCCCCTAGAGGCAGTCTGTTTGACTCCTGGTGCTCCTGGTTGCCTGTTTGACTCCTGGTGCTCTTTTAGACACTGGACTCACTTGTAAAGCCCTAATGGACAGCATCTCCCACAGGGAATCTCTGTGCTAGTTCTGTTACTCCAACTGCATTCCCCTTGTCTCTACTCATAGGCCCTTTCCACACAGGCCATTTACAGCACCCTAGGGACGGCAAAAACGCCATCCCTAGGGAGCTGTTCGCATGGGGGGGGGGTGAAGCTGCATCGCAGCCGCACCACCCTCGCTCCCCTCCAGCGGCACATAGCCGCTGTTTCCAAACCTTGCTCCCTGAGCGAGGTTTTCTGGAAACAGTGGCTTCCAGCTGCTGCCGTGCAAACAGCAGCAGCCGGAAGGCGCCACCCCCCTTTCCCTATCGATGTACCTTCCCTGTGACCTTCCGGCACGTCGCCCAGGCCTGGGGACACCCCCCCTGCCCTGCGACTCCAGAGCTGCGCCATCTTCCCTGCCCCTACCAGGACCATTCGTGTGAATGATCCCGGGGGGTGCGGGTGCGTCGCCGTTGTATATGCCGACGCACCCCTGCTGCGTGGCCGTGCAGAAACGGCCATAGATTGGTCCATTTCTACTCAGCCCATGCTAGGTTATTTTCAGATATTAGATTAAAACTGTGGAATGGTTTAGTTAAGGAGATGTGGAGGATGCCTATGCCTCATGCTTTCCGAATGACCTATAAAGCTGCTTTATTCCATGGCTTATTTCAGTGCAAGTTTTAGGATCAGGACAAACCTTTGCCTGATTGCCAAGGGAATTAGATACCCAAACACATGGCAGCACCCCTTCAACAGAACAACTTTTATTAGCTGCTTAGGTAATTTTCCTAAAATGGATGAGCAATTGTACTATATCTGGTTCCTTTGTGTTGCAAGATAAAATGGTGACCTACATACATTAAATTAATCACTATATGACATTTAAGATCCTTATATAAAAAGACCAATGGTTTAATTAATCATTCCCGTCAACATTCCCACATTGTGTATTGCCTGTAATTTTCCGCAACCTTTTATTTTAGAAAGGAGTTAAATATGTGTCACAACACATTGCATCTTCTCTTTGTGTTCTTATGAATACTTTTGTAGAAGCTGTGGCAATACTGCTGTGAAAGCCTGGTTTTAAATAAATCTACTGAAAAAGCAGAAGAAATCAGTCTGTCCTAATCATTTAATGTTCTGAGGTACAAGACAATTACAATCATGTATAAAAAGGAAAATACATCAATCTGGATCTAGGATCCACTGGAAAAACAACAACATTTTTGAAAAAATTAAGAAAAGAATGGATTATACATAAAATCATAGAAGGTTCATCTTAGCAGCCCACACAAAACTGCTTGGCCAGTCATAAAAGAAATGAAGTTTTCCTTTCTTGAAACTCTCAAGAAAACATCATATTTATTTATTCCTTATTTATTCATTGCATTTTATATCTCTCCTTTGCTCTTGACTTAAGATGGCTTACAATAATAATTAAAAATCCCCAACTAAAACCAAAGATAAAATAACAGACCTCCAATTCCTTCCCCCTTAAAAGATGCCTGCTATTCAAAACCCTTCAAAAGCCCTAGCAAACAGCAGGTCTTTCAGTGCCATTTGAAGATATCCGAAGAGGGAGTCCCTCTCACCTCTTCAGGGAGCCCATTCCACAGAGATGCAGCCATGATGGAAAATGCCCAGGTCTGTTGGTGCCAGACAGGCTACCCGAAGTAATGGGGTAGCTAACAGATGGCTGCCTGACTGTGGTAGTTGGTGCACAGGGACATAGGATAGAAAATCGTCCTTCAAATACAGGGATACTAGATCATGAATGATTTTAAAGATCATGAGCAGCACCTTAAATTGAATTCAGAAACTACGTGGCAGCCAATTGTTTCCGAATGGGCAATACCTTTCCCACCTGCTTGTCTCTGACAAGAATTGAGGTGCCACTTTCTGAATCCTAACTTCAGGTAGCAGAGCTTCCATAGCAACTATGTCATAATGGAATGACTTGCCTCAGAAAATGACCTCTGAACAATATTTGGATATACCGGTAGTTAACCTTGATTAATAGAGTGCTGAAAGGGCAGACTTTTGCTGGCAGTTATTTGAATATTCCTTATTCTGGAAGATTGTTCCAAAATAATAGTCTGTAATCAGATATTATGTATTATGCTTTCACTGAAACTGAGTATGATTTATGCTTCCTAAAAGAAACCATGTTACTATCTTCTATTCTATTGACTTGCATTCACCAAAGAATTTAATTTTAAACCTGTCCTAAGATTTGCTTTAGGAGGGCAGCTATCTGCTTCAATAAGTTTGAAATTTATCCTCTCAATTTTATTTTTGATACTTTTTTGTGGAAAATGTTACCAGGGGAAAGAAAAATTTATAGTCCACTCCTTTCCCATGAATCTAACAAGATTGAACTGTTATTAGGTGTAATGTCTGTAAAACTTTTCTGGCAGATAATCCTTGTATGCTAGCTGTTGTCCATATTTGTGACTATCCCATAGTGGGGGCTTTTTAAATACTTTTTCACTTGGCCTATTCAACTTACCAAGGATTTAACTACCCATAAAAACCACTGTTTGCTTTGCCCTGCCAAAAACAATTTACCAATGCATATGCTTTCCAGTGGCTATCATGAAAATATAGATGTAGAAAAGATCTTTAAAATGTTGTGGTCTCTTCCAGCAGCATGGTTCTGTTATTCAGTAAACCATTGGTTTGGTGAATTAAACCACCATTTTGTATTGGAAACTGAACTATCTGTAGTACATTTTATAGTTTTTTTTTTTAAAAAAATCAGCTTGGGGTCTATGATCCCTTGTTTTCACATGCTCCTCTTTGTTTATTGTTGAGGCTTTTATGAGTGAAAGGTCCTCATTTCAGAGAACATGTTCACCACAGCAGAGGACTACGTACACATTGGACAAAGAGTAGTGCAAATAAACAAGGGATGGGAAATCCATTCTTGCTCCAAACCTAGTCAGCAGTTACCACAAACCTAGGCCCCTTCCACACACGCAAAATAATGCATTTTCAAACCACTTTCACAACTGTTTGGCTCATTCCGCACATGCAGAATAATGCACTTTCAAACTGCTTTCAGTGCTCTTTGAAGCTGTGCGGAATAGCAAAATCCACTTGCAAACAGTTGTGAAAGTGGTTTGAAAACGCATTATTTTGCGTGTGCGGAAGGGGCCTTTGCAAGTGGATTTTGCTATTCCGCACAGCTTCAAAGAGCACTGAAAGCAGTTTGAAAATGCATTATTCTGCATGTGCGGAATGACCCTAGTTTTATACTTGCCTGTGCACAGTGTGCTTTCCTTTCCCTTACCATAAAGCCACAGTGGAACTTTGCAGCCCATTGCACATGCTGAATGGAACATGCATGTCACAAGCATTCTTCAGTCATTCTGCACCCATCTATAAGGAGGACGATAGGGATGATCCCTCCAATTATAGATTTATTAGTCTGCTCAGCACCATAAGCAAGTTGTTTGCAAGACATCTCTGAAGGAAACTTTGTGACTGGATGGAACAAAAGCATTGCTTAGATGAAGAACATGCTGAATGTAGATAGGGTCATTTGATGACAGATAAACCAATGTATGATTATTGGTCATCTGATGACAAAATATTCCAGCAATTCAGCAGTGTCTCTATATGCAGTTTTTATTGATTTAAAGTTGGCTTTCAATTCTATTTCTAGAGCCATACTATGGAGGAAATTACAAGCTTCATCCATAGGCAGGCATTTATTATTTCAGATGCACATATATGAAAATACATCCATATGAGTATGATGTAATCCCCAAGGACACCTTACAGATCCTATAACAGTACCACACAGTCAGTCCTGAAATACAGGTTCAGGCTGGCCTAGAAGAAATAATGGAAATTCTATCTCTGAGAACTCAAGGTTCTCCCAGAAGAAGAAAAGGGGTATATATCCAAACTTGTTTTCTCTTTTTCAAAGATTGCTTCTATTGAACCATTGCATTAATTTATCACATGAGAAAACTGTTGCTCAAAATCTTACAATAAAGACTGTTATCATATATGGAACATGAAATGCCTGATGTTTAAAATGGATTCAGAACAGAAAGAGACACTAGAGATCATATTGCAAATTTCAATTGGTTACTGGACCAAATGAGAGGATTTCAGAAGAAAATCAGCTTGTGCTTCATAGAGTACAGAAAAGCTTTTGATCATGGAAAGATATGGCTGGTTTTAAAGGAAATGGGTATGCTACAACATCTGATTATTGTGATGCACAACCTGTTCTCTGGACAAGAGGCTACTATTATGACAGAATGTGGAGAAACAGAATGGTTTCCAACTGGCAAGAGTGTTAGATGAGGATATATTTTATCCCCCTACCACTTCAATCTGCATGTAAAACATATCATAAGGAAAGATGGTTTAGATTTAGATGAAAATGGAGTGAAAATTAGGGGGCAATTAACAATTTGAGATATGCCAATGATACTACATTACTGGCAGATAATGACAAAGGCTTGAAACAACTACTGCTGCAAGTTAAAGGAGAAAATACTAATTCATGACTACAGCTGAATATCAAGAAGACAGTAATAATAACTACTGAAGAATTATTCAGTAGTTGACAATGAAGAAAATGAAATTGTTCAAGACTTTCTATTCCTTGGCTCTATCATCAACCAAAAGAGAGACTTCAACCAAGAAATCACATTGAGACTGGGAAGGAGCTAGAAAAGTTTCTTAAGTGTAAGGGTGTGTCACTGGCAACCAAGGTCATGTTAATCAAGATCAAGGTGTGAAAGCTAGACAATGCAGAAAGCTGACAAGAAGAAAGTTGATTCCTTTGAAATGTGGTGTTAGAAAAGAATGTTGTGAATACTGTGGACCTCCAAAAAAACCCAAACAAATAAGTAGGTTGTGGATCAAATCAAGTCTGAACTGTCCATAGAAGCTAACATGATTAAACTGAGGCTTTCATACTTTGGTGACCGGAAAAGACAATAATGCTAGGACTGATTGAAGGCAACAGGAAAAGAGGAAGACCCAACATGAGATGGATTGACTCTATAAAGGAAGCCATGGCCCTCAAGTTGCAAGACCTGAGCAAGGATTTTAACTATAAGATGCACTAGAGGACATTGATTCATAGGATCACCATGAGTCAGAAGTGACTTGATGGCACTTAATACACGCATACATATCACAGCAAACAGCTTGGGAAATAAATGCTCCGAACCGCAACACAGAACCACAAGAAGCTAGATCAGCTGATATATCTACAGTATTTGCTTCAGTCCATGTCTAGACTTTTGTTTTCAGGAATACCATAAAAAAGAAGGGGGCATCCTTCTTTTGCATACAAGTTATAATTATGTCCAATAATAATTTTCCTGTAAGTAAATACAGTATATCACTGTTCTCCTGAAATTATATTATTCATTTGCAATATACTGGACCATCACTAACCAGGAATGCTGTCAGATCCATGGGGGGATTATAGCAATTGGAAATAGTTCTTGTAAAATTATACATTATTTTGATTTGGAATTTTTAGAATTATTACAGCTTATTTTACAAGAAAAAATTTAGAATACAACATGAATTGGAAATTTTATACAAAATTGGTTTCTGCTGGGTGTCTGGTATTACTTGTGTATATATGAGACACTGAGTCATGATTCATTCATGACTTTTGTTAACACAAGCAAAACTATTATTCCTCCTTGCAACTTCTTAAGAAACTAGAGTCCAAAACCATCCCATAAGAGATTAAATTCTTAAGCATTATACGATCCTTTAAAATTAAGGAAGTCATATCAGCTCAGTTTCCTGAGGCTTCTAAATGTCATTACGTTGCACATGCAACAATTAATTATTTTAGTACTCCTAATTTCTGGAAGGATTAAATCCTTCCAAATGAGCTTTTCATTCCCCAGTATTTCTTTCCAATAATCCTGTGATACTTCCTGCACAATGTGCTAAATTAAGATTTCATGAAATACTTTGGGAAACTCATATTGCAAGAGTGGAGATGAAAAATCAAAATTACATTTATTCTGGTGATCTGATGATGCCCAGCTCTCCATTCTCTAATCCTACTAAGCAGTTCTATCTGCCATTCCAACTTTAACATGATTAAAGATTAAGATGCTGAGAAGCAATCTCATGGATATCTTAAATCAACTTGTTCTTGCCTGTAATAATTTAATGCTAATTTGTTGTTTTTTTAATAGCATTCCTTAAAACACATACTGTAACCAATCCAAATAAAATTGCATGAGTTTTCTTCAGAACAAAAGTACTACAAAGTGAAAGCTATGTAGTGAGACCTGCTTTGTCCATCCCACTGCTGTCTCCGAGCGTCCTTAAATTCTGATCCTGGGAGTCGGGGTCTTTGAGGACAACTTGGGGGTGAAGTGGGCATCTGCAGTAGAAGGAAGCAATTAGCACGGAAGTACTATTCCACAAGCATAAGTATAGTTCTGCTAGCAGAATGGTTGCTCTGGACCCAGCACAAGTTGGATCCCTCCCCCCACCCAGTTAACTGTGTAGGTCCCATGATCCTCACCATAGCAATTTTAGGTGGTATTTCCTTATTCAACAGCTGAAAAGTTTATGGGACTCAGCCCTATGTCTATACAAGAGATTTTTATGACCCCGTAGCTGTGTCTCAATGGCAAAAAAAAAATCATGAAAACATTTAGGATTCCTATGACAACAGGAGTTTCAACACAGTTATAAAATCATTTATAAAGGGGCTTCATATCCCACACATACACACATAAGTATATGTCTGTGAAATAACTCATCCAGATATCAAATAACAAGCCTTATTGATTGTTATTAGTGGATTGTCTGTTACACATTGACTTCCTACAGATTCAGGCACTGAAGCAGAAAGATATCCTTTTACTGTGATAGTTAGGTAAAGGTGCAGAGGCGGAGCTATCAGGGGTGGGGGCGTGCATTTCACTAGGCATGCACCTGGAGGGGGGAATTGACCCTGCCCCCCCTGCAGCGCCCCACAACTTACCTTAGTGAAACAGGGCAGGCTGGATAAGCAGCCTGTTCCCTTCAGGCTGAAAATGGCCTGGTGGGAACTACACTTCCCAGGAGACCTTGCAAGCCCCAGGGTGTCATGGGATGTGTAGTTCCCACCAGGCCATTTTCAGCCTGAAGGGAACAGGTCACTTTTCCAGGCTGAACTAAGATAAGGGAGGCGGGGGGGGGGGAACACAGAGTGAGCACTGAGCTCACTCTGGCCCAGCTATGCCTCTGTAAAGGTGTCCAACGGAGGGGTGAGATTAGATTATAAGTCAGCAGGGCAGTGACAAGCAGGACCTCTCTAAATTTACTGCTGTAGCTGTTTTATTGCACAGGAAGTGTTCTAGCAAAAAAAAAGGAAATTTATGTAAGGACAGGAAATGGCAGTGACAACAAGTGTAATTAAGACCGCTTATAGTGCTGTCCTTTGTAGAGGTATATCTACTGGATTCAGTGAACATGGAAGAATGTAACTCTGCTTAGAACTATGTAGTTGTGATCCTACAGACATACAGTTTGTGTGTGTTTATGTTCATTGGATTTTCAGACTGCTTTCCCTTGCTAAGTAGGTGAACCATGGAGAAACAGCTGCAAAGTTTCTTTTTATTTTTTAAGAACTTTACCACTTTTGTTTGTGTATGTGCACTGGGGTGTGGGTGTTTGCTCTGTTTTTGCAGATAAAGGGTTAAACTATATATATATATATATATATAGTTTATATATATAGACTCTCTGTGTCTCTCTCTCTGGGGCAACAGCATGAGTGGAGGCACAATTACTGTTCTTTCCCCAGGTGTCAATTTCTTTAGGTATGCCCTTGATTAAAATGAGCACTAACATATACCCCCCCCCCCATGTACCCTTAATGGGTGAAGGAGTGAGTCAATAGCAGAAAAAGCTCCGCTGAACCAACTCAACTATCTCTCAAAGCCCATTCAATTCCTCCCCTGCCCCACTTCTTTTCTGTGTTGTCACTTAAAAAAAAATTATGTGCCTCAGAACACCTGGGAAAAGCAAGAGAAGGAAAACTACCCCAAGGCTCCTGAAAATACTCAGGCACAGCCATACAGAGGAACCACTGATGCAGCAAAGTCACAGAAGCTGAACAATGAGGACCTCTCACTGGTTAGCCACATCACAAGCCCCCTACAGCTTGTTCCTAAGAAAACCTAGTTATCCTCAGCTGTGGGAGTGTATGGGGGTGTGGGGGTGTGGACAGGGTGAATGCACCAGAATGCATATGATGAAAATAAATGCACTGCTGCCCCAGAGCTGTTAGGCAGCAAACAGCTTTGGTGGTGGCTCCTGCTTCATACTGCCTGAACCTCGGGTTGCTGATTAACTCCAAACACACACAGCAAGCAGTGAGCAGTGGGTGGGAGGGGGAAAGTGGGTTAGAAGGTGGGGAATTAATTCTTTACACTAACCCCAAAGAATAAGAGCTTCCCCCCTCTTGCACACTCACGTAGACACCAGTCAGCCACAATGCTTCAAAATTATACTCAAAGCTCCTTTGCCCATCAATGCAGGCCAAACTCCACAACACTCAGAAGCCAACCTTCCTCCTCAGCAGCCAGTAGGAAAAGTCTGCTAAGAGGCGTGGCTACAAAGAAGAGGCGTGGCTTCAATATATGCCGAAATAGACATGTGTCTCTATTGGCTGCCTGGATATTTAAATACCCAATGGGGCTTCATGCTTCTTTGAGTTCTAGTATACTTCTTTGTGGCACTAATGAATTGGTTAAAATCTTAAGGAAAAGTAATGCATGCAAAAATAATACGGTACAAACTTAGAACAAGGCAAAGGAATGGTGACTGATGTGACATTACTTCTGTGGAAAGCAGCGTCTGAGTGCTCCTCACCTTGGAAGAATGGAACAGGCAAAAGTTTGGAGACCTTGGGAAATCATATGGGGAGTTAATTTACCAGCCCAGGTCCCATGACTTAAAGTTTGCCTTATAAGAAACAAGCAAGACATTTGTTTTGCTGACAGTTACTTCCCCCACAGCTGTCCCTAGAAAACATATTTTTTTTCTGTTTACAATTCAGAGCCAATTAAAGCCAAGTGAAGTGCTTCCATGCACTGTCATGGGCCTTGAATGAGGCAGGAGCTGCTCAGTCGCAAAGTGAAAGTGAAGGAAGTCTGCGGAATTTATAAGCCCCATCAGGAAAGGAAGCTAAATCTGTCTAGGTTCCCTCCCTTGTGACTCTAGCAAGCTATAGTGTCTGCATGTGGGAAGAGAAAGAGTGAGTGGCAGCACTAAAAAAGAATATTTTTTCTTACGCTGCTTTGTAAATGATCCCTCTGTCACTAACTTTTTACCACTCAAGGAGTATGTTAATTTACTCTAATGGCAAGGAGTGCAAAAGAACAATTGTATCTAGAGATCAAAAATGTACTTCAAATGTATTCTAAACTGAAGAAATGGAGGGAAGGCAGCATGGTATAGCCCAATATCAGATTTTGGAATCTAAGTAGGGTCAGTACTCAAGAGGAAGACCTGCAAGGTAGAGGAAGGCAATGCCTTGAAAGCCCCTTGCTGCAATCACCTTAAACCAGCTAGGATTTAATGGCATTTTACACACATCCATACAAACTGAAGAAATAAAGTTTCAAAAAAATATTGAGATATTTATGCACCTAACCCTTTGAATTTATTTACTAGAGGTGTGCTTGCTTGCTCCTTTCATAGTGCACAGTGCTCACAATATTTGACATTAGTTTTAATCCTCAACAAGCTGTCAAAGAGTAGCAATGCCAGATGAAACAACAGCAAGAGCGATCATCTTTTTTTTTCTTTTTGTGAACTGTAGGCAAAATTAGATTTATAGCACCTGTCATACAGGAGGATCCCAAAGCAGCTTACATTATTTTCCTCTCCTTCATATTATCCTCACAAAAACCCTGGGACATAGGTCTGGCTAAGAATGTGCGACTGGCCTCAGGTCCGTCACTAATCTTCAGCGGCAAAGGAGAGATTCAAACCCAGATCTCCTTGATCCTAGTCTGACATTCTAACCGCTACACCAGAATGGTTTTGATAGCTCAGGAAAAGTCTTAAATCATCCTTTCTGTTGTACAGGAGATGATACGTCCCACCCTTCCTGCCTGAACTGACTTTCTCATCATTCTCCTGTAGTCTATCCTCACACAATAAGTGTGTGAGAAAGGTCTGGCTAAGAGTGTGAAACTGGCCCAAGAGCAAGCATTTTAACAGCTACACTGACTCTGATAGGTCAAGGAATTTGTTAAACCTCTTCTGTTTTGTGACAGAGGGGCTATCTTCCTTTATGGGCTGCCTGCCCCTCCTGACTTCTTGTAAGTAAACTTTTGCTTCCTCTGCAGATACCATAGAAATGACTGGGAACTAATCTCTTCCAGGGTGTTGTGATTCCTTTCAAGTTTGACATGACCATTCTAAAGCTGGTGGTCAATTCTGAGATTTCTTGCTTTATCTGCTGATGAGTTACATCTGCCATAGATGGTCAAATGAATATATGGGTGGACGGACGGATGGATCCTTTTATTATTATAGATGAGTGTTACAGAATTACAATTCTTCTACATACTGGCAGTTTTAAGTTACCGATTTTAACAATAACTTAAAATTGCCACTATGTAGAGGAAGTGTAATTAATTGAATGCTGCCCTGAATAAAAAATGTCTTCAGCTGCCTTGTAAAGATCATGAGTGAGGGGGTCAGGCACTCCTCTTTGGGGCCTCTGTGATCATGTGGCTGCCACTGAAAAAGGCCTCTCTCATGTACCCACCAGACAAGCATGTTCAATCAATAGGACAGTCAAAAGGGACTCTCCTGCGCCAGAACACAGAGGAGAAGCCTGCCCTTCAAATATTACGCTGCTGTAGCAAAATTACATTGTATCAATATAACCAAAGGTTGGTTCTAATAGGAGGTTATCTCTTGTAAAACCCTTCCTGGCACAGGAAGTCTGTTAATGCTCTACATCTCTCCCATCTTAAACAGCCAAGAGGCAGCGAAACCAACAGAAACACTCATGTTCACAAAGTATTCCCTGCAAGATTGGGGAAACTGTACTAGCTCACAACAGATCCTTTTTCAGTGAGGGAACACAGGGTATATATGCACTGAGAAAAAAAGGACTTCCATTGACTACAAACACTGCATGGAAAAGGCAATTATTCCACATATTGTTTGTGCTGTCTAAACATTACTTGGAAGATTGGAGCCAAGACAGAGGACAGCAGAACAAACAATAATGATAGTGTTCCATTACAGCTCCATAGAGCACGTGGGTTAACATTGCCTTGATGCTACTGCCATCTTTCCCAGCAGGGGGATCTGAAAATGTGAGTGTATGCTCTCTGACAGAGCGGGAAGCTTGGTAAAAGCACACAGAATGGGGAAACAACCAGCTATAAGCAAAAATATTAATGTAGTGTCCTTATTTTGGTTGATGGTAAAATAAACTTTCCATCAAACACAACCTGTACACCTGTGTATAGGCTGATTCTCTTTGTTTGGGCAGCCCCATCCAAACAGCCAGGCACCCAAACATGGCGCTGTGATCACTCTGACCTATTGTTTCTAAGAGGGCTTTCTGGCAGCGTGGGGAGGTGAAAAACACAAAAAGCCTCCCCACTGCCAGAAATCCCCCAAATGGGCTTATACCACTGAAAAGTGACATAAGTCCAAAGCCATTATAGCATTAGGTCCTCCGCCATCCATGCCTCCAGACCACTCCTGCTACACTGGCGGCAGGGACTCAGGAATGCTGGAGTACTCTATGCTGCATTTGACTGCCATGGAGGACTGTGGTGGCCACCTGATGGCAGATCCACCCCTCCATCAGGGCAAGTAACCCAGAGAGGAAAAAATCCACCAGTTCAGCCCCACACTCCCTACACCATTAGATTTATGCACCCCCCCCTTTGCATGGGGCTGTTTGTGTATGCTGTTCCTCTAGAACAGGGGTAGGGAACCTGCGGCTCTCCAGATGTTCAGGAACTACAATTCCCATCAGCCTCTGTCAGCATGGCCAATTGGCCATGCTGGTAGAGAAACTGATAGAGTGTAGTTCCTAATTTTATCTGAAACATAGGTCTACTCATCACTACTTGAGCAAATGTATGCTATTTTCCCATGAAAATCTATGTTGTCATAATATGCTGTAAAATAAATTATTGTAAAAAATTATGTGTTTATCCCCATTGACATTTTATGAAATTAATGCAGGGTGTACATTTTGTCTGCTGTGGGAGACATGACTGGGTCAGTTGAAGGGGACTGGACAGAATGAAAGCATCCTGAAATATGAATGAAGGAGACAGTTATCAAAATGAGGCCACGGGTCAATCAATCAACCAGAAGCAAATTATCAAAACAAACAGTTGCATGACATTGCATGCCAGTTGCATGACATTGTCTCAACAACAGGATTACTAGCTAGGGTTGCCAGACCCACACTAGTTGCAGGGAATCTCCTGCTTTGAACTTTGGCCCTGGTGCCATTCAGCCAGCCAGTGTCAGTAAATTTAGGCTGATGTCTCTGGTGTTTGCAATGGGCAATGTCATTTTCACAATCATCACAACACTGACAGCTCTGGGGACACTCTGGTATCTGGCCAAAACTCTATGGTAAAAATGGCTTCTATCATAGAGGTTTGCACAAATACCACAGCATCCTCTCAGTTGCCAGTGACATGGTGACATCACTTGTGGAGCACATCGGAAATGATGTGACCACACTGCAGACTCCAGAGGCCTCGGCCTAACTTTATTAAGTCCCTCCCCACCCTAGCAGTCATCAGGAGATACCTGGGAACTGTATTGCCAAGACTAGGTTGGGAAATTCCTGGAGATTTGGGGGTATAGTCTGGGGAGGGCAGGGTTTGGGGAATGGAGGGAACACAGATGGATATAATGCTGTAGACTCCATGCTCCAAAACAGCAGTTTTCTCCAGGGGAATTGATTGCTGTAGTCTGGGGATCAGTTGTAATTCTGGGAGATTTTCAAGCCCCACCTGGAAGTTGGCAGTCCTATTCAAGGCTATACATTTTGACTTCTCCGAGAGTGTAAATGGAAAATTTACCTTGGTGTTCTTTGTGGTATACTTGTGCTATTCCACTGAACTGAAATTCTTTAGTACTCCTTTATATGTCTGGTGTCCTTGGCTCTTATGTAAGGGTATCAGCCAGAAGAAAGCTAGGCTGATAGGAAATGCTTTAACAGCACCTTTTCTTCTTCCTGCATTTAAGTTTCAGAATTGCATTCTAGATTGAGAGATTTGTTTTTTCCTACTACGATGTCTTGCATCCAAAATATTGCTGCTGGTGTGGGATTCTCAGAGGTTTTTTTTTTATCATGTTGAGGCCATATTCTGCAAGGAGTTGATATCCTGTGTCTGGTGCCATTGCTTTCTATGAGTGAGCTATGAACTTGTTTCTAGCAGTATAGTCTGTGATGCTGCTCTTGTAGCCTGCTTTTGTAACCCCCATGCTCAGAATGGGTTGACCCAGAAAGGGGTGGAGACTCAAAGAGGCAGAAGGCTGCAGAGCTCATGTAGTTGGAGGAGACAAGGCTACCAGACTCGGACCTTGGTTGTATAAGCCCTTAACACCTTGTTAAGGTAAACTGCAATGTTGTTGGGAACTACTGGGAAGGTAGTTGTTTATTTTTGCTATGTTGTAAATGTTGGAGTTTATTGTTTCAGGGTTTTTTGTGTTTGTAATAGGTGAGAGTTCTCCTGGAAACAGGGGTGTAACGAGGCAAACTGTAGCCCTGGGCAAAACCTGAGTTGGATGCCCCTCCCCATGGGCGGCCACTCCACCACGACCCAAAATTTTTTAGGCACCACAATATTGGTGCCTGCAGGGGGTGCATTAGCTCCCATTGGAAACAATGGGGATGGGGCACTCCCTTTGGGAGTCCATAACTTTGGACTCCCAAAGCCAAACCTCACCAAACCTGGGTGATATCATCAGGAGAGTCTCCCAAAAATCCCTGAAATTTTGGTGCTGCTAGCCTAAAAACTGCCCCCCCCTGCAGGCCAAAAATGGAAAACCACTAAAATACCCAAAAACAAACCCTGCATTTTGATGCCCCCCACAAGGTGGTGCCCTGGACAGCTGCCCACTTTGCCCAATGGACATTAAGCCCCTGCCTGGAAACCTTCATCATGTTGAATCCTGTTCATCAAGCCCTTGGAGTCTTCAAAACCAACCACCAGCAAAGAAGAATTGGACTTGGCAGTATCAGTAGACTGTAAATATAAGGACTTGAAAATGCAACCTGAACAGGACCTTGAAGTGTGATGTTAAATGTTGGTGTTTGATGTTATATGTTAAGAAAGTAAACCATTTTGTTTTTAAAATTTGTTGTTGCAAACTCATTCCAAGTTCTGCCCCACAGAACCCACAGATAGAGGTTACACTTTCTTCCCTGTTTGTGAGGCCTTGTCATTCTACCTTACCACATGCTTATTCTACTCTCAGGATGCCAGTGCAAATGTGTGTGAGCTCAGTATACTTGCTGTAGTCTGTGCAGTATCCTTCATTCTCCACAGGGACTTGAAATTTTGATTTTTCATTTGGCTCATTTATAATACCAGTCTTCTCTACCATGTGAGATACATTGCTCTGCTTATCACTGTGATGTTTTCCTTTCCCCTACAATATCCAAATAAAGAGCTAAGCAAGCACCACTGCTTCAACTTTCTCTGCTATTGTGGAGGGATGGAACATTTATTTTAACTGAAAGTGTTTATAACCAACCTCCTTTTGACTTCTGGTTTTACTCCAGCTAAAGCTACTTACATGAACTTAATATCTTCTTTTATCCAGCTTATAGCGAGGTCACTGCTGTGAGATTTATTTGATTTCACAGTTTGGCTAATTAATTTGCTCATTCTGAGCTTTTGCCGTCAGTGTTGCTTCTGGAAAAGTACTACAGATTTACATGGTACAGTGCATCTAGAATAATTATTACCCCACAGAATTGTTATTATTCAAAATCTGAAGGGAGAGGCAAATTTCCCACTGTGATAAAAGGAGGCTGTTTTGGTTTTATCAACAGAAAACAACTATATGGAGGAAATTTTTTTTTAAAAAAAACTCTTTAAAATGTTAAACAGCACATATCCTCCATGTCTGCTGCTCCCTTGGCCGCTTTGAGTTTTACCACAAATGCAGATTTCAGCCATATCTTGTTGAAGAGAGCTACAAATTGCTCACCATAAAAATATTATGGCGAATTCCTGGCACTTTTGAATAGCAATATGCTGAAGGTTTGGGTTTTTTTTTTTAATTATACTTGCGGGGAAAAATAATAAAGTTGAGTCAGAGGCTGGAGAGAGGCTGGAGATGATCTGAGCAGCTAAAGAGATATAAATTGTGCTGTTAATGAATATGGGGAGAAATTAAAACCAGCTAGAGAGCAGAAGGGTGTTAACAGGAAAAAAAAATTACGGAGCACTATCCTGCAGTGTATAACTAGAACTAATGAAGTGAAAATGAACAAAAGCAATTTCTGGTTGGTCATCAGGAATAACAACTTCATGGTAAGCTCTTCGCTTTGGGACTACAACTGTTTTCCATTGAAGGGTTACGAAACTGGACATATTAAGCTCTCTGTTGGGCAGAAGAATTGAGGGGAAGCCAGAAGGGGGAAATTCTAATTAGTAGGATGAGAGGAACTTGGGATCTTTATAGCTGGCTATTCTGTCCAACATTTTGTTCAACCCATTAACATTTTGGATTCAGTCCTAAGTCACAGTCAGGCTTATACTTTTCTAATCCAGATTCTAGCATCACTCACTTGTTCATCTTACTGAAATGTGGTTGACCATGTAGGCCACCTGGCTTTAAAAGCCTTTTGATCATTAACATTGCATTTTGGCATTGCTTTCGTGCAACAAATTACGCATTCGTCAGCTCCCCAATGAATTGTCATTTTAATTTGTTCTGAACTCAAACGAAAATTTACTAACTCAAAACTCTATTGTCTAATAACAGGTGAGACTGACATTTTCAGATTCAACTTCAGGCATCCAATCATTGAATCCTGTGAGACAAAGCTGATTTTTCAATTTCAGTCCTGCAGTTTTGCTTAGTTGGCAGAGTCTGTTGGCTCATTGTTTCTCTGAGACATGGGTGGACAAGGCAGGAAGAGTTTATCTTTCTCGACTCTGTCTACTAGGATTATTATTGCAGCATCTTTGCAGATCCTGTGGTTTATTGGGAAGTCATTGCCCACTGCAGGTGCATTATTAAGCACAGCTCATGTTCTAAATATATTTTACCTGTTGATGGTGCATGGAACAGATAGAGAATTCTATAGGTCACAAGTGTCAAACTCGTGGCCCTCCAGATGCTATGGACTACAGTTCCCATCATCCTCTGACAGCATGATGCTGTCCACAGAGACATAGGGGGACTTTTGCACTGGGTGGGGTGCTGTTTGGTCATGTGGGGGACAGAAAATCACCCCACACCCCTCCTCCTTCCCCCCCAGCCAACCCCCCGGCCAGGCTGCTCCTTCACATGCAGAGCCTCCACTGGCTGAAAAAGTAGCCTGGTGGGGTGCCACTGCACACCCCTTTGGCCCCACCCACCAGGCCCTGCCCAACCAGACTGCTCAGAACCACTGCCATCTAAGGTAAGTGGGGCATGGGTAATGGGGGTGGGGGGCATGGGACTGAGCAGCCTGGCAGGCCACTACTGGGCACCCCTTCTGCAGCCCAGGGAGCTTGGGATTAGGTGGGGGCAGCTTCCACCAGGCTTAGCAAGAGCTTCCCCATCTCCGCTCACCCTGAAGCTCCCCAAGCCAAGGGGCAGGGAAGCTCTCGGTGGCCTGGCAAGCTTTGGGGTGAGCGGAGGTGGGGAAGCTATCACCGAGCCTGGCTACAGATTTCCCCCTTCAAGCTCCCTGGGCCGCAGAAGGCCCAGAGAACGTGTACCCATCCCAGCTCAAGCTGGGCTGATGAGAGCCTGGCATGAGCTTACCTGCTTCTTGGCCTGGAGAGCTTGAATGGGGCAAGGTGAGAAAGCTCTTGCCAGGCACTCCGTGGCCTGGCTTCAGTTGCAATGGGGAGCTTTCTCTGAAATAGTTTGGCAGCCAGAAAAGATCTTTTTAATTAAAAAATTAAAATAGTTCTCACATCTGCATTCTATTTCACCATTTAATTTTTGGTTTTTATGGTGTGTGATGTATTTTAATTTTTAATTAATTCTGCAAGCCATCACAGCAATATGTTAATTAATTCTGCAAGCCATCACAGCAAGAAATAAGCAAGAAATATCTTAAATAAATAAACTCTGGAAGGTAGATGATTGGATGAGTATATCTGGAAAACTCTTTCAAATAAACAAATCAGACTTTTGAGTGGTAGTATGTGAGTGAACTTAATTATGAAATAGGGAGCAGGCAATGGAAGTCAATTTTATGACTATTGCAGATACAAATGTAATTTAGTTGAACTTATTGATAATGACAACTGCATTGCACATGATTTTCCATAAATCATTGAAATAATTAGCTAGATTTCATCATGTGGAATTAACAAAAGCAAATATCTTACCAGTTAGCACCTACACCTCATTAATCTGAGGGCCAAAAGGTATAAACATTCCATTGGAAGGTCTAGATACCACATTTGCCTGGATGTTGGTGTCAACTGACTCAGACCAAACACTATGAGTTATCTGAGGAATGGCATACAGTTAAAAAGCTGAAAAGTCACTTTCAATTGGTACGGGTTTTTCCCTTGAAAGACCACAGAGAGCCCATGATGATAGAAAGGTAAGCTGAGCATTTCCAGAGACAAATAAGAACTTCAATCAATTCCAGGAATAAAAGAGAGAAAGGACCCCATGGTTGACATTTGCTCATTAACATGGAAGTGTGTTAATGGATATAATTTTGCTAAGTGAAGAAAGTATGTGTTTCAACACTGCATGTTATAGCAATATATCTTAACAGGTAATTGCTAGATCAAATAACACACACTTTTTATCAATTCCAAAAGTGCAACATAAAAAACACTCCCGTCTGTTGATGATTCTCTAAGCAAGAAGACAAGATTGTGTTTTGTTTTATTTAGGTCATGTCTTTCCTTCTCAAAGGAAATCCCCCTTCAAATATCAACTAACATAACCCTAATTCTAATTTTCTATGCTGGGAGCTGTATATTTTTGCTATATCTAATGGCAATCTTGTAAACCCAGTGCTAAATTTGCACCTCAGATATCTAAATAACATTTGACTGATCTCACTTTTGCCTTTTCTGCTTGAGAAAGCAGCTCCAAGTTTCCAAGTCTTTCTGAAAGGGAGAGATAACCTGGACACTTTCCAGTATGGCATCTGATCTGGGAATTGGATGGAAACAACTTTGGTTGCTCCAACTGGTGAAGAAGGTATTTTGGGAAGCTGTATAGGCCATTCATGAAGTCCTGCATTGTTTCTAATAAGATTGAGATAGGGGGAAGAGGATTAGCTTCTTGGGCTTCCAGGTGGAGTTGGGATGGGAAAAGGTTGGAAGTGAAACTGGCAAAACAGGGAAAAAGTAGAGACAACCTACTGAGAAAAATTAGATCTCTTCAATATTAGATCTCTTTCAGTCTCAGCCAATTCCTTTGATGCATATCCGAGCTTATTTCTTTATACTGCATGGTGTGTGTGTGTGTGTGTGGGGGGGGATGGGGTTGATTAGCAACATCTACCTGCACCTATGTAGTGCAGTGGAAGTGGGTGACTTTTTTTTGCTGTGCATATGTAAAGCCTAACTCATGTGCTCAAACATCTTTTCCCATGAGCATATGCATAGGATGAAGATGCAGGTGAATTTATGCAACTTCTGAGTGGAACTACAGGAATATATGGTTTCCTCCTTCAGATTTTGCTTAGGCAGTACATTTATAATATGCTCCCCAATAGCCAACCCTAAATTCTGGGTCAATTGTCTTTTTTTGTGTAAAAACCAAACATCTGGCTAAATTGTCAGAGTCATTTGAATAATCTCAAAATTGTTTCGAATAAAATCAGCATCATGATTAATTTTACATGATGTGCTCAGACTATGTCCATGTACCAGTATATGCACCCAAGGGTTCCATTTTTTTTTACTCAGGCACATATTCTGTTTAGCAGTGGCATAGCACCCACGGGGCTGGTGTGTGCATGCAATGCCTTGGGCAGAGCAGTGGTGGAGGCGTGGCCGGGCCATCGAGGGGGCATGGCAGGGGCGTTCCGGGGCAAGGTGGGTGACGCTGCGACAGGTGTGCAGCCCAGGGTGTGTGCGCACTCCGGGCGCAGTTTCCCCTTGCTCTGCTTCTGCTGTTCAGCATGTTGTTGTATGGGAGACTGCATATGTATTTGCTCACTCCACCACCAACTATTTCAAGCTCTATTGATTGAAGAAAGAAAGAGCTATCAGTGACAGATTAACAAAATGTCACAAGAACAGTACTTGGTTTCACATCCCTTTCCATTGTGATTCTACCCCCTGCTCTTTTCAACTCCTAAACCACTTGTATATCATAATTTTAATTATATGTGACTTTTGGAAACCACTAGCTTATGTTAAAAACAACAACAACCTTCCTTATATTTCTCCTCCACTTTCTGTAATTTCAGAGCTTGTTAGGATTTGACTTTATGATGGCAATATGTCATTGAGTTAAATTCATGGAAACCAATGAAATCTCTTTGAAATGTAGGTGTGCACAGGATGAATAAACAAAAGGGAGTTAACCCCGTGAGACACAGAAAAAAGAAGATACAAAAATGTACTAGAGGAAATAAGAGACCAAGCCTATGACAAGCGTTCCTTTTAACTGTCCTAGCCATCAGACACCTCAATTGTGCAATAACTTTCCATACAGCTCCTTTCTGCAGGTTAAATACAACACTTCATGCTCAACAACATATACATCTGAATCAGAAAAAAGGCTAAATGTTTTTTTGAGCATGGGTATCCCAATAGGGTCATTTCATCTACTTGAAGGATCTGGTCAATTGCCTGGGAACTGTGCTAGGATAGATAAAGTAGAGCATGCTGAAATTAATTCCATAGAAGATGGAGGTCCTGTAGCTGGGCCAGGGAGACACATGGCTAGAATGCCAGCCCCTGGCTCTTAGAATCATAGAATCATAGAGTTGGAAGAGACCCCAAGGGCCATCAAGTCCAACCCCCTGCAATGTAGGAACACACAATCAAAGCACTGACAGATGACCATCTAGCCTCTCTTTAAAAACCTCCAAAGAAGGAGACTCCACCACACTCCAAGGTAGTACATTCCACTGTCAAACAGTCCTTATTGTCAGGAAGTTTTTCCTGATGTTTAAAGTGGATGTTGATGGTGTGCAATTGACACTAAGTCATCAAGAGCCTAGTAGTGATCCTGGATGCCTCTCTTTCCATGGAGGTCCAAGTCACAAACATAGTCAGACTAGCATTTTTCCACCCATGCAAGGTCAGGCAACTGATACCCTACCTATTCCACCCTGACCTAGCCACAGTGATTCATGCAATGGTCACTTCCAGGCTGGATTACTGTAACTCACTCCATGCAGGGCTTCCCTTGAGATTGATCCAGAAACTTCAATTGGTACAAGATGTGGCTTCCTGGGTCCTTATGGGGCCACTGTGAAGGGCCCACATCTAACCAGTGCTCTATCACCTACATTAGCTCTGTGTGGAGTACCAAATCAGGCTCAAGGTTTTACTATAATTTTTTGGTGTGGGACCTAAATGGTGTGGGACATTCATATCTGTTAGACTGTCTCTTCCCTTTTGTCCTCCAAAGAGTGTTATGCTTAGCAAACACGAACTTATGGGAGATCCCTGGACTGAAAAGTTTCCAACTGCCAGAGGCATAGCAAGGGGGGAAAGCGCCCGGTGCACTGGTGTGTCCTTCACTGCCGTTCCACCCCTGTCCTGCCCCAGAACGCCCCACCATGCTCCTGCCCCCGGAACATCCTCACCACACTCTTACAGGGGCGCCCCCCCTGGTGCGGCACTCCCTTTTCCCTCTTGGAGCTACACCTCTGCCGACTGCCCTCAACCAGAGCCAGAGCTTTCTCAGGCCCTGTCCTGGTTAAATGCTCTATCCAGTGAGACCAGGGCCCTGTGGAACTCATCTCTATTCCACAGGGCCTGTAAGATGGAGCTGTTTAGCCAGGCCTCTGAATGAGGACAGAAACATTCCCCCCCCCCAACTTATCTGGCCTCCCTTTTTTCTGAACCCTCAGTTCCCCTTTGCTGATCATGTATAATGTATGTAGTATGGGGATAACATTGTAATCCATAATGTCTCTGCCATGGGATACCATATTTAAGGTGCCAGGTTTTATTATGTTGTTTTAATGTTCTGTATATTAATGTTTTTTATTGTTATGTATACTGTTGATGTTCGTTTCTTTGAGCCTGTCATAATGTGGGAAAGTGGCATAGAAGTCTAATAAATAAATAAATAAATTTGGGCCAACTGCGTATTTACGACGTAATTGTTTAACAAGAGCTCTAGATCTAAGAAAGATGAATTATTTCCCTGATATATCTTTCCCATGCTGTTTTCTGTGATTAAAACAAGCAAATACTGTCCTGAGCAAACCTGTCCTGGTATAATGCTGCCCTGGTAAAAAGGTGGGTTCCATGAACCCTCTTCCCCTCATATTGCAGCGGTAATTGCCAGGGGCATACACGAAGCAACGAGTAGACAATGAAACAATGAATGTGTATGTGTGTGTGTTGCACAATTAGCAAACGCTTTGCATAATATGCATATTAGGCTGTGTAGATTTGGGAGATTGGAATGTGGCAACTTCAAGGGCAGGTATTTATTCATTCCATTTATGCCTTTTCAATGATCCATGCTGCTCACATAAAAGCAGACAAAAGAATTTTAAACCATCAAACAGTTAAAATAACAGAGCAGCAACAGCACTATTTTGTCCATGCTGTGTGTTTCTGGATTTATAGGATACGAAACAGATAATGGAACTCATAATGTATGAGCAATAACAGTTGTCTCAGCATTCAATTCAGATGGTGTGTCTTTCACTTCTGTGCTTATGCAATCTTTGATCTGGGATTGCAAGGTTTCCCAGGAAACAGTGTGACATTTCTGATCACGTGTGGAATTTGGAATGTCATCCTAAGCAGAATGACATTGTTCTAAAACTATTAACCTGAATAGACTAAGAAGGGTATAACTTTGCTTAGGATAGCACTGGCAAGTCACTGTTGTTTGGTGTTGATACCATCATGTCCTCTCTAATAAAGTTTCTTCTGAAACATCTATTTGGAATCTTTAGAATGACCTGAAAGCACACAATGCTGCTATGTTGAGAGACTATCTAGACATCTTAAGGCATGCTGTTTTTACATAGAATATATGGAAAACCAGGATAGCAGTGTGATTAAATTGCTGTAAAAATAATCACTATATTAACTATAATTTTCTTCCAATACAATCCTGGGCAATAGTTTAAATCCATTGATTTCAATGGGCTTAGTTTGAAGTCATTCTGCTTAGAATGACACTTTATGAAATAGTTGTTTTTACTAACAGTGATATGAACAAGCACCGTTAAGTAATTTGCCCCTTTTCAAATCAAGCTGTTAAGTTTATGAGGTAAGTATTCTTATTATACTCTGTTAATGAATTTGTGCCCTGTGATTTTATAAAGTATAAGAAAATACAAGTTTCCTAATATGTCAAAAAATCCCATATGTGTAGAAATATTAGTTATAAAAATAAAGGAGAGATTTGATGGGTTACAGATTTCATTCCGGCCTGTAGTCTGAAATTAAATTTTTTGGAAAAAAAATATTGATTACCTACACTGATGCATAGCAGGATTAAGAGTGCCTTAGGCAAGCAATTATCCGTTACATTTCTACACTTGCACAGAAAATAAGACATTTCCCCTCAAGTTAAATAATTCCTGCCAAGAAAATTAGGTACTACCTCGTTCACTAAACATCAAACAGAAATATTTGAATTCAAAAATCATAAAGTGTGCAAACAGCATTCAGAACAGGCCAAAACACTGGGTAAGAAAATTGCATCTCTTACCATGGTGGAAATTGACTGATGTTGACCAGAAGAGATGTTTGCATAACAGTTATTTGAGACAGCACATGTCTCAGTAAAACATCCATGACGTGAAACTTTTGTCTGTAAAATCAACTCATCTATAGTCAACTATCAATTACTTCATAAGCAACCCCATGGTCATGCCATCTAAGCAATCAAAATCATATCAGCACTTTTTATGGTAAAAACAATTACTTTCTCACTCAGTGTTCATGGGGTAAATTATTCTTGTTACAGAACATCAAATATCACAGATTTTTACCATTTTATATGAGTGCTGGGGAACCAAATCTCTAGATACTATTTTCTCTACTTTTATGTACTTTCCTTCTTTCAAAGAACCTTGGGCAGGGTACATTGATTGGAAAGAAATAGCCATGTTGGCCTATCATAGCAAAATAAAATTGAAATACAGTGGCTCCTTAAAGGCTAACAACATTTATTTCAATATCATCTCTTGTGATTCTCAGACCACCTCTTTAGAGAAACATGTGAATGGGAAATTGTATTGAGAAATCTTATGGGAAGGCTTGGTATCTATGTATCGAGTCGTCATAGTTTATACGCAGAACAACTTCATGCTTGGCAACTCCAGACATGGCAAGTTATTGACTTCCAGAAGGTGAGTGGAGATTAAAAATCCAATATATTCTGAGTGGAGATTAAAAAGCCAATCTATTATGTGCGTGTCCAACTTTCCATGCACTACAGAACACTAGATCCAGAATATCTCTTCTTAAACAGAAGCTTTCCTATGCATATAGACCAAGGACTGCTCTATATCCTCCCCTTTAAGAAAGGTTTGTTTATAAAACAAGGCAGATCTTGGGGGTCATATTGAAAGTACCTAGCTCTTCAAACTGTGGCACTGAATTTGAAGGGCAGGTTTATTTAGAGCTTTGAAGACAATTGGTTCAATAGAAGACTCATGCCACACACACACGCACGCACATACACACACACACACACACTGTTGTAGACCAGAAATGCAGCCCCCACATGCTTTCCTGGGCAATAGGGCTACCCTAGTTATGTCTCAAGGAGCAAGATTTGATGCAGTAAAAAAACCCCTCTCCTGCCCACAGAAATCTTTGAAGAACTGCAAACCAGTGATCTAAACTGGAAGATCTACACAACAGAGAAGTCATTGTAAAATCAACCCCTATTAGCAAATGTGAAGTAGATAAGTTGAATTTTCTAAATGGCATTCTTGCTTTCCCTGTTGGGAAAATCAATGAGAAAAATTACTTTATTTACTTAGGAAGGGTAGCAGATTCAAACAGAAATTCTCTCCAAGTAGCATTCCTGCGAGAATACTGTAGCCTGTGTTGATTCAGTGGTTAACTGATTGTTGATAAGGCCCTTGGACCCGTATTTTGTTTTGTTTTGCTTCGGATACTGAACACATGAAAACCAGAAAAATAACTTCATCCATAGTCCAGAATGACTAACATCTATTTTAATTCAAATCCATTCACTTTATTTTGCTCCAGTTTATTAGTAGGAATGCTTACACTATTAAGTATTTTATTGTATCACAGTTTACTATTATTACATATTAAATATGAGTAATGTGCAATAAACATTTCTTTCATTTCTCTCTGATGATACAAAACTAATTGGAGAAAAAATCACTCTTATCCACCTGTATTTCCAGAAACCACCTGAGCAAATCTGGATATAAAAAACTGTTCAAAACCAAGGCATCTACAGTTTTATTTTTCTCTGGAGGTTTAACAGAAAAGAATAAAGCTATTGTACCTCTTAGCATAAAGCATCAAAATGGATGCTGCTGTTATATTATTCATTGCAACCTTTACAGGAAATGAATGGACATTTCCAATAACTAATAGACAAAATGACAGATTTGTGGACCACAATATAATTGTTGCAAATGAGAATTGTAGTTATCATTTCCTGATACTCCTTCACACAATCAGATCCAGTCAGTCTGGCCAAGTCATCAACCAGAGTAAATTAGGTGCAGCTCTGCTTGAATTCAGAACAGCTTTGAACATTTGTAATGGCCTACAGTCCTAAGAGTTTAACTTCTTCAGCATCAAATACATTTAGATCCTACTTATCATGGAGGCAATAAATCTACGCCTAGGTTAATACTTCAAACAGCAGGGGATAGCTTGCTTGAATGAACCCACCTGTAACTTAAGTCCTTCCAATCTAGTGTCTAGCCCTCTGGAACAGCAAAGAGCAAATCTTTGTCTTCTTCCTTTCAGGTAGCTGACGAGAGCAATCATGTGTCCACTTAGACTTCTCTAAGCTTAACATACTCAGTTCCGATTTTTCCTCATGGGATTTGTTTTCCAATCCCCTGTAACTAGATTTATGCTCACAGTTTAGGAGTTCAGATTATGAAGGACATCTACAACACCCCCCCCCCCCCGCATAAGATTTTTAAATTACAATTTTTGATAATGCTGTGGCTGTGGGAACTCTTAATTTGAAGAAGAGGAAGGGTTTGGATTTATACCCCACCTTTCTCTTCTGTAAGAAGACTACAAACTCCTTTCCCTTTCTCTCCCTACAATAGATATCTTGTGAGGTAGGTGGGACTGAGAGGGTTCTGAAAGAACTGTGACTAGCCCAAGGTCACTCAGAAGGAATGTAGGAGTGGGTTCACCAACAAGAGTCCATTGTTTCACCCACAAGAGTCCACCGCTCATGTGACAGAGTGGAAAATCAAAGCCAGTTCTCCAGATTAGAGTCCACCTGCTCTTAACCACTGCCTCTCTACATAATTTTCAGCCTCAGTAAGTCGTCAGCTAGCTAGGCCCCCAGTCATCTTCACTGCTTTCTTCTGAATAGGTTCCAATTCATCTGTATCTCCATTTGAGTACTCTAGATGAGGTCTGACCAGGGCTGGATCTTGGGTAGGGGGCAGGGAGGGGATCAGATTCTCTGGGTACTGGGCAGCAAGTGGGTAGCAGCAAGAGGAGGTTGGGGAGGCTCAATTGCACAGAAGAGATGGCTCATTCTGCAGTGTGTGCGGCTGTTCCCTGAATAGGCTGGTGCTAGGAGGTAGGGGAGGGTCAATTGCATAGCAGATATGGCTCATTTTGCATCACACTTCCATTTTTTAAAAGTCCCCACCTCGCAGCTGCGTAGACATGTGGGGTCACAGGGATGTCTCATGACATTGCAAGACGTCAGCATGGCTGTGGGGGTCCATGCCTGCCTGCCCGTGTAGCTATGTAGCGGAGGGAAGTGATTTTTTTCAAAAAGATGCTCCTCTGTGTGAAGGCATGACGACAACTTGCATTGCTTTCGCGGGCTCTGTTCGCTGTCTATATGGAGACATGCAAATGCGAAAACAGGAGAGCGGGTTACTTTATCCCAACTGCAACCCTATCCCAAATGCTACCCATTCTGCCTGCGCTGTGTGGAAGGGGCCAGAAACTTTCCCATTCTTAGTTGGATTGGTTCAGATTGTCTTTGAATTCTCTTCCTCCTCCTCCTCCTGACAGTCACTCTCTTCTATAATTTTTTTCTCCCTACAGAGCTTCTAGATAGAGCAAAAATAATTAGACAGATAGATTAGATTTAAGCCCTATTTCAATTCCATCTTGATATTTATGAGACTGTCATTTTGATACTACATTCATTATTTAATTTTGATACTGCATTCATTCATTCTTTTGATACTACATTCATTCTTTCTTATTTTAACATCCTTTTTGCTTTATTGTGTCATCGCAAAGACTTGAAGTGGGCAGTAGTAATTTAAAACATATGTGTTGACATTTATTTGTCATTTCAACATTTTAGGATGCCAGTGAGCTTTTTTTTATATAAAAAAAATCTGACATTTACAAGAAGATACGATGAACTACCAAATGCCTTTGGCAAATAGTTGAATTTCATTCTTAGTCCCCTCATTTGTTAGTAAAATTGACATTTTGCCAGGACATTTTAGTGAACATCCAAAATAGATCCTGTGCCTCTATTATTTTTTTTAATTTACTAGTGGCTCTTAAGACCTTCCTGGAGTCTTCAACAAATGATGTGATTTCATCATCTGTGTCTGCAGTACAATGCTAACACGCTTCTTCGTTTTGATGGTAATTATGTACATTTCCTTTCAGCTTCTCATCCTCAGCAGTGGTATTCCATGGCATTGTATTTAAAGCTTCATGTTGATGTCTGTACATTAGTAGCTTTCCTTTTCTGAGGTAAGACTTATTTTCCTTTCAGAAGACTCAAACTTTTGAGGCAGGATTTTAAAAAGATAAACAGTAGTGTGTTATTTTTTTCCTCTTGATCCAGCTGTTGACAGAAGTAATTTGTAAGGGCAGTCAGCACAGCCTCCATTCTATAGCTGGACTGAAAGCCAGACTGGAATGGATCAAGGGCTGATGTATCTTTCAGGAATACCTGAAGCTGCTCAGTCACTGTTCTTTCAACTACTTTGGTCAGAAAAGGTGAAACTGCACAATAGTTGCCTAAATCAGTTGGGTTTAGGGATTTTTTTTCAGCAGGGGTGTTATTCCCTGAATAATTTCAGGGAAATTTGTAACCTATCAGTCAGGAGGAACATGGATCCAGGAGGCAAACAGTTGGCTTCACTGTAGCCAAGATCCTGCTGATAGCTGTCCCTGAGAGATGATTGAAGTGACAAGGAGCCTCCAGTTCACTTATTGTATCAAGAATCTGTGTGCTGAGTGGGTGTGCAATGCATTGGGTTTTTAAGCAGTTATGCTTTCTATAGGTGGTAAACTCTGAACCTGGAGGCCAGGTCTATCACCCATTATTTTCAGCATGTCTGCAGCATACCAGCCATTTAAACTTTAAAGGGCAATCATTTTCTATGGGCAATAGGCCTGGCCTCTGGTCTCTAGAGAATGGGTCCTCCATCCATAGAAAATAATGACTTTTTAAAGTTTAAAGGGCCAATGCACCATTGACCGGTAAAAGGCTGAGATGTGCCTTCCCCCACTTCTTCTATCTAAAGTGGAGGCATGTCAAACATTATTTATTTATTTATTTATTTATTTATTTATTCATTCATTCATTCATTCATTCATTCATTTGCCTTTTGGTAGGGGGGAGAGGCATGTATTCATAGTCAGTTTATGAGATGTTCAAAGTGGTTTGTATTGCCTACTTCTCCACAGTGACCCTAGTATTCCATCACGGTCTCCCATCCAAACACTAACCAAGGCCAATCCTTTTTAGCATCTGAGATTGAATTCCAGATTGAATGAGATTGGGCTAATCTGGGTATCCAGGTGAGAGGTAAGAAATGCTATGGCAGCTTGTAACTTATTAAAGAAAGCCATGAGTGTTAAAAATAAAGCTAAAAGACACAAGCAATAAAACAGAAGCATTAAACACAACCATTAAAAATCCATTAAAGCACAAACATTAAAATACAGGTCAATGTCATCAAAGCATGGTCAATAAAGAATAGTTCAGTGCTATTTAAAGCAAGCCAGGATATAGCAACCATATAAATTTTATACTGAACAATTTAGAATTATGGTGATAAAATAACCTTGGGGCATAAGCAGACCATAAACTTTAAAAGGTTAAAATCACATAGTTAAAAGCTTTGGTGAAAATATTTTTTTCTACCAGGAAGCCTTAAAAAAAAGTAAGGTAGGCACCAGGTGAATCTCAGAAAGGAGGACATTCCAAGGCACCATCACTGGACAAAGCCTTTTTTCTGGAGGTGGGAGCTCAGAGACCAAGGCCACAGACTTTACCTGGTGGGCTAGAAAATATGGGAAGAGCTGGCCTTGCAATTAACATGTTAATTTTAACATTTTAACATTTTAAAAAGGGCATGATTATCATTTGTACTAAACTGTAAATATTGTTCCAATATTTATTAAATAAGAATTCTTCCTAACACATCTTTCAAAAATAATGGCACTCTTGACATTTAATGTCAGTGACAATTGTGCCCTTTCTGATTTTCCAATATAGAATTAAAATGATAACATTTTTGTATTGTACACATTCCTCAGTGCTTCCTGTTCAGGGTGTGGCCGCCCAAGAAAATTTTAGTAATGGTTTTGGATCTGGAATTTTGGTGAACAGTTTCATTATTATTTCTTATTTTGGGATTGGACAATACCAGTTTTGGATTCAAATCCAATTTTATTTACAGGTTAAGGAGTTTTGGGATCCTGATTTTCAGTGGAAAAACTAATTTGAGAGTCTGATGCAGCAGTTTTTAAAGATAATGGCACAGCAAACATCCTTTCTTGTTGTGATTCATTGTTTCCTTTCACAAAATAAGGAAGGCATCCATTGCAGAAAACTCCCTTTTCCAATAATTGCAATCTTTGAAAAGAGTTTGAATTAAAAAACATGCAGCACATGTTAGTGTGATTGAATGTTATGAATCAATTATCCAATTGCTTGAAACACATTTCTTCATGATTGGCATTCATTATAGAGATACACTGATTATTAGCTACTACTTAAGGAGTTCCTGGTAGCAGGTTTCCTCTTATTCCTCTGAAAATGCCATCCAGTTCTGAGGAGCAGTCTTAAAAATTCCTTCTCTGGGACCTAGTCCTACTGTTGATTATTTGGGAGCACTCCTGATCACCTGCAAGGATTTAGTTGGAAAGGGGAATGATGTTGCCTGGGAAACTTGGAGAATCTAAGAAAAACAAGAACCTGCTGCTGACAATGGTAAGCATCCAAACATGAAAAACAATGTGGATTTTTGAGCAGGTGATCCTAGACTCACACGAGCAACAGCAGCAACCTCTTGAGTCCCGCCGGGAAAGAAGCAGTGGAGGCAACAATGAGATTGTCTCCAGCAGAGGTGGCCCAGACAATGGACAGGATCTCTCCAGTGGCAGTGGCAGCCAGACATGAACTGATGATGCCAGTACCAGGCACTTCTGAGTGAATTCCATCCCTACCAATAGCCAGGAGTCCACTAACAACAGCAACCCCCAGACTGGAATGATCCCAATGGAAATGGGATTCAGCCAGAATGGGAGAATTGCCTTGTCTGGCTGATCCCCTAGTCCAGCAAGGGATGGAAGGGAGAAGGCATGCTTTCTTCCACAAGGCATAATTGTCTGTAGGGTGACCTGGAAAGCAGGCTGCAGGTGATCCAGCAGGATGGAGAGTGGTTTTATGGGGTTGGGGTTTGAGAATCTCATTTATGGTGGACTGAGCAGCAGGCTGAAGAGGAATGGTGGATCAAGCTCTAAGATGAAGAACATAGCAGTACTACAAAGAGACAGGAACAAGATGATGCAACCCTTTCTCTTCCTATGCTGGGAGAACTGGACAAGATGGCAGTGGGTGAGGCCAATAGTTTGAACTAGTGGGAGCACTACACTACTGCCCCCAAGTACACAACATTATTAAGTGCCACTCAATGTATTAATTTGTTATAATATTTATATGCTACTTTTCCCATTGACTTCTGTAACATAAGGCACTTCACACTCATACACACAGACACAAAACCTTGATCTGCAATTAACGTACATTTTTAAAAAAATTAAGAACACAACTTTCCCTCAAATTATTAGTTTTTTTTATGAAGTTAACAACATAAATGCACTTCAAAATGTCAAGTTTATATTTCTCATGGAAGGTGAACAGCATGGGGTCCTCTATACCTCTCTGGCATGCCTAAATGCCACAGTTGCCACCTCAAAAGAGAGGTCCTGAGCTGTGGCTGAATGGGTAAAGAGAAGACTCAACCAGGAGGATGTTCTGATGTGGCAAACAGACTCATAATAATGAAAAAGGTAAAAATAGGACATAAAAAATATTCCAAGCAAGGCAGATTAACTTGTGTGTTTGTGATAAATGCAAACAATAAAACAGATCTCATGCATATATTCAATGAGACCCTTGGGCCGGATGGCCATCAGCTAACTTCATCTTAAGATTTGATTCTTATTAGCTGTATACTACTTAAAAAAAAGAGAAATCTAGGATTAATGAGATTGTAGCTTGAATCCTACACATAAATGCCTTGGTGTGTTTCTGAAAAGCCCACTGTTTGTCCAATGAAAGCCATTGATCTGGGGCAAAAGGAAGTTTTTGTGGAAGAGGAAGTGTACTGCACCTCAGAGACATTCTAGTGAGCACAAAACTCATTTATGATGTCCAAACCATTATGTGGAGTTGGTGGCAAAACCACCTTGGCTTGCTGGCTGGAAATTATTGCAAGCGAGGAGAAGGGACTGCTTAAAATATCAACTGCCCCATTTGTCTCTAAAGTTCAGAATGCCCCCCCCCCAGATTTATAAAGAATCTGACTCCCATCAAGAATTATTGTACTAGATAATGGGAATGTTGTATGAACTATTGGGAATGTTGTATGAATTATTGTATTAGATAATGGGAATGTTGTATGAACTATAGTATTCTATAGTTTTTTTCCAGAATTTCTGTTGTTTTCAATAGAAACTGCATTTCTATTTCATCAACAATCATACTCAATCATACAATCATAAACAATCATACTCAAATTAAATATGTCTTGCAAGAGCTAAAATCCTATTTTCTTTGATTTAAGTGGATTTTAGAACACAAACTAAGAAAATAACTAAGAATAACTAAACATTAATATAAGTAAACATTAGTATCCCTGACTTTGAGATGTAAGTACTATGGCTACATTTACACCTATGAGAGCTTATGGATGTGAAACTTCTCTCAGTAGCCCACTGTGACTCTCTCCCATTAGCTGATGCAGGTGGGTCAGGGGAGAATCTTGGACAAAATGCCATTGATACAGGAAGCAGTACTGAAGGCAGAGGCAGAGCTGCAAAGGGAACATCTGGGGCAGCTTGCCCTGGGCACCAGCATTGCAGACACATGTTGGGGCGGGGGGTGTCAGGGTTGAGGTGAGACATGTCAGGGCACTTCAGGGGCAGGGGCAGGAGGGGGTGTGCAGGCAGTTCGTGTCCTAGGTGCAGTTTCCCCTCCCTTCATCACAGACTGAGGGCCAAAGTACATGCTAGGGCGAACTTGTGTTCAAATGGTGGCTACCAATTTTAGAGAAAAAATTACCAATTTTTAAATTGCTACAAGGTTTATGCAATGCAGCAGCAACAAATGATCTTGTTGCCCCTGTGCCTGTTAAAGTGCCAAAACATCTATGTGTTTTTTTGGGGGGGGGGCTATTTCAGCACTTTCAAAGGTACAGAGAGGAGAAACAAAATGTGTACCATAATATGCAATTTGATTCTGAGGAGATGCTTCTGCAATGGCAGTTCGTTGGATCCAACCATATAAAAGAAAACTAGATTTCCCAGTTTTAGTAACATGGTAAGCTACTATGCTGATTTTTGGTTGTCATTTTTATGTTAAGTGGCAGAAAAATCACTCAGAAGTACAATCTTAAACCTGGAATTTGAAATGTCAACTGTAGGCATGAAGGAGACTGATATTAAAGGAATTCTTCTTGGTTCACCATATTTAGGCAATTATATAAATTAATATAGTGAAATGATATCAGAGAAAAAACAAGAGACTTTCACACTGGGCCAGTAGATTTATCTTTGGTTGTTAAAAGCTGATGATTCAGACAAAACTAACTCATCTGATCATCCAACAATTTTTTGAAGTTTACAGATTATTCTGTGTTAACAGTGGAAGCTTGGGATGCTAAGGTTTCCCATTTCTAATTAGTCAGCAAAGCTACTGTTTTGGGATGAAAGAATGAACTTCATGCTTTTATATTATGAATCCTATGAAAGTCAGCAAAATATTGTTCATTGTGCAGTGTCTAGGGATGTCTGCATTATGAAATGAGTTTCATTCACCTCAGTTCTTTGGTCAATGAAATGTCTAAATTCCTGGTGGCTCCCAGCTGTGTATTGTCACATAGGGAGACCATGTTTGTTTAACATTACTGTGTATAAGCCAATGTTTCTAGGAACATGATAACTGCACATGTGACCACTGTGATGTGAAAGATTATGAAAGCTTAAAAAATGATTATGGAAGCTTGAAAAAAATAACACGAGGAGTGACCATGCACAGAAACCATAATATAACAAAACTGATAGTTTCCCCTGTAAGATAAGCAAATATCAGCAAAGGAAGTTTTCATACTAGCCAATATCTAAGCATCGAAGTGATTTTAAAAGAGCCCTTCGGGGGTAGGCAGTATAGCAAATATAAACTATAAGTAAGTAAGTAAGTAAGTAAGTAAGTAAGTAAGTAAGTAAGTAAGTAAGTAAGTAAGTAAGTAAGTAAGTAAGTAAGTAACTAAAAGCACAAATATAATGCCTAGTTGAAATGTCAACTCTAGAAAAGGGTATGATTAGGTATGGTAAATCAGTAAATCCAAATTACATCCCCCACAAAATCCATATCAGCTTTCTGAGGGGGAGTTAACCTTTAAAAAATCCCAGACTATTTGGCAGAGCTCCTATCTCTGCAAGCAACCCCCCAAGCTCTGCAAACAACCCCCCTCTAATTTATGAAGCTTGGCAAATGTGTGTGTGTGTGTGTGTGTGGGGGGGGGTTCTTGAATTTTGTTGATTCAGTTTTTAAAAATTGTAAATTATCAGAAAAGCTGGAAAAGATTATATAGTATATTGGCTTTTTTTGGCTTTTCAAATAATTTTTTGGTCTTTTAAAGCCAAAACCAAAAAATGCTGGAACAGTTGATCACCCCAGGTGCAACTCAAAATGCGCAGTGTTTGGATATGGTGAACATAATTGTAAGAATTAGCCAAAACAATATTAAAAGTGCAGTAAATTCTTTGTAGCTGCATTTTGGAAAACCTTGTAGCTATCAGGAGACTCCATATGATGCCACAGATTTAAAAAAATTAGATAGGGCTTATGTTTACTGAAATTGGCACAAATTGTAGGCTTGCACACAGAAAACAAAGTATGGAGAGTTTCTAGGCCAGGGAGACCATAATGTGAAATGCACTGCAATCCTATTCAGTTACTCCAGTCTAAATCCATTTAAATGGTTTAACTCTGATAGGCCTGCACTGGTAGAATATTGACAACTGAGATTATGTCAGCTGCTAGGTAACTGCAGTTGTGTGGGGAATTGTGTGAATGAGGTAAGGTCAGAACTTTCTAGTTAGATAAGTTTCTTTCCTGTTAAGCAAAACACATGACATGTCTACACCTTAGGCAAAATAATAACATATAAAAATAAGCAAAATCCTGGGGCTCAGGAGTCTTGCTGGATTGACCTTGTATTATGACAGACTGCACTGCTGTGTCCTAACACAAGTCAATTTTCTAATGTAAGAATTAAAGGCTGCGTTACTCAATATATCTCTAAAATTATCTCATTATCATAACACTGGAAAATAGAACATTGATCCATCCACATACTAATTTAAGGGTTCCAGTTTTATGGTCTTGTTCAGATAATTTATTGAAAGTCCCCCCTCCCTTCTAATTTATGAAACAAACAATTGTATAGTGTAGTCGGCATAGGAACAATCTGGAAATGAACAAGAGCATCCCGTTCAAAACCTCTCTTTACATGCACCCAAGGGTTTCCGGTTTCTACTTTTATTCACTCATTTAAATGTTAGTACCCTGATTTTCTCCCATTTTGGGGACACAAAGTGGCTTTCAAATTTTAGTTGCACCTGTTTTCCATGTCATGTCACTAAATTTGATAAAATTGGTAAAGTTTCATATGGGAAACATGCAGCTATGTTAAATCACTCCCAAATATTTACTGGCATACTTGTATTTGCTCATTAGGTATTAAGCTTATTACTTTCCCTGCAGAGCTCCGCAGGGAGGCATGCCCATTCTGTCCTTTGACCCCTGGGGATAGAAAGGCAGCATGAGCATGTCTCCCTATCCTTGCAGAGCTCCGCAGGGAGAAAAGGTAAGAGTGGGGAAAAATGGCCCCACAGTGCCAGCAGGGAAACGCTGTTTCCCCAAAGCCTCGCTCATTGAGCAAAGTAGGGAAGCGCTGTTTGCACCCCGGTGGGTGGGGGGGGGAGGGGGGAAAAGCATGGTGCTGCCTCATTGTGGAGGTAGCAGTCATGTTAACAGCATCCCTGGAATGATGTTTTAACCATTCCAGGGGTGCTGTTTTGGGCCTATGCAGACTTCGTGTTAATCTTGGCCATCTCTCATGCTGCTTAAGCCCCAACTGAAGTGCAACAGAAAATGGGTGTTACTCTTGCCAAATTCCTGGTTCCTTCCAGGAATTCAACATAATCAGTTTTTTCCCCATATTGCTACAATACCATTCTTTATTTTCTGATAGTGGCACAGTTCATCTGGCATATACATTCTTTGCCATCAAATTACAGCTGACTCATAGTGATCGTATGGGGTTTTCAGGGCAAGTGATGTTCAGAGGTTGTTTACCTCTGGTAGTGACCCTGGACTTCTTTGGTGGTCTTTCATCCAAATGCTAACCAAGGCTGGCCCTGTTTAACTACCAAGATCTGATGAGATTGGATAAGCCTGGGGTATCCAGGTCGGGGCAAACACATATATACTGGAATTTATACAAGTGTTTAATATAAATGTAGAGACATTCTTCTTACACAGTGCATTTATTGTAGCTTAACCCCTCTTTAATGCCATACCATAAAATAGCACAAAGCTGATGTGGTTGCAACACATATATAGTAACTTTTCACTAGCACAGTAGGAGCATCTGTGAATTCAGTTTCAATGTTCTGGCCAAGCATAAAATGTGAATCTGTGAAACATTTAAAAGGCAAGACCTAGAGAGTTTCATTAAGAATCCATTGCAAACTCCAAGTGACACCTCATGTATTTGAACATGATTTGTGAGCTGGGTGTTAGAGAAGTGTAAAATTATTCCATAAATTATCTATGAAAGTGGTAAAATGTATGACTCTTCTGCTCTCGTTTATTTTTAGACCCTCAAATGTACAACAGAGAAATGATTCTTGAGCATCAGAATGCTGACAATAATGCAAAAATAAAACAATGGATTAAAATAAGTTTAAATCATGCTTGAAGCCTGAATCTCCAGGGGTTGGGAAAAGAACAAACAAATAGGGTTCGATTAATCATTATGCTAAGTATGCTATATTATACAACCCTAGTTCAATTAGGATGCCTGCCATACTTTTATTAGATAGGAGGTCTCCAGTTCTGGGAGTATTGGCTTATTCTTTGAATTTGCCAGTGTTTGAATTTCCATATATCTCAGAACATGACTGCATACTCATAAATCAGATGAAAAAAGGACTGCTGCAAGTTTGGAGTGACATCTTAAATACACTTCACCTGTGCAGGCTGGGAAGCAGACTCATATATGTCACTCAAATAGCGTGGATAATTTCAGGCATGGTGAAAAAAGGGGGTTCCATTGCAATGTGATGTCTTGCTGAAAAAAAAATCAAAACACTGAGATTCATGACACTACATGGACTGAAGTCAGTGCATATAGATAAAGAGCACGTATTAGTTCACTAGCCACATCTTTCTACCCATGCATAACCAACAAGTCGTGAACATGGAGTGTAAGCATGTAGCAAATGCACATGTGTTGATTCCCTTCCTATCTTTGGGAACATTTAAAAAGCAGTGTTATGTCACAGGGAGGGATCCGACATTTTACACTTGCTGCAATTTTAATCAATTCTACCATTATGCTGAAGATAACCATAGTGGACAGGTTCATAAGAGGGTAAGTGGTCTTTCACATATGTTGGTCCCAAGCCATATAGGACTTTGAAGGTCAACCCTTTGAATTGTGCCTGGAAACAAATTGAAGCCAGTGTAGCCATTGCAAGAAATAGAGTGATATTCCTTTGGTATTTTTGTGGTTTTTTGCATTTTAGCCTGCAGGGGGTGCATTTTTAAAGCTAGTGGCACCAGCATTTTAGGGTATCATCCAGAGACTGTTCTGATGATACCACAAGAGTTTGGTTTAGGGCGGCCAACATTATGGACCCCCAAAGAGGGTGCCCCATCCCCCATTGTTTCCAGTGAGAGTTAACAGGAGATGGGGGCTACCCCTTTGAGGATCCATAACTTTGTCCCCCCTGAACCAAACTTCACCAAGCTCAGGTGATATCATCAGGACAGTCTCCAGATGAGACCCTGAAGTTTTGGTGCCACTAGCTATAAAAAGACACCCCTGACAGGCACCTCACAAATTTGCCCAGATTCTCTGTTTTGCAGTGCCTTGGCTCCATTGTAGCTAATGGGGAGTGTGTAAGCAGGCTGCACATTTGTGAAGATAGAGGCACCAGACTTTCAAGGTGGTTCCAGGAGGCCCTCTTGGAAATAGCACCCAGGCTTGGTGAACTTTGTTTCCGGTGGTTCAATTTTATGGGTCCCCAAAAGGGTTAGGGTTAGGGTTAGGTTATCAGGTTCACCTTCAACTGGGTGCCCACAGCATTTGCCCCTTCCAAGCAAACTTTAGCAAATTTGGCTGGTTCCTTTCAGAAGACTCACACCAGCAGTCCTGCAGGAAATAAGTGCCCCTACCCAGAACAAGACCTCCACCACAGTGCCCCCCATTGAAACCTCTACCACAGAGCCAGCTGGGTGTAACAGCAAGCCCCATTGAAGGGAAAAGTTATTTTAATCTCAATCATGACAATCATATCAAATTTCCCATTCTTGTTGATTCAACTTGAAATTCCTCATTTCAGTTTTCCTTTGCACATGTTCAACTTGTACCCATGAGTTTTAATTTTCATACTATTCACACTGTTTCACACTGTTTTCTGCTTTTTTCCTCTCAAGTAATTCATGATAAAAATATACATTTTTTCAGTATTCTGTGTGCATTGTTACATATGAATGTGTGGCTATATATATATAGAGAGAGAGAGACACTGTTTGGGTGATATACATCAGTCCAGTGACCTTTAGATAATTTTTTACTCAGCTTATGAAGAATATGTTGAAGTTTGAGTTATTTTATTTTCATTTCCTGCTGACACTGGGAAGCCCTTCTGTTTTGACTATGAATTCTCTATTGAGTGACAAAGCTATAAATAATTATTATGGGATGCCACTGAAAACATTGAGATAAATGTCTGAAGTGAATACTGTATGTGAAGTGGGAAAGGAAAGAAAAAAGCATGGAATGGAACAAAAAGATAATTGGACTAGCTCAGGAGAAGAATGGGTGTGAAGAGAAAACTTTGGCTTTTGTGTTTTGTATGTACATGTACTCACATTTTGCAAACAAATATTTTTGGAACTTGCCTTTCTTGAACCCAATCTTGTGAAAATGTCACAACAATCAGAAATGGCTCCCCCCTTTCTGCAACCCAGTTTAAGCAGGAATAGACAGAAGCCTTTTAAAAAAGGACTATCATTTCTGACAACTGTGTGTCCTTGGATAGGACAACTGTACATTTAAAATGCACATAAATTGCATACAAATGGAATATAAATAGCATACACATTATGAAAAAAAGCAAAGTAATAAATACCAGTAATAAAAATGGGCACACTGAAACCATTAGTGAGGACTAGGACTGGGCATCTGAATATAGCCAAACCAAAAATGAACTGAAAAATAAACATGAAAAAAAATCATTTCAGCTTGGGGGGATTTGTTTTGGGCCAAAAGTAAAAATGTGCCATCCAGATGAAGCCAAAAGGCCAATAATGGAAAAAGGCCAAAAAGCATTTCAACTTTTTCAGCTTTGGGCTTTTGCCATGTTCCACTGTAAACAACAGAAAACTCTAATGGAAGATGGGACACTTCTTTTGTGGGAGGTCAATATAATTGGACCCCTAGACCCAAACTTCACCAAACGTTGGTGTTCTTCTAAAGAGAATCAACTGTAGCTATACTGCAAATTTGGTACCTCTACTTTAAAAAAGCCCTTCCCAGAGCCTTGAAAAATTTCCCCATTGACTTTAATGGAGCAGAAAAATTTCCCCATTGACTTTAATGGAGCAGAAAATGTTCTGGGAAAAGCTGAAAAAACGCATTTACTGGTATGGGTATTTGGCTTTTTTCAGTTTTGCTGAAAATTGTTGCCCTACCCTTCACATCCTAGGTAACAAAATGTTTGGGTCCAAGAATCTGGAATCCAAAAGACACCCCCCCCCCCCCCCCCGCAATTGGTACTCAGACCTAGTGAGGATGACATATGGGAGTGCAGGAAGAAAGAGGAAAAAACGTATTTGTTCAGTCCTTATTTCTAAAACTATGTTGGTGAGCCACTATTGTTTGTAGTCTACTTTCTTACAAAGGGAAGAAGAGGACCACTGGACCTCTGAACATGTGGCAAAGAATGAAACTATTTACTTTATTTGTAATCAACTTTTCTTGCTGAGACCCAGGTAAATTATGTTATGAAGTAAGAAAAATATAAGTAATACAATAAAACAGACTGGTTGTGGTGGGTTTTCCGGGCTGTGTGGCCATGTCTGGTGGATCATGTTCCTAACGTTTTGCTTGCATCCCAGGGTGGGGAGCCAATCAGTAAGTGTTTGGGTGGAACTTGTTATGCAAAGATGTGGTTGATAGTATTGTATTGGGTGGAGTCCAAACACAGGATTTGCATTCACCAATACTGCTGCTGCAGGGCATGAAAATGTGAATTACTCCCTGGACTGATAAACTCCACCCACAATACAATACTATCAGCCACCCTGGGACATGGACAATATATATCCCACTAAACTTTCCCTTCTCACTGCCACAGTGTGTATCAGACTTTCCTCTGTGATACACCTCTGAAGATGCCAGCCACAGATGCAGGCAAAACGTTAGGAACAAGATCCACCAGACCATGGCCACACAGCCCGTAAAACCCACCACAACCAGTTGAATCCAACTGTGAAAACCTTTGACAATACATTCAAAACAGAGTTAGACAATGTGACATCCAAATATGTCCTAGACACCATGCTTGATCTAGAATAATCGGCAATTTTCACCAATTTGCCCTTGTCAGTGGTGGGATAGTTTGGTGGGGCAACTCCCAGTGGCAGAACTATTCCCTCCTGACCCTGGGTAAATAGAGGGGAAGTTGGAAGTACTAATTACAGGCCCTCATAACTTCTGGGACAACTTAGACATGATAAAATTGTGTTGGATGTTTTGGGTGAATGCTGGAGCATTGGCCCAACATGATGACATCATTTCAAGCTTAAACTGGAAATGATGTCATTGTGTTGGCAGTAATGTTCACAGGAAGCCTCCAGATGGTTGCCAGTCAGAGGCTGTCAGCACTAAGTCCTGCTGCAGAGCTCCCTCATGTCATTCCTTTGACTCCCTTTTCTCCCATGAGCAACATTTCATGCATGCAGTTAGCTTCCATGGGAGGCTGGAGCCAGAAAAATTCCAATCTGCTGTTGGAAAATTCATTCTGGATCCCATGCATAAACTACAGGCTCAATCCCATCAGGGTCTCAATCCAGACATTCCTGAAATAGTCAAAAGTGCAGACCAGCTATTATTACTGACAAGTAATAGATCATGTAATGGTTGTAGACCCAGCTATCACATTCAGGTCTTGCAGTTGCTCCTTGACACTGATCCCGACATTGGCCCTGGCCAAAAATGTTATCAGTGTTCAGATGTATAGGGAGTCGGTCCTAGATACTCAAACTTTGCATTTATCATAACACAGAATAGTCACATTATCGTTGTAAAGTAAGTGATAAAGTAAACTTCTAAAGTTCTCTCCTAATCACTTCGCATGAGGGAAGGCAGTACAGTATGACTTGATCTTGACAGATCTCAGCAGCTAATCAGGGTCAGTACCTGGATGGGAGAACACCAAAGAAGACAATGGCAAACCACCTCTGCTTCTCATTTTCCTTGAAAGCTGGGGTCTCCAGAAGTTGGTTGCAACTTGATAGCACTTTACACACACACAGTCAATTTAAATATAATATTGATAGTTACCCATATGCATTTAGAAGCATTCATCTCTAATATGTTTCAAACACAAGAACAGAATGGCATTTCTTTCACATTGCAGGTAAACAGTGCAATTTTTAAACTCATTTCAGGAAATATATTAGTCAGTTGCTAATTTTTTGCAGTTCACTGTTGATAATATTAATAGTGAAGCTATAAGAACTTTAGTATTGAACTGTCAAAAATGATTTGTTACCAGATGTTAGCATAATTTGCCAGCTGCCATACTCTAATCATTTATACTTGCTTAAAATATGACACTTAACTTTTGAGGTAAATCAAGACTTATAGCAGTACTGATCTGACATTACAAGAGATGTGAGAGAATCATAAAACAAGTGTACCTTGTGTCTGAGCATTTTGGATGGTCAGGTTGAAAAATAATGAAATACAATGGAAGATACAACTCCACTCCACTCCACCACCAAAGAGCACTCAGCGTTTCATTATTATTAGAAGAAGAGAGTTTGGATTTATATCCCACACTTTCTCTCTTGTAAAGAGACTCAAATGACTTAAAGACTTTTTTCCTTTCCTCTCCCCACAACAGACACAACAGACACCTTGTGAGGTAGGTGAGATTCAGACAGTTCAGAAAGAACTGTGACTTGCCCAAGGTGAGCAGTGGCATACCACTATAAAACAATGCCCATCCCCCAACCAAACTCCCCCGTTGAACTCCCCTGCCACTGCCCCCACTACCATGCCGCCGCCCCCTAAAAAACCCAACAAAACTTTTCCTCCTCCTTTTCCTTTTCTGAGTGGCTGCCCTGGCCTTTTGTGGTGGTACACCACTGGCTCCTTGAGCAGAGCCAGACTCATTGCAAGGGCACCAAGGGAAGCCTCTCTGCAACCCTCCTACACTTTGACCCTCAGAAGTCACCTGAATGGCCTTTTTTATCTTGTTCTCTTGGCTGCAACTGGGCTTTCTGGCTGGGGTGCTAAGGGTGAAGGGGCAGGGGGAGAGGAGAGGAGAAGAGAAGAGAAAAGAGAAAACTCTGCTTTAAAAGGGAGGGGGTCCTTTGGAGGAATAAGTGATTGAATGTAGATCTTGCTGTGCAAGGCCTCTGGTGAAGGTGATGGCCAGCATGTTTCAGACATCTGACCCAGGCAAATGGTGCCTGGTCAAATAACACCCTGCCCCCTCCCCAAGATATGCCAATTAAGATCACCCAACAGACTTCATGTGTAACAGTGGGGAAACAAATGCAGTTTACCAGATAACAGTCCACTGTTCAGGTGGAGGAGTGGGGAATCAAACTTAGTTCTCCAGATTAGAGTCCACTGCTCTTAACCACTACACCATGCTGGCACTGTTAGGACATGTCAGTTCATTAAGCAATTCTATCTAAAGCTGTTCAGCATTATCAGTAAAGTTTCAATGACTAGATTTATAATCGGTAAGTTAAAAGATAGTATACCTTCAGGAACAATACAGTATGTGTTGTTTTACACTGTCAGCTTGCACAACTTCTTAAATAATAAACTAATCAATAATATTGCAAGTCACAACCCAACCTAAGTCAAGGCTATGTAAAGATAAAATGGAATAGCTCAGTTCTATGCACGCTGTTCTGGCCTCCATAGGGGAAAGACAGAAAACAAAATAAATAAACAGTGGTTGCACAGGACACAACCAAGCAAGCTGGGAGAGAATGGAATCTGTGTGAAATCTTACATGATGAAGATATGGCATAATTTTACTATTTGTGCTGCTCAGCTCAAATTTGAGAATTTGGCAGTAGTTGCTGTATTAAGGACAATCATGAACAAAATGGTTGCACTATTTCCCACTTGCCTTGTTGACTTCCTGCCATACATTTGGCAATAGAAAAAAAAGCTTGATAGTAGACTCCCCACCCCCATCCTCTATCCTCAGTTATTTGAGGAGAAGATAAGAATAGGGAGGGAGATGGTGTTGATATTGGTGATCTAGGAATTTCCCTGTCTCTATGAATATTAGCTGAAATGACTGTCACACCAAGCTGAGATTCCACCTTCCCCGGGCACCACCACAACAGTCACCTGGCATTTGCTGACACAGGACCTGGAACCCTACTTGCCAAGTGTATGATGAATGATAATTCTGCAGGATAATCAAAAGGGGAGTGGAAAGATGACCCTTACCAGAACTGATCAGGAGATTGCCATGGAAACTGTGCAAACATGTTGTTGATTGAAAGGTCACTCCTAATGAAATCAGTAGTGTACACCTGAGAATTGCTAGCCATCAACATAAATATACCTGCACAGTGCTGAATGAGACGCTCCCTGCTCCATTACTGACTACTGATTAGCTCTGGTATTTTCCTTTGGATGTTCCTCAACATCAGTTGGTGAATCTTCTAGTGAACCATCTCAGTGGCTCCCACAGTATACTTACTGAAAACCCCTTTTGTAATAAGAAAAATGGTCAACTGGCTGAATGAGGTTTGTTTACAGCTCCTTTGGTCTGGACTAATCTCAGCTCCTATTTTCCCTATGGTTCACTCTCTGGCCTGACATCTCCCTCTCAGCTCCCTGAACCAGTTTTGTGTCCAACAAACTGGGATTTAAGGTTCTGCTCCTTTTTTTCAGCAATCTCAGTTGCATTGTGACTCATAGGCTGCTTCCGCAAGGCCATGCTGGGGGGTGCGTCGCCATGTACGATGCCGACACCCCCCCCCCGGATTGTTTGCACAGGGCAGGGAAGACGGCACAGTGCTGTGCCGTCGCCCGATCAACGTATCTTCCCTGCGACCTTCCGGAGCGTTGCCCAGGTCAGGGGACACGCCCCCCTGCCCTGTGCGACTGCTCTGGAGTCGCAGGGCAGGGGGGCGTGTCCCCAGGCCCGGGCGACGCGCTGGAAGGTCGCAGGGAAGGTATGTCGATCGGGAAAGGGGGGAATGGCGCCTTCCAGCCGCTGGAAAATGGTGGCTTCGCGCCGCTGGGGGGGGGGAGTGAGGACGGTGCGGCTGCGATGCAGCTGCGCCCCCCATGCGAACAGCTCCCTAGGGACAGCGTTTTTGCCGTCTCTAGGGAGCTGTAAATGGCCTGTGTGGAAAGGGCCATAGTTTTGAGAACCCTTAATTTCACCTGTTTAAGTCCATGATTAATATGATTTTTAAAATAACCAGTTTGTCCCCAAACTCCCGCATACCAGTCTATGAAACACATGGATATCTGTCCCATTTCCAGAATTCACATGGCCTACATGGTTTTCCCTTCTTTCATGTTGTGTTCATAAAACTCTGTAAAATAGGTTAGGCTGAGAGACAGATGGAGGGAGAAGTGTGATTTATAACTGACTGGAAATTTGAACCTGGGTCTTCCCAGCCCTAGTTCAACACTTTAACCATAATACCATACTGGACAGAACTATGAATGACCAACCCAGAGCAACCACACGACTAAGGATTTGAATTTCTGATACAGCATAGTCACTGCCTGAAGGTGTCACTTTCATGCTACAAGATTCCTATTAATACTACACAGTGATTGAATATTTAGCCCAGAAGGTCTCAGCAGCTCATCTGAGTTGAGAACCCCAAACTCTATTAAAACCTAATCCAAAATTCATTTTTGTATCGGGGGAAAAAAGAGATTAACAGGCTGTGATCCTCAAACCACAAGTACCGCCAAATCCCTGTTGGAAGTCAACAGCATTTCCATCTGTGAACATTGCCCTTTGAGGCTGGCAGCCTAAACTGAGAGGCAGACTTCACAGAAAGAGGTTAAGCTTAGTAAGGAACATCTTGGCTGTACTGCTGATCAGGTTAGCGAAGCATTTTCTTTTCTCCGCAGTATGTTGCTCTTGTTCGTGTATTAACCCCATGGTGATAACAGTCAGCAAATTATTTGAAAACGTCATGCTGGGAGATTTGAACCAGCAGTGACAAGTCGTTTAAAAATGTGTAGAACAAGTTAGAATACTACAATGGGGGCGATTTTCCAGTCAAGGCTACATGGAGTTTATTACTGTCTGCGATTCTCAGATAGTCAGCACCAGAGGATGAGCCAGTGTGCTTGTAAAAAAATTGTTAGGTATGAGCAAATCCTGATATGTATATTTCAGTGCACTTTCTTTGCTCCCCCCCTTGTGCCTGTGAACAGTTGAAGGAAATGTTGTTTATTGGCATGAACAGCAAACTAGTCTAACTACATTTTTAATGGCAATCCATTTCTAAATTTCCAAAGTGCTTTCCCCACGTGTAGTACATGGATATTACTACGGGCCTCAAAAGGGATTGTGCTGCTTTGTTTTACAAGGCACAGCACTTTCGTAAAAAGAGTGCAAACAGTTTCAAGATGAGGCAAGGTGCCGGTGGTTCCGATAAAAGCTGCATTTTGATGGCTCCAGCCAGACTTAAAACAGGAGCTGAAGGGCCAGCTCATGATCACAATGCTTGCCTATTCCAGGTCAATGCCTACAAGATGATGAAGACTTGCAGGGCTGTGACTCAGTCACAGAGCATCTGCTTTGCTTGTAGAGGGTCCCAGATGCCTTTCCTGGCATCTCCAATGAAAACATTATTTAGTCGGTGACCCTGCAGAGCCACAACCAGTCAAAGTAGACAATAATCATAGCAGAACAACTGTTAGACTCAGTACAAAGCAGTTTCGTGAGTGACTGTATTCCACAAAATTTCTTGCTTAGACATGGATTGCATTTGATAAAGGGAATAAAGCTGTGGTGGAATGGAATGGTTCAGGAGGGTGACTTTATAATGGTAGTGTGTTCCATGGTTTAGTCAATGTGTGGTCTCAATCTTATTGCACTGTCTTTACTTTTGTAATTCAGTTTTGTGGTGTTTATTAGGGATGTGAATTCCAAAATCCCCAAGCTGAAAATCTACACATGAACCACTGTCTTGCATTGTTAGCTTGTTGCTGGAGATACTTGGTAAGCCCCCAAGTTTGGATTTTTTTTCAACATAAGATATGGCTCGCCATTACTATATCTCTGCTTTGTGTTTTAAACTATTCAGAATGACCATGTATTCATAATCAACTCCCAGTACACTTCTGGGATCCTCAAAACCGACCCCTTGTGCAGAAGTGGCAAGGTGATGACAACGTGCAAGCTGAAAGTCAAAGGAACTGGGATCCTGTTGTGTTGTATCACATTACTACATTTTTGAATCACATCTATGTCAAGGAAATATTGGTGTGGGATCACTGATGGTAGTGTCTGCACAAGAAGTAGGCCTTGTTTTGGCCTCTGTGTCATCAGGGAGCAGAGGCGGAGCTGCAATGGGAACATTGGGGGTGGCTCGCCCTGGGCATCACCATCACAATCACGTGTTGGGGTCAGGGCCGGGGGCAGGTTGGGGGCAGGGCGGGGGCAGGGGCAGAGGCACACAGGCAGTTCATGTTCTTTGTGCAGTTTCCCCTCCCTTCATCACTGTTGGGAAGAAGTAGTCATTTCCTTCTGCTGGAACTAGGACCCAGCTATCCAATTTTGTTTGGTTCATAATACTGAAGCATGACAGAATTACAGTATTTTATTCGCTAAATTCTGCTCCTCTCCCCTATCTTTATTTGCAAAGCTTAGGCTTGTTAATGTACTGGAAAATGCTGGTTTTAACAAATGGAAAACTACCGGGAGCTTTAGGGATGTTTATTGCTAGCTATAAAAAAATGACATATTAAAAAGTTGGTGAATATATTAAAGAAGTTAGAATATTTATTGTAACAATTAAAATAGCAGCAGGCTGGTAACAAATGAACTTTGTTTGCCAATAAATTTGGAGATAAAAGATTACACCTGACAGCAGTGTTTATCACTAGCTACCTAGCAGCATTGTATCTATTTGTTGTACTTAATAAAACTATGATAAATACATCTTCTGGTTGAATGTTAGCTTCAATATGTGTTCTGCAATCTTCTCGAGAAACTGAAGCCAAGTCTAATTAAATGCTTCCAATTAGAATTGTGTAGATAGGGAGGAAATTAATGGCTTCATTTGTACTATTTGTTTATTTCATCGTCAAGGTACTGGATATAATTGCAGCACCATGGAGAAATCATCAGAATTATTTTTTATCCTGTTGAGTTTCTTCTACATCAATGCCTTGCCAAAGGTTCCCACCCATTCTTTCTGTCATTAAAGACAAACAAGATCAGCAAAATATAAGATCTTGACCAAATGTTTTTCCTTCTTAGAACCATTAAATGAGAAATGAATTTATTGAACAAAATAAAGGTTAACCTTCATTTAAGCATTGCAAATATATTTAGCATGATATTGAAAAGCGATAATATCTTAGCCCACACAGTTCACAGAAAGTTGGGAACAAGACGTATGTGAGTAACAGAACGCCTTTTCAAATGGTGTCTGGCCACCCCTGGTAAGGGGAGGGGAGGGGTGGCCTAATAAGTCTAATAAATAAATAAATAAATATTAAAGGTTTGAAACATTGCATTTCATATTCTCCCCTGATCTCATGCCTCTTGTATTTTGGACAGTTTTGGGTCCTAGAAACAGGCAGATATATCCTTTCTGTAGGCATGGTACATGATCCTGTCTCCTAATACAATCTTAGGAGTCATGAAAGAAAAGGTTTAATTAATTGTGAAATAACATAAATAGATCATATCAAGGGTCATTTCCATATGGTATTTTTGCTCCAGCTTGGTTTTTTAACTACATCAGTTTTTACTGTTCTGCCAAGTTCCTCCTAACATTTTCTCATTTTCTTTCAGACCTTTGCACCAGTATTTCTGGAGAGAACACCCCCGAAATATTTGTTGTGAAGTCTGTACAGTTTGCTGCATTTTTCAAAGTCCTGCCCCACCCAACTGTGTCCATGATTCTTTCTATCCTTAAATATCTAGCCTCCCATGCCAGGGGCGTAACGAGGCAGCCCTGGGCAAACTGTAGCCCTGGGCAAAACCTGAGTTGGATGCCCCCTCCCCACATGGGCGGCCACTCCACCACGACCATTTTTTTTGGCACCAGGACATTGGTGCCTGCAGGGGGTGCATTTTTAGACATATCAGCACCACAATTTCAGCATATCATCAGGAGACTGTCCTTATGCTACTCCCCAAGTTTGGTGAGTTTTGGTTCAAGGAGTCCAAAGTTATGGACTCCCAAAGGGGGTGCCCCATCCCCTATTGTTTCCAATGGGAGCTAATAGGAGGTGGGGGCTACAGTTTTGAGGGTCCATAACTTTTGCCCCCCTGAACCAAACTGCACCAAACCTGGGGGGTATCATCAGGGTAGTCTCCTGATGAGAACCTGAAAGTTTTGAGACTGTGCCTTCAGAAATGTCCCCCCCTCCCAGCCTGCAACCCCCATGGACAGCAATACAGAAAACTCAATGCAGAACAAAGATTCTTGGGCAAATTTCTGGGATGTTCACCGGGGGGCGCATTTTAAGATGGGTATTGGCACCAAAATGTTGGGGTATCATCCGGAAACTGTCCCTTATGGTGTACCCTCAAAAGTTTGGTGCAGTTTGGTTCAGGGGTCCAAAGTTATGGGACCCTCAGCAAGGGAGTGCCCCATCCCCCCATTCTTTGCCTAAGGAGATGGGGGCTACCCCTTTACCAGGAGGTCCATATAACTTTGGACCCCCTGAACCAAACTGCACCAAACTTGGGGGGGTGCCATCATCTCCAGATGATACCCCCCGGTAAATTTTGGTGCCGATACCATCCAAAAAATACACCCCCTGCAAGGAACATCATCCTAGAAATTTGCCCAAGAATCTTTGTTCTGCATTGAGTTTTCTGCATTGCTGTCAATGAGGGTTGCAGGCTGTGGGGGAGCACATTTCTGAAGGCACAGTCTCAAAACTTTCAGGGTCTCATCAGGAGACTGCCCTAATGATACCCCCCAAGTTTGGTGCAGTTTGGCTCAGGGGGGCCAAAGTTATGGACCCTCAAAACTGTAGCCCCCATCTCCTATTAGCTCCCATTGGAAACAATGGGGGATGGGGCACCCCCTTTGGGAGTCCATAACTTTGGACTCCTTGAACCAAAACTCACCAAACTTTGGGTGTAGCATAAGGACAGTCTCTTGATGATACGCTGAAACTTTGGTGCCGCTAGCCTAAAAACTGCGCCCCCTGCAGGCCAAAAATTGAAAACCACTAAAATACCCAAAAACGAACCCAGCATTTTGATGCCCCCCCACAAGGTGATGCCCTGGGCAGCTGCCCACCTTGCCCAATGGGCATTACGCCAGTGCCCCATGCTTACACACACAATATACATGTATGCAAGGATCACAGGAGAACTGAATTTCCTGTAATTGTGGTTTTAATTAACATTTGAAAGCAGGACTTTACACAGCACACGGTGAAGGTTAGTTTTTAGCTAATCAATTTATGGGACTGAAATTTGATAAGATAGTGGGAGTTCCAGGATCAGAAGTTAATAGTATCGTTCTTGTTCCTGCTGTTGTGGGTATATATGATGGAGATTGATGCCATAATACTGTATTATTTTCCTGATTTAAATTTCCCTCCCAAACTGATCATTCCTGTACTGATGGATGGAACCAGTCTCCTGTATTAATGTGTGTGTGTGTGTGTGTGTGTGTGTGTGTGTGTGTGAGAGAGAGAGAGAGAGAGAGTGAGAGAGTGAGAGAGAGTGAGAGAGTGAAGTGCTGGAAACAGTATATTGATTTAATATACCTTATATTGGTCAACTTTCAGTGGTCAGAAAGCAGCAACGACAAGTACAAAATTCCTACTGAGGTCCCTTGACTTCATACCTCAGGACCAGTAGTGTATTGAGAGAAAATTGTGCCCAAGGGCAGCACCGAGTAAAGCACTCCCCACCCTCGCCCCCCACTTACTGTGGCGGCTCTGGTGGGCAACTCAGGTGGATGCCACGGGGGCAGAGGCCTCCTGACTGCATGGCTAGACTTGGCCTCGCGTGCCAGTGCAACCCCCCTGTGGGGAAGAGCCCTCTCAGCTGCTCGGCTGGGCCCAGGGAGAGGCCGCCTGGCCACATGGTTGGGCCCAGCCTCAAGCGCCAGTGCAACCTCCCTACGGGGGAGAGGCCTCCCAGCTGCTTGGCTGGGCCCAGGGAGAGGCCTCCCACCTATGCAGCTGAACATTACAGTTGTCTGTCCAAATATTAATCAGAAGCCTGCTTGACTTCTGAGATATGATAAGATCAGGTTTGCCTAGGGCTTTCCAGGTTAGAACTAATATGAGACAAAATGGGACAAATATATAGGTCTACATAATTCCTGTTGGTCAGTTTTTAATGCTGTTTTGTACAGCAAATATCCAACCGTACCATATTAGTTACTGCCAAAAGGAAACAATAGACAATTAGAGTTTGTTTTAAAGTCCTTATAACACCGACTTTTCTCAGAACTAGTCAGCCTAATGGCTTATTTACTGCACAAATCAGAAAGATTAATCTGTGGCTTTAAAATCAGAACAAAGGCCCTCCACTAAAGTATAAGTTCCCGAGAATAACAATTTTATACAAAGGTAGGAGACTAATCAGGCTCCTGGGTAAATACTTTTCTTTCCAATCACTGTCCTGCTTCTCAGAAATACATAGGTACATTCTGTAAAACACAATTTTCTGGCTCCCAACTGTGGAACATCATGGCCTATCTTTCTGTTGGTTTCACTTTCATCCCAGGGATCCTAGAAAGATTATTTTGTTTGAAGTGCGACTCGCAGAGACCAGTTTAACAAAAGGGTATAGCAGCTACTACAATGGAATGTTATATAATCCTAGATTTCCGAGGTAAAATAGTAAGGATGTTAACTCTGGATAAACTGCACTTTAACACACAACTCTTTTTTAGTCCATGAATCTAACCCTTGGTCCAGGGAAGTCAGTGTTGTCTCCTCAGATGGGCAGAGATTCTGCTGGGTCTCGGGCAGAGGTCTTTCACATTACTTTCTACCTGATCCTTTTAATAGAAGATAGAACCTGGGACCATCTGTATGCCAAGTTATGCTCTATCACTGAGCCCACAGCCCCTTTACATTATTTAATTCTTTTGAAACCATGTAGTTGCCCATATGGTGCATGGAATGGGCTGTCAAACATTTGCCAATGCTGAAACTCAATCAAGAAGCTCATGTACTCCCAATTTTTTTTGTATTTTGTACTGGAGTTGATTATGTCATACATGCCAAGGTTGACCTTGCTTAGCTGCTGAGATCTGACAAGATCAGGCTAGCCTGGATTTTCCAGGTCAAGACTCATTTGTGCCCAGGCACAATTCAGAGTTCTGGTCCTTTCCAACCACTGTCCCCCCACAAGACTAAATGTGTTTAATGCACCAACTTCAGACCATGATTCAGATGATCTCTGTAACCTTAGTTAGTTTGAACCATGGTTTCATCCAAAATCTAAAGCAAGCAACTGAACACAGTAAAATGGACCTAGGGCAGGGACTTGTTTGCATCAGAGTTGTGTGCCTCATAGCTTTAGATTACTATTGTATTCAACACTATTATGGCCACATGAAAATACCACAAGTACCACAGAGTCTCACATATATTATATTACTGACCATATAAAATGAACAGAGTCCCTTGGTCAGAGTGCTTTTCTGGGTGTTCGGGAAGCAGATGAACTTTAGAATTAGAAGGTGTGTCTTCCCAGATACATGTGAACCTTTGTAATTTTAATTTGTAGATAATAGTTTTTGCTCTTCTTATCTTTACAGCATAGATTTTATGGAGCTTCTTATCTTTACATGCATTAGATTTTATGGAGCTAGCAAGGATGAAAATGAAATGAAATTTAGTTTTCTTCATACTGCAATAAGCATATTCAAAACACTTCTCCTAAAATATATCTCAGTCAAATTCTCTGCTTGTATCCCAAAAGGAATAAAACCCCAACAATAGAACTCACTTATAAGTGCAGCATACTCTTACAGAAGTCAGTGGACTCCCAGGGAGATTCCGAGGAGCAGTGGGGCACTGGTGTACATGACACTGGTGCACCTACAGGGCCGTTTGCACACTTCAGTGCGCACGGCTCCGGAGCCATCATGGCCTACGGAGGTGCCTCCAGATGGTGGCATGCAACTTTTTAACTTACTTCTTCTTCCCTGTGTAGCTCTGCAGAGACGAAGGGACTTGCCGCCATGGCAATGCCTTGGGGGTTGAGGGCCAGGAGGCATGTCCTCTCACCCCCACTGAGCTATGCAGTGAAGAGGTGGTAAGTTTTTAAAAAAGCGGTGTGCCAAAAAATGGTGGCTTCCACCCAGTGCCGTTCACTCAGCACCTGGTGGACGCCACTGTTTTTGAAAAGACTCTCTCATTTAGCGAGTCACAAAAACTGCATTGTGGGGGATATAGGCTGTTGCCACTTCACTCCAGCAGCAGCAGCTGTGCAAAGTCCTCTCGCACAATGGCGTTTTTACTGTCCGCACACCACTGTTTATGGCCCATGTGGAATCCTCCCCAGTGTGGCAAGGTAGTTCAAGTGTTGATCTCAGAGATCTAGGTTCAAATCCCCAGTCTGCCATGGAAACTAACTGAGTGACTCATAGAGTTGTTGTGAGGATAAGATGGATGAAGGGAGAATAATTTTAGGTCTTCATTACAGAGAAAGTAGGTTATAATTATCTAAATAAATATATACACAAACAAAAATGGAACTTTTCTTTTTTCCTTTAGGAAAAAAACAGCAACATTGCATTCAGAAGTATGTTGTATTTGCTTTTGGCAAATTACGAAAATCATATTGTATCATCTGTGAAAAAGGTTTTTTATAATAGCTTGCCAAATACTCCAGGGTGTAAGAGATAAACAAAAGGGTATCTGGGATGACTTGGTAAGGAAAACAGATTTATCATCCAACTCATATGCTTGTCGTCTTCTCCCTTGCTTGGTGCCAGTGACATATTGCTAGTCTGTGGGTAGTCACCGGGTGTGTCATGCAGGAGGGAGCATAACAGGTGTCTAGAACAAGCCTGGCAGTTCGTATTTTTAGCATTTTTGGACATGGTTCAGTAAGAACAGGGAAGCACATATCCCTGCATCAGAGAAATAGCTTCTAAAAGAGATTTGTGCACTATCATAAGCCAGTCGCACTTTCTCCAAGTTCTATATCACTAGCTCTACATCTCCTATTGCTTCCTCAGATTGGAAGCAAGAGCGAACCTGATCATTGCTGAGCACTGTGTGCTTTTGCTATTAATCAAAATTACAGAAACACCTGTGCTAAATAACTTTGTGCTGATCACTCTGAGGCACCCTGGTGAAAATCTATCTGAAGTGCCCAACTGGGCAGGTGTCTCTTCTGAGTTGCTGGAAATCATTGTTCAATAACCACTGGAATATCTCATTCCTCCCTTATGGTGGAAAAGCAGAGTGGTAATCTGAAGCCATGAGCATATGGATTGGGTTCTTAAAGAAGATTTCAGGGGGGGGGCAGCTGAGAGAGAGAGGTAAAAAAAAATCAATTGACAACATTTTGTTGTTGCCAGGAATGAAAATTACTTTCTTCTACACAAGTGAGATTTGTACTGAAAATACAAAACTTTAAAATCTGTGAAGGACATACCATGTAAAAAAATCTATACTTTTTTGCTCCATGGATTTGTCTAAAGAGGGGCGGATTTGTTCAGAAGATGTCAGATTTCCACTCTTTTCTCTATCCCACTCCTTGATTCAGGATGAAAAGCTCTTGATTCAAGATAAAAAGCTTCTAACCCTATGTGGAATCCACTCTAGGTTTGCAACTCTGTTTAGTGGTAAAATCTATGTAACTCAGTTGATAGGACAGCATCCCTATCAGTTACATTCTTTGCTGATTAATTCTTCCTTTCCTCTTCTCCCTCCCTCTAACATTTATAAACTCTAAGCCAGTAATGAGACAGCATATTACCAGATAGATCTGCATATTACCAGAGATTACTAATTAATTTTAAAAATTAATCTTTGAAATAATGACATTAACAAACATTCATTTTCTGATTGATTATTTGATTACATCCACACTATTATACAGCAGACTTGTGCAGTAAACCTGGGTAACCACTTCCAATCTGTAAAGGACACCTGGGTGGATGAGACATAATTCTGAGGTGGGTGAGGTCGCATCTGCAGAGGCTAACACTTGTTTCCTACCTCCCCTCCCAGTTCATGCCAGCTCACCTCTCACCACTTATTTAATGTATCCCACTGTGTACTATATTGCATTCAATGGAAAGTATTTTGACAAATGACCATAAAAACTGAGAAAATGAATAGTAGTTTTATTCCAACACAAGTTCCAGTTCAAGTTCAACCTTTATTAGGCATAAATACCAAGTGGTAACATAACAAAGTCACAGTTAACAAAACATATTAAGATTCTCTTAATGACCAACAACAAATATTGGGCTGTCTTCCCTACCATTTCCGAGTTGTTACTATTAAGTAATTTTATAATAAAAACTTTGGGGGTGGTGGTGGTGTTACATATGATTCAGGATAATAAGGCTTCTCTCGAGACGTTATGTTTTGGACAAAGACATACAATATGTTCCAGCGTTTCAACTTGGGATGGGCAGTGTGGACATACCCTAAAGGGGCGACTTCCCAAACCGACCTTGTACTAGCGCAGGGGAAATTACGTTACATCTGGCTCTTGTGAGAACCCAACGTTGCTTGGGCTCAGCAATCAGTGATAGATATGTGGCTATCCTACCAGCCACAGGATTGATGCCAAGAGATAGAGGGGAGCATGACGATCTTGCTTGGCTAATTCTTGAGTGACTAGTCTAGTTTTAATTACCCAGACTATTTCCTGTGGTTCCCTCATGGCCAGATCCTCTAAGGCTAAACCATACTCTTAACCAAAATGTAGAGGTGAGTAGCCATGCCCTTGTTGTTAACAGGTGCAAGCCCATCTCCAAGCATAATACCGCATAAGGAACACAGTGGGGGACACCCAAGATTCTATATGAGAGCACTAATTGGACCTTTTCTACCTATTTGCACCAGGTACCAATCTATATTGGTACTCCATAAAGAACATGTTGCAATACTTTGGCTCAGCATACCCTTAGGGCTGATGGAATATGCTTCTGACCTTCGGCATAAAAAAGGTCGCCCACTGCTGCTAAAGCAGTTGAACTGCCCTTTACTGCGGCATTTCTGTGGTGGACCCAGTTGGTATTGGATTGAACATGGATCCCCAGATATTTTAAAAATTTTACCCATTCAATATTAACTTCTTGAAGGGTCCATCTATGGAGTATAGATTTGTTGGGAAAAAAACCATGATTTTGGTTTTTGAGGTATTTATGGGGAGGTAGCCCCATCTCCTGTTAGCTCCCATTGGAAACAATGTGGAATGGGGCACCCACTTTGGGGTCCATAACTTTGGCCCCCCTGAACCAAACTTCACCAAACACAGGTGATATCATCAGGACAGTCTCTGGATGAGACCCTGAAATATTGGTGCCACTGGCTTTAAAAATGCGCCCCCTGCAGGCCAAAATGCAAAAACATCAAACAATACCAAAAAAAGCCAAAATACCTTCAGCCGATTTTGGCCCAAATATGCCCGAATGTGCATATTCAGGCTGAATCTGGATTCGGTGCACCTGAATCTCCAAGCCTACCTTGCGTATGAGTAAGATCAGTAGCTGCTTATTCTCATCCATTCTCTCACCTCATAGAATGGCCTGCCTGAGGAGGTTGGGAAGGCTTACACGCTGAATGTGAAAAACAGAAATTATCAGAAGAACATTTTTATAAAGGGATTAGATCTGTAGCAGAAAAGAGCAGGCGCCGTATAATGGAATAGGATTGTAGACTACTACAATGTTTATTGTGGACAGTTGTAAACATTGAGACCATTGGAAAAGGTCTCAGTAAGCTGCTGGTCTGGGAGAGGCATCTTTCCCTGTTGGGGTCATCCCAGCTGCAAGAAAGGAGTGACCCTTGTTTTGTTTGAATCTGTCCTTATTAGCCATCACTGCAGCGAGCCAGTAGTACTAGCAGCCACTATTGCGGTGAGCTGGCTGCCCCAGCCCTATGAATAGAGAGTGATCAGATACTGCCCTGTATTACTAAGGACTCCCTCCCTAGACATGTGCTGTCTGCCCTGACTCCATCTGGGTTAAATTTGCTTTGGCAGCCATGTTTGGAGCTGGCAATGTTTTCCTTTGGAGAGGGAGAGGTCAACACTGTCTTCAGGCTATGCTAATGAGTGGCCAAAAACTTGAACAGGAGACTGATTCGCTGTTGTCCCAGGAGGCTGTTGTCCCAGGAGGTTTGTTCCTCACATTGTTTTCTAATTCTGTAATAGTCTGTGATATAATCAGATTCACCACCTCTTCCTCCTCTTGTGTACAAAGTATGGTTGTGGGGAAAGACAATTTCCCACTCCAAGCAGAACTGCCTGTTCCTGCCTTGGATACTCAGCCATGGAAAGATGTCTTTATTGGGAGATTTGGTTAAAATAGTAGTTTGCCCAGTCGTAGACACATGATATTGAGTGCAGTAAATAAACCTCTCAAGAATTATATTGAAAAAGTAAAACTACCTTTATTCAAGTAGATTTTGTTCACATTCAGGTTGCAGTCAAAAGAACAGAAAGAAGCCTAATTGAAAGGGTACTTTAATTCATTCTCCTTAGTTAGTTATTGATTCTGAGGAACCACAGTATATTATGAAATAGGCTAGTTTTAATTGCAAATCTATTGCTGTAAGCCGCCATGAGCCTGTTTACGGGGAAGGGAAGCCTATACATTGAAATATAACTAAATACGTAAATACTTGCCCTATCTCAAATGGCCAGCTTATCTGGCATCATGTATGTGGAAGTATGTGGCACTGTTTCCACAGGAGAGACCTGCAGATACATGTGACTCCATGAAATGCCATGTGAAGAGTAGGAAGAACAATGGTCAAGAGGTAGAAGGGTGTCAAAGGACAGCTCCCAGGTTAAGACAAAGAGAAGGATATCCCATTGAAGGAAATAACACTTATGCACACTTAAAGTAATGTAAAGCCTCCCAGTGTCCAGGTTTGTTGGACTCCAACAGTTCAGCACCTCTTCCTCCTCTCCTGAACATGATATAGTATGCTTCAAGCAGCATAGCCTCCTCCTTGGATACTCAACTGTGGGAAAATTTGGTAAGTTTTCCCTAATGGAGGAGGACACAAGAGAAGGAAGAGCAAGAGGAAATGTTGGTAGAGAGATAAGCAAGAGCTGCTTGTGTTTGATTTGCTGGAGAGCATGGCTGTCTTTTCAGTTCCAAAACCAGGCCCAAAATACAACTGAAGGGAATTGTGTGCATCCTGCAGTACACTTCTGCTGGTCTAAAAACCATTACATTTGCAGAAAGTTTTTTTGTTTATAAGTTGTGGTATGCTGTTGTCCGAAGTATGTCCCAATGTATTGAGATGTCTCATCCAAAGAAGCTACAGTATCACTAGAGTGTTGGGCTAAATCTTTTCATTTTTGATTTATTAATATAGTTAAAGAAAGATAGTTCAAAGCAGGAAATGGAAAGAGCTCACAGTTTCATCAGGATTAAGGTACACTGAACCTCAAATTAATGGAATTCTGCTAAATTGGTGATTAACTCTACTGACATTTTGTTGGAAGCACACCAGGGTTTCTTTCATGTTTTGCATCTACCTTCAGCCTTTATGTATCCATGCTTTTGTCCTCTACCATTCTCTCAGGTTTTGTGAACAAGTAAGTGGATTAACAATACAATCCTGGACAGAGTTTACTCTCTTCTGAGTCAGTAGAAGTCAATGAACCTAGAAAGATGCAACACTCAGGGGTATCCCATGTCCTCAGGTGCATGCCATTTGGTCATGTGTGTGGGGGGGTGCCGGGCACCAGCCAGGTCCTTGCACCCAACCTCTCCTGTAGCGCGGTGCCTCGGCCAGTGCCTGGCAGTTCCCTCCATGCTAGGGCACCACCCACTGGTTGAGTTGTGTGCCACGACTGCAGGCTGGTTCCTGCTCTCCCCAGGGAGGTCAGGGAGGGCAGGAGCTGACCTGCCATCACGCTGCCCACCTGAGCAGTCCACCTGAGCCACCCACAGCCAAGTCCTGCCTGGCCTCCCTGGCTTCCCTGCTGGCTGCCATAAGTGGAGCACGGGGATCCAGGCTGGGGGGAGCCAGGCCTGGGGGGGGGGGGCAGGGAGCTAGTCATGCCCCAGGCACCATTTTCACCTGGTATGCCTCTGGCAACACTTCTTAGGATTACACTGTAAGGGATTTCCAGTCACAAGACAGTAACAAATAATGGATATCCGACACATAAAGTTACAAGTATAATAATAAATGCTAACATGTAATGTTCCCTATCTGAAAATGGAGCAGGTTGATCCATACCTTATGTCTAGTTTGGGTGTAAATCTACAGATCAGAAGAGTTGGAAGATTTCTGTTTCCACAGCAGAAAGTCTTACTTTCTCACTGGCCTTTAAGCTATCCAAGGAACGAAAAGTACTGCTTACTAGTGCCTCTTGTATGCTGAATTATGACAACCTATTAAAATGGTGGGGGGGGGGGATGAAACTTTAGTATGATTGAAATCCTTTAAGTCTGACAGAGAAGTAATTTATGCATTTTGGTTTCAGATGATTCTCTTTTGATCTCATAGCTGGTGCTATGATACGAAGTGGCTTGCTCTCTGCAAAGATTTTCATAGGAGTTTTCCTTTGAGTTAATGCTACTTGCCTTCAGACCTTTGAAAATGCATGAAATAATACTGCTGTCTACCTTGCGCTGAAAAGAACAGCAGGCATTAAATACAAAAGAAGAGGGGAAAAAACCTTTCATTAAATCAACTTTATCCCACTCTTGTTCAACTTTATCGGCAGATTACTCAGACTATGGTTTGCTTTTCTTCCATGTGGCCATTTCATCTTAGGCTAACAGACCACAACTGGAGTATTATAAATCCAGAGAATCATTCTGTGCTCTTACTGAGAGAACCAAAAAGTAGAAAGGAGTTCTGAAATATCAGGATTAATTTGCTCACTGTTGTGACTCATGATTAGGTTTCTGTATCATTTATCACATTCTTTGGTGGTGGTGTGTTTTCCAGGGAAGGGTAGGCATAATTAATGGCTGATACTGCTGTGCAGGAAACAAAGATGCTGCTTGAGTATTAACTGAAAAAAATCAATGTTGTCCAAAGGTTGCCTTCAAGGAAAGAAATAATGATTAAAAATGGTTGTCTCTCTTTGTCCATCTACTGGTCCTCTTTTATTGCCTGCAGTCGCTGTAACTGTTGCTATGTAATCAGGCCCAGCAAGGAGACTGAATTAGGTACTGATTCAAGACACTTTGCTGCCCCGAGTGGTAGAACTATGTGGTGCAAACAATAAAATGATATATTTCAGAAGATACAGGAAAAACTGGTGATGACTGGTACACTACATTGTTGGAGACCGAGGACAGATTATCACTGAAGTGAGAATTGTATTAAGGGAAAATTTTACCCACCCACCATACACTAAGTGATCATGTGACTCAAGGCAAAGAGTGATTGTAAATGAATGAAGAGCCAAGACAGGATTGGATGCTTGATCATAAACACCATGTGTTATAAAATCTCACAACATGTTGAGCTTGACACACACACAGGTGCAGTTTAGACAGCACATGAAACCCTGGTGTAATTAAATCACTACTATGAAAAAAATCATTCCTCCCCTTCCTTGTTGCTGACCTTGACCAAGAGGTGGCAGGGAATCTGAGTCTGTGTGAGAGAGCTTGCCCCACTTCCCCCTCCCTTCCTGCTCCCTTCCAATCAGGTTGTGGCCCACATTTTGAGACACATGTGTGTTTGAGTGTGTGTTTGTATTGTCTGACACTCCCTCCCCTTGACAGGTTAAACCCTCTGTAACCCAGACAGGAGTTTCTGTTCCATCTGTGGAATGAGCAGTCAGGCTTTTGACTATGGCCTAAGATCTTTAAAAATGAAAAAAGAAAACCTTCTGTTCACTAAAATAGACCCTCAGTTAATAGAGCACAAATTACTGAAAAACTATTTTGAAACACTACAGGGTACAGAAAACTTTAAAAAGAACACAAATATATATGATACTGTGTTATAAAATGACTAGCGTTGGCTTGGCATTCTCTTCACTGGAATTGATGGAAGCCTACAGGAGTATGGGAAATGAAGCCCATTCTGCAAAAAACAGGTTGCAGTTGTGATAAAGGAATCTGATTTCCTGTTTTCTTGTTCACATATGTTTCGTCCAGGCAGCAACTGGAGCCCACAGAAGCAATCCAGATTGCAGTTGCACCTTTGCATGGAGATGCTTTTCTCTTTTTTAATTACTTGCCACACATCCGTAGCTATACAAGCTTGCATAAATGAACCCCCACAGCTATACTGATGTCCCACAATATGACCAGCTGCACTTGTGTACAAAATTAAAAAAGGAAAAAGAGCCTCCCTGCAATGGCCAGGCAATGGCGGGTGGCTTCTCCCTCACCGTGGAAGATGGTGAAGACAAGTAAAGCACCTACTGCCTGGCCGTTCGCTCAGGAGTGGCCCCAACCTGGGATTTTTCAAAAGGATCAATTGTTTAGCATTTTTTTTAAAAAAATGGGTTGGGGGGAAATAACACAAGGCACACTTGTTTTGAGGGCAGGAAATGTGCCGACTCCTCCCTGAAATGGGCAATATAGCATCCTGCGCCCATTTTTCTTGGCCCATACAGACCAGCACCAGAGCAGGGCACTGCTCCCACAAAATGGATGCCTCTAAGAGGTTGGGATCCATTTTGTGTCAGTCCTTGGTAGGAAGGGATTAGCCACTGACATTTCTCCCTCAGCCTAAACATGTTCTTGACTTAACAACGGGGCCAATTAGACCCTATTGTGTCACCTTAAAGGTGAGTTAATCAGCATTCCCATCAGACCATTACTCATTCTATCTGTACCCATCCCTCTAGTCCTGTGGTGGCGAATCTTTGGCACTCCAGATGATATGGACTACAATTCCCATCAGCCCCTGCCAATTGGCCATGCTGGCAGGGGCTGATGGGAATTGTAGTCCATAACATCTGGAGTGCCAAAGGTTCACCACCACTGCTCTAGTCAATCAGACCTTAAGGAAACAATCCAAGTATTCTCTTTGGACCACACCCTATCAGCCAAACAGTTAACAAAACTTAGTGAATGCTCTAAACAAAACTGGACATAACATTCTATTTGAAAACACTGAAATGCTGGACAACTCAGAAGGTTACTATGTCAGACTATACAGGGAGGCCATTGAAATCCATAAACACCAAGAAAACTTCAACAAGAAGGATGAGACTTTGAGAATTAAAAAAACTTGGCTATGAGTAATTAAAAAAACCAAAGCCAAGGGCATGCTAGGTTCATGGACAATGGACTCCACCCAGACACAGGGTTTGCATTCACTAAGACTGCTGCTGCTGCAGGGAATGCAAATGTGAATCACTCCCTGGACTGAAAAACCCCACCTGCAACACAATACTATCAACCACACCTTTGCATAGCAAGTTCCACCCAAACACTTACTGATTGGTTCCCCACCCTGGGACATGGACAATATATACCCCACTAAAACATTCCCTTCTCACTGGACACAGTGTGTAATATACTTCCCTCTATGACACACCTCTGAAGATGCCAGCCACAGACGCAGGCAAAACGTTAGGAACAAGATCTACCAGACCACGGCCACACAGCCCAGAAAACCCACAACAACCAGTTTAATTCTGCCGTGAAAGCCTTCGACAATACAGTTAACAAAACATTAAGCCTCTCCTGTTCTTTGTTCAAAACCCCAGAAAAGCAATGAATTCTTTGTTCTCAGGCTTTCCTGCTAGAATACTTCATACCCTTTTTAGGGTATAAAAACAGGTCCTTTAGCCCCCACTTGCATGTGGGACCTCTCTTTGCTTCTAGACATGTTAGTCATTTTTCTCCTCAGCACTTTTTTAAAATTGACATCTCCTTCAGGACTGATAATTATCATCCCCCTCCCCCCCTAAATGCTATCCAACTGTCCATTTTCTGTAGTTAGCTCTTGTGTGTTTTATGTCTGTATGTTGCTCATTGGTAATGCGTTTAATTTGACTTAAAGAAAATAAAACAATTTCAGTTCTAACAACAGTCCGTTCATTTTGAAAACTCTCACCTGGGACAATCCTGGTATACACAATCTTAGTTACGCCCTCTGTCTCTAGCTAATTCCTCCAACTTGAGTACAGACTGACTTCCCAGGGTAACATGGTGCCCTTGCACATTGGTTATGTAGATGCCTAATCAGAGTAAAGATACTGAAACCATCATTTGTCAAGGCAAATCATTATCTGAGTCATCATTTGAAAACCTATTCTTAGATTTACAAAGTAGCAATAGATAAAATAAACTATGGACTCATATTATGTTTGAATCAAGCCGCTGATATATTTATTCAGGCCATATGTGTGAGTTTGTTGCCAGGGAAGAATGTTGTGGCAGCGTCCATGTGGCAAAAAATAATGCAGACCCCATACCAAAGACCTTTCTGTTTTACTACAAAGTAAAAGGAGACAGCCAAAGCGTTTGACAGCTTCTGTGCTACAAGAATCTGTTGTGCTCCCTGCTTTTAACAGCTGAAAGCTGGCAAAATTGGAAAGAATGTAGCATAGCCTTCTTGCTGAAGTTAAGCAGGCTGGATCTGATTAGTGCCTAAATGGAAGATCTCCTGGGAACAGGTCATATTTTAATGGGTTTTGCTTGGACACACTCTACACAAACATCCATGATATCAAAGTAATAATTAGTTCTATAAGACAAAAATACATTCTTCTCAGTCTGGCATGAAAAATATATTTCGTGGTGTCATGCGCCCTTCGAAATCCACGGATGGTCAAGGGAGCTATCCTGCAAACTTTTCATTGCCTTAACCTAAAAGTCATCACATGAAGAAAGCTGATATCATTTTCACTTTATGATGTGGTGCCCTGAAAAGTACACTCAAGATAAGGCTTTAATTTAGCTAAAATAAATATCCACTGGAATTTACCAATTGATGCATATGTTAATAAGGGACCTGCCTTTTAAAAAAGAAATATATATTTAAGTTCTCAAAAATGTTAACTTGATTATGATAACTTCAAATTTATTTATTTTTAGTATACAAATTGGGATTGGTTGGATACAAGTGAGTATATTTTAACAAATTCACATTTTAAATTTGAATTAGTCTAGCTAATCAACCTGAAACTTCAGTGGCATTCAAAACTGAACTTTAATGAAGCATATATTCATAGGCATATTTAAAACTGATTAAGAAATATTTAAAGTACTCATTAATGGAAAGAAAACTCACATTTGAGCTGCAAATTAAAAAAACCCAACCACACCTGCAATTTGGTTCAGAATTTATCTTTAAGAACCAAATATAGACATTTATTAGGCAAGTTTGCATTGATAGCCATGAGAGTTCCTTACCATCAGTGATGAAAGCTGTGCATAAACCACTAAGGACTTTCTATAACACCACTCCTTCCCCACCCAAGAGAATTAATTTATATATTATTTAAGGGGAAATCATATCAACCTGATTGGGAATATTTTGCAATACATCCTGTAAAGCCAGTTCAGACAATGTGAAAATATGGGTTATTTGAAGTACTGTTGGTTTATGAAACCAGTTAATAGTTCGAATTGTTTCAATAAATATTGTTTTCATAGTTTGGAAAGACTGCTAGAAAAAGGTGGTAGAAGGTGAGACAAACTTTGGTTTTGAGCTGCTGTAGGCTCTGTAATCCAGGGAATTTGTGAAGTTTGTGGCAAATAAAAACAGTGTGCTTACCATAACTGTTGTTCATTTAGTGGTCCTCTGTGTAGACCCATGTGGGACTGCACTTGCACAGGTTAGCCATGGAACTTTTCATAGCAAAAATTTGAGCTTTAGGCAGATAATTGCTCTCCTCCCCACACTCACAGCCTGGACTGGCTCAGTCTCCACCACTGTGAGGGAACTTTCTTTGCCACTGTGAGGAGTTAGCAGCCAGGTATAATGAAAGCCCACAGTGGGGAAAGGAAGGTAGGGATGTGCACAGAGGACCACTACAAGAACAACCGTTACAGTAAGCAACACTGTTTTTCATCTGTGTGGTCTCTGTGCAGTCCCACTTGGGAGACTGGCAAATTTACAGCTGTGGAGGTGGGTATGTGCTGTCAACGAAGCACAGATTGCAATACAGCATGACCCAAATTCATCTCACCCCTAGCATCAACATTCACAGTGTAATGCTTAATGAAAGTCAAGGGAGTAGACCATGTAGCTTCTCTGCATATGTCATTACGTACTGTTGGTTTATGAAACCAGTTTCTAAAAGCTGTTGAAGCAGTTAGGGCTCTGATAGAGTCTGCCCTAATGGCAATTGTTCAAGGAACCTCAGCCTTGTTATGAGTCAATCTAATAGTAGATGTCATCCATCAAGGCAGAGTGGGAACAGACAGCTGACAGTTCTTGGGGCTTCTGAAACAGATAAACAAAGCCCTGTCCTTCTTAAAGGACTTGGTCCTATTTATGTAATATGATAAGGATCTGCACACATCCAGGGAATGCATAAATCTCTCTTCCTCTGATTGAGGTTCCTAAAAAAACAACAACCTGGCAGGACTACATCCTGAGAGAGGTGGAATCTACCTTGGGCAAGTGCTGTAAACTAGGCCTCAACACTACTTTATAAAAAAAAAGTGTGTGAATGGAGGATCGCAACATAGTGCTGTCAAATCACTAACCCTGTGCAAGGTGATGGTGTCTAGGAATGCTGCCTTGTAAGGAAGGAACCATAAGAGGCTGTTAAATTGGTTTAAAACCAGCATTTGATTCCAAACAGGAGCAGGGGCTTTTGCAGGAGGGTACATAATACTCAGCCCTTTCAAAAACCTCTTTGATAAGGAAAAAGAAAATAGTCAATGTGGATTCACACTTTTGTGGAAGGCAGAGATGGCTGCCATGTGTGCCTTTATAGACAAGTTGGCTAAGACAGACTCCTTCAAAGTCAACAAATAAGTAAAAATACTGTCAAGTGAACATGAGAAGAAATCTAGACTTTTCTCCTTTGTCCAGTCCATGGATCATTCCTTTTAGCGGAGTGTGGTTGTCCAGTAGAGGGTTTTCTTGAAGTCACCAGTACTGCTGGGACCTCGTCCTTACACCCAGTCAAGGAGTTAAGAGCCAGACTGTTAGATGTAGTGAGTCTATGTCATGGTGCAGTATCTGACCCACCCTCGGGCGGGTTTCTGGGGTAGGCTGATGTGCCTCCCTTTGAACATGTGCCAGAATGGGCTGAACCAGGGTCTCCTGGGCCAGAAAGGAGCAATTAGAATTAAGTTTGTCTTGTCCAGTTTGGCTTTCATTATTTGGCTTTCGCATTAGTGGTACTGGGGAAAAGCATATATCAGTGTACCTGACCACTGGATCTGAAAGGCATACCCCAAGGAGGATGCTCCCACTTCTCCCTTGGTGCAATACTATGGACATTTGGCATTCATTGGGGAAGTAAATAAAACTATTTCTGGTTTCCCCTCATTTCTCCAATATTGGTTGGAGATACTTCCATGCTAGTTCCCACTTGTGTTTGGTCTTGCAGGTCCGACTCAACTCATCCCCCTTGGTGTTGGACATGAATCACTGCTAGGGAGGCTTCATGTACTATGGCTCACTCCCAGATCTTGCACGCCTCTTTGCACAGTGACAGGGAGTCCGTGCCACCCTGTTTGTTGATGTAGAACTTTTCCACCATGTTGTCTATGGCAATGAGGATTGCTCTTCCCCAGATACTTACTGGTAATGGTGACATGGGGTGACCCATGTTGCCAGGCGCAAATTATTTGGTCATGTGGGGGTTGCCAAATCGGCCCCCACCCCCTGGCCCCCCAAGCCAAGTTCTGTGTGCTGCTGGCTGCTGGCTTATTAGTGCCGTCGCACCAGCAGCCGACAGCCTCCCTGCTGCCTCCCTGCCCTTGTTGTTCTCCTGACCTGCTGCCTTGGCTTGTCTCTCTTTGGCCTCCGTCCCTCAGCCCTGCCCCGCCTACATCATTGGAGGGAGGCCGAAAAGAGAGAGGAAGCTGAACAGAAAGATGTGGGCGGGGCCAAGGGATGGAAGAGAGATCACGAGGCACCAGCTGAGCTGGGCAGGCAGGAGAAACTCTTTGGCGGGAAATGCGAATCCCCTCTTTGTTCCCCCTTTGCTTTTCTCAGCTGGTCTTGGAGTGAAATCACTGTGGGGGGCCCTTGCCAGCTTCAATGGTGCTGGGTCATTTTGGAGGCCCTGCCCCTCCCTATTTGGGCAGCCCCTCTTCCCTGCCTAAGCCGGGCACGAGTTTCCCTTGTGCCAAGCTTCTAGGCAGTGAAGGGGAGCTTGATTGGTGTTTGGAATATGCTGCCACAGGAGGTGGTGATGGCCACTAATTTGGATAGCTTTAAAAAGGACTTGGACAGATTTATGGAGGAGAAGTCGATCTCTGGCTACCAATCTTGATCCTCCTTGATCTGAGATTGCAAATGCCTTAGCAGACCAGGTGCTCGGGAGCAGCAGCAGCAGAAGGCCATTGGTTTCACATCCTAGTAATAAATGTGTGGCAAGAGTAGGGAAAGAAAAAATCCCTCATAATCCATTCTCTCTGAAACACTAACCACAAAGCCATTGAAATGAAAACAGAATCTTGCAACCCTTCAAAAATAGCCTAGGAATAATAGTTAGTCAAAGGAATGATAATTGCAGAAATGCTTTTAGGTTCGGTTTCTGATGTTCAAACTCTTAAATACAGTAGAAAAAAATAGGAATATTTCATTAAATGCTTTTAATTCATTCACTTGTAAAACAAATACCAATTAACCATGACTCTTGTACTTCAACAGGACTTCAGATATAAAATCCCACAATTCCCCTAAACTATGCATAAATGGGGAATTTCTTACATCTAATCTACATCAGTTTCCTTGGCTAAAATGTGCCCAGATTAGTTGCACTGTCAGGGCATCTTTTGAGTTGGATGCAAAGCTTTATTTAGTGGCAGGTATTAAAGTATTCTAGGTGTTAAAGTTGGATCAAAGGACACCATAAGACTAGAATAGCCTACTAGTTTCAGACCTCGGTACCTTCACAGAACATAATACTTACTTGTTTGATGGGGATATAGTCACTATTATTAATTGTCTGTTAGAACACAACATGGATAATTCTTGCGTGGACTAGTTAATAACCCCAAAGGGGAAAGTGTAAATGATAACTGAAAATGTACTGAGAGCAAAGCAAATAAGTTTTGATGTTTATTTAACAAAAATTCCACAGGTGATTTGCATAATTTCTTCATGGGATTTTTAAAAAATGGACACACATCATGTAGTAAGACACAGAAAACCTATGTTTTGATGATGTATGGAAATTCAGCGGGTTAGAGTCAAATAACTGTGAGTTGTGTGAATGTTTTAAAAAGTCACTTTCCTATCACTCCCTGCCTGATGTAGGCCATAGAGTACACAACTCTGTGGAAGATTCAAGTGTAAGGAGTCAATAATAATGTACCTCTTCCACTAACAGAAGTGGTATTCTACTAGCATTTGTAATGGCAGATGAACAGTATCTGACAATCCAACTGGCACCTGTTATTCTGACAGGAAGGAGAAATAATAAGCATTACCTACAAAATAAAATTAAAATTAGGAATTTTTGAATTTAGGGTAATTTTCCAAAGTTTTCAAGTTTCTCCATACATGGGACAAAACTGCTGTTGTTTTGTTATCAGTCAGAAATAAAAATGGTAAATAAAAATGGTAAATCTGAAGTAAATTTGCCAAAGAAAGCAGGTAGGATAGAAATAGGATGGATGAAATGGAAATAGATGGAATGATATATTCATTTGAGAATTTATATGCCACTTCTCTAGAGACCCACGTGCTTGGAAAACATTACCAGATTGCCATAGGTTGACTGTGGCTCATTCCGCACATGCAGAATAATGCACTTTCAAACTGCTTTCAGTGCTCTTTGAAGCTGTGCGGAATAGCAAAATCCACTTGCAAACAGTTGGGAAAGTGGTTTGAAAATGCATTATTTTGTGTGTGCGGAAGGGGCCTGTGACTTGATGACACTTAAAAAACAGTATAGTCCACAATCTTGTTCTCTCTACTGAAATGTCTTCCTGTATGGTTGTTATAATGCAGCCCTATTCCTTCATAAAACTGCCCTCCTGAGTTTGTTTTACTGTTTTACTGAGTTTGAAGACAGACAAAAGTGTGGGAGACTTCTTGACCTACTCAGGCAGGCTGTTCCATAGGGTGGGGGGGGGGGACCACTACAAAGAATACTGGTATGCTACTATGCTGGCATGTGTTGATCTTGCCTATTAGTACAGTGGCACCTATAGAAGCTCCTGGTCAGATGAGTGAAGTTGTTATCATGGGGCATAAGAGGAGCACAAATCCAGTTAAAGTAGCAAAGAATCATGGTCTTTTCTACATTCAGATAGAGAACTAAGCTAAACAACGAAAACCACCAGTTCCATATTTGTCCCATATCCTGGCCTGAGGTCAGACTGAAGAGTCTAGGGCAGATAAGTTATCCAAGAATGCCTGGAGTTAGCCTATAACTGGTCTCTCACTTAACTTTGCCTAGAAAGGTCAAATCAGAGACAGACAATAATTTGCTATGTCACTTTTCTGTAGAGATGGTGACTGTCATTTTGAGTGACTCAGGGACAGTTCCATGAATCAATGATTAATTTATGATAGAATCAATGACTTATTTATGTGGTCCACAAATGATTTCAGCAACCAGAATGGACAAGGATCCAGAGCACAAGTGATAAGATCTTGTCACTGTCTATCCCGGCAACAGGGTCAACATGATCCATAAACACACATGACACTATATTAGATATTTCTATGTTCCAACTGGCATCCAAGTCAGTGTATTTTTGAGGGATGTTGTCAGCAAAAAGAAAAAGAAAAAAAACCTCTGCAAAGACATCACAACTAATTTCCTGTTCCTGAAACTATAAAGGCTCAGATTTAGGACTCAGTAGATGCCAAGATATCTTAAACAATTGTGATGGCCGTGACCTGGTTGATGAAATGTTAGCAGAGAAGGAACAGTTATTTGTTGTTGTCACCTCTCCTTCCTAAAACTTCCAGTGAACTCTATAACACATACTGTCAGATTCAGTATGAGTTTTCTTCCAGTGCCATTGTAGACATCTCACAGACCACATGTCATTGTGTTCCACCTCAAGGACAGAAGAGGTCAATTAGGTGCAACCTAGGAGCTTCACAGTCCATGCTCTCACCACAACTTCAACAGAACAAGTATTTGGAATACTAAAATTTCCTAGAGTATTCTGGAATCTGATAAGCTCTATGAACCTCCATGGAAGGTCCAGTTTAACTGGCCATTCTGTCCTGGGGGTTATTGGAGTTATATTTGCTCTGCTGTAACAAATGATATCCAATACATTTCCCACCATGTAAAGAATAATAAAAACTTTTTGCATGTTTAAAATGATTCATATACATTATATCAATAATTCTGACAACACACTTCTAAGATAAGATCGAATAATCATTTTGTATTAACGGTCAGGAGGATAGAGATATTATGGCTTGTAAGCTACCTAATTTAGCAGTCAGGAGTTCTATCCTTTAACCAGCTACAGTAGAACTTACACATTTGTATTTATGGGGAAATAATGATACCTGTCTTATTGAGCTCTGCAACCTCCTCTTGCTGTACAGTCCCGCTTAATGCTGAATAAGCTCTTCCTGGAATTCCCCTTCTCAAACTTTGTCTCAGAATCTTATAGCCCCCTTTCCCCTAAACGATGTTCCCACTAGCCAGACACCACCACCACCCCCCACTCATCAAAATTGGAACATACAACAACAAATCTGACAAATGTTTACAGGAAATAATATATCCAACCCAGAAAAAGTCTTTCATGATCCTTCATGTCCCCCTGCTGTTATTTCCCCATTCTTTCATAAATGTAACATTTCTATGAAGGGTGAGGGAAGATTGGCAGAGTGGGATATCTGTAGGTAGGAGGAAAGTTCATTGTAAGTTATATTCAGAATCAGAATGGTATAGTTCATAATAGGATATGGAGTTTTGATCTGGAGGAGTTTGTGTTCCACCCCTCCCCCTTTCTGAAATTCACTTACACTGATAGTCCATTGCTCATGGTGATCTTAATTTCACTTCTCTTTAGATGATTGATCAATAGTCTTCAGTTATCTTTTAATGGGACTTATTTTGTATGAGTAGCCTCTGCATTCTTTGAGCCAGAAAGTATATCTAGCCAAACTTTTACATTTTTTCAAGGCTACAAATCTTCTGGGGAGAAAAAAAAATAGTATGCAGTTCATAAGTTCACATCATCCATATCTTTGTATCCAGAAATTTCGATTAATCCCCCTGGAGAACATTTTCCCTCATCAAAACAAGGGGAACTGATAGAGGACAATTCTGAGTTATTGCAGGTATCTATGTATCATATCATCTTTTTGTCCAGCCTATTTGTAGAACATCAATACTTAAAATGGATTGGTCAAATGACCCTGTCTCTAAAGGACAGTGTACTACAACATTTTGCTGTTTTCAATCAGTTATTTTCAGGCTGAAGTACAAATCCTTATACTATTATAAAGGAAACTTCTAGAATATGTTATAGAGTGGACATTGTCACAGTTATAATGTACATATTTTGAAATTATAATTTTTTAGTGTCTGATTTTATTGGCAAGCTTTTAGACGACTGGAACAGTTCAATACAATATGATGCTGGAAGAATAAGTACAGTATTTTCTATTGAAATTAAGCAAATCAAATGTATTTTTACTTAAGACAAAGGCACTCTAGTCAAATTACAGTGTACAGAATAAAATATTGCCTATATGCCAATTTAGGTAATGTTCTTTGGTTTGAGAGTGACAAAGTGCTTTCTATATATAATCATTTCAATCACATTACAGGTAGGTGACTATTCTCTCACAGAAGTTAAACAATTCATCTGCCATAGAATACCAAATAAGTTTAGCTTCCATTTAACCCAGAATATCATTTCATGATATTTCCTAATTTAATATTTCTACAAAAAAATACAACAATTCTTGAATAATTCACATGGATTAGAAAAGAGTTAGTAAAGACCAATATTGAGAAAATATTTGTTTCTTCTGTTCCTGGCATGCCAATTATAGGGTGTGGGGTTGGAGTCTGGGTGGCATCAATGAGTCCAGCTTGCTGGGAAAGAAGCTAAGGGAGAAAAAGGGAAAACTTTTCAGAAATTCAAAGCACCTGCATATTTTACACTTTTAAACATATTTTAAATTTTTATATTTTCAATTCACACAGAACTATAAGTCTATGTGATCATTATTTGCTGCTGTAAATCACGAAACTATGGGGTTTGTCATTAGCAGGAGAGAACATTCCTGCCACCCTTCTATGGAATCCCACTGATCCCCATGAAATGGAATTCAATCCAACAAACAACAGCATCATTAGCAGTAACAATAATGATGTATCCAGTGAGATGTGCAAAAGGGTAAAGGGGTAGAAGAAATATTTTTAGAGGGGTGGTCATTGTGTCTTGCTGCACTTCAGACTCAACATTGCTCCCTTTCTTAGGAAGCAGATGTACAAATGGGCCACCCAATCCAGGGCAAGGAGGCAAATCCCCCTCTGGATGCTGCGAGGGCTTGCACCCGCAGAACTCCCCTCCCTGAGACACCGAGTCACAGTGTTCTCCACTGGCACTCCCATGCCACCCTGAGCAGCATGGTGGGGGCATGTCAGAGATGTTCCCAGGGTGAATTCAACCTTAGTTGGCTTCCACCATCAGTTTAGCGTCTTGTGTAGGCAGAGCTGGGCTCAGACACACATCATGATTTTCGCAGCATATCTCTGCTTCCCCCCATGGGGGAGATAAAAGTAAGGGTTTTAAAAACTTTTGGGGCTTCCTGCGCTTCAGGAAAGCTCTTTGTAGTGGGTGAGGTGGTGCTGGAGAGGCACCATCCCCACCCACCTGACAGCTCTGATTGGGCTGTTAATCTGCTGAACATGTCCCACTCTGAAGTATGCTTCCTGAATCATCCATTCCCAGATGAATCTCTCCTCATCCATGCTCCCACTTACGCCCATGTAGTTCAGGCAAGCAACTTCATTTTCTTTACTGACAAATCAATTACCCCTCCCTCTACTAAATACCTTGCGTTCTTTGATACCAAATCTACTTCTTTTTACTTGCTCCTCTTGCTCTTATTAGCCCATCTATTTGCTAATATATCCAGGGGGACAGAGGACACTGTATACTGACTAGGGCTCTGCACTTATTTGGACTAAGTCTGAGTGTGACACCTTTTGATACTGCAGTCCACTAGGCTTATGTTAAGTTATTATTATTTTTATTATTATTTATTCGATTTATTAGACTGCCCTACCCCCAAAGGGCTCAGGGCGGTTTACAAGCCAACCAAACACAATACATTACAACTAGAAAACAATTGAATAATCCCAATTAAATAATAAATATGATAAAAACAGTAGCAGCAATAAGTTGTTGCTCTTTAAAATTCAGATTCTTTATTATCATTGCCTCTCTCTTTTACACCCCCCTTCTATTGGCCTGTGTTGAAAATAATTGACCTTGTTTTTTTGAAGTACTTCTCTCTTGTTTCTTAAAAATAGCTCCAATCACATCCCTGTGTATTTATAGACACAGTATTCCTAAACCAGGGATGGGTGGGTGGGAAGGTATAACAAGGGATGTCTACTCCAAAAAAGGCCACCATGTGGTTCCGTTATATGGATGACACATTCACCATTTGGAGCCATGGAGAAGAAGAACTAAACAAGTTCCTGAACCATATCAACAAGATCCACCCAAACATCCAATTTACTATGGAAAAAGAAAATGAAGGAAAACTGTCATTTCTAGATGTCCTAGTCAGCCTCAAATCAAACCAACAATTGGGCCACACAGTATACAGAAAACCTACACACACTAATAGATATCTACACAAAAACTCCAATCATCATCCAGGACAAAAAAGGAGCACCATGAAAACTTTGGTAGGTAGTGCAAACAGAATCTGTGAACCCCACCTCCTTCAAGATGAATTGAACTGGGCTCTACAGGCTAATGCAGGGGTAGGGAACCTGCGGCTCTCCAGATGTTCAGGAACTACAATTCCCATCAGCCTCTGTCAGCATGGCCAATTGGCCATGCTGGTAGGGGCTGATGGGAATTGTAGTTCCTGAACATCTGGAGAGCCGCAGGTTCCCTACCCCTGGGCTAATGGTTACTCTACTACAGACATCAGGAGAGCTGTAAGATCAAGAACAAGCCACATGAACAAAGATAAAGAGTCATCTATAGGGAAAGTGTTCTTACCATACATCAAGGGAACCACTGACCGCATAGGAAAACTGATGAAGAAGCATAACCTACAAACAATCTACAGACCCACTATGAAAATTCAACAAATGCTACATTCAGCAAAGGATAAGAGGGATCCTCTAGCTACTGCAGGAGTATACCGCATACCATGTAGCTGTGGACAAGTCTACATAGGAACCACCAAATGCAGCGCTCAGACACGAATCAAAGAACACGAAAGGCACTGCAGACTATTTCAGCCAGAAAAATCAGCAATAGCAGAAGACATAATAAACCAACCTGGACACAGAATATTATTTGAAAACACAGAAATTCTGGACTACTCTAACAACCACTACGTCAGACTACACAGAGAAGCCATTGAAATCCACAAGCACATGGACAATTTCAACAGAAAGGAAGAAACCATGAAAATGAACAAAATTTGGCTGCCAGTTATGAAAAACACTAGAGTCAAGACAGTGACTAATCAGCTCCACACAGACACAGGATGACTATAGACAATCAAAGGGATCAAAGGCCAGACTACTACTATTCAGATGCCTCACCTATTGACCTTGCTATCTCCATTGTTACTCACATGCTACACTTCATTGTTACTCACTTGCCAGGCAACTCCTTTTCAGATGCCTTCACCTATTGACCTTTACTCACAGGTATATATACTCCACTTGCTTTCCTTTCTAACTATCAGATCCTCTGAAGATGCCAGCCACAGATGCAAGTGAAATGACAGGAGAGAATGCTGCTAGAACACGGCCATACAACCCGGAAACCACACAGCACCCTAGTGATTCCGGCCATGAAAGCCTTCAACAATACAATCACTTACTTTGTTTTCTGAATCTTAAGGTAGATCCAGCTGACCTGATGGCTATTTTGGTGGTATCATTCAACTTTGATTATTTAGATCTCATTTCAGTATGTTGCAATTTAAAGGCCATGAAATATACAGGTACCAATATATCACTTCTGGTAGATGATTCTTTTAAAAACAGACTTTAGGTAAGAAAATAATACTTGTTTTTCAGGTCAAATTTGATTTTGAACATTGCCTAAAACTGCTGCAGAAAAATCACAGGCTTTTGGAAGTTCAGAAAAGCAATGAAAACACTCTCCTCTATTTCAAGTGATCTTCTCCCTTTGCTCATGGTACCCTTTTGACTATGTAATCAGCTAGTACTATTGAACATGAGAGAATTTTGCTTATGGTCATGTTACTAAGCCATGACCATTAATATGTTGCCATGAGGTGTGATTTCTTCAGAAACTGCAAATACGTCTCAGCATTTGAAAAATCTACCTGGATGTATTATTAATAGGATCTATATTGTTTACTCCCATCAAATCACTGAATCACAGAAGTGCATTTAAAATCACAGTGTTTGTTACTATGAAAAATGTAAGGAGTTGGTGGAATAGAATTTTCATTGCTGTCCCCTTCCCCCCCCACCTGCCCCCGCCCCCACCCCCACCCCCACCCCAACCCCCACCCCCACCCCCACCCCCACCCTCAGCATTATGCAGCTTATCCTGAAAATCCTTTGTGTAGGTCGTGGAATTCTCCTAAACAATATGTACTGCAGTGTGAGCTGGAGTGAGAAAGAATGGGAGGGCAATCCATCTCCTCTTCCCTCTTTTTCTGACCTATAGACAATTAGCAGGTCCAACTTCTCTATATAAATAAATGAAACTAAACTAATTTATCTGAACACATAGTTAAGCTTTATTTTCCATTTGTACAATCATATGAAAGCTGTCTCAAATTTGTGCAAGATATACTGAGATTGCAGGATCTAGGACCAGACTGGTACAATAATTACAAAATGTTAGGATAATTCAGATAATTTTGAAATTATATAATGGCATTTCATCAAAGTATGATAATAGATTTGTCATAACTATGGTGGATTTGTCAAAACTGTAGCGATTTCATTGCAGCTGCCAGAATTTTCATGAATTAAAACTACCAGCCCAATCCAGAGCTGTCCTGTGGGCTGGAACAATGTTGGTAGGAATGGGTGCTGTGTGGTTTCCGGGCTGTATGGCCGTGTTCTAGCAACATTCTCTCCTGACGTTTCGCCTGCATCTGTGGCTGGCATCTTCAGAGGATCAGATCCTCTGAAGATGCCAGCCACAGATGCAGGCGAAACGTCAGGAGAGAATGCTGCTAGAACACGGCCATACAGCCCGGAAACCACACAGCACCCAAGTGATTCCGGCCGTGAAAGCCTTCGACAATACGTTGGTAGGAATGTTGAAACAGGGAAATATTCAGGGAGAGATGGTGCATATTGCATATCCAACGTCTTGGGAAACATGCAGGGCAAGGCTCACTTATGAAACACCATATCAAAATTTATAATGTAATGCCAGAGCTATGGAAAAGAAGATCTTTATAGAAAGAAATTATGCTAAGAATACACAGTTGAAACCATACATATGGCAAAAATATAAATCCCCTTGTGCAGTTAGCAGTGTTCTGATCTTGCAAGGGACTTCAAGAGGAACAGACGTATTTGAAAGTCAGTTCGACACGTATTTTAAAAAGTTGCTATTGGAATGAAGAACAAACATGGGGAAGAAAGGGGGGGGCGCAAAAGATGAAGATGACAAAGGATAATCTTATTACATTTTCCTTCCTTTTGAGAAATTGCTAGCTCTGACAATAGACAAATAAGTTATCTCATATGAATGATCTAGAATACTGGTGGCTTCAGAACAGCCATTCTCCTGTTCCTTGAAAATTGTCATGTTTAAATGTGGTATTTTGAGCGCATCTAGATTTCTCAACTCAAAAATCTATATGTGAAGTTGCACATTATCTTTTCCTCACCTATCTAATTCTAGCTTCTGGGAATAAGCATCCATTTTGCTCTGCATCTCTCTTAGGTCTTGTCTAAATACAGTGAAATGCTTCCTTCGTTGGTTACTAAGGCCCCTTCTGCACACGCAAAATAATGCATTTTCAAACCACTTTCACAACTGTTTGCAAGTGGATTTTGCCATTCCGCACAGCTTCAAAGAGCACTGAAAGCAGTTTGAAAGTGCATTATTCTGCATGTGCGGAATGAGCCTAACAGAAGGATTGGAGGGGGGAGTTACAGTCCAGTTTTAACAATCAAATGCTATCTTTTGGCAATTAGGCTCAATGCAAGTTTAGAACATCATCCACTCTGTCAAACTCAGGGGCTGTGAAAGAGCTTACATGAACTATATTGTTTGAGCTCAACTTTTCCATATTCACAAGCAGACCAGATTTATTATCTCATTAACTCCGACTCTTTTTGAACACTAAGAATTTGCAGGATGCTGGCCACTGACTCTGCTTCCAATGTGATTGGGAATGTGAGCAGTTTTAAAAATCATTATGGAAATTTATTGGCATTTCATTAGTATTCTGGTGATATGGCTGTTTTCCTAAGTGGATAAGTATAGCTCTCAGAATCAGCAAAAAAAATTAAAAATAAAGAAGTGGATTCTACCTAGTACAAAAGAAACAGATGGAGAATAATGGAGCTTATGGGGATTTTTGCAGTACAGGCAGTGCTGTTCCTTACAGAAGGCAAAGAAATACGTGTGCGTGTGTGCGTACGTGTGTGTGTCTACACATATACACATGCACATGGAGAGAATGGATTTTTGCAGAATCTTACTATCCATTAGTGCCATATGTCACCCTTATCATTAATCATCATCTGTTATGTCATATTTCTTTTCCATCTGGTTGGGCGTCAGGTGTGATTCCGAATAGCTTCAGTGCATTAATTTCCAACTGGTGCCTACTAGTGGCTGGCAAATTAGGTTACTTTGTGACTAATTTATTAGTGGTGTTAATTGTTTGATGGATCATTATTGGCGACCACTCAGTGCATGGCAGATGGCCAATAAAACACTCAATGCCACTTGATGTCCTTTTGCACACCTTGATGCATCTTAGATACATCTGAATTTTTTCCCACAAAGTATGTATTCTTTTGTGCTCAATTCCATTTCAAGGGGGATAAGCTGCATAAAGCTCTGAAATACCACATCAATAAAAGTAAGCATGGGATTGAAATTTAGAACAAACTCACTGTAGTTTCCAGAGTTGCAGTAAAATCAGAATCAGATCTAATTGGCTACTTTCTAGTTACGAAAGCATATGGCACGCAGAAAGTATGATGTTCCAAGCAAGGGGGTGCATAAAGTCTTAGAGGAGAAAATCAGAAGACATCTCATTTCCTTTCCTCCATACTTCCTGCATGGCATTTCAAAGGGTTACCCTCCCCACACTATTTCATGTTGGCACCCCCAGATCCTAACCTCAACCTAACATTGATTCAATATCACACACCAATTTATGTCCAGCATAAAAACTTGCAGTTTAAATCCGCAGGGAGAGAGGCTGATCATAAATCTGTGTGATATCAAATCAATCACCAGAGGGAGCAAAACACATGTGAAACAGACCCACCTTCTCCACGAGAAACAGACACTTACAAGCCAGGAAAATGAAAATATGGAAAGATCCTAAGGAGTGGAAACAAAAAAAGTAATAGACCACAGAAAATCCAGTCATTAACGTCAGGGAGTATGATTATTTTACTAGGGATGCACAATTGACAGTTGAATAATTCAATCTGTGTCAAGAGTTGATATTATGGTGTCTTTACTTCATGACAGTATGCATTTCCTTGAACATCTCTATACCAACGAGGACACAGGGATTCCAACTGAGCAGGGATGCAGGTTTATTAGAGGCATTTGATTGCAAACAGTAAGAATTGCAGGAGCAACTTTATTATTATTATTATTATTATTATTATTTATTTGACTTAATATACCGCCCAATCCCCGAAGGGAAACAACCTGATAGTTTTCTGCAGTGCCTGCTCTCAGATTGCACATTTTTGATTTGTGAACCCGGACTGGATTGACTGACCTGCCCCTTGCTTGGCTTGTATGGTTTGCACTGGAATGCTTTTCCTCAGGACCCAAAGTAAACCCTCCCCCCCCCACCTGCTTCTGCTGGCCAGATGTAACCTGAAACTCCTGTGCACTCAGCAGGCCACGATACAGCTTGCAGGACCTATTTAGGACTTTAAGAGTTATCTTTAACTTTAAAAAATCTGGATGATCATGGGCCATCAGATTAGACAGAAAAGCTGGACTGCATTTATCTACAGTTGTTTATTGCTGTTATGCTGCTCTGTGGTTTTTACAAGATTTGCATACATAAAATATTGTTTGTAACTTTAATAGCTTTGGAGTGGTGTCATGCCTCAGTGGTAGAACATCAAGCAATGGCATCTTGAGAGTTTTAAAAAGTATGGTAACATGTGATGTGAAAAATCCCCACCTGGGACTTTGGAGTGCAGCTACTAATCAGAATAGGCAATTCTGAACTCAACGGACTAAGGGTCTGATTCAATGTAAGGCGATGTCATATTTTTTATATAGAGAGTCATAGAACTGTAGAGTTGAAAGGGGTCGTCTGGTCCCTGCTCAATTCAGAATCAGTTCAGAGCATCCCAGACAAGTGTTTGTACAGCCACTGCTAAGGCTGCCAGTGAGAGGGAGCTCTCCACCTCCCGGTAGTTGATCTCATTACTGCACAATTCTTACTGTAATCCCCCCCCCCCCCAATATCTGGTTCAAACTTTTCTGCCCTTAATTTAAACCCATTATTGTGAGCCCTATCCTTTGCTGTTAGCAGCAACAGCTTCCTGCCCTCATCTTAGTAACATCCCTTGAAATACCTGAAGAGAGTAATCATGTCCCCCCTCAATCCCTTCGTCTCCAGACTAAACATTTCCAAGTCCTTCAACCTTTCCTCAAAGGGCTTGGTCTCCAGCACTATATATATGCCCCTATATATATGCTTAAACATCACATTTCGATCATTTGAATTCAGTTCCATTCTGACTAATTCATTCTCATGCCTCCTTGCCAAATCATAGAACCACAGAACTGGGTGGCCTAGACCGTTTACCTTGGTGGTTGTTCCTTAACAGCACAGGAGGCATCCATTAAAGACATTTTCTTGGGTGACAGTGGAGACTAGATTAATCCAAGGGAAAGAATGGGGCAGCTCTTTGGTGCTAGAAAGCTGACTTTTCCAATGCAGAATGCTAGAAGACATATAGTGACAACCATATCTCAGTCAGTCAGACTGACTGTAAGGTAATATGTAATCGACTTTAAGATAATAGATGGACTGTTTGACAATAATATCGCAAGGAGAAAAAAATGGGAAGGTAAAACAAAGTTGTTCCACCAGGTGTATGGTTGAGGCAGCAACAGTTTACCATCTAAGCCTTCCCCTCTCCTCAGACCATCCCACAGATCACCTCCAACCTCTTTGATCCTCTGTACCTCTGATCTATATTGCTTACCAGTTGTGTAATCGCCACTAGGATTTGCCTAGAATTTTACACAGTTTTAATTGTTGATTTTATTCTATTGATTATTTATGCTTGATTTTACTTTTATTAATTCTCTATGGTTAGAAGCTGTCCCAGGTCCAAAAGGGGAGGGGGTGGCATAAATACCCAATGAAATAAGTAAGTAAATAAATAAAAGTTAGCATACACTACTTACATTGTTTGGTTCTGTCCTGATATGTGTTATTCAGTCCCTCCTCCCTTCAGAATAGTCATAGAGAAGCAAGCCTTTATTGGCATAGACAGCAGTACAACAATAATAAAAACAGATTAAAAAGCATACACAATACAGGATATACATGTTAGGACGAAGGAAATCTACTGGCATTTAGTAATTTCCAGTAGAAAGTCTGCCACTATCATACAGAGAGAAGGATCAGGGTTGTCCAACAAGTAGTGTAATCTAAATAAATTGGGGAGATCGGGTAAATGTAAAGGAGTGAGATTCACATACTTGGATCTGATTTCCTTGAATCTGAGACAGTGAAGTAATTGGTGGGCAGAATAGTAATAGAAAGAAAGAACTTCCATGCTTTCTCTCTCTCTTTCTCCATACACACGCACACAGTTCCCTGAACTGCATTAAAGCAGAACTTGGTTTCTATGGGTCCTCTTCCAGCACCAAAAAATGGAAATTACATTACAGAGGCACAAAGGATTAGTCTGTAAAACAGAAAAAAAAGAAGTTAAGCTGAAAACAAGGAACTGAAAAGCATTAGAAAAGGATGATAAAGAACAGCAGGGTTCACCCTCAATTGTCACCACATCTGTTACCATGAATGAATAACAGGCAGATCCGTGAGCATTAGAAACGTAGTGACTGAGAATACAAATAAGATGGTCTGGAGAAAATACATAGCCAATTGTTTGAAAGGTCAGAATGTGCTGGATTTGATAATACACCTAATTGTAGGCAATCCACCACACATAGAGCATACAATCCCTGAACAAGGGGCTCTAACAAAATACGAATAAAAATAGCGTAAGGGATAGAAAACAGGGCAGACATAGGCGATGTGTATGAATTAATAAAAAAATGTACCCATTTCCAATTACTCTTTCAGCAAAAGAGATCAGAAAGCTTAACAGCATTTGAGGTGAAAGTCTCACAGCGTCTCTTAAGACATCAAATGAAAAACCTAAGAAAAGAATCGGGGAATTAAATACAGTCAATATGATTTTGGAAAAGGAAGGTCATGACTCACTAACTTTTGTAAATTCTTCAAAAGCATGAATTTCAGAGAAGTCCTGAGGGATACAGGGACCAAATGTTCAGGGTTTTTTCTCCCCACTTTCCATAAAGATATTTCCAAAGATATACCTTGGGAGTTCCTGTCTAAACTGTAAAAGCAGAGCACAGGACAAAAATTAAACAGATGCCACGAAAATAGGCATGATAGGAATAAGTCAAAGATTTAAAGAGAGGTTTTTTTTAAATGAGGGTGTTACAAAGAATAAAAGGGCAAATGCCTTATATCCCTGATTTGTATGTGGAGATTTCACACATTCTCCTGCCCCACAAAGGAAAGCACATGTCTCTGATGTGGGGATAGCAAATGTGTGAAATGCCCTGTGGCATATCCAGGAAGCGTACCTGCTGCGAGGCTTCTCACCCTGCTCGTAGCTTCTCATGGCTGCCCAACTCTCAAGTTAGGAATGGTGTGGGAAGTCCCAGCTGGTTCGCTTCGTGCTCGGGGCTTTCCCATAAGCACCACCAGCTCTTCTGCGGTCTCTTCCACGTATGCGTGGGAAGCCTCTGTTTCCTGCACTCTGATTGGCTGAATCTCAATTTCAGTGTTTTATTTTATGTTAAAATCAGAACGCAGGCAGGCACCGAGAATCGGCACCCTCTCCCCCCCCCCGTCTAAAATCCTCATGCATGGGAGAGAATCGCCATCTTCCCCTTTAACGCCTCGCACGTACAAGAGAATTGCCATCTCCCCCTCCCCCCACGAACTCCTCGCACTTGGGGGGGAGCAGGATTCTCTTGTTTGGTGGGGTGGGCTAGAGCAGTGAGGCAGGAAAAATGGCCCCAGTGCTGCTGTCATGGAGTTCTTCATGACAGAGAAGCCACCAGAGCAACAGGGGGCCTTCCAAAAGAACCTCCATTTTGGCGGTTCTGGAAAACCGTAGAGCAAAGCCAATGCTCCGGGGCGGCACTGGGCAACAGTGTGATAGATATGCTGCAGCAACTGGGGCAGTGCAGAACTCTCCATTGCACTGGGGCATTCCCCGTGCCAACAGAAGAGCAATTTCATCAACCCATGAAGCTCAGATGTAGCTGCTTGATGGAGAAGGACAATGTGGGACGACATGTACCTATTCTGCTGATTTGAAAGGTGGGGCACATCTACAGAAAATATTACCTAGGGCAAGCACAGAAATTGTGCTCACTGCCACAGGGAATCAATGCAGCAAAAACAAGTATAATATGTTCAATTTGCCTAAGTTACTTAAAATCTAGATTGCAGTAACCTTCTAAATACAACACAAAAGAAAGCAAAATGTCCCACCCCCCTTTTAAAGAAAGTATTTGAAGGCTGAAAGAGGACAGGCAAAAATGCAGCCAGCTCTTTTTAGCTGCCTGGTAACAGCTTTGATTTCTGGAGAAAGTACATGTACAGCTTTAAAAAATCTGATGCAAAATTCTTCTGGCTTAAAACACAGAAGAGCTTTGTCCTGTACTTCTCTGAGAAATCAGAATGTGTCTGTATTTTACAGTGATTCCCATATGCTACACAGCCTCCCTGGTGAACATCACCTTTAGGAGGGGTACTTTTCAAAGGGTAGGGAGTGAGTCTTTCCTCAGCCACCTCTCCACTAGCAAAGAGTGCAGTACAGTGTGGACCTCTTGTGGTAGCTGGTTGGGAGGAATCTTAGTTGTAGAGGGGGCAAGGGTTGTGTTGTCAAGCAGTAGGGAGGGAGGAGTGGGTGGTGGAAGAGCAAGAGGTTGATGGCGTTACTGTCCTCAAAGCCCAAGTTCCTTAGCATCTATCTCAACAGGAAAGGAAGGCGGTGATGGCATAGATTAGGGTGACTGGGTGAAAGTAGGGAGGACAGGATCTGAGCTGCATCCCAACAGGAATCCCAATGTCCTTGCCACCATTACAGAACTGAGCCTTCATGGTGAGAAAGTGAAGGGGCTAGTGACCACACAAAAGCAGAAGAAACAATGGTAACAAGAACTGTATGAGCGCACTCTTGCACTTGTGGAGCTCCACAAAGGATCTGAGACATGCATAATGTCTTCAGATTATCATAGCCTCTCAGAAGACTCCACACATATATTCATCTTATATTCGTTGTCCACTCTAATCACCAAGGGGGAGTCACACTGCTTATAGCTACCTGTGCCCAGCCGCCTGGCTTGTCTCCACCCACAACAGTTGGCCATGTCAGGCCTTCCTAGCAGTGACACAGACCGTGGTGTCCCTTGAAGGGGAGCCTAGGGAAATGACTTTGCTACCCCACCCCAAGATACACCTCTGTTTGAATGCCTCTCCTTTAACTTTAAATTATCAGACTTTTTGGTCGTATGTTGTAGGATTATTTCATTGCAGGGAGTGATTTGGAGACAGTGGCTATTAGGTACAATACCTCTGCTTTTGGCATTTAATTCCAGGAAAGTGCTTCATTGACCTGATAAAATACTTTTAAGCCTCCAAAGCACAACCAGCTCATGATGCCACCATAGGTTTTTCAAGGCAAGAGCTGTTCAGATGGGGTTTGCCATTGCATGCCTCTATGCAGTAATCCTTGACTTTCCTAGTGACTTTCCTCTCAGGTTTCCTCAGCTTAGATTTACAGAGCTGTTGAGATCAGGATAGCCTGAATTACCTATGGCAGGGCACCCTGCTATATGTGGGGCAATGGTAGTTGATGGCTCACAAGCACTTATGCTGTTTTTCTTCAGGAGTGATCTTCTGGACTTAAAACCTTTAGGCCAATTCTACAACTTCATTGTCAACTCATGCTGGGTTGGATCCAAACTAGCTGTTCTCCTTTTGGTAGGGGAGGTATATTTTCCACCAATTTCCTGTTCTAGCAGCAGATTGCTTACTTGCCCCTAATGCCATTCTTGAGGATCCCCTGCTCACTGACAGCAACATATTGGGGAGATCAATAGAGTACAGTGAGAGGCAGGGAGATAGGAAATTTTTTGTTCTGCTGATGAATGTATCTTCTGTTAGTGGAAAAAATCAGTCTGGAGCCAACCCAGAATAAGTGTTTACTCTCCCTGAAAATGTGATCAACATTCCTTTGCTTAGCTAAGGTGGAGCCTTTCAATATGCTACACTGGTGTTTTCTCTGGGCTGTAAGGTAGGTAGTAGTGGTAATACATCTTTATGCAGTAGTATCAGGGTTTGACTTGCAGCATGTTAAAGAGTGAGCTGCAATTAATGCTCGAAATTAGCTTCTGTAATTCTTTCCCTTTTCCAACTCCAAATATCTCCCAAATCAAATTAAATTAATATTTTAATAAAATGGAATGAATAACATTTGTAGTAATTTTCAGTTTTGTATTTCAGAGAGGCTCTTGTGAGAGACAATTGAAAGATAATGAGCAAGCCCTGAAGAAACTCAAAGGCTGATTTCTCAGCAACCCCATACAGTCTTTCCTAAAGTGAAAGTCTTCTGAAAAGCCAAGTCTAGTTTTTTAAAAATAATAATAATAATAATTATTATTATTTTGTATTCATAGAGCATTCAAGATATTTTAAAATAATAACATAGTATGCCCAAACAAACCAATATTTAAAAAGAAACAATAACACTACATAATTCCTCAGCAAGGTAGACCAGACATGGGGGAATCAGACTGGGCAGATGGATATGCCTGGGAAATGAACCAGAGAGGTTTTAATTATAATGCACTTGAAACTGAAGAGGTTGTGTTGCAAGATGCTTGCTTATTGCCTCCACAGAAGAAGGCTGTAAAATAATTTGATGAAAATTGTACTCCAAATATTAGTGGAAAATACCGAAGAGCCTCTGGTGCTGCACCAAAGAAGCTCAGATACCTTAAAGGAAAATGCTAGAGGAGATTATGGCTTTACTGATTTGAGCATGCTTCTTGATGTCTCTTGGGAGTTCTGTCTTTGGTTAAATGGATATTATATGTAGTTTGATTAATTATTTGTTAACTGGAGAGGTATTTATTGTCATAGAGCCATATTATGTGTACATAGATGCTCCCCCTTTCCTTTATATCACATTTACAGAGCCTTGGATATACTGAGGCTATTGATTCTCCAGTTCACACATAGTCCCAAAGTTTAGGTTTACAGGGACCAGAGTTTCCTAACCTTTTTGTGTTTTTGGAATTCTGGTAGGTTCAGCCACAAAATGGCTGCCACAAGAGGCAGAGCCAACTACAAAATGTCAGGGAGTTAGTTTATGTATAACTAATGGTAACATTTCAATTTTTCAGACAGAAGTTCTGCTTAACACAATGCATTATAAAATGAATATATTAAAAAAAATATTTTCTTGCACACACACAGCTTACCTTCACCAACGCAGCAGGGACCAAGCAGTTTATTTGCTGTCTAATCTCAAGAATCTTTAAAAATGCTATGTTTTAAGCAAATGGCTACCACATTGCCATACACATGTTAAAAAGGGTAAACCTTGTGGCACCTGAAAGACTAATTTTCATGGAAGTTTTCCTAAGCCAGAGACCATTTTAGTAGGTGCATGTATCTTACTTAGCTGGCATTAGCACACAAAAGCTTATCCCATAACAAATGTGGATGATTTTAAAAGTGACATACAGAGCAATGCTGAGGCAGAGGTGGCTGTCCAACAATGGTACTACTGGTCTGTTCTCTAAAGGGAATCTGAACAGGCCATATACTAGGCAAATGCCCAGTCAATGAAGCTGCACCAGCTGCAGCTGTGTTGGTGCCCACAGCAACTGTGCTTTGGAGGGAGTCAACTGAGCACAGGTCAGCAGTCACAAGGACCCAGCCATGGGAGCAGGGGAGCAGAAGACAAGAAGGGGCAGGATCATTTGTTGCTAGGGCATACCCTTGGTACACGCCCTACCCCCTTAAATGAACACATCTCTGCCAAACAACCCAGAGGCAGCAGCAAACATGAAGGAAAGAGGACCAACCACCCCATGGAAGCTAGTCCACCCAGAAGTAATCCCTCCCCATGCAAGCAAATCTACCCAAAGAACGGGGCATGGGGAGAGCAAAAGAAACAGGCGGTGAGCAATCATTGAAAGAGGCATCTCCCAGCACCATGGCTCCATTGGCTCCACTGGCACCACAAGTGACCCCCCCTCCAGTGCCACTGAATGAATCACCCTGGGGTCCTGCTTGTGGAAGGAAAAGGCACAATGATAGAATGACTGCAGGGACTGTGTAAGCAACTAGCCCCACTCACGCACAGCGTCCCATGCTTTTGTAGTTCAGAATGACCCTGTGGATTTGGGAGGCAGGAAGGATATGGACCTGTGGATGTCTGCTGAAATGGATATTTTCAAGGTGGTTAGTGGCCTCTGCCACATGAAGGGTGGTTCTCTTTCTGAGGCAGCTCTGCCCACCTGGAGGTTGGCAACATTGGTGCTAGGTGGGTCCCCATATTGATTTGTGGTGTTGTCTCATTTGGAATAATATATGCCATTTTGGTTTCTATATCTCAAAAAGGATTTGCAGAAATGGAAAATGTGCAGAAGAAAACAAGCAAAATTATTAGGAAGTTGAAGCACTTTTCTTATGAGTAAAGTCTGGGAATTCTCAGTTGTTGTCTTTTTTAAAATAGAACTAAGGAGAGGACATGATAGGTGGCTGTCGTTGATAACATTATTCATTGCATATTTCAGGTTGCTGGACTTGATGGATCACTGGTCTGATTCAGCAAGGCTCTTCTTAATGTTATATTCTTTGTCTGGTAGCAGCCTTACATCAGTGGAGAAGGAAAGTGATAGAACTTCATTGCTTACTTTCTATCTTAGCAGTAGGGTTGTGGGAAGAGGGTAGTACCCTGGGAGAAACAGTAGAAAGTAAAAAAAGGCTTTGTCTACTTAGAGGAAATTCTTACCACAGAGTTCCTTGTGATTCTTAGGCCCCTTCTGCACATGCAGAATAATGCACTTTCTATTCACTTTCATAAATGTTTGCAAGTGGATTTTACAATTCCACACAGTTGCAAAATGCAGTGAAAGTGAATTGAAAGTGCATTATTCTGCATGTGCGGAAATGGCCTTAGAGCTACCCAGAAGTGAAAAGGTATCTCTAGGAATCATAAGAAATTCAGTGGTAAAACTGGAAATTCTTACCATACAGTTGGTGATTCCTAAAGCTTTGCACTTACTAGTAACTCTAGGAATTACGAGGAACTCTGTGGTAAGAACTTCCTGCAAGTAGATGAAGTCTAATTTTTCTTTTTAATTATTCTGCTGCTTCTGCTTTAGCAGTGGTCAACAATGGGGCCTGTGGATGGGGATCCTCTGCACCCACTAGGGACTTGGCTGCCATAATCCTACATGATACAAATTTATCATTCTCCTTCTTTCTAAACAGTACCTCTGAATCTGATCATTGCTGTGATTTCTATTTTTTCACATAGTGGATAAAATTGTTTTAATGTAAGAACTAAAGTTGCCAAAATCTAAATACTTGTATTAAAGAGATATGTTTCATTAATTCACCATATGCCCCTGTAAGCATAGCTCTCTCCTTATGTAGTTTGTGTTATTCACTTCTTTCCTATGAAAGTTTTGCCTTTATAACTGGTTTCCCCTAGTCTTTAATTCCCCCTCAATAGAATGCCTGCTGTATCTCTTTGATTGTGGATATGCCACATCTGGTATCAACATCATTAGAACAAGAACTGACCGCTGTGTGGCTGAGAGCCATTGCTGGCAGGAGCCCTGTTTCCATGTTGCTTGCTGGCTTGGTTAGCAGTATTTCCCTTCCCCTTAGTTTAACATATTTTATGCTTTGAGAGTGTAGTATCTGAACATGGTTCCTTTGGAATATACAGTGAGAATAAGAAGTGCATTTGTGCAGAGGTATTATTACATTTCATTCCTAATGCTACAGTTAAAATGAAGATTCTGTAATATACTGGTAATATTTTTAGAATATAAGAATTGACAAGATAATTAGAATGTTTTTGGTAACAGTAGTTATTCATGTGCCTTAGTGGAATTTACAAAAAGATGTGATAGTGATATCCACCCTACATTATCATCATAATTATCATCATCTTCATCGTTCTTGTTATCTGTGGCGTTTTCCCCATGGATCAAATATCCTGGGATAGAACCGGGATCATACATACCGGGTTGTTTTTACCTCAGTTTCTCCCTCCACATGGCTGCCCATTATCGTGTTAAGACTGGGATGAAGTACTCTCAAGTAATTTTGCATGAGCCCAGTTAATTGTGCATTTTCCACAGAAATGTTTCCACGCATGCACAAACATTCCCATTTTCCTCACATTCTGATTGGCTGTAGCTGTGGGACAGATCTTGAATGAAAGGGCAGGCTGCTACAGTTGCCAGGAGAGAAGAACGTGATGTCAGAAGGAGAGACCAGGGAGGCAAGGTGGGAAAAATAAACCGGTCTTCTCCTGCAGTGTTTGCATGACAGCAGGATCAGTGTGAATTTTTGAAAACTCTGAGATAAAGGAAATCTCACGGGGCGAGCCTGATTTAGGACCAGAAGCCTTGCAAAAATCATGTGCGTACCGGGATATTTCACCTTCCCATCCCAGGATATTTGGTCTGTGTGGAAAATGCTTATGTATCTAATTCCTAGCTGTCCCTCCATCTGCAGATACTTAAATCCTCAGATGGAGTCAGACTCACCCCAAAGTGATGTTTCTGAAAATCTGAAAACTGAAATAAGTAAATGGAGGTTTCAAATTCCCCCAAAATCATTTTCAGTGCACACAAACACCACCTGAGAGACACTCCATGCCCATCTGCAGTTGCTGGGGGGCCTGGTGATAGCTGTACCCATCTGCTGTGACAAACCAAATACAAAAATAGTGGGAATGGCAAACAAATATCTCAGTATAAACCACCAATGTCAACTACAATCCAGTGTTTACTAAATTGTATGATAAGCCAATAACTCATAAGTAATCCACTGTATTATCAACTACAAGTTAATATATTTAAAGTATAATATAAAATTTAAAGGAATATTTCCATTTAAATCTCCATCAAGTTATTGTCTCTCATTTCTCAATTTTTAGGTTGACTTCCAAAAGCTAGAGAAAGTCTCCACTCAGTGTCTTTATGCAACTGATTGTCATGGAGTTACCTTTTTCCAATTTTTCATTGTTGTCTTAGCAGATACCCAGTTAATATTTGTTTCCTATTTCTTCATCAGAAGATAACTGTTATTATTATGTCAATATATTGATAAATCAATATGAGCATTTAGAGAAGCAGGAAGGAGCCAGCAATATTGAACGGGGGTGTGTGGGAAGGCATGAACAGAAGTGTAAAGGAGTGGGAAGGCTGGCCATGGTTCTGGGACAAACCTGTGCTCACTGGCAAATCTCCCTGCTCTGTCAGCAAAGCAAATGAAAAGTCACGCTAGAAGTTGTGTGCCCTGGTCAGAATGGAAAGTGAAAGCAAGGCTCCAGGAAATATGTCCCTACAAGAAATCTTGCCACAATGGACATGCATCCCCACTGTACAGCAGACACCTTGTGCATATTCGGCCTATAAATACACTATGCAGGCATGGAGGTTTATGAGTGGGGCTGAAATTTGAGTTGCTGGTGGTGCTGTTAATTCTTTAGGGACAAAAGGCTCCCAGGGATTTTCCTCGCAATTTATTCTAAAGTCATGTTAAATTTATGTGTTTGGCTACATTAAAGGTTGTTCATGATGTCTCTTGGCAACACTGTTGATGCTGCATATTTATATCCTAGTGTACCATGTACCACATCAGCCAAATGTCTAGACGTCCTAGTCATTCTGTATGGGTTTCTTTTACAATAAACAACAGAACTATATGGAGGACTTCCTTTTGTATTTCTCATTTAAATGGCACATAAAATCTTACCAGTGGGTTTTCTTTGTTTTAATAAAATGTCTTTAAAATGCAAAATGCAAACGATGTAGTAAAAAAAATTCCAAGTTACTCACTTCAGGAAATACTGCATTTTATATCAGTATAAAGAATGCAGACAGAGTATTTTATAAAGAAAAGCTTAAACAGAAGCTTGAGGCCTTTTATATAAAAATAAAATAAAATACAGATTCTGGTCATGAATAATTTACAACCATTTACTTGGTCAAAAAACCCTGTCTGCGCACAGAATATATACTGAACATTCGGAATATATTGGATCATTCTATTTTTAAACATATGGGCATAATATTTCCTACTATGAGCTTTGTTGCATACCTATGGACCTACTCTAAGATAGAATGAATAAAAAAATTGCCTCATTACTACTGAGGTGTTATTTTATAGGAATGTGTTCTAGCAACATAACTAATCAAAATTTAATGTAAACACACACCATTTGTTATCTGAATAAAATTTTTCAGCTTTCAGTAAGGAATCAAACAGGCCACATGTGAACATTACTTTTCGTGGCACAGCATTTGCAGCTGTATGGTTTCCGTTCCTATTTCCGATCTGGTCTATACCTTCCTATCGCTAACCTCCCTCAGGTCTTACAAACTGAGGGCTGTGGCTTCCTTGATTGAGTTGATCCATCTCATGTTGGGCCTTCTTTTTCTGCTGCCTTCAACTTTTTTTTAGCATTACACTCTTTTCCAGTGAGCCTTGTCTTCTCATGATGGGATCAAAGCACAATAGCCTCAATTTGGCCATTTTAGCTCTTAGGGACTGTAAATATATATTTATATCATCTATACCCATGGTGTTTTTTCAATCCATGTTATCAGTGTTATTTTGTACAACCACATTTTTGCAAAGATTACAGCAAATGTAGTTCTCCCTTCACATCTGACCCAACCATGAGTAACCCTGGGTGGAAAAATCTTGTAAAATTCACAGAGCAAAAGTTTCAACAAGGAAAGGAAAGGAAACTCCGCCAACAGAACTACCACACTGTTTGAAGTAGATGGAAGCCAGACAGCAAAACAGAAGTTCAGTTTATGGATAATTGTGATTGTGACTATTGAACCTGTAACATTATCCTCTCAAATTTCTTCACCATGAAATTTGTGAAGGTTAATAATCTTTAATTATTGCTGTGTGGATCACTGCCTGGATTTGAGGACATTGTGAAGCCAGATGCAGAATCTAAGCCAGTAAGTCTTTAATACTATATTGAGAAGTGGAGAAAGGATTCAAAGTTTTAGTGTAGAAAATGGGCCAACTTCACAGTGACATGTATCTGGGGTAACAATTTATTTTATTTACGTAAAATATATTACACTCAATTAGTTTCCTAGGGTAGAGAACATGAAATCATTAAAACATCTGAACTATTAAAAACATCTGAACTATTAAAAACTATTAAAAACTTAAGATTACAAAATAATTCAATAAAAAATATAAAGGGAGAAGGCCAATAATGTCACCTGCAGTCGGAAGACACAGATAGAAGGAAACAGATGAATCTCCCTGGGCATGGAATTCCAAGTTTTGGTGCCATGACTGAGAAATCCTTTTCTCTAGGTGCCACTAGTCCAGCCTGAGATAGCGGAGGCAACTGAAGCAAGACTTCCAAGGATGTCTGAGTGATCACATAGGTTCATATTAGGCCTGGTGATTTGGTAAACCTGAATTGCAGGGAAAAACCCCAAAAACCATATTTGCAGCTGCAAGGGGCCAAGCATCCCCTGGTGGAACTGACATGTCTTCAAGGGTCTCCTAGGAGACCACTTTAGGGCTCATAAGTGCTGCAAATAGCCCTTCTGTGCTGCAATTAATCCTCTTGGCAGAGGCCTGCACATCTGTAACACCCTCCCCTCAGACAAGCAGAAAATGCTGGATCTACCTAGGCAGCTTCTCCACAGGGCTGTACTTTTGTAAGGAAATAAGTTCAAGGATTGTGTAGCAAAACACTCTACTCAGTATGGTGAGGCTGTGCCACCCCCACAAAAATGCCCTGAGGGGAGCCTAGCAAATGAATGAGCTGTCATCCCATTGCAGAGGTGGAAGCTGGGCCCCCTCCCCGGCAGCTCTTCCAGCCCAGACCCCATGCACGGATCCCTCTTGTGCATGTGAGGCAATGGTGACAAGGGTTTGCTACTCCTGATGCCATGCCACTGGGCTCAGGTTTAGGGGATGGCATTGTTAGGGCAGCTCCCAGTCACTAACTTAGAGCCAGGGGTAAGGAGATTGGGAAAACAAACACACCAGGTGTGTGGCTACCCTTTTGGGTCATGGCTCTAGAGGGCGGCATCTGTTGGGTTCAGAACTGAGAGAGGTCAACAAGAGTGTGGACTTTACTCTCCCTGTTGGGTGTTGGTACAAAGTTCTTGAACTGTAAACACCTGTTTGGGTTCAGAACTGAGAGAGGTCAACAAGGGTATGGACTTTGCTCTCCCTGTTGGGTGTTGGTACGAAGTTCTTGCACAGCAGTGCTAAGTGCCATGCTTTTCCTGTCACCAAGGTGCCTCAGTAGACACTGTGAGTCTGACAGGGAACTCAACTGTCAGATAGTTTCCTGTGCAGTTCTTCTTGTCTCATCAGTTGTGGGGCATCTCAGTTAAGTTTTTTGTAAAATGTGGGGGGATACAATTGGGTGCTGGGGGGGAGCATGTCCTCAAGGCAAGCGATTGTTCAGCATCCTGAGCTGCTTGGGGCCTCATGGGTGTGGCTGCTGCAGTGGGAAGCCATTTGTTTTTTTCTTACTCAGTGGCACCACATTTTTGATGGCACAACTTTGCCCCTCTGTCAGGGGGCATTTCCAGGCCTCATGATCCACTCATAATGTCACTAGCGCAGAGGCCTGTATTTGAGTTGCACTAGTGTGCAGTCGCAGTGGAGCATGGCACCTGAGAGTGGTGCAGTGGAGCTAGGTATAAAGGTCAGTTGGCTCCCTGAGCTGATTCATCCCCGCCCCAGGATTGTGCCATTATTCAATTTTCTTGTCAAAAATATAAAATAATTAAAACAAATCTTCTGCCTCTGGATCTCTTTTAAAGAACTGCCAAACTTCTTAGAACACAACCTCACTTACCTTTATTGTTTTTTTACTTATTTCTCTTTGTGAAGTCCATTTAGTGGTCACTAGGGTTATTTTTTAAAACAAATTCTCAGTGCTGCCAGCGGGAGAAAAAAAAATCAATGCCAGCAGTCCAGAATTCATGAGCAACCATGCAATAACAAACCTGTCTGCTCATATGATGGAGGAGTGAGAATTGCTTTAAAAATAGATTTCAATCTAAAGCCTCCAAGGGGTTGTTAGAAATGCAGAAAAATATACTTTGAAAAATTAAGGGAAAATATTGCTCTCATTGTGAACAACTCATCCAAGGATCTTGGAGGAACCTATTTCATCTGTTTTTAGTTTGCAAACTACAAATAGTACATCAAATCTTGTTAGCCTCTTGGCTTCAAAAAAGGTAAGACTACAAGCAGAGGAACAGAGGTCAAACACTCCTATCAACCCTCTTTCAGGGGTATTCTGCTTCATAAGAACATAAGAACAAGCCTGCTGGATCAGACCGGAGTCCATCTAGTCCAGCACTCTGCTTCTTGCAGTGGCCCACCAGGTGCCTTCGGAACATAAAAGTCCTATTTCTGGTTCCTGAACAGCTGCAGGTATTTCTGGAAAATGCATTGGTTTTGGATCCCTTCCAGTCCAGCTTCCAGCTGGCCATGGAACAAAGACTGTGCTGGCTGTCATTACAGATGAGTTCTGGATGCAGCTAGACTGAGGCAGGTCAGTGCTGTTGGTGTTATTGAATCTCATCGCAGCATTTGACACGGTCAGTTTGGATCTTTTGGTCCGCTGTTTTGCTGATGTTGGGATCCAGGGCACAGCCGTGAAATGGTTGGCCTTCCTTCTCCAGGACCAAGGTCAGCAGATGACACATGGAGGGGGAGGGAGAATGTCTCAGAGGCATCCACTTGTTTATGGGGTGCCACAAAGATCTATGCTCTCTCCAATGTTGTTTAACATCTACATGTGGTCCCTGGTCCAGAGCTTTCGGCTGAGTTGTCACTAATATGTGGATGACACTCAACTTGTTCTGTTGATGAAGGGATGGCTGGCCACTGCCTCAGATGTTGTGGCACAGTGTCTGGAGGCCATAGCTGGTTGGTTGGAAAAGATCAGATCGAGACAAAGTCCTGTGACTGGGTCAGGGCATCAAAAACAAGGTCCTGTGACTGGGTCGGGGCAGTCTGGTGGAGTGTTTCCAGCTGCTAAGATTTGTTGGTGTGGCATTATATTCAGCTGCATTTGTTAAAAGTCTGGGGATAACACTGGAGCTATCACTTTCTATGGATGCCCAGGTCACCAATATGGCAAGGACTGCCTTCGACTATCTTTGACAGGCTAGGCAGCTGGCCTACTTATCCTGCTTTGGCAGGATCCAATGATCCATGCAATCATCACCTTCAGGCTAGACTACTGTGACTCACTCGACATGGGCCTGCTCTTGAGATGACATGAAAACTAACATTGGTCCAGAATTTTGTGGCTAGACTCCTCACCGGTGCATTGGTGAGAGAATATATAACACCTATGCTTCAGCAGCTGAACTGGTTGCCAGTAGAATACCAAACCATGTTCAAGATTTTGGTTATAACCTTCAAGGCCCTGAGCAGTCTAGGACTATTGCATTTGCGGAACCAAATTACCTCATATTTCCCATGGAGGAAGCTTCGGTCTTCTGACAAAAATCTTCTGGTAGTCCCTGGCCTGAGGGAAATGCGATTGGTCTTGATCAGAGCCAGGGAATTTTCTGCTTCACTCCAGCATGGTTTAACTCTCTGTCAACTGACACCAGGGCTTTGCAGAATCTCAAACAGTTCTGCAGGGCCTGTAAGACAAAGATGTTCCACTGCGCCTTTGGTTGAAGCCACCCATGTGTCCAAATGTTATCTTGCTAGCCTCCTTACAGTCCACAATTATGATGCTTTTTTGTGTAGCCTCTTCCTGGACTTATCCCATGTTTGGACAACCAGTTCAGTCTACATGTGAGCTGGGCTGGGTGTTCTTTTATAGGCTTAAATTTGCTGCTATCTTGAGTTTTTAAGGGTGTGTATGTGTTCAGTGTATTTTTATGTATTAGTTTACTGGGTTTTTTAAAATGTTTGTATGCTGCCCTGAGCCCATCCTAGTCAAAGAGGGTGGGATATAAATTTAATAAAAATAATAAATAAACTTTTATCAACTTGGTGAATAATCATCCATGGACCTATCCTTTGTATGAATTTACCTTCTTGAATTCATCAAAAAATGTAGGAATCATAACTTTTTACAGTAGTACATTCTATAAGTTTGCTAATACGGAACTGTTAAGTTCATTGTCTATCCCTTTGTTGGACTTTCTGCCTGTTTTTGAAGAGCACAGTACCATATTTCAGGCTAGATGATCATGAAAACTAAAAAGAAATGCCCATGAGAAATCAGTGTTGTCCAAAAATAATGAGATCTCTGTATTAAACATTTACTTTTACTCCCTCTAATGGGAGGGATACTGATGACTGCAGATATATGGGGAAGAATTATTATTTCAAAGCTGAGATTTGTGATATCTTTTAGAGATTCCTTTCAAAATCACCCCAGCATATCTCTTTCAAAGTTACTGGCACATTCAGTCCTGAGAAACTTAAGAGCCGGTTGTAGATATTAAACTCAAAGACATCCATTAGAGAAGATATAATAACCAGTGTCACATTAGAAAAATATTAGACAAAAAGAAATAGTCTTAATATTACCCAGCACTGTAAATTTGGTTTGCTCCATTCCAATTCTTTAAGGAATGCATGCTACAATAACTTAGAGTGTAGTTCATGTATCCCAAACATCTTTAGACTACCTTAGAAACTGGCCAAATGGATCAAGTATTGATACCCAGCTAGATGACCTAGAAAGAGCCATAAAAGAATTTAAACCTTATGCTTATTTCACCCAGATGGCTTTCTAAAAAAGATGTTTTAAAGTGACTGCCCTCAAGGTAGGAAAATGACCATCTTGAGTAAGAGAAGAAAGCCATGATTACATGACCTTCGGTTTTTCTGAGCCCGACAATGTCATCCATCTCTTTCATACTCACGTGAAGGGTAAAGAGCTTGAGTGGGTGCTCTGAACATTTTTTAACTTGATGGATTTTTGATGAATTCTTATTGAGTTCTCAAGGTATAAGGGCATACTGAGTTGGTCTGGATCACGCAGTTCAGTTAGATCCAAGCAGTTTTTAAAAGCAATGACAACAAACCATTTGCCTCGAGAAAATTATTTTATGACTCCGGATTAGAGACAATTGATCAATATCTTGTTCCCCTGCAATTTAAAAGTGAAGAGGGCCCCCAGATGAATTGCTTGTAAAGTGGGCTTCTGGTGATGAACATCATACTTTCAGAAGATTCCATGTTGTGGCAAATCATGAGATATAGCTGACAGCAAGCATTTGCTCTGTGCACAACAGCAAATAAAGATGAATAATCCTGGAGTACTTACAGGGGGTTAAAGAAAATGATATCAAATCAGATGTTGATTGCTAGATTCACTGGGAGGTTTTTTTTTATTTTTTATTTTAAAAAAAACAGGGACTTGAACCCAGTTAAGATGATCATTTCTAATGTACACAAGTGATGCTAAGAGACAGCTGGCTGAATGATAAATAAATGAAGAAGGATGATTTCAGGCAACAATTGCCAAGCAGCAGCGAAGAGGACAAACCTGAACTATGTCAGACAACTGATATTCAGTGAATACCCACTGAATTAAGATGAACAGTGTTAAAAGGAAATTGTCAAGGAAATATGAGTCACAATAAAGATAAACCATATTCACTTGAATAGCACCTATTTCCTAGGTGAATGAAACTGAATAAAGCCACAAAGCAAGACTCAAGTGTCAATTGGGGGGAAAATATGTATGGAGAGGGAGAAAGTGAATATCAAATAAGTGCAAAAGATTTCTTTTGCTACATGTTTCACTCACTTGCAGGCAAAAGGTGAATTTTATTCCCTTTTTTCCCTTCTGCTCAGATGTGTATTTTACTCTCACAGCATTTGCAATGTTGTTTCTGTTGTCATATAGCTGTGTATTTGCTTTTGTAGTAACTGAAAAGGAGGAAACACACTTCAGTTGCAATTTCTGATATAAAAGTTCAGAGCATAATGCAAATTATAATGTTCAGTATTGGAAATGCTTCAGCATCAAGTATTCCTCGGACGTTACCTGAGCAACACCGGAGTCTCTAGGAGTGTGCAGTTCAACTCTTTTCATAATAACTTTGGATTTGGATGTTGAGAAGGACGTTGTTTTCCTCCTTGCACGGAGGATCAGCTGGACTCTGCCCCTGATGTTGTCCAGCATTGTTTAGAAGCTGTGACTGGCTGGTTGAAAACAAGAAGAAGAAGATGAAGAAGGAGGAGGAGGAGGAGGAGAAGTTTGGATTTATATCCCCCTTTCTGTCCTGTAAGGAGACTCAAAGGGGCTCACAATCTCCTTTCCCTTTCCCCCCACAACAAACACCCTTGTGAGATGGGTGGGGCTGAGAGAGCTCAAAAGAACTGTGACTAGCCCAAGGTCACCCAGCTGGCATGTGTTGGAGTGCACAAGCTAATCTGGTTCACCAGATAAGTCACCACAGCTCAAGTGGCAGAGTGGGGAATCAAACCTGGTTCTCCAGATTAGAGTGCACCTGCTCTTAACCACTACACCATGCTGGCTGAAACTTAATCCACCAAAGATGGAGATCCTGTGGCTGGGTTGGGGGGAAAGGCTGAGGAACTTCCAACTGCCAGCCTTAGATGGTGAGGCCCTATATCTGGCCTCATCAGTGAAGAGTCTTGGTGTGACTTTGGACTCTACCCTTTCATTAGAGGACCAGGTCACGAGAACAGCCCAGACTGTGCTTTTCCACATTCGCCAGGCTAGGCAGTTGCCCCCCTACCTCTCTCAGTCTGACCTCTCTGCAGTCATCCATGCAGCGGTCACCTCCAGGCTAGATTACTTTAACTCGCTTTACTCTGGCCTACCTTTGTCATTGATCTGGAAATTAAAACTTGTTCAAAATATCTGCAAGGCTCCTTACAGGAGCAGCCAGAAGAGGAATCAGCAGGTTGCTTATAGGAGCAGCCATATAACACCAGTCCTGGAATATCTACACTGGCTGCCCATCGAGTACTGGATCATCTTCAAAGTTCTGGTGTTAACCTATAAGGCCATAAGCATCCTTGGGCCCACATACTTGTAGGACCACATCTCCCAATATCGACCTCAGAGACTTCTCTGCTCAGCAGAGGGGAATCTACTGGTGGTTCCAGGCCTGAGGGATATCCAGCTGGCTTGTCTTAGGGTTAGTTTTAAAGGAAGTGTGTGAGTTAGACTTACCAGAGGATAGAAATTGAGGTTTTAAAACAAAGGGCTGGAAAGCCAAACAGAACACTATAATGTCTGTCTGTCTGTCTGTCTGTCTGTCTGTCTGTCTGTCTGTCTGTCTGTCTGTCTGTCTGTCTGTCTGTCTGTCTGTCTGTCTGTCTGTCTGGCGTTCGGTCGGTCGGTCGGTTGGTATTGATATAGCTATATTGCCAGTAAATCTCTTTCCTGTAAATAAAATCTTTTAATATTGTTCAATTTTACAAGCCTCTGGTGCCAATTTATTATTTCTTGTCTGAAAAAGACAGGTTATTTTGGTGTCCCTTCAGAGCAGCTTGTATTCCTAACTGAAAAGTGTCAACAAGCAACTAAAAAATATTTTGACATTTCATAGAATGATAAATGTGGGAAAACTTAAACAGTAATAAAAACTCTCACATCCTCTCCATGTTACTAAAAGTCTGTTGTGTCAGAGGAAAAGAGAAAAAAAAAGCAAGCAAGCTGCACAGTCAAAGCTATACCGTCCATTAGAGGGTTTTTTTTGGAGGAAAAATTCCCTCAAAGTACTGGACAGTGGCACCCTTTCATATGCAGGTTTATGTGATAACAAGTGTCAGATGGGTAAAATACAGATTGCTTCTTGATTGCGAAGGCTGGTATTTGAACTGGATTAATGTTTAAATGTTTTCACACTGGAACCCTCATATCTTTTTGACACCTATTTTGGGAGATCAGGTAACTAAGGTATGATAATCAGGTGTATCATTGATTTACAACAATTGTCTTGATCAGTGCTGGAGATGGAAGCAGATTATAGCTAAAAGTCCTTTACATACAAATGGAAAATAAAGTATTCAATACAAATAATAAATACTAAGTTACTTCATACTGATAGATTTGGAACCTCGCCTGAAGTAGAAAGAAATAGCAGCTGCAGCTGGCTTGTTACTGGATTACAGCTTGCTTTGGAAAGCTCTGGCAAGCAGAAATCACCTCATCTCTTGTCCTCGCCTCTTCATCTCCAATGGGAGGTGAGAGGACAAGAAAGGCAGATGAGCTCAAGTGGAAGGACCAGGGAAGCTGATAGACTCTAAGAAATTTTCCACTACTTTTCTCGGGATCTGCTGGTTTGATTTTCTGTGTATCACAAGACACAAAATCCAGTTACTACTTCTTTAAAACAGAGTGTTTCTTTAGTCTTTGTGACCCAGCTCTCAAGTCAGTTCAACAAAGAATGTATTTTCATGTCCATGTGGTGAGGAGTGAGAGGCAAGGTTTTTGGTACCGCCTAACTGAGCAGTAACAACCCAGTCAAGATTTTCTTTCAGATTCTTAGGGCTCTGCAGTTTATCTTTTGAATATCTTCTTCCTCTCCATATCACTATGAAATCTATAGAAGATGAACTTTTGAACTTCTCTTTCATAAAAAATAAAAGACTCTCTCAACTGCCATGACAAGAAGAGAAGCTTTCCAATTTCATATGCAACATGATTTAACCAAACATGACATTTGCAAGTAAGTAACACTGGCCTTTGTTTTTGGCTCAGTTGACCCTGGACAGCTATAGCTTTTAAAAAATAAAAATCTACAGTCTTCTGGCAGTTCTACATTTCCACTGTAACATTAGGAAATATCCATGGATATTTTTATTCCTGTAGGTATACACTATCTAAAATATAGTATGAAAATGGACAAATTTTCTTACCCAACGAAGTAAAATCTTGCCATTAAAATTTTAAACTTCATTATTTTTCCACAAGACACAACTGCTTGTGTTTATATGGCAGAGATTAATATTAGTGAAAATTTTGCTTAAAGCACCTCTTATCTATATATATAAAAAGCTAACAGTGACTTTGTTAGTCATGCCCTAACGCCGAAACGGCCAGACGGCTCACCCCCAAATTTTCACATGATGTTCCTCCCTGTTGTGGGCAGGTAATCGGACCTTCAAATCGCCAGAAGTCCATACCTGAGCCAGGTAAAATGTCTTTTTCCTGGAGCACCAGGCCATGAAGTGGCTGTGTTTAACTGTCACCCTCAGAATGTTCGTGCAGCATGTCATATAATAATGTGAATTGAAAAGGGAAAGAGGGATTCCATTTGACCACCCCAAAAGGCTATGCTGGGGCTCATTGGACCTGCATGGACATCTGTGTGGGTTGCGGACTGTGATGAGAAGGACAATTGCCACAGCAATGCGTGGCCGGGCCCGCTAGTATCAGTATATATTTTATACTGACACTTCCAAGTATCTTCCCAATAGGAATTCATTTGGAACAAGCTTTTCCAAACTGAGTTGTCATAGAATTAAATGTAGCATGTAGAAAGGGGATAGAGAAAATATTTTGTTCCTCTCACAACATAATAGCAAATGCGGGCATCCAATGAAACTGATTCAGGATGTATAAAGAAAAGAATTCCTTCCCAGAATTGACTGTAACTGATTGTTGTGATAGTCATAGTTTTCAACGGCATTAAAAGGGGATTAGATTAATTGATTAGTCCACCGACAGTAACCATAATGGCTAACTTCCACGTATGCCTTTGAATGCTAACTGTGGGGGGCAACAATGTCAAGGCTTCGTCCTCTATACTTCTAACTGTAGTCCTTCTCGGGCTATTGTGGAAAACAAGATCCTAGAATTCACTGCAATCCAGCATTGCATATCCAAATGTGCACTGTGCGGATAGCTATAGAAATGAACTTCACAGAAGTCCATTTTCAGACATAATAGGAGTGAGCAATATTGTTTTCCTTTGGAGCACAAGCCAAAATAATGACTCCTTCAAGAGGGTTAGGAGTACTACCAAAGGGGATGCTTCAGAGCAAAATGCTCTCATTCTCCTTTCAGCCCTGTTGGTGGTTGAAAGAGCAGACCCAACCTTGGCTCCTTTCCTGCATATCACTCCCAGCTAGAAGCTGAAGATTGCCCATAGGCCACTGAGACATGACAGAATCCTCTGGAGCACTCATTGCTAGGAAAAGGGAAAGGTATTGCTTTCAGCTCTGTCACTTTTGACTTGTAGCAGTAGAAAAGCAACCAGTTACATTCAGTCCACTTATCGAGAAGGGAGGCAGAGCATGTGTGTCTACCAGGCACAGGACAGCACTTTCCCCAGGGCCTCTGCAGTTAATTCTGCTAGTTCTTTTACCCATTGGCTATCACAGCCCTATTTCAGATCAAGTGGAGCGGGTAGCTAGTTTTAAATTTCTGGGCGTTATGATTAAAGAGGACTTGACCTGGGGCGTACAGACTGCCGCGGTGGTTAAGAAAGCCCAGCAAAGACTGTACTTTCTGAGACTTTTAAGGAAGCAACAACTAGATGGAAAACTTCTGGTGTCCTTTTACCGCTGTGCTATAGAGAGTGTCCTAACCTACTGCATCTGTGTATGGTTCTCCAGTTGCACAGTGGCGAATAGGAAGGCGCTCCAAAGGGTGATCACTACTGCACAAAGGATTATCGGCTGCCCTCTTCCCTCCTTGGAAGAAATCTATAATTCCCGAAGCCTAAATAAAGCCCAAAATATTCTGAGGGACCCGTCTCATCCAGCACACTCTCTTTTTAAACTGTTACCATCTGGCAGACGATACAGGGCCCTCAGAACTAGGACAAAGAGACTTAGAGACAGCTTCTACTCTAGAGCTGTGGCTATGCTAAACTCCGCTGCTTCATATTGATGTATTTGGGGCTGTGTAGGGATGGGTGGAGGAAGGGGAAAGTGAGGATGATGTATGAGTCTGAAATTGTGTGCATCGAGGACTGCTGCTGTAAATTTCGTTGTGCGTGCACAATGACAATAAAATGCTTATGCTTATGCTTATGCTTATGCTTATGCTTATGCTTATTTGTAAAACAAACAACCCTAGTAATTCTAAGGTCAAGGCACCAAGTTCAGGATTTGAAAAATGTTTGGATTTTTTTCTTTTTAATACAGATGCTCCCTACAAGGCTGCAATGCTACTTTCCTGTCAAAGTAGAATCAGAGATAGGTCTCTTCTCTTGACGGTAGCGTGGTTACATGTTTTTAAACTTTCACTTTTTATTAGAAACAGCTGCATCAGACTCATGATTTCCCGGCTGTCCAACAAACAGCAATGAAGCAATGCTGACTGGAGTCGAAATAAAGACTGAACACTTGCAGCAAACATTATTAGAACTGTTCCATAGGCATCAAGGTGCTGAACAAAAATTTAAAGCTGACAAATAAGGGCTAATACTGGAGAGAAGTGTTTTGAAAGGTACTTTCAGAAAAAGAAAATATGCAACAACTATTACAGCTGCGACTTTTACTATTACTTGATTAAATCTGGCATCATGTCCTAACAGTGCCAGGTAGCTCATGTTTTACGGCTGCCTTTCCAGCGCTCTGATGTGGAAAAACTGCAGAATCTGGTAAGTGGCAACTCAGTTTTAGGTACTTCATTTGACTTTTAGTATGTGAGATAAATCATTTTCAGTAAAAAAACAGCAACAGCCCAGCAACCACAAAAGGTGTTTAGTGTGGTCACAGTGTGATATTGTTTAAACTCATGGTAACCCCCCCCCCCTCAATATTCTTTGTATTGTTGAAGGCTTTCACAGCCAGACTCAACTGGTTGTTGTGGGCTTTCTGGGCTGTGTGGCTGTGGTCTGGTAGATCTTGTTCCTGACACTTCGCCTGCATCTGTGGCTGGCATCTTCAGAGGTCTATCACAGAGAGAAGTGTGTTACACACTGTGTCCAGTGAAAAGGGAATGTTTAGTGGGGTATATATTGTCCATATCCCAGGGTTTACCCCACTAAACATTCCCTTCTCACTGGACACAGTATGTAATACACTTCTCTCTGTGATACACCTCTGAAGATGCCAGCCACAGATGCAGGCGAAACATTAGGAACAAGATTTACCAGACCACGGCCACACAGTCAGGAAAGCCCACAATAAACAATATTCTTTATCTACTTCATTTATTTTCCCTTTTGCCCCAGTCAGGACCCAAATAAACTTACAGTATTCTACACTCCACATTTTCATTCTCACAACACGCCTGTGAGCTACATTATGTTTAGAGTGAATGTGACTGGCCCACAAATTCCCATGGCAGTGTGGAGATTGGAACCTCAGTCTTCCTATATCAGGGGTAGGGAACCTTTAACACTCAAAGAGCCATTTGGACCCATTTTCCACGGGAAAAGAAAACACTTGGAGCCACAAATCATTTTTGACATTTAAAATAAAGATAACACTATATAGAGAGAGGGTTTTTTTACCTTTTACTCTGCTCATTCTGAGAAGCACGTGGATGTGCCCGCCCTGCTGCCTGCAGGGCGGGCAAGGATGAAGCCGGCGGCTCGGCTCGTGGAGCCACAGTGCAAGGGCAGAAGAGCCGCATGTGGCTCTCGAGCCGCAGGTTCCCTACCCCTGTCCTATATCCATCCCACAATAGCCAGTGTGGTATAGCGATAAGAATTTCAGACTAGGATTTGGGTGGCCTAGTTTTGATCCCCACCCCACACCGACATGGAAGCTCACTGGGTGAGCTTGGACCAGTTACACAGTCTCAGCCAAACCTACCTCACAGGGTTTTTGTGAGGATAAAATGGATGAGAATGATGTGAGCTGCTTTGGATCCCTACTGGGGAGAAAGGTGGAATGTAAATGAAGTAAATAATAAATAAAGCTGAATGGGGGACAAATAAAAGGAAGGTTGATTGGTGGGAGGGAAGGAGACAAGGAAACAGGGAATGTTCAGAATATGAATATGCGAGTGAGGGAGGGGATGTGGGAGAAATTAGGTTCTCCCAAAATCCTTACAAGTTCCCCACCATGCAATTGGGCCTTGCTGGCACCATGCAACTAGACCCACCCTGGCAACTGGCCTGCACAGCTCAGCCAGGGTTTTACCAGGTAGAGGCTACTAGGGGGAAGAGAAAGAAGGAAAACTGAAGACAGGCAGGGAGATAAAGGTAGGTAGGTTGGTAGACAAAGAAAACAAAAACAAACAAGAAGAGAGGAGATGCTAATTGTGTTCCCCTCAGGTTTTTGTGAGTCTCCCGTTTGTTTCAAAATGGTCAAATAGAAAAGTCTGAGGCTTTCTACAGGCATTACCTCAGTTCTTTTTGTCATGGGTGGGGTGATTTGGAAGATACATCAATGCTACATGTTTTCTCTGCACATCCCCACCTATATGGTATGTGGGCTCCACCTCCAGTATCAGTGGGAATCCATGAACTGTACAATTCAATTTGCCATGCATAGTGGCTTAGTTTTCTCTCACTCTCCAGTACCTACAGAAGTGGGAACATGTCTTTTTGTAACACATGTTTTTTTCCTGACAACGAAAGAGTCACTTTAATTGGAGGAAGCCTCCCTTGGGCTGGAAGAAGACTCCATCACTTAAAAAAAAACTTCCTCTAGTCTATGGTGGGATACATACCAGTATCGTTAAAAATGAGTTAGAATTGGTAGTATGAAAGAATTCCACTGGTAGGCCATTCATATTCCCATTTTTCATAAAAATTGATCACAGGGGAAAAAAAACTTTAATCCAAGAGTTCCTGTTTAGCTCCGTGAGCAAAGAGCAATTCTTTGTTGAAGGAATTGCTTCATTGAATTATCAAAGAAAATAGTAACTGTTTGTTCAGTTATGACTAATGAATTATGCAACATTCCCAGGAACGAATTTAAAGAACCCAGCTTGTTATCAGATTATAAATGCCGTGTTAACACTAACATTAATTCCATATTAAATTGTTTCTCTTGTTGTAGTAGCGCAGAAGAACTTAAATGATGTGCTGCTTCTAAGTGCAACCTGACCTCTGAGTTTGCCAAACTTTTGTCTTGCAATGATACAGACATTTATTAAATGGAAAAAAATTAGTGGATCAATGAAGGAAGGGCAGCGAGTGTCAAAGCAAAACCTCTGTGACCTTTGCCGTTCTCTACTGCAGAGTTTTGAAATGAGATTTTTAAAAGAGAGCAGCCCTGTGTAAATCCTTAGCGAACAAACATTTCTGAAGTTATCTGTTAGCAGAAGACTTTTAGAAAGGCTGAAAACTAAATGAGCTGCCGTTAGTCTGTGCCTGGCTTTAATTACAGATTTATTCTGGCTCACAGACCACAATTCTCTTTTTCCCCCTCTATGTGATCATTACTAAAATAACTCCCAAGCAAAAACAAAGCTGAATACTTTTTTTGGGGGGGGGAGGGGGTCAAAAACATAATAATTGTTCTCTGTTCCTTGTAATTAAAGACTTGTTTCAGATCTATTTTTCTTAGAGCGACAATTGTTCAATTGTGACCCTTTCCACACAAATCACCTAAAAAGATTGTAAAATGTTTTAAATCCCCTTCCCCCTTTGTCATGACATATATCCACACTCAGTCCCTCAAAAAAATTCATGGCTGCCATTACATGTTTCCCACCCCACCTTTTTACGAGTTACTTGTTGAATCGTTGCTTCAATGCTTCACAGCTTTGTGCTGTGATTCGCTGCACCTCATATAATCGATGCTTCAAAGATTACCCACCCCATCCCAAACTAAGAAAAACAAACAGAAATAATGAAAATAAACAGGCTAAGGGTGAACTCAGCAATGTAATAAAATAGTGCCAAGGGAAATTTGGGGATGGCATAGAGACATGGGAAATGTAGTGAATAGATCGCACAGCAAGGGAAGTCATTTTGAAAACATTTCAACTAAAAATCATTTTAAAAGGGGATTCACTGAAAACAAGGGGGAAATGTGGAACTCCATGGAGGATATGTTTTATTTCCTGCTTCAAAATTTTTGTAAATCGTTTGTGTGGAAAGGGCCTGTTTATTTTTCCCTATCATTGGATCAAAGATTAGGTACCTCATGCAATGCACAAATCATGATTTATTTGACACTTAACCCCATGCTCTCAGTCCTTCAGCCTTTTTTTCTTGGCCTTTTGGAGATCTTAATTTTGTGCCCTGTGAGATATGTGAATACATCCTAGAGGAATAATCATACCTCCACCTTTAAGAGATGTCGTTGACATAGGTCATATTTGTCGCGATCCTGTGAAAGCTGCAACACTTATTCAAATTTGAAATCACCATAACTTGGCTCTCAAAGCTTATCTGGACATTTAGTGGTGATTGTAAGTTGAGTGTCCTCTGTATCTTCCCTCCTGAACATCCCAACACCTGGAAGGGTTGCCAACTTCCAGGTGAAGCCTGGAGACCTCCTGGATTCTCAGAGAAGATTAGTTTCCTTGGAGAAAATGGCTACTTTGGAGGGTTAAACCCTGTTGAGATCCATCCCCTCTTCAAGCTTCCCTCCCCCAAATCTCTAGGAATTTCCCAACCTAGAGTTGACAGTCCTAAATGTGGAGCAGTTGGCCTTGCTCGTATACCTTATTTGATTTGGAGTTGATTCTAATACATTGCTGGACACATTTTGTGCAATAGAAAAAACTAATCCAAATACAGTTGCTTGATGAAAGGCTGAAAGGATCTTTCAACCTTGAAAAAAAGATATACAATTTTGAATGTTTGAAATTGGATTGGAAATCTCCTGTGCATGTGCCTCTGAACATGCTTTCCCCATCCTTCTTCCAATTTTTTTAAATGATATTTTTCACTTTTACTTGGGCCTAGTTTAGCCTTTCGTGTTTCACCTTGCCAATTCAGTATCCAGAAGAGACTTTTGCTCATGAAGAAGAGTTTGGATTTATACCCCTCCTTTCTCCAGGAGACTCAATGTGGTTTACAAATTCCTTTCCATTCCACTCCTCACAACAGACACCTTGTGAGGTGGGTGGGGCTGAGACTAGCCCAGGGTCACCCCCAGCAGGCTTCATATGTAGGAGTGGGGGGAATTCAGTTCATCAGATTAGAGTCTGCCAATCGTGTGGAGGAGTGCGAAATCAAACCTGGTTCTCCAGATTAGAGTCCACCACTTTTAACCACTTTTAATGCATGTTGGATAACTTGATATTTGTAAGGTGTGAATTGGAGATACATTGCTATGATTGTCTTTCTTTCCCATCTGTTTGCTCAAGGTATCCAATAGGGACAAAAAAATCTAACAAAAGTAATGATTTCCTTGGTTGCCCTGATTCTTCTAAAGGGGGAGAAGCTGCATGGTTCTCTCTCAAGAATTCTACCATGGTCATTTTCTCTTCATACATAACTCTGAAAGTGTTCATTTGTAATAACTGGATTTATACATTCTTGTACTGCTGCCTGGGACTTGTAGCTCAGTCAATAAGTTCTGAGCATGTGTCAGCACAGCTGATGATGCTGAATGATGAATGCTTCCAACTGCAGTATCACTGAAAAAAAATTCCACAGTGAAACATGTTTTTGTGCCGTTGGACATATGGGTTTCATTAAGAAAGTTACACTGCAATCACATGTATAAGGTAACTGAATACATAAGGTAGTATAAAGTAACTGAAATCAGTCTCTGGAGTAATCTGCAAAGGATCACACTGCAAGGTTTTTTTTTAAAAAAGGTACAATGTACAATAAAAACAAATCTATAATAATAAAAAATATTTGTCCGTCCATCCGTCCGTCCATCCATCCATCCAACCATTTGCCTATCTGTGGTGGGCATAACTCATCAGAAAACATAAAATATCACTAAAATGTCAGATTTGTCCACCAGCTTCAGGATGACCGTGAGAGTTGCAGTGTCAGTATAAAGGGAATCCAGCCATTCTATCCCAGGTTATCTGGAGAAGCCCCCTCCCCAATTTGCATGAAAGCTATGGTTGTCTGAGGCAGGCATAGCTCATCAGAACATAAGGCTAGGGATTGGAAATTGGTCACTAGTTTTAGGATGATAATGGCAGTTGCAGTGCTAAATGGGAAGGGAACTGAAACATCCTGACACTCATTAGCCTCAGAAACCCTTGTGCTATTTGCAATGAAAGCTATTGCTGTCTGTTCATGGCAGGCATAACTTATCAAAAAGCAAAAGCTAAGTATTTCAGAATTGACCACTAGAGTCAGGGTGATGATATGAGTTATATTGCCAAGAATTAAGGAGGTTGGAACATGATGGCCAAGGTCATATTTATTTATTTATTTATTTATTTATTCATTCATTCATTCATTCATTCATTCATTCATTCATTCATTCATTCATTCAACTTATATACCGCTCAACCCCCGAAGGGCTCTGGGCGGTGAACAACATAGCATTCAAATACAAATAAACATAAAATCAAATATAAGTTAATCTCTAAATAATATAAATTAAAATGCAGCATTTAATACATAACATAACAATGCCTGCAATATCCCTCTTAAACCCTCCCAAGAGGAGAAAAGAAAGGGTGGGTCCAACAGATGGTAATGGACCCTAATTCCATAAAAATGGAAGAGGGGGGGCACTTTCAGCGGCTGGACACTCCAAAAGCCCAGCGGAACAACTCCGTCTTGCAGGCCCTCTGGAAATTGCCAAGATCCCGCAGTGCCTGAACAGCTGGAGGAAGAGTGTTCCACCAGGCAGGGGCCAGGGCTGTAAAGGTCCTGGCCCGAGTGGAGGCCAGCCGCATCATGGAGGGGCCAGGGACTGTCAGTAAATTGGCCTCTGCTGAATGCAGAGGCCTAGTAGGGACATATGGGGTAAAGGGGTTCCCGAAGGTATGAGGGTCCCAGGCCACGTAAGGCCTTAAAGGTAAGCACCCATACCTTGAAGATGATTCAGAATTCAACTGGGAGCCAGTGCAGGCGACACAATATTGGTTGGATATGGTCACGGAAGGTGCCCCCCATGAGCAAGCGGGCTGCCGCATTTTGGACCAGTTGCAACCTCCGGATCAGCCTCAAGGGTAGGCCCGCGTAGAGCGAGTTACAATAGTCCAGCCTGTGCTAGTTGCAATGGAAGCTAAAATTGACTGTTGTGGAACTTCTGGGTGCTGTAGCTGTGGTCTGGTACATATTGCTCCCAATGTTTTGTCTGTATCTATGGATGTTATCTTCAGAGGCATGTCACAGTATCTATTGTGACATGCCTCTGAAGATGCCAGCCATAGATGTGGGTGAAATGTTAGGAGCAAAAATACCAGACCAGTCACACAGCCCGGAAAATCCTCAACAGCCGGCTAATTCCAGCCATAAAAGCTTTTGACAACACACTGAAGCTAAGGTACTTTGTAGCAGACATATCTCATCAGAACAGAATGCTCACCAGAACTTAATGCTAAGACTCTCAAAATTGACCACCCACTCCCACTTTCAGACAGTTATGGAAGTTTCAGTATTAAACATGAAGGGAGCCAAGGCTCTTTGCTTGGAGCAGGCATAATTCATCAGCAAATGAATTCAGGAGTGTCAGAACTGGCCACCAGTTTCAAGATATTGATGGAACTTTTGATGCTGACATTGAAAGAAAAGTGAAATATTCCTGGACAGATTAGCTCCAGAACATTCACTGGTGATTTCTAGTGGGGCTTATCTCTGGAGGGGATGAGTCTGCCTACCAGGGTGAGGTGGACCAGTTGCTCTTGTGGTGCAGAGAAAATTATCTGGTTCTTAATACTAACAAGACAAAGGAGTTTATAGTAGACTATAGAAGGGATAGCTTAGAAATTCAGCCCTTGGTTATAAATGGGGATCGAGTAGAGCGGGTGGCCAGTTTCAAGTTTCTGGATGTGATGATTAAAGAGGACTTGACCTGGGGCATTCAGACTGCCGTGGTGGTTAAGAAAGCCCAGCAGAGACTATATTATCAGAGACTTTTAAGGAAACAATAACTGAATGAAAAGCTGCTGGTGACCTTCTATCACTGTGCTATAGAGAGTATCTTAACATACTGCATCTGTGCATGGTTCGCCAGTTGCACAGTGGCAGATAGGAAAGCGCTCCAAAGGGTGATCGCTACTGCCCAGAGGATTATTGGCTGCCCTCTCCCCTCTTTGGAAGAACTTTATAATTCCCGCTGCCTAAAGAAAGTTCAGAATATTCTGAAGGACCTGTCTCATCCAGCATACTTTCTTTTTGAAATGTTACCATCTGGCTTAGATAGGCTTAGAAATAGCTTCTATTCTAGAGCTGTGGCTATGCTGAACTCCATGGTTTCATGTTGATGTGGTTGGAGCTGTGTAGGGATGGGTGGAGGAAGGGGAATGTGAGGATGGGATGTGAGGTCTGAAATACTGTGCATCGGGGAATGCTTGTAAATTTTGTTGTGCATGCACAATGACAATAAATGCTTCTTATGTTATCTTAAGTTTACTCTTAAGAAGCCAGAAAGGCAGCCAGGAGGGCAGAAAATGTTCCCCTGGTACAAAATAAAGAGGGTTTTAAAACTTGTTTGACCTATTTGAGTCTGTCTGGTGTAGTGGTTAGAGCATCTTACTAGGATGAGACCAGCCAGTGGGATTCAGCCGGTTCAGCCAGGTTTGGAAGAACCAGTTGTTAAACACCCCACTGCTCCCCCCAGCACTGCCCGGCTTAGCTCTCCTCCTTGCCCCGGAAACCCAGGATGGGGAGGAAAACTGAGCTGAGCCAAGCTGGAGGCTCCCAGAGCCTCCACCGCCCCAGTGCTGCCCAGTGTGGCTCTCTTCCCTGCCCCAGAAGCCCAGGGTGGGGAGAAGAGCCGAGCCGAGCCAGAGGCTCCCGGAGCCCTCTGCTCCACCCCCCAGAGCTGCCCAGTGTGGCTCTCCTCCCTGCCCCAGAAGCTCAGGGTGGGGAGGAGAGCTGAGCCAAGCCAGAGGCTCACAGAACCCTCAGCTCCACCTCCTCAGCACTGCCCGGCTTGGCTTGGCTTTCCTGGAGCTGGCCTGCTGCTGCAGTGCCTGTCCCTGTCCTTTTTCAGGCCAGCTCCTGCCCTCCACAGGCCCTGAAGGAAGACTGGGGGGCATGGTTTGCTTGGGCCCATCCCTGCCAGGCTGCTCTGGCTGAAGGGCTGGACCAAGGGACAGCCTGCAGCCTGGCCCTGCCAGGGCCATCCCTGTCAGGCTACCCAAGACCACCACCTTCCTCGGCTGGCTTAGGTAAGTGGGGCACACAGCAGGGGGGCATGGTGGGAGGGGTGTGTGTGAACTGTTTATATAATCCCACCCAGATTTGAATCCCCAGTCTGCCACAGAAACTTGCTGGGTGACCTTGGGCAAAGTATTTTTGCAGGAGTCAGAACTGCTCATTGAATATTCACATTACTGTTAAATGTTGTGATGGCTGAAAGCCACAGGGCTGGTGAGAGCAGGCATACTTCTAGTAGAAAATGAAGAATGCTACACTTTGTTCACTGTCATGCCAAAATACAAACTGTTTTTCTCTTTCCTTTGTATTTTTGATTTGGTTTTTCCACCTTTGCTTTCTTCCCTCTGGCTGTAAAACAGTTTGATAGTGTAAGCTTACTGACTGGTGGGCAAGTGATGCTGCTTGTATGGTGGGGACAGTGACAAGGACAAACTGTAATTTGCTAGGACATTGGTACTTCAAAAAAACCCCCAAACACCAGCCCCCAATGCTACTTTTAAATAACAGCCCACACTTTGTATCAATGCAAACTAAGGAGTGGAAGAGCTACTGCTCTTTGTCAAAACATATCTTTTGAATGCAGAATGCCACAAGTTTGACCCCTGGCATTTCCATTTAAAAAACACAAATATGCACATATTGCAGATTCTCTAATCATGTCACCATAGCTTCACAGATATCCCCCTCAAAAGAAAAGAAAAAGAAAAATGACACATGCATGGGATCGTTTGGCAAAACAAACTTCATTCGTCTTCTTTTTACAGTGAAATAGCAAATGGATGAGCTGCAAGAAGAGGAAACCTCCATGGGGAATCCTGCGGCAGCACACAAAATAGTGAGCACGAGCTGTAGAAACGAAAGTAAGCAGTTTGGGCAGGAGAAATAAAGCATTTTCTGCCTGCTTGTGTTCAGGAGTCATCTTCAACCTGGGGTGAGGAGGAAAGATTGCTAGTACAGAGATTTTTGAGACACCCAAGTTGAGAAAAATATATAGGCTGAAGTCATTGGGGAAGCTGGGGAAGTTCTTCCCCAAAACCCTTTTTATAATGTCCTAAAGACATTATATTTGTGCTGTGGAATCCACCTGTATCTAGTCAGCAAGAACCTGGAAGTGTAGCTTCTGGTCAGAGGTAAGAGAACTAAGGACACTGTTGTTGTTGTTGTTGTCAGTTTGTTCCACAATTGCTTGTAAATAAAGCCAGAGTTAATGAAGCTAGGGCTCTGTTGTCTTGGAATGATCAATTACAGAGCCTTGACAGGCCTGACTAGTCTCTGACTCTGACTGATAAGACAGTTTCATATGTTCAAAGAAGCCCTGTCACTCCCGCCAGTGTGAGCTCGACTCTGGTATGATTGGCTATTAACAAAGTACTGCAAAAGTTCTAATAATCAATATATTCAGAGCTGAGCTCATTCTGGCTGTAATGGTGAGACAGCCATCTTGTAAATTGTCTGGTTGGAATTCAGCATTGTTCTTGTAAATTGTCTGGTTGGAATTCAGCATTGTTCTTGTAAGTTGTCTGGTTGGAATTCAGCATTTGTTATGTGTCTGTATATGACTAGAGACGGTGTGTTTGGCAGCAGTGAATGCTGAGGGAACTGTGTGACTGAGGCCTTGTTTTTCTCAAGGTTTTTTTTGTGATCAATGATTGTCAGAAGTATGTTTCAGCACCACTCAAAAAGTAATCATGTTTTGACTTGGTTGCCTTTAAAATTGTCCATGCTAATCAACTGAGTTGTATCTTGTTCCAAAGGAACTGTGGCAAGATGATATGAAACCTATTTTCTCAGCCATAGCTTTTTTCTGAGGATACTGGACTTGCCACTAAACCACAATATTTTCTCCCCATCTTGTTCCTCATCCTCCTCATCCTCCTCATCCTGCTATTATGTATCTGTCACATTATAGAGATAAGATTGTCTACATCCATACATAGGCAAATATTTCATCATCTATAACCAAATATTACGCTTTCCTGTTCCTCGCTATCTCTAAGGGACCATGACTGAGAAATGTTTGATAACACCATTAAGCATCTGTATAGCAGTCAAAGTGAAAACCAACAACTCCTGCTGAAATACTAGAATGAACTGAAGAGAATACAAATTAGCTAACAGGTTTCATTTCCATCTCTGACACAATAAACACATATTGATGATGTCCCCTTAGTCACTGCTTTGAGCCTCTTGTGGAGTTTCATCATTTTCTCTTCAGTGCTTTTAAATGTGAGTTTCATTCTGTAATTACTGGAGCATAAGCTCATTTACAGTCCTGAAATAACAATACAAAATCTTGCACCTGAGTTGTAGCATCTTTTTCTCACCTTATTTTTTCCTTCCAAAGATATTTCATAGCAAACTGTAGTTAACTGTATTCAGAACGCTTAGATGCTTTAGTTTAATGATGCCTTTAAATGCTTTATTTAAGGCTTATATTCCATCTTACCCCAGCCAAAGGCTGGATTCAGAGCCACTCACAAACAAATAATACACAACACAATAACATTTAGCCCAATAACAATTAAAATCCAACTCTTAAAATATAATTTCAGAGGCTTTGGCACCAGTAAAATTACAAAGTTTTCCTTTTCTTTCGGTCCTGAAAACCTATACATTGATAATAACGCTGAAATACAACAAGCATTTTCATATGCATTCATTTCTCCTTGGGGGATGCTGAAAAATTAAGGTTTATGGGACACTTTTTCTACCATAGTCAAGAACCACAAGTCATGACATCTTGCAACTCCAACTGAAATGTCTTCACTACCTTGAGCAATTCTTTATTTCGGGCATGGTTGAAAATTTGCAATGATGAAGTGGAGCTAAAAATGAAACCATTAATAAAAGTCTGTATCAAGTAAGCACTATCTCTAAGCAACAACAGAGCTTTTTTTTTAAGCAGAAAGATGGCACAATGCATCTGATAACCTGTTCTGGATATGCCCTCTATCATGGTGATGTCTCAGGGTGCTTTCCAATTAACCCGATCCATCCAAAGCAACCTGCCTTATTCCTGCCAACTAGCTGTGGCCAAGCCAGTTATAAAAGCAGCCCTATTAAATTGCGGGGGGCGGGACATCCCACAGAAACAGCATGGAGCAGGCAAACAAGAGGCTCCTGGTCCAGTTTTGTTCTGAACTTTCTCTCTTGCTTTAATAGAATTGATGTTAATCTCACAGTATTCCCTCCCCCCACCCCCACTTTCCAGCTCAAAAAATAACAGTGATGAGGGAAAGTGCAAAAGAGTGTGAACATTCTTCTACTCCAACATGATTCTGTTCACTGAGCTATCATGCTCCTTTTTGGATCAAGATTGCTAGGCCCAGATGCCAAGCTTCAGAAAATATTTCTGCAATAGCAGCATCCCATTCTCTGGCAGACATTTCTGACAAATGCATTGGCAGCTTTTGAATTGCCTCCAGGCTTGCCTGATGGGTTTTGTGACTGGGCAAGCACTGCTCTCCTGGAGACTTTCAGACAAAAACGTCTCTTGTCATCAAGGGGAATATTGCTATTCCTGTCTGTTGGTGGTGGGTATGGTCTCCTTGGTGACACTGTCGATTGCTCAGAAACTTTCGCCATCGTAATCCCACATATTCATGTATGAGCAGAACGAAATTGGTTCTAAAATCTTTGGAGTCAAACCAAACAGTGTGTGCATTCCTAATAAATCAGTTCTCTAGCTTGTTGGTTGCCGGCTGGCCTCGAAAGCATTCATAATCCAGCTTGGTTTTCTGTTTGATTTGAGTAGCTTCTAAATGACCAGGCTCCACCCAAATAAATCACATTTCATGAGGTATTTATGCGGCTGTGTTTTCTGGACTGTGTTTATGCGGCTGTGTTTTCTGGACTGCAGTATTGGCACATATCTTGGAAGAGAACATTTCATATGTGAAATATAAGTGAACTATACCTCAAGTAGTATGCCAGTATTCAGTGGACACATATGGATGTTTTTCAGATCTGAAGAGCTCCTCTGATTTTAAATAGACATTTGGAAGGACATTTTAAAGTGTTTGTAATGTTGGGAAACAAGTACTATAATTCCTAAGCAAGAGAACCTATCACTATCATTACCAAAGTACTAATATAATCTGCAAGAGTACTTTGATCATGTGACTCTGACATTTCAGATAACCCAAATAGATGGATTTGGGTTTCAAAGAGTCTTTTCAAAATACTGCCCATTTGAAGGAAAGTAGGAAAAGATTTAGAAGAGAGTGAATCCTGAAAAGAATTCTATAAGCCCCCACCCAAAGAGATCCACTAGGTTTAATCTACAGTCAGCATTGTTTAGTGGTTAAGAGTGATGGACTATAACCTGGTGAACCAGGTTTGATTCCCCCATCCTGCTGGGTGACCTTGGGCCAGTCACAGTTCTCTCAGAACTCTCTCATCCTCACCTACCTCACAAGGTGCCTGTTGTGGACAGGGGAAATGGAAAGGTGATCATAAGCTATTTGGTATAAAAACCAACTGTTCTTTAATTTTTCTTCTAAATAAATGCAAAGAAAATGAATGCAATAGAACAGGGGTAGGGAACCTGGGGCTCTCCAGATGTTCAGGAACTACAATTCCCATCAGCCCCTACCAGCATGGCCAATTGGCCATGCTGACAAAGGCTGATGGGAATTGTAGTTCCTGAACATCTGGAGAGCCGCAGGTTCCCTACCCCTGCAATAGAAGAATGCAAAAAGAATGCAAAAAGAATGAATGCAAAAAAATCCATATTTATTTGGTTTTGGGTTAAGCAATATGACTTTGTTTCTAGAGACATCATGAGAACTTTAAAGTTCAGATGTTGACTCAAATATTACAATATCATGGCAATCAATGCTGCCTGTTGATATGCTGATCATAAAGTCGTAGCATGCTACAGTAATCTTTTAGCCAATGTTAGCAGCTTACCATGAATGGAAAAGTTCCCCAGTTGTCAGTGTTTTCAACTGATCGGTGGAGGCAGGGGTGTACCTAGGCAAACTGATGCCCGGGGACAAAACCTGAGTTTGGTGCCCCCCACCCCCGGCCCGACGTATTGGCGGCTACCCTCCCCCACCATGATCAAACAATGATTTTTTGTACCAGTTCACAAAACACCTCTCACTCCCAGCAAAACATACATGGCTCTCTCCCCACCAACTCTTTTCCTAATTTCCTAATCACAACAACCCTATGAGGTAGGTTGTTAGCCTGAGAAACAACTCTAAGCCAGTGCAAGTGGGTATTAAGCATGTAAATCTCTCACAAATCACCCCCAGCAAAACATTTACCAAACAAATGTCAGCATCATCTCTCACAAAACACCTCCAGTGGAATCCACCCCCAAACAACATCACTTTCAATGGTGTTTAAACTAGGGAGCTCAGATTCTTCTTTTAAATCTACCTTAAAGGGAGAATCTGGGGTCTCCGGTTAAAACAAAATTGAAAGTGATGCAGTTTGGGAGCGGATTCTCCTCCACCCTGAAACAGCATCACTTTTGAGGGTTGGAGATTCAGATGAAACAAATAGCAGATTCGGCTGGAATCTGGGCAAATTTGGGCACATTCGGACAAAAATTGTCTGATTATGTCCTGCCCAAATATGAACAAATGCGAATGCTAGGTATTTGGGCTTTTGGGAGGTATTTTTTTTGGCCTGCAGGGAGCGCATTTTTAAAGCTAGCGGCACCATGATTTCAGGGCATCATCCAGAGACTGCCCTGATGGTACCACCCAAGTTTGGTGATGTTTGGTTCAGGGGCAGCAAAGTTATTGACCCCCAAATGGAATGCCCCCATCCCCATTGTTTTCAATGGGAGCTAACCTGAGATGGGGGCTACCCATTTGAGGGACCATAACTTTGGTCCCCCTGAACCTAACTTCACAAAACTTGGGTGGCATCATAAGAATAGTTAACAGATGATACCCTGAAATTTTGGTGCCACTAGCTTTAAAAATACACCCCATCCAGGCACCCGAAGGAATTTGCCCAAGATTCTTTGATTTGCAGTGACTTTGCTCCATTGTAGCTAATGAGGAATTTCTGAGACAGGCTGCACATTTTTGAAGATAGAGGCACCAGACTTTCAAGGTGGCTCCAGGAAGCCCTCCTGGTAATAGCATCCAGGCTTAGAGACCTTTGCTTCTGAGGGTCCAATTTTATGGGCCCCCAAAAGGCTTATTTTGTTTCCCTGCTCCTACATATGAAGCCTGCTGGCTGAGTTCTCTCAGAACTTCTCAGCGTCCCCACCCACCCCCAAAAGCAAAGCTCACTAAGCTTGGATGCTATTACTCAAGGCCTCTTGGAGCCACCTTGAAAGTCTGGCGTCTCTATCTTCAAAAATGTGTGGTCACTGCTTACACACTCAGAAATTCCCCAGAATCTGCCAGGCTTTTCAGCAAGTTCTGTGGTGGGGAAAAATATTTTCTTGGAGCCACTTTCAAGGTGGCTCCAAGAGGCCTTGAAAAATAGCATCCAAGCTTGGTGAGCTTTGCTTCTGGAGCGGGGGGGGGGGGAGTTGAGAGAGTTCTGAGAGAACTCAGCCCACAGGCTTTCATGTGCAGGAGTGGGGAAACAAAATAAGCCTTTTAGGGTCCCATAAAATTGAACCCCCAGAAGCAAATGTCTCCAAACCTGGATGCTATTACCAGGAGGACTTCCTGGAGCCACCCTGAAAGTCTGGTGCCTCTATCTTCAAAATGTGCAGCCTGCCTACACACTCAGAAATTCCCCATTGGCTACAATGGAGCAAAGTCACTGCAAATCAAAGAATCTTGGGCAAATTTCTTGGGGTGCCTGGAAGGGGTGTATTTTTAAAGCTAGTGGCACCAATTTGGGTGGTATCATCAGGACAGTCTCAGGATGGTACCCTGAAATTTTGGTGCCGCTAGCCTTAAAAATGCGCCCCCTGCAGGCCGGAACGTGAAAAAACACTTAAAAACTTTAAAAACACACTAACAACCCTGAAATGTTGGCGCCCCCCACGTGACCAAATGGGGGTGCCCCCCACGTGACCAAATGGGGGCGCCTGGGGACAGAGGGTACCCCCTGTCCCTAGGCAGGAACGCCACTGGGTGGAGGAAGATCAGGGATTTGCACAGAAAGCTTTCTCATTCTTACTATGTCATTGGCTAATTCTGGACAGCACAGATATAATGTCTTAACAATGTTATAAAAAGCATTTTTGGAAGGAACCCTGCACAGCTGTCTCCCCCAAGACGTCTTCAGGCCGGGTTTTTTCTTCCAACCTGGGTTTTTCAAAAATCGCAAAACAGATTTTTTTTTCCTGGCAAGATGGGGGTCAAGCCATTTCCTGCTGGCTATGCAGAGATTAGGCAAAAAGGAAACATATTTTTCCTGACCAGTAATTTTAAACCTCTTACTTTCATTTTCACTGCTCATGCCCACCATTTTGTGCTGCAGAGATTTTCCATACCTGCCTCCATTTGCTGAAGGTTTCCCATGGAGGTTTCCTCTGTTAACAGCATATCTGCATGCTATGTCACTATGATAAGTACATGAATAACATTTGTTTTGCCTGGCAATTCATTCTTTCTTTTTTCTTTGTTTTGAGGGAGGTGTCTGCATAGCTACGGAGTCACAATGTAAGAATCACAGCTGCTGAGAGGGCTGGTCTACCACCCATTAAGAAGAAATGGGTCTACCCATTACTGGTTGATTCTGCACAACGTAATCTGAGTCTATTTTATCCCGGTTTCTCCCTTCACATGGGTGCCTGTTTCTGTGAAGGAATCAACCTGGAGGAAATACTCCAATTACTTTCACATGAGCCCAGTTTTTTTTATTTTTACAACGTAGATGCAGCACGCATGCTTAAACATTCCTGGTGTGCTGTATTATGATTGGCTCTTCCCCCACCTAAAGACAATGCTTCTGATTGGTGGATCCACAGCAACCGCAGGAAAACCAAGCAGGATACCCCCCCCCCTTTTCTCTAGCTTTGGAAATGAGCCTGTGCAGTGAGCAACATGGCAAGCACATTGGGCTATAAAAACTTTTGACCAATACTGGGCAAGGAAGTAAGTCCCATCCACATTTAAAGGTGTGCAAGAAACCACAGCATGAGACACTCCCCGCCCCCCAGCATACAAAATAACATTTGACTGGCCTTTGGTGCTGTCAGAGGGTGAGAGCATTCTGACAGGCATGCGCTTCCCCCCTCCCCACAAGGACCCCATTGGGAACTTGAGCCCAGAGATGCAGGACAGGGATGGCTGGACTGTGACTCGGCTAGCAAGCGGCGCTTGGTGAGCCTGAGCTGGAACAAGGTGAGTGCTCACGCTTTCCCTCATGGGTTCACTTGCTTGGCTCCTGGAAAAGCTGTCAAAGAGCAGAAAACGTGCTTGGGGAATGTTGTGGAAAGGGCAGGCTTCAAGTCAGCAGCAATGAAACTGACATGATGTAAGGTGGGGAGATCAGGTGGCAGGGTGGGAAAAATACATCATTTTGCCCCTGTGGCATTTGCATGGAAGTGATTCAACATGGGATTTTGGAAAAAGATTGCCATTTTAGCAGTTTTTGAAAAACCTGGGATTAAGGAAATATTGCAGGACAAATCGCTTTTGGATCAGGAACCGTGCAAACTTCTTGGCCAAACCAGGATATTTCCCTTGCTTAACCCAGTATATTTGGACCGTGCAGAATTGACCACTTTCAATCATGGGTAGACCTGTTCTCTGCAGAGGACAGGTCTACCTATTACTGCTTAATGGGAGGTAGACCAGCCCTCCGAGTGGCTCCAATTCTCATATTGTGACTTTGTAGTTAGCTCTTTCCTGGATCTCCATGTATTCTTTTTGATGCATGCAAGGGTACACAATTTACAGTTGCACATCACTTCCCACATCTGGGAACACTACTATTCATAATTCCCAAGCCATGAAGAAAACTGGACATACTTTGATGAGCATGTGTGCAGGCTCAATACATATATTCAAACTAACACGCATGAAACACATGAAGCTGACTTATGCTGAATCAGACCATCTGTCCATCAAGGTCAGTATTGTTTACTCAGAATGACAGTCCCTTTCTAGGGTCTCAGGCAGATTTTTTTCACATCATCTATTTATTACCTGGTACTTTTAAACTGGAGATGCTGGGGATTGAACTCAGGACCTCAGATGCTCCATCAGTAAGCCACAGCCCCTCTATGTGTGCAGCGATCAAGGGCTGAGGTAAAACCTGGAATACTCCTGTTCCTATATGCATATTCATTCCACTATGTCCAGAAGAACCAGATTTCCCTCACCCATTCTTTGTATTGTCACAGCTCAGCGGACCTCCTTGTAGCATTTCATCACGGGAGATGTTTAACATGTGCTGCTCTATGTTCCACTCCTCAATCTCAGTAGAACAAAGCTATACGTTTGCATAATCCCTTTCCTTGATGGTATTGCAAAGAAAGGATGTCTCTGAAACTTGGCCCTAACTTTCTAGCACCATCTGCCTGCAGACTCCTCAATAGTCACTGTACTTTTGACTTGCACTGCCTCTCTTCCAGCTACCTTGCACTTTGTGAAAGCTGCGTGGAAAGACAAACATTCCAAACTGTTATTGGAAACTTGACCCTCACAGGTCACTTTTCTGTACTCCTTTTGATATGTTCTCTTGGGGAAGCTGAATGATGATTGCCAGGGTCCTGCCTCACCTGAACAAATGCTGTGGAAATGAAAGCTTCAGTAACCCTTTCCTTTCCTGATCTTCTCACTGTCTAGTGCACAAACAAGAGCATGATAAATCTTCATGCTCTTGTTTGTGCACTAGACAGTGAGAAGATCCCACTGCAGCTTTCTTTATGGTCTGGTCATTTTGACGCTCATCAGATTGCAGCAGATTTATTTGTACAATTATCATGTAGCTCCTGCAGAACAGAAGCTGGCTCAGTTGGTAGCTTTGCCCCAGACAATCAATGAAGGTTTTAGTTCATGCTTTTAGAACCCAATGTACTCCAAGGTACTATTCATTCTGATCTCTGACCTGGGCTCAATAGTTGGCAGAACAGCAAGGGATGTCGGGTGAGGTTTTGTAAACTGGATGAGAAAGAATGTGAATGTACTACTAATGTTGTTTTCCCACATCAGTTTCACTCTGTAGGAAAGTGTGCATATGGGTGTTTTTGCATTTGGCATCAGTAGCATAAAAGGTTTAAATCTCCGGATGATACCCTGTATATTTGGTGCCACTTATCTTAAAATGTGTCCCCTGCAGGCTAAAATTCAGAAAAGACCAAAAAATACCCCCCTCCTCAAATCAGGCAGACCCAATTTTTTTGGGCATTCGGGTATACCTGAACATGTTATATGTCTTATTTGGGCATACTTATAATTTTATGCCTGAAAAAATCCGAATTTTACTGAATTTCTAGGGTATTGACCAAACCTATCTCAAATATCATCCGTCACAAGAAGTAGTGATCTTGTTATGACTCCTTGAAAGTATGCTTATCATCTTTGCTAAGTTTTTAATAAGACAAACACAAGTGTTTCAGTTTATCCTTACATAACTTGCCTTTTAGACACTTCATCATTGCGATTTTCCTATGAATTCTTCTCTATTTCGAACATTCATCTTGAGTTCTAGAGCCCAGGACTGAATATACTATGCCAGCTACTATCCTATTGGTGGTAACAAAGCTAAATAAAACTGCAGGTTTAAAATATTATTCAGTTTGCTGCAAACCCTCTCGACATAGTGTTCTAATCAAACTGAAAGCAAAATGTCAAGGCAGCCAAGGGAAGGGCTTGAGTTGCATGTAAATGAGCTTTTTGTTTATGGTAAATTTGAATGACAATTGTATATATTTTTTTGCAAATGTTTGAAGTATCTCTGTAAGTGGATGCTCAGCAGGTGGAAGAAGCAAGGACAATTTTGCTTCTCCGCCCTGAAGAAACAAGATGAAAGAGAAAGTTTGTCTGAACCAACAGTTCAAGTTGAAGTGTGTTAAGGGATATTTAATCTGTGCTAAGAGTCCTTGGAAATGTGGATCATTAGGCATAACCCTCTTGTTGTCAGAGTAGGCTGTTTTGATTTGGCTATCAATTAACGTGTAAAGGAATTTAAAACTGAACACTAAAATGAATGCAGAGTCAACAGGATCTCCATTGAGAGACATTTCATTTCAGTATGACAGCTTCACTGCCTATGAAAGTCAGAGTACAATCAAGCTGAAAATGAAGGTTATATACCTGCTGCTCAGTTTTTCCCTTTGATATGCAAGAGCACCCAAACATAGTAACTAATTTTATTAAGTGGTAATACACACAGGGACAGGCCTTAAACATTTTCAAACAGCTTCTAAATAGAGCATCTTGAGTACTGTAAACTGACTTTGAGTACATTCATTTGAATGCCAGATGCCTGTTTGGTTTGCCTGGGCTTGCGTTTGCAGGGACATCTGGGTTAAGAACAGCGCCAAGTTTTTATGGAAACAATATTTTATTGTTGTTGCTTCTCTGTTTAAAATGCAGACAACCAATCATGGATCAAGGAGATAAAGTGAACATATGGTAGATTTTTTTTAAACAAACAAAAGCTTTTGTCGAAGGTTTTCACGGCCGGATTCAACTGGTTGTGGTTGGTTTTCCGGGATGTGTGGCCATGGTCTGGTAGATCTTGTTCCTAACGTTTTGCCTGCATCTGTGGCTGGCATCTTCAGAGGTGTATCACAGAGAAAAGTATGTTTCATGCTGAGTCTAGTGAGAAGGGAAAACTTAGTGGGGTATATTGTCCATATCCCAGGGTGGGGAAACAATCAGTAATCTGTCTGTCTGTCCGTCCGTCCGTCCGTCCAGATGCCGGGCCCCCTCCCCTTCCCTCCCTTGCATGCCACCCCTCCCTTCCCTTCTCCTCCCTCCGCTAGGGTGGGTGGGCCATGTCCAGATGCCGGGCCCCATCCCTTCCCTTCCCTTCCCTCCCTTGCATGCCACCCCTCACTCCCTCCCTAATTGTCACAACCACTCTGGCTGGGAGAGGCCATGGCTCCGTGGCAGAGCCTCTGCTTGGCATGTAAAAGGTCCCAGATTCAGTCCATAGTGGCTAAAGTTAGAATGATCAAGTAGTAGGTGAAAGACCACTACCTGAAACCCAAGACAGCAGCTGCCAGCCAGAGTAGACAATACCAACCCTGGAGGAACAAGGGTCTGATTCAGCACAAAACAGGTACATGTGCAGGTCCGTCCGTCCGTCCGTCCGTCCGTCCGTCCGTCCGTCTGTCTGTCTGTCTGTCTGTCTATCTATCTATCTATCTATTTATTTATTTAATATACCGTCCCATCCCCGAAGGGCTCTGGGCGGTGTTTGGGTGGAGTGCAAAGGTGTGGTTGAGTGCATTGTATTGCGGGTGGGGTTATCAGTCCATTTTTTAAGTACTGGTAGCCAAGATTTGTTAATTTTCAGAGTCTCTTCTTTCTTGTTGAAGTTGTCTTGGTGTTTGTGAATTTCAATGGCCTCCCTGTGAAGTCTGACATAGTAACCTTTTGAATTGTCCAGAATTTCAGTGTTCTCAAATAAAATGTTATGTCCAGTTTTGTTTAAGACATGTTTTGCAACTGTCCGACGTGTGATTTAATACAAAATCCAGCATATTGATCTTGTTTGCTGTGCATTATTGTTTTTGTATCAATAAAATAATAATAATCAAACTGCACACATTCTACACAAATACCTCTAATATCCTAGATCCTTGGGAAGGACTTGATATTCAGAGATGAATTCCAGATACTTGTGCTGTCTTGTTATGTGTATAATAATAATAAATAGAATAGACCAGAAGATGGCATGGGAGCCTCCAGTTCTGCTACTGTATCAAAAATTGCAGGACAGTCACGGCAGAGGGATGAGAGTTTATCTACAAAAAAGTTTGCAAATGCCTCACAGCTAAGGGTCAATTTCTCATGTTTTGAGTTCGATGATGATGTCAAAAGTTGCTGACTTACCCTAAATAATGGAGCTGGGCAAGAACTAGCAGATTAAATTGTGGATCGGAAGAAATCTCTCTTCCTGTCCTTTATTGCCATCTCATAAGCCTTCATAAATTTGATTTGATTTGATTTATTGTATTTATAAACCGCCCTCCCCCGAAGGGCTCAGGACGGTGAACAGAACAAACAGAGCACAAATAAAATCAAAGTTAAATATAGCTCTATATGCTAAAATTAACCCCATTAAAATGCAGCATCCTAATATCAAAATTAATGATGGCGACCTACTAGCAATCCCCTAAAAAGAAAAAGGGGAGGAGAAGGGAGGGGGGGGGAACTGTCCTATAAGTTGTTCTTGCACCTTCGTCATGAGATTTCCGCCACACGCACTCAAGTCATCTTAGTTCCCACTTCATTCCTTGCAACTCCTCAGTGTACCAAGGGGCAAGGTGAGAGCGAGGTCGGAGAGGATGCCAGGAAGCAACCCTGTCAATGGCCTCAGTGAATCTAGTATTCCAGTCCTTGACCATGTAATCCAGGGAGCCTGTAGACTTCGGATCCTGCAGAGCATTCTGGAAAACTTCTGGATCCATGAGAATCTGAGGGCGAACAAAAATGCACCCATTGCCTAGACTGCAGCAGGCAGCCAAATCCAGCTGTGCCTTCAGGACAAAGTGATTTGACCATGGAACTCTATAGAGTATGAAACCATATTCACACCCATCCTGAAGATCAAATCCAGGTTGTGGGGTGCTTGATGTGTGGGACCTGTGGTGACAAGAGACAGTCCTAGCACTGTCATGGAAGATGTCAGGTCCATAGCCACCGCAGATGAGGTGTTGTCGATGTGGACATTGAAGTTTCCCCAAATTACAAGTTTTGTGAATCTCAATGCCCACTCTGCCACCGCCTCCAGCTGCTGTGGGAGGCTATTTGCTGGCACACTAGGCAACCAGTACACCAGGAAGATAGCCAACATCTCAGCAGCTTCCCACACTAGGCCCACACCCTCAATACTGGAGATCATTGGGAAGGGGGTTGTCCTGAAGGGAATGGAATCATGGATCAAGATTGCTACACTGCCCCCCTCCCCACCAGCCCTGAATCCGTGACTGGTGGAGACATACAAAACCTGGAGTGACTTTTTGGAGGGAGATCATCTCTCTCCCCCGGATGCAAGTTTTGGTGATACAGGCCAGGTCTATATCCTCCACTACAAGAAAATCTTGCAGCGTGGTGGTCTAATTATTAATGGATCTGCCATTACTCAACACCAGGTGTGGAACAGAGTTAAATTCCAACAGTCTACAACCTGCATGTCAAGGAATTGGACTGAGGTCAGAAGGTGGGCAAGCATAACTATCTCTTCCCCTTCTCTCATATGGCCTACGCCCACTGCAGTACCATCCCATAATCACTGGGATCCCAGCCACATGCCAGCCCAGCATTCCTTTATCTGCCTAAAATCCACAGCTATATTACTGACCAATCCAATCTCCAACCTAGACTTTTCTGATGCAACTTCAAAGTCAAGGGAGTAATTATAATATCTAGTTTAGTGTACTAATACTACCACTGGATCACTATACTAATACAACATCTGATGTATTATACTAATACCATATAACAACCCTTAGTTAATCAATCACTATTCCAATCTTACAGTACTCAATAAGCCCTTCCCTAATGTTAAACAAACATTCTATTCAATCTAACAGATGAAATGATAATCATCAGAGGCATACCCCTATTGTTTAAATGGCCAAGTAAAAAGCCAAAAAGTCAGTAATAACAGCAATCTGAATAAAGCCAACAAGCAAGAAACTACTGAAATGCAAGTTACAGAGTAAAGTTCCAATCCAATCAAAAACACACGTTTGTAGAAGTAAGACCCCAAGATCACTGACAATATGGAGATGATTGGGGTGGGGGGAATGTGGGATGGTCTTGCTGGGCAAGTGGAGAAGTGGGCTCAGAAGCCTGGTGGGGGTAGTGGCTTACTCTGCCAGCCAGGATGGCCTGGTGGGGGTGGGAGCAAATGAGGAGGCAGGTGGGAGGCCCAGCAAGAGGGTGACTGCATGACAATGCACCCTTAGTCATGCAGGGACTCTCTTGTGCACTCATTGGTTGAGGGTTTTTCGTCTCAACATTAAGCAATTATATAGGGTGAGAGATTTGCACATTTTTGAAGAAAGAACCCTCTTTGTTTTTGTTTTAATATTATAAGAACATAAGAACATAAGAACAAGCCAGCTGGATCAGACCAGAGTCCATCTAGTCCAGCTCTCTGCTACTCGCAGTGGCCCACCAGGTGCCTTTGGGAGCTCACATGCAGGATGTGAAAGCAATGGCCTTCTGCGGCTGTTGCTCCCGATCACTTGGTCTGTTAAGGCATTTGCAATCTCAGATCAAAGAGGATCAAGATTGGTAGCCATAAATCGACTTCTCCTCCACAAATCTGTCCAAGCCCCTTTTAAAGCTATCCAGGTTAGTGGCCATCACCACCTCCTGTGGCAGCATATTCCAAACACCAATCACACATTGCGTGAAGAAGTGTTTCCTTTTATTAGTCCTAATTCTCCCCCCCAACATTTTCAATGAATGCCCCCTGGTTCTAGTATTGTGAGAAAGAGAGAAAAATTTCTCTCTGTCAATATTTTCTATCCCATGCATAATTTTATAGACTTCAATCATATCCCCCCTCAGCCGTCTCCTCTCCAAACTAAAGAGTCCCAAATGCTGCAGCCTTTATTATTATTATTATTATTATTATTATTTATTAAACTTGCTATACCGCCCTATCCCCGGAGGGCTATCAGTATGCGGAACAACATAAAAAAATCATACAAAAAAACATACAAAAAATCTTAAAACAGGGTACATTCTACTAATAGGGCCCGCTACAGACCCATATATACCACCCTCTTCCAAAGGGGAAATGAAATACCGAGGAGGGGTCCTAATGATGTTAGGGGACCCTGACTAGTAGGGCGGGCATTATCGGGCGGCTGGACTCTTGCCAAAGGCCCGGTGGAATAATTCGGTTTTACAGGCCTCTGCGGAACTCTCCAAAGGTCCCGCGAGGGCCCGAATAGCTGGTGGTAATGTGTTCCACCAGGCCGGGTGCCAGGAGTTGTGAAGGCCCTGGCCCGTGGTGGAGGCCAGGGCCGCGTCATCAAGTGCCAGGGATCTCCAGTAGATTCGCCTCTGCTGATCGCATGAAGAGACGAGCCGGGACATATGGGGGTAATCGCGGTCCCGAAGGTACGCAGGGTCCCGGGCCGCCGTAAGGCCTTTAAAGCGCGTCAACACCCACACCTTGAAGACATGCATCTCGGAATTCGCATAGGTAACCAATGCAGTGGCGGCGCAACACAGGGAGATGTGTTCACCTAAGGAAGGCACCCCCTGTGAAGCAAACCGGGCCGCCGCATGTTGGACCAATTTCAGTTTCCGGATCAGGCGCAAGAGGAAGGCCCGCCAGAGCCGAAGTTACAATAGTCCAGTCTGGAGGTTGACCGTTGCATGGATCACAGTGGCTAGGTCAGTGTTTGGAGAGAAAGGGGGCCAGCCCGACGGGCCTGTCGAAGATGGAAAAACGCGAACCCGGGTTATAGTATGGGCCACCTGGCCCCATTGAAAGAAGATCGTAATCCAGGTGGACCCCCAGGCTGGCGGTGAACCGGAGGGGGTCGGTGCCAATATGGCCCTCCCACACCGGCGGCTGGAAATCCCCAATCTCACCCCTACGACGCAAGCCAAAGCGGATCTCCGTCTTCGCATGGATTAAGTTTTTAACCTGCTCTGTATGTAAACCAACCAGCGGCCACTTCTCCAAACGATTAAGCTGTAGAGCTGCAGGGGCAGCGGCAGCTCCCTCCATCAACAGAATGAGCTGAGTGTCATCCAGCGCATTACTGATGGCAGATCAGCCCAAAGCTCCGTACCAGCTCGAGCAAAGTGGTCGCGATATAGATGTTAAATGCAACAGTGGGGACAGTAATGCCCCTGAGGCACACCGCGAATGAAGCTGGCACCTCCGGGAAGCTTTGTCCCCACACCACACTTTTCAGCTGACTACGCGGGAGGAAACGGCAAGGCAATCCACTGGAAAGGACAGTGCGCTCAACCCCGGAAGCGGCCAGGCGGTGGAGTCAAAAGGTCGTGGATCGACCATATCAAAGCGCTTTCGCGGTGAGATCTAACGAACTTACCAGCAGGCCGCCCGATCCGGCCTCGGTCTAGCTGCATACGGAGCGTATCTGTGACAGCGCGCTGAGGAGAACTCAGTCTCCGCCCCATGCCCAGCACGGAAGCCGGACTGGAAGGGATCGAAGCGTCAGATGTGTCATCCAGAAAGCCCTGGAAGCTGCTCCAACACCACTCTCTCAATTACCTTCCCCAGAAACCAAGATTCGAGACGGGCTACGAGTAATTGGCCAGATCTCCAGGGATCTAAGGATGGGTCTTTTCACAGATGGGATACCACCGCCTCCTTCAAACCATCTGGAACTACTCCTTGCTCAAGGGAGTTCTTGATGATCTTCAACAGATGGGGAATTAAGTGAGGCTCCTCCCGCACTCCATTTGAGAAATCCCAGCCAGGAAGCGGCACGGATCCAGAAGGACAGGTAGTAGGTCTAACAGCAGCCAGGGCTCCCTGTCAACAGCGTGCCTTCAGAGAGCAGGGAAAACTGGGCCAAACTAGGGCCTGAAGACGGCAAGGGAGAGCCTCCAGTTCGCTCATTGTAGTTAAGGTGGCCGGAAGGTCCTGGCGGAGCGACGTGACTTTATCTGCGAAAAAGCTCATAAAAGCCTCACAGCTAACAACCAATCCATGATTTGTAGAACCCTCTGATAAAGAGGTCAAAGATCGAATTATCCTGAATAATTGTGCCGGGCGAGAGCTAGCAGATGCGAGAGAGGGAAGGTGCTCCAGTCCCTCAATCATCCTTGTTGCCCTTCTTTGCACTTTTTCTATCACCTCAATATCTTTTTTGAGATGCGGCGACCAGAACTGGACATAGTACTCCATGTGCGGTCGCACCACTGCTTTATATAAGGGCATGACAATCTTTGCAGTTTTATTATCAATTCCTTTCCTAATGATCCCCAGCATAGAGTTTGCCTTTTTCACAGCTGCCATGCACTGAGTTGACATTCCCATGGAACTATCAACTAAGACGCCCAAATCCCTTTCCTGGTCTGTGACTGATAGCACTGACCCTTGTAGCTTGTATGTGAAGTTTGGATTTTTTGCTCCAATGTGCATCACTTTGCATTTTGCTACATTGAACTGCATTTGCCATTTCTTAGCCCACTCACCTAATTTATCAAGGTCCGCTTGGAGCTCTTCACAATCCTTTGTGGTTCTCACCACCCTACATAATTTGGTATTATCTGCAAACTTGGCCACCACACTACCCACCCCTACTTCCAGGTCATTTATGAATAGGTTAAAGAGCACTGGTCCCAAAATGGATCCCTGGGGGACACCACTCCCTACATCTCTCCATTGTGAGAACTTCCCATTTACACCCACTCTTTGCTTCCTGTTTCTTAACCAGTTTTTAATCCATAGGAGGACTTCCCCTCTTATTCCTTGATTGCTGAGTTTTCTCAATAGTCTCTGGTGAGGAACTTTGTCAAAAGCCTTTTGGAAATCCAAGTAGACAATGTCCACTGGTTCCCCCTTATCCACATGCCTGTTTACAGCTTCAAAGAACTCTAGTAAGTTTGTAAGACAGGATTTGCCTCTGCAAAAATATTATGATTAATGCATGTACCTGCAAATATGAGAGGTAGTAATCTGTTACTTTTATCATAGTTTAGAAAGAGATATGAAGTAGTGCTACTAGTGTTATCCAGGGAAAAGTGAGATAGCACAGGAGAGGTAAGCAAATAAGACTGTGTACAGAGAATATTACCTTCTGATGTATTGTGCACAGATGGTAATATGGTTGAATTTCACAAAGCATTAATATGAAAATTAATTCTGATTTGAGAAGAGATTTATAAATATTCTTTAGAATATTTCTTTTAATTAGTCTGCATTTCTAACTTTTCGAAACAAGATATGGTTTCACAGAAAATTTCATGCCTTGCAGTAAAAAATCTCCACTTCCAAAACTGCAACTCTTCATTTAAAAAAGTCTGTGATCTGCTATTTAATATGTTATTTAAACTAGATTTATTTCAGACAGAACCTTAGCAGATGGGATCAACTAGTTAATGAAAATGACAGACTAATGGTATACAAGACTGAAAGAAGTACTAATGTGTACAAAAATAGTACTGATTGTAAACAACCTCAAACAGTATTGATTAATTCAAGCTGGGGACCCACTAAACTCACAGGGAACAGAAATTAGGGATGTGCATTTGGATACCTGAGCCAAAGTCAAACCCCCAGTTGGCTGTTTTGGGTCCCCTCAGTTATATCTGATACAGCCCCAAATTCTATGATACAACTCTAAACTCCTGAGGATCATGATAATTTATCTCCTGGAATTTTGGGAGTGTTCTGGGTTTTAAGAGGTGCAGGAAGTGGCATATGAAGTGGAAATGCATGTGTCTTTTGAACCACAAATTTGAGACATATGCTGGCAAATCCATTAGTGGCTCTCTTGAACATTTTGTATCACTGACTAGAGGTTCTAATAAGCATCCACATAACAGGGCAGTTGACATTAGAAAAAGTTCATGGCAGGAAAGATTAATTCCTCCTTTCCCTGTGCCATAACCTCCAAACAAATCAGTCCCACATACATGCTATTTACCAATAAAAATCAACCAGTTTAAATCTTCCAATGTCTTGCCTGGTTTGGCTAAAGTTCTTTTAGAGTGAAAGCAATCCAGAAAAGCATGAAGAGGTAAGCCCATCTATATCTGTTATCTTTTGTCTTGACCATCAGATATTTGAACTTATCAGGTGCCAAAGAAGTCCACAGTCAATTGCACTCATTCATTTTGCTTGTATCATGTGGGCTCTATAGGTGTACAGGTTAAAAGAAAGGAACCTGGCATTGCTACTAATCATGTATCCCGATACTGTACTTAAGATCTTTCTCTGAAAAGTAAGAGATTGGCAAACATTCATATGGATTGTGTTATAGCACCCAAACTGCTACAGCCCCACTTAGGTACGCAGGATACAGCAAGAATAGTGAGACGTTATTTCATTGTGTTACTTTAATTTTTTTAAAAAAATTATGCTTTGGAAGACTTGGTTCCTTTCATGAAAATGTTGGTTTATTTCATCATCAATATGACAGGACCTATATTCAACATCCAGTGGTGAACTTTTTACTGGGCTTTTGCCTGTCAGTCTCATATCACTATTATCTTTTTGAATTTTCTTATTGGGATGGATTAACACAACCCTTCCTAATTCCTTTCCTGCCCATACCTCATGTGATTTTTGTCCACACAGGCCCCATGCAGGTCTCTACTAGAGCATTTCTTCAGCATCAAATGATACCCCTCAGTTCTTTTTCACCAGCTGAAAAGCTGACTGAATCTAATCCACTGTCTATTCACCCCATATATTCTCCCCATCCACTGTTGCTTCCCTGCACAATTTGCAACTTTGAACTAGAATATGGTGTAAAAAGTTAACTGGAGTTACAGCAGTATTTAGCTCTGACAATTGCCTTTCTCAGCCTAGATACAAGTCTAGCTCATTCACACATGTCTTGTTTTGGCACTGATCAGTAATGAGTTGCCATTTATTTACCACAGCTTCACAGGGCTCCTAAGATGACATGATGCTTGACTTCTTCCCTGAAGCTTGTTTGCTCTGATAGCCTGATCAGCATTTAGGACAGTTACCAGGAAACAGTAACCTGCTTCTTACAATTCAGAAGGGAATGTTAAGTGTATCCAAAACCAACCAAGATTTACATGGGACTTAAAAATGCCTCAGATATGTTTGGTGTGATTTTGAGATAAGCTCACTTTTGGTAGCAGTTACTTGGACTTTTTGTGTTATGCCTTTGGAAAGGGAAAGGGTCAATTCTGGAGGCAGTAGTGGTGATACAAACTGTTTATTCAAACACAACAACCCACTAACTAAACAGGATACAAATAGGCCTTGGGAAGGCTGTGGTCACAAGACCTGAACCTCTCAATTCTAAAGAGTGTCTGGGAGTTTTCCTTACAGCAACAATACCAATATACCACATTCTGTATCAATAAAATCTGCCTGGCAACAGCATCTCCCACCAGACTTTCATACATTGTGCCATTCATTTCCATGGAAACCCTGACTGGGTAGAAAGGCCAGAAAAGCAACTTCTGGCTAGAGGCACGCACAGCGTGTCCATCCTGCCTTGTAATGCACTCCTGAATGATGGTGTCGGGTTTTTTAGTCTATCTGTCAGCCTCTGTGTTCTCAGCCCTTGTCATTGATAATTGTAGGAAAGGGGCAGGGGGTGAGAGATTCCTTGCTCCTGTGTGAAGCTAGCAGCTTTGTTTGTACATCTGCAGTTTTTCTTCTATCTATGTGGCTGACAGATATATAGAGGGTGTGCTTGTACATGCATATGTCTAACTTTTCTTATGCAGTGTAAGCCTATAAGTGCAAAGGTTTAGCAGGATTGTTTTATGTCTCCTTGTTGCAGGCACCAGTGGGCTTTTATTTTGTGTAGTTCTAGTGATATGAAGCTCAGTCCTTTTTTTCCTTTGCCAAGTTACTGTCAGATCAGCTCTGTATGAAGAAGATAGCCTGCAGATCCATAAAAGCCAAGGCCAGGGTAGTGTCTCAGCTACCCCAACTTCATTTCCTCGCTGCAAAATAGTTTTATCAGTAAAATGGCAACTGCATTGTGTGGCATTATGCAGACAAATGTAAATATTCCCAGATTGGATTTCTTTCTGAGTAGTTTTTGGGCAATTTACATTGATTGAGGAATGATAGATAATTTATGTGAAAGCTATACTTAAAAAAAAGAAATTAGACTGGCTAGGATGATGTTTGGTTGACTGGTCTATTGTTATGATTATTGCTCAGTATATATATATGAATGCATATATTCATATATATCGAACAACTTTAATAAAATATGAGTAAAATGAAGAAAGATTAGTGGTTAAAGAACACAAAAACATGAATAAGAAAATGGGGGAGTCAACTCTGAACATACATATTTAAATTTGTCTGGAGGGTTTTTTTTGTAAAATTGCCCTGCTATTCTGTGTGAAAAGCTGTGAATCACCATGGTAACCAATTATTAGTTCCTCGCACCATCTCCATATTCAATGAATACCAGGCCTATGTGATTCTCCATTTTAATTATTATATGACAAAGTCTATATAATTATTTTCAAGATTTTATATAACAAGATTTGAAATTACTGTATATAAAGATCCAATTACTTCCCTAATACATTAGTGTTGCTTCTGGTATCTGGAAGATAGCTGAAACATGTCAGGTAGAAAAAAAGAAAGTCTCGGGCCAATTACATTAGCCAGTTTTTATAGCCTGCAATAGCCCAAGGTGGTAGTGAAGTTTGACAAACATTTTGACTGATTTCCCCCCTCCCAAATGTCTCTTTCTTAAGAAACTTTGGGAAGTTGAAATATTGCTACTAGAATTTGCCATAGGCCCCTCCTAAATTTTAGCTATATTAATCATATATATCTGTCGAATAGAGAGTTCTAAAACATGGTTTCAAAACAGAACATCTACTCATTCCACCCCATAGATTTAACTGAGTTCTGGAAACATGGGACCAAAACAGATAAAGTTTCCTGGTTGTTGAGCAGGTGTCCTCTCGCCCAGAACATCCTGTGCCCGATGCAGCTTTTTCGACTAGTGGAAGAAATAATGAAGAAGAAATGCAACACAGAATGGTGTTAGGCCACTTCAGGGAAAACCATACAGTTTCTAACAATTTATAGAAAGGCATGATGTCACTTCCATGTTTCCCCCCCAAATGATGTAATACCGTTGCGCCAACAGTACCCATTTCTCCAGCCCTCAGACTCCCACCAGTTGCCAGATAGGAACCCTCTCCTCCAGTGTTCATTCGCAAATAGAAAAATTGGCTAGAGGGCCCTCTAGCCAGTCCACAGCTGAACCTCAGAAGAATCTTTCCAACATGAGTTTCTCAAAGACTGACATACTATTTGCCTTTTAAATATTCAGGACAGTTTTACAGTATGTCTCAGACCTATGTATATTTAGTATATAGAAATATATTTCTGAACTGTTCATGACAACTCCTTATGATGTAGTGGAAGTAAATCTTCACAAGTGATTATAACACAGAAAACTATGTTAGGAACAACTGAGACCAGACCCCATTGTTTTCCAAATGGCAGCCATGGATACAACTCATTAGTTAAAGCAACTGTGGGATCACAAGAAATTCTGAGAGATAAAAGAAAACAGTTTGTTGGTATACAATGTAAGGTTTCCATGCATATGCCATCTCAAATTGGCATGGTGCTTGAGGGCATTGTATGAAAGAGTATTGACAATGAAGCTGTTTTAATCAGTTAAATTATCACTTTGTGCAAAAAAGACAGATTTCCTTAATAACATCACAGCTCTGGGGAAGCTAGAGAAGAGGTCATCAATAAAAGCAATTACCTGTTCAATGGGAGCAGCAAAGTATGCTATAGCACGTTTCTCGATCTTTTTTTGGTAATTTTAAATGGTTGCCCTTGTTTGAAGCAGCCCATCTTAAAAGTCATGCAGCACATCAATTTTAGCAATCAACTTAAGTTACATTTTACTTTGTGAAAGAGTTCCAGTTGGTCTAGAATGAAAGAACGGTTGGACTTACTGCTCAACACGCTGTTCACCATTACATACATGCACACACATGAATCACAATATCAATATGTCCACATGTGTACCCTATGCCATGGAATGGAATACCTAGATACAAATATTCCTCTTCCTCCATCCCTCTTCATGGAATTACTAGTGTGAAGAACTAAGGAAAGGTAGGTTTCAGAGAGTAGCCATGCTGGTTTGCAGTAGAACAACTAGATTTGAGTCCAGTAGCTCCTTTTTGGAGAGTTGTTTAAATTGGCACCCAGGCAGGGGCAGAGCAAGGGGAAACTTCACCCGGGGCATGCACGTGCCCTGCTCCCCTGCCACACCCCCATCCGCCCCTGCCCCATCCAGCCCTGGAACACCCCCACCAAGCCCCCAGAATGCCCTTATGATGCGTCACACCCCAACCCACTCCCTTGGTGCTACGCTACTGCACCCAGGTCTTCCACACAAAGTCATGTCATCTTAAAGAACATAGTACAATGGGCCAATCATGTCCAATTCTGCTATGGCAAAATCGTATAACGACTCAGTCACACTCATTAGTTTTATTCTGGAGCAAATGGATTAGGATTGAATCACTAATAATAGAAAATGAAATGGGACTATCCAGAATCGTACGTTTTCTTCCTGTTGAGCAGATCAATAGGATTATGTACATTTTTTTAAAAAAAGAAAACAAACCTAAAACACAATTCTGTGTAATCTAAGAAGGATTAGAAAGAAGATGAACATGGGGAACTGGTCCCACTAAAGCCCTTAATGTCTTAAGGAGAAGTCCTAAGCAGGTCTACTCAAAAGTAATTCCTATTTCATCCAATGAGGCTTGCTCCCAGGAAAACATTCTTAAGATTGAGGCCTAAAAACTCAATTCAGAGGGTGAGGGAAAACTCAACTCTTAACCCAGTGCAACCTTGTGCCACTGGCCCTAGTGGCAAATATGCTTGTGGTGGGAGTGGATATGCAGGTACCCAGGAGCCATGTGTCTCTGAGCCACCCAATCCTGGAAACAGCCACCATGTCCCAGTCCTATGCCAATGGAGAACTTTCTGGTGGTGGGTTTTTCCCCCTCCCTGCTCGCACTACCAGAAAGGTCTCTGAAAGTGGCAGGGAGGCACTATAGTCTCACAGTCCCTGGCCACTCAGAGCTCTGTTAGAGTATCTTGTAGGAGAAATTTTGGAATGGAATACTTATTTCCCCTCCAATTCCTTGTAGCCTCTAATACCAATCTTACTGATGATGTGCCTTATTTAGACAGCAGAAGCCTCTTCTCATCGTCATTAAGGATTCCATCCATAGGAAAAGGGTTCTGTCCTAGGAAAAACACAGGCTAAACGAGATCTGCAAAATTCCATGCCTTTTTAAAATCCCCCAATTATTTTATTCATTTTTCCCAAGCCACTTGTCAAAGAAACAGAAAAGAATCATCATGCCAGAAAAAGCCTGCTTTTTTTCAACAAAGGGAAAAGAACATATGGTTGAATATTATTTCTCATTCCAGTATTGAATAAACAATGGCCAATGTTCTGCAAACCTATTATCTAACTGGCATCTCTCATGAAATTTGATATGGTGGTGTGAACACAGTGACATTTACAGTTTTAGGAGATGTCAGTTAAATGGTATGCATGCATTAGCATGCTGTGAACTCCAAGGATGTCTTTGAATAGATACCCAGAGGACGCCTCCCCCCACCCTTACCCTGCCATTGCCTTGATGCAGACAGGACATCTTTCTGAAGGTTGATTTACACACAGACCCCCAGGATTGCACTTTCCAAGTAGGGGCAATTAGTTTAATCTTAAAATTGGGGGGGGGGCACCTTTGCCGAAAAATTAAGCTCACTTAACATTTCATTACAATGATAGTAAAAAAGCCGCCATCATTTGTTTCCCTGTCATCTGTTCCATAGACATACTCAGTCTCAGCAAGCAGCTGAGACCTGGAAGAAACAGAATTCCCCCATTCCAGACAAAGAAATGGAATTCATTCTGTGGAACTGCAGAGATTAGGGATCAACCAATTAAAAAAATTAGACTTGGGGACTATCTGGGTAACAATCAGGTTGCCATTTTATTTTTTAAAATTATTTAATTTTATTTTTAATTAATTAGTAAATTAATTAAATATTTATTTTTAGGCTACCCCTTGTCCTTAGGCAAATATGCCACTGGCAGGCAGAATGAGCAAGGGGTTCCTGCTTGATCCTCTGGCGAAGTAGCACCCTTATTGCACAGAATGAGTACTCTTCCTAAGGTAGTGAGCCAACAAATGACTTATCTGCATGAAAACACAGATAAAATAGACAAAAATCTCCATTGTTCTAAATCCAATGAAAAACAACATATGTTCAGATCTCTCACCTCCTCATATTGGGATAATGTTGTTAGGGATTGCAAAATGCATGGGTTTTGTGACCTAGCAACCACCTCCTCAGTCAATCATTTCCCTCCCTTCTCTTCTAAGATTGTCCGGTCTTGGTAGATGGGCAAGGGGGAAGGGGACTTACCAAATGTGGAGGAATGCTGGCATTGATGCACCAACATCATTGCCAGAAGTGATGTCATGATGTTAGGGGGATGCTCTGGTGTTTGGGCAAAAACTGTATAGTAGAAGCTGTTTTTACTATGGCGTTTTGCCCAAATACTACAGCGCCCGCTCACATTGTTGACATCACTTTTAGAAGTGAAGTAATTATGCCAATGAGGGTGGGGCCTAGGCCCCATTTTCAACCTGGTAAAATCCCATTGGCCATCTGGATGGTGTTGGGAGAGGGGTCCAAATCAGGGATACCCAACCTCCATCAGTGGTCTGGAAACCCTATCCTCCGTTCTTGCTCACCACCCTGAAGAAATAGAATTTTAAAGACCGTTTGAGGAAATGGAAACTGAAAGCATAGAGCATAGTGATGCCATGACCTAATAGTGCAGTAAGTGACTTCATTGATAACACTGGGATGTAGCCTTTTCACTTCCTTACCAAAGCTAATTGCATTCAAATTACTTATCTTTCCAAGGTTAATGAATAAGACATACTTGGCCCAGACTTTAATCAGAAGCATTTAATATGTGCATTCCCTATCCAATGGCTTGAGTTAGTACTAATCCCACACACCTATGTTGAAAGGAGAGGGTGGAAAGAAAAGTAATTGAAAGGCCTTGCAGGTAGAAAAGCAGAGGGTGCCTCATCCGGGGGAAGGAAGGAAATTAGCGAGACCAAGGAAAATTACCTGGGCATCTATATCTCCCACTGCATAGAACTTGACATCTTGGAACATCTCCTCAGGAACCCTTAGCACTCCCTCCTCTTCTTTCACCATAGTCTTGCCTGACTAAAAGCCACAGTTTCTGCCTTACCAATGGCTGCAACTCTCCTCAAAGCTGGGGTCTCTTTTTCTCCCCCCACCCCACCTCCTAGCAGCAGCTAAATTAGGGGAATAGAACACAATACAGATGAGTCATTCAACCCTGAATTGGAAAAAAAGTAATGAAAACAAAGAATGCATGCTTTGAAGTACATAGTGACAGAATAGGATACTTCCAATCACTGGACAAGATGACACCCCTGTTGAAACTCACTATGAATTCCTTAGCTTTCTAGTAATTTTAACACTTTTAAGCTGAGTGATCTGGGAATAATAATTTTTTTTTAAAGCTGCAGAAAATTAAATTCAGTGACTGGCCTTCAACAGCATCCAAACTGTGAATCCCATCTTATTGTATAAACAACACAGAGACTTTCCCTGGGGTTTAACTTGGTTGCTGAGAAGTATTAATTTAAAGCATGGGTTTTCACTGTTTTTTTTAAACTTAAATATTTTGTTTTTAGTACATATTCTGCTGGTCCCAATTCAGCCTATTTTAGTAGTGTGTCACACCAGTCTTGTATCCTATATCATTCTTTCTCCTAATCACATCAATAAAATTAATTGGCTGGACATTTTTGCAACTATATTTTTAACTAAAAATTGCTTACATAATTAGTTTCACAGGATGACGAACAGTTGGCCAGTAATACTACAATAAATACTGTTCATGTTCATTTCAGTGTATTGATAAATAACCATTTTAGCAACAATTTTAACTGCTTTTAGCAAAAAAAACTAAAAAAATCTTATATGGATTGGCATCATATAGCCTGATCTTGTTAGATTTTGGATGCTAACCAGAGTTTGTACCTGTGGGACCACCAAGGAAGACTGCTTCTCAATAGCCTTGAAAAGCTCCTTTGTAGGATCACCGTATGTCAGCAAAAGATTGACAGCACTTTGTACACACATACATAGTGAATCTTTCCACTCAAAATATATTACATACTAGTGGGGCCTGGCCAGGCGTTGCTGTGACTTATTGCGGTCAAATGGGAAAGGAACAGTAGCAGAAAATCAATTGCAGAGGCCAGCAGTAAGAACATAAGAACATAAGAACAAGCCAGCTGGATCAGACCAAAGTCCATCTAGTCCAGCTCTCTGCTACTCGCAGTGGCCCACCAGGTGCCCAGCTGGGGAACTCACATGCCGGATGTGAACGCCTTGGCCATCTGCGGCTGTTGCTCCCGATCACCTGTCCCGTGAGCAGTGCGTGCTCATGCTTCGCCCAGCCTGATACTGTGTGTGATGTCATTGGTGTGTGTGCCTGCATTCATTGGGGGGGGGATGGAAGGGGGCACCCCTCCCACACATCTAGGCTGGCTGGTGCTGGGTAACCTTTACCTGGGAGTAAGTTTGGTTGAGTGGCGTGGGTGTTGCGTCTGAGGGAAACCCTCTGAGGGAGTGAAGCGCAGCCATTCGAAATATATGCCGAGTTTCATACAGAACTGCTCCCCTGAGTAATGCATGTCTGGTTTTCTTAACTGTAACCACAGTATTCAGGGAATCTAGGGTGCCGGGCCCCTCCCTCCCATCCCTTGCATGTCGCCCCTCACGCTCTTCCCTCCCTCCCTCCCTCCCTCCCTTCTCTTCCCTTGCATGCCACCCCTCCTTCCCTTTCCCTCCGCTAGGGTGGGTGGGTCATATCAAGATGCTGGGCCCCCTCCCTCCCCTCCCTTGCATGCCACCCCTCCCTCTCTCCCCTCTCTCACTTCTCTTCCCTTGCATGCCTACCCCTCCATCTCTTTCCTCTCCCTCCCTCTCTTACTTTGCATGCCACCCCTCCCTCTCCCTCCCTCCCTTCCCCCTCCCTCGTGTGTATGTGTGTGTTTGTGTTTCACTTCCACTCGAGTTACTACCTATGTACTGTTTTCATTGCTCATATCTGGCCATTTGAGTGAACATTCTAAGCAGCATGAACATTCTAAGGGTTACACACAGGCAGCTGCATGTCCTTCACCATGGAGCGCCAGGAAAAAGGCGTTTTACCTGGGCCAGGTATGAAATTTCAGGTATGTGAACATCTAAAAACACTTTCACCTGGCTGACTATAGTGGCTGGGAATTTTCAGAGGAATTGGCCCAGCAGTTACTGAGTTATACTACCACTAACAAAAACACGGTTAGCTTTTTATATATATAGATGAAATGTACATGATTTGAAGCATAAGCTTAATATCGTTAATATGAACTGTTACCAGGACTTTGGCTGGCAATTCACCAAGGAGCTTCTTTCATAAAGCAAAGCAAAAGGAATAAGGGAATAAGTAAAGACAGATATTTAAAATATTGCCCACAGTGTGTGTGCAAATGTTCCTCTTGTTCAGGGATCCTGCAGCTACTTTTGGAATTTGGAGCAAGCTTAGTGAGTACCACCACAAAGCGACTGCCATGAGAGGTTTAGTCAATCACAAAGTGCTGAAAGGTTCTAATGAGCCCAACTTCCAAAGGGACAGTCCCTAATGAAACCTACATAGACCCTACTTCCAAAGGGATTGTTCCAGGAGCCTCCAAGGCTGTTCTGAAACATCTTCTGTTCTAAGGAGATAGAATTTTTGAGGTAGAGATGCTTTATGGTGGCTTCCTTCTTGAACCACAGGGGAAACATGTCAAGCTCAGAGAGCAGAGGGTGCATGGCTATAAATTGTCTGCTTGGGATAAGCTCAATTCTTTGCTTGTTAGTCTGCTGGTAAAGAAATTTCTGTTCCATTCAGGTCCTCGAGGAGTTTATCTCCAAGAAGCAAGCAGGCACCAAGCACACAATTACTCCTTTCTGATGAGCCACAGTGTTGATCCCCGCTCTAGTGAAACAGTCTTATATCTGACATCTAAAAACTGGGTCATCAGGGTTTGAAACCCCAGGGCCATGGTAGAATGTTTGAACTCTGTCTAATTTATTTGGACGCAGGAGAAGCTTTATTAGCTGATCAGCAGAGTTACAAATAACTCTTGCTGCCAAAGGGGTGTGTGTGTATGCATTGATAGCTCTCTCTTTCCGAAGTGTTTATGAAAGTTTATTAACCTGTGGGAAAGTACTTGATTTAGGATGAGCAAAGTTTTTAGGCTGCAACTACTAGACTAGGGGTCCCCCAACTTTTTTGAGCCTATAGGTGTCTTTGGCATTCTGACACAGGGTAGTGGGCCATGGCCATAACCACAAAATGACTACTATAGGAAGTGGAACCGCACACATGCACAAAGTCCAAGTGCAAGGAGAAGAAGGGCAACTATCATACACTGGAAAGAAGGGGTGAGAGACTAAAACAAGCATGTTGATGGCAGCTGCCAGTGAAACCATGTTATTTTAATCTGCATACCCAGTCAGATCATCAATGGCAAAGTTGGATGTCCTGCTTGGCCCCACCCACTTTACCACTTGTGGGTACCAAGAAAGATGCTGATGGTTGTCATGGCATCCATGGGCATCATGTTGGAGACCTCTGTGTTAGGTACTAGGAAAAAAACTGCTGGCATATAGCTGGCCATTTTGAAAGGGGTGTAATTGTAGCAAATGCCACCTACAGGCAATAGACAGCATATCCTCCAGCCAGAAATCCAAAAGTTTCACTTCCATAGGATGAATTACAAGCAGGCAGCACTGCTGAGTGTGTTTGTCAGAGGTAAATGTCACAACCTTCATGTATAGGCACAATCATCATATTAGACTTTTAATTGTATTTTAAATCAGTTACAGTCTTGTATTATTGTCAGGAGGCCTGTTATTAAGAGGATTTTGCTTTTGCTGCTTTCTGTATGCTGAGGGTGGAGGAATGGGTTAATTGCATTCCTAACTGACTTTCCACTGTCTTCTGTATGATGTTATACTGTACCAGGTGCTGCCCAAGGTCAGTGCCTGGCTGTCTTCACCGTTATCTCTTTTGCAATTCTTTTTGGGCACACATTCCTACGATGGGGGGGGGGGTGCAGTCTGCTTTAACTATTGGGTTTTGCACGGGCAAACCTTAGTTCTGGCATTGACCAGAGAAGATCTCAATACTCAATAAACTACTGTTCTTTTACATGAGTTTGTTTCAGTTTTTGGGATTCTGATATTATGCCAGAACTCCTCTTAGGCTGAATTCCATGCTGCTGTGCATTGCTGGGATTTCACCTTCCACTTTTGCAACTTTTACCAAAAGGCTTTCTTGCCAGTATGTTGACTTCGGAGCCCCAGCCAGGGGGTGCGTCTGCGGCCGCAGACCAAGGGCGCCCCTTTCCTGATGATCTGTCAGGAACTTCAGACTCAGCCTCTGACCCAGCAGAGGGGCCTCGGATCTCGCTCAGCAGTGTGGCCAGTGAGGAAGCCCCTTCCCCAGGTGGAGTTCTGGGCTCCATTAACCCGTTCATGACTGCCCTGTTAGACGGCTCTCAGGGAGTTACCTGGCAATACCATGTTTGGTGACATATATATTATTAAAAATTGAATATATAAAATTGAATATATATTCAGTATATATTCAGTATAAGACAATGTCACATTGGGACAAATGACTAATTTTTAAAAAGTTTATTTCTATTTTTCTTTATTTCAAATGTCACACACGGTAATATGGATTTCCTAGCATCCCAAAATCTTGGGGTTGCACAAGTTTACACCCATGGGGGCTAATTTCCCTCCCTGGTATCCATACTCTTTACAGATAGGGAAGAAATTGAGAGGAGATTTTTCTTTTTCCTTCTTAATTCTGTTTTTTGAGGCTCTGCAGAATTCAGCATAAAATCATTTGGGGTCAACTCCAAATGTGATTGAGATGTGTTCCCAATTCTAGGTAACCACTTACAATAAACAAATCAATGCTGTTTAAAAGATATATGTATCCACTTGCTATATGTAACCATTTCCATCTGTGCATTCTTTCCTTGATCTTTATAGCTTCACAAGCTTAGTAGGAAACTAGGCTTTTCCTGATACTCCTGTCCCATGAGAAAAGAATTACATTCATTATCTTGTGGGGGCAAGAAGCCAGGCAGCTCTTGTACTATCTGCTGCCGACTTTAGGGCACCTCAGCCCCATAGGTTGTTTTGGCAAATCAGTAGGGGGGCTTCAACAGGGGACAAAGAGAATACTGCTTCACCAGAATGGGCTTTGCCAAGTATGGTGCTTCGGTACCTCTTCAATAAACACTGCTGGAAGCCTCACTGGGCCCAGGAGTAGTGATGGTGGACGGGGCAGTCTTAGTAAAGCTGGGGTCAAGAGGGATGGCAATTCCCCTCCCCAGGGATGTAGATATAGATTTTTATGGGGGGGTTCGGGGGTGAAGCCTCCCAACCCTGGGGGTGTAGCCACACCTCCCCAAGCCATGCCCCTGACCTCAGTGCTTATAAAAGCAGCTCTCCGAGGCCAGCGATGGCAGACTTCCCTGCCCTACCCTACCCTACCCTTCCCTGCCTGCCCCGCCCTGCCCCCCACCAGCTGGGCTCCCAGCTGGTAGCTGGCAGTCCCTTCTCCCTCCCCTCCAGGCAGAGGGATAGCTAGGGAAAATGGAGCCCTGTGCAAAAGTGAGGTTTGTGCCCCCCCATGGGCGGCTGCTGTGATGCTGAAATCCACCCCCAAACAGCATCACTTTCAATTGTGTTTGAATTAGGCAGCCCAGATTCTCCTTTTAAATCCATCTTAAAGGGAGAATCTGGGGTCCCCAGTTAAAACAACATTGGGGTGAATTATCCCCCACCCTGAAACAGCATCACTTTCAATGTTTAATCTGGGGACCTCAGATACTCCCTTTAAATCTATGCTGAAGGGGTTGGATTCAAAAGGTGTGTCTGAAGAAATTTGGGGAGTGCCTGCTGTCAGGGGTCAATTATTAAGCTAGCAGCACCAAACTCTCAGGGTATTATTAGGAAACTCTTCTGATGATACCACCCAGGATTAGTGAAGTTTGGTTCAGGGGGTCCAAAGTTATGGACCTTCAAAGGTGTAGCCCCCATCTTCTATTAGCTCCCATTGGAAACAATGGGGGATGGGGCACCCCTTTTGGGGATCCATAACTTTGGACCCCCTGAGCCAAACTTCACCAAAACTGGTTGGTGTCAGCAGGAGACTATCCTGATAATACCACCTAGGTTTAGTGAAGTTTGGTTCAGGGGGTCCAAAGATATGGACCCTCAAAAGGGTAGCCCCATCTACTATTAGCTCCCATTGGAAACAATGGGGAATGGAGCACCCCCTTTGGGGGTCCATAACTTTGGACCCCCTGAACCAAACTTGGCTGGTATCATCAGGAGTGTCACCTGACAAAATCCTGAAATTTTGGTGTCACTAGCCTGAAAATGTGCCCCCTGCAGGCCAAAAACCTAAAAAAACTTTAAAATAAAAAACCCCACAAACGGGGGGGGGGGGGGGGGGAGCTTTGGACATGCAATGGGGGGTTGAACCTGAAAAACCCCCCTTACCTACATCCTTGCCCCTCTCCCGATCACACCATAATTCTTGTGGGTTCCAACAAGTCAGGAACAGAGAACTAGCCCTGTGTACTCACTAGGAAAGTCCTAAATTAGGGAGGTTATGTCCATGTTTGCTCTTTTCAGCTAACCAGCGAAGGAGTGATTATTTAATTAGACGCATGTAACTCCTTTGAAATTGCTTGATCCTCAGGAATACTTAGAGGCAGCGTGGTGCAGTGGTGGAGTGAACTCTAATTAGAGGTGCATGGTGCAGTGAACTCTAATTTGGTGAACCAGATTTGATTCCCCACTCCTCCTCATGAGCGATGAACTCTTATCTGGTGAATCAGGTTTGTTTCCTCATTCCTACACATAAAGCTTGCTGGGTGACCTTGGGCTAGTCATAGTTCCCTCAAAACTGTCTCAGCCCCACCTACCTCACAAGGTGTCTGTTATGGGAAGGGGAATGGAAGGAGTTTGTAAGCTGCTTTGAGACTCCTTATGGGTGAGAAAAGCAGGGTATAAATCCAAATTCTTCTGCTTTCACATTGCTCCATTGAAAGAAAAAGCAAGTAAAAGCAAGAGCAGAAGTCAAAACATTTCTCCTTACAGGATATGTAATCCAAGAGATAGCATTAGATTGTTTAATTTTACTGTCACTACCCCCCTCTCTTAGGAACAAATATTTTGACACAAGAGGATACAATTTTGCTTTTGGCAAGCAGTTTAAAACTTTATTAAATAAGGTCAGGAATTTCTTTGACAAGGACAGTGTAAGTGGAATAACAATACGGATATATTTTTGACTGAAAGGGTACTGGGAAAGATCTTAGCATTCTAGAGTGAGGCAGCAGAAAATGTCATATCCCAACAGTTCACGCCATGTACCATTTAGGTCATGTTGTGCTTTTTATATCTCTGTTTAATTATATTTAGTATTGTAGGCGGCTGTTAAGACGGATTGTTATTCTTGCCTTGATGGTCCCAAATCGAGCAGAACATTTCATGATTGTTGAACAATTACGCAATTAATTGCTCAATACGGTTAGCAATTGTGTTGCTAGGGAGATGAGCACAATGATTTTTGTTATGAGGCTTAATTGAAGGTTGGTCCCAAGGTGTATTTTATTTTCTGCCTTGTTTGTTTCATCTGTGCTCTAGAAGTCAAAGAGAAAGAACCTTGTTTACATTGCTTGCAGCAGAGACACAGCTGTACCAAGGCATTTTCATGTGCGGATATTTTTACCTGTGTTATCCATCTGCCTAAAGACCTTTTCGTGACCTTAAAAATACTTCTCTCCTATGTTCTTTTCCCCTGCTCTTCACAGCAAGTAGTAGAAGATGAACGCCATTCCAGCACCTTTGGTGTAGTAGAAGTTTTATGTTTGAAGGGTCTTCCCAAGTTCATTTCAGTATCAGGGACTACTTTTCAGAGGTACCCCTGGAAATAGAGAAATTTCCTCTCACGCTAATATGCAGAGTTACAATGCAAGTTTTGAGACAAACCCAGAAGTGAAAAATGTTTAAGCTCTGTTAACTGTTCACCCTGCTCCTTAAATATATATGACTTCTGTGTTCTGATATTTGCTCTTATCTTGAATATTTTAATATCATATTTTAATATATCATTTTGAAGGTTTTTCTAAATGTTGCAGGTTGTGAAGTTTTTTGAAAAAGAGTGTGACGCTGGCCAGCAGGAGGGCACTGTGAGACTTTTATCCAGGTCAGGAAAACAGGAAAAATTGTTTCTCTTTAACAATGTATAATTGTTTATCAGGAGCACCTTTTCAAATAAATGGAAGCAATGCAAAGAAATTAGAGAGGAAAAAAGTAAGAGTTCAAAATTGATACTTTGATGGATATTGGCAAAAACCACCAAATGTTAAAACCTGCCAACGGTGAGGTAGCTATTTTTTTCATGAGAAAAAAAATCCCAGTAAGAACCGTATTTTAAAATAATGTGTAAGAAAATCATATAATTTATTATTTTATAATACACTTTTAAAGTCTATAATAAATATATAGTGGATGTGGATCATTAATGAAATAACACACAAAGAACCATTGATGTAATGTGCATGTCAGCAAAGTCATCTTTTCCGACGTTTCAGCTCAGGGCCAGAAGTCACATAGTTAATGATTCCCTTCCTGTCTTCAAGTTTCTAAATAAAATTCAGGATTTTGTCTTTGCCAGTGCTAGTGGCAGAGTGGACCCTATTCCTGAACAAAACACAGAATAACAGCAGAATAGTATAAGACTGTTCATCAAAGGTGATCAAATGCACACTTAGGAGTGATGGGTTGAATGAAGTACTGTCTTGCATGCTATCTTGCAGTGAAATATTCAATGGAATACTTTCTTGCTCAGGAGAAGTGTAAGCCAGCCATGCCAGCTGAATCTGAGGGACAGATCAAGGAAGATATGAAATGAAAGTTGTGTTTACTTTCCTGAGGGAATTTATGTTTTCCTTTCCTTGCCTGGCCATTTTCAACAAGTTGCCCTTTTTAGTTTTGGTGTGTGTAACCAATCCTGCCAATTCTTGAAAACGAGGGAAAGCTGCACTTTTTGATTTGTGTAACTTTGCCAATAAGCACTTTCCACCAGTGAATTTTCCTGGATAGCTTTAAAAGGGGCTTGGACAGATTTATGGAGGAGAAGTTGATCTATGGCTACCAATCTTGATCCTCTTTGATCTGAGATTGCAAATGCCTTAACAGACCAGGTGATCGGGAGCAACAGCCGCAGCAGGCCATTGCTTTCACATCCTGCATGTGAGCTCCCAAAGGCACCTGGTGGGCCACTGCGAGTAGCAGAGAGCTGGACTAGATGGACTCTGGTCTGATCCAGCTGGCTTGTTCTTATGTTCTTATGTTCCTGTGTTATTTCCTGAATGGCTCTCATCCATGCGAAATGCAAAATTATCATGCATCTGCCCAACTATTATAGTCATCTTTGGAGGACCTACATGCATTTTCCCCACCTTCTGAGATTAGGCAGGGGACAATCCAGGAAAGAATCTTCTTGATTGTGGCACAAAAACTCTGGAACTTTATCCTCAGTGAGACTCAGTGAGACTAATTCCCTTCTGTTTCCATTTTCATCCAATGGGAGAAGATTTTTTGTTATATTTGGCATTCCCTCAGTGATCCTTCCCTGCTGCCTGGTATATTGTTTCCATGTCTTTATACATATTTTAGTTCTGTTTTTAATTCTTTAAACTATGTTTTAAATGGTTTTTAAATGTTGTTTTATTATGTATGTCTTAATTTGTTATCCATCTCACTGGCCTGTGCGAAGGGCTGAAAAACAGGATATGAATGTTGTAAAAATATATGGACCTAGGGATGCTCCCTAGGGATAAATCTCCCTAGGGATACTCCTGAGTTAGGTTGAGAGGCTATTCTGCTCCCCTCAATAATGCAAGGACCTGATTAGGATTGGGACCCTGGCATACTGAGAAAGAGGCTTAAACTTTCTTCCTTCATCATTTATCACCCCAAAATGATGCTGAATGCTATTTGACCCACTGAGGATTCCACTTGCACTCATGGGCTGCATGTTACGTTTCCCAAAAGAGGGGATCCCAACCACCTTTTCCCCTGATGATGACCTAAAAAAGTTGCACTGTCAATGGTGAAGGCCACACGGACAAACATTGCATGAGACAGGAGCTATATTAAACAGGGGAGTTGGGTGAGACAGAGCAAGAAAATTAGCTGGATCCATCCCAGAGTCATTTCAGGTCAGGAAAATGATATGTGTCAAGAAATCACCTTTTATTGCCTTTCCCCCCTTTTCTTTTGGCAATTTCATAGTTTATTCTGAGGACTGCTTCAGTCTGGGACTGTCTCAGGTCCCTTCTGCATGGGTCAATAAACTCAGACGTGGCTCCCACCCCTAAAGAGAGACTTCACTGCATTTCTCCCCAAAATGGGGTATTTGAGAATTGTGCTATCCACAATTCTTTTGTTGTAATGCAGATTGCAGCCGCTCTCAAGCAAACGGTTGCCTTGGGAAGCACTTCCTTCCTGGTTTTCTCCCCACGCAGCTTTGTAGCCACATGGGGACAGAGGGACATCTAATGGCACCGCGAGAGGTCAGCAGGACTGTGGGAGTCATGCCCTCCCTCGTAGCTCCACAGCATGGGAGGTAAGTTTTTACAAAAAAGATGCACCTCCATGTGAAGGCACAACAGCAGCCTTCATTGCTTCTGCAGGCTCCGTTCGCTGCCTACACGGAGCCATGCAAACCAGACAGCAGGAGAGCAGGTTGCTTTATCTCTTGTAGGGATGCACTGCTGACCCAGCAGCACCGTAAGTAGAGCGCTGGCACACCGGCGCTCCTACGGCCTTCTGGTCGCGCCGCTCCCCCACCCCTCATCCCCCGATGAGTCACGGGTCATGAACTACCTGGCTCACAACCACCGGGTGTCCCGGACAAAGGGACAATGGTCTTGCCCCCAGGTGAAAATTAGGCCCAGACGCTGATGCTCCTCTCCGCACGTAGCAGCCAGGTGAGATCATGCATCACATGATGATCTCCCAGTCTCCCGCTCTCCCGGAATTCCCCCCGTTCCGCCCTTCTACACGCCCCCGTTAGAATCATAATAAAAGGTGCCAGGAACCAGCACGCGGCAGAGTCGCTAGGAACATGGACACCCGCGCTCCTGCTGCTGGCACTCTCCACCAGATGTTATCACCGTATCTCGTCTCGTCCTTGCGCTGACCTCGCGGTCATGACTACATCTCTACTGCAACTCGCTCTCGGTGTGCTGTGTGGAAAGGGCCTGAGAGTAACGAAGATTTATGACACCATTTGTTACCTGTAGACCAAAGCAAAACCCTTTAGCTGATAAAGATGCAGGTGTCAAAGATTACCTCATCTCCAGAATGTCTTTCCCTCTTGTGATCAGGAGAATGTGGGAGGCGGAGTTCCTGGCTCCTATCCCAGCTCAGTGGTTAGTTAGAATTGCTGCTGTGTTACAGGCCATAAAGTCTGTTTGGCCATTGATTGATGTTTTGCCCATGTGCTCTTCCCCAATTGGTCCCCAGGTTAAGACTTACATGGGTATAGGACAGTGGTTAAGACTTACATGGGTATAGGACAGCCAATTGACCATGCTGGCAGGGGCTGATGGGAATTGTAGTCCACAACATCTGGAGTGCCAAAGGTTTGCCACCATGGGTATAGGAGATATAATGGCTGTTCCTTCTATCCCTGCTGTGCTTTCTGAGGGTCTTACAACAGACACTCAGGTCACCATTTTGAACTCTTGGACTAAGATGGAAACCTGTGCTGTACACAGAAGGGATCTTGAAGTGCTAATGTATGGCTGTGACTCTGCTTTGATCTTGAACCCTTATGTACATATGTTTAGTTAGTTTTTAACTGGAAATAGGCATAATCAGGGCAGTGGTGGATTGACAACCTCATGCAGCCATGTCTATAAGAGGTAAAAATCAGAGAGCTCTGTCAGTCTTTTCAGTCATTTGCCTAAAGAGTCTGCCATGGGAACTGACTTATTTGAACAGCAGACTCCCATAAGCAACTACTTTTGAATGTTCTGCATTTCAAAAGTGGCTTACAAGGCAACATAGATCTAATATTTAAGTAACATCACCCCAGATCCCTTTGACTCACAGGACTGTTTGACCTTTGCCACACTTATGTCTTTTGGGTAGTTTCCCCTGCCTTGCCTTCGCCAGGAGCATGGTTGCGAGCTCGGCAGCTGTATTACCCCAGTGCTTCGCACCACTGGAGGGCTTTCCCATGAAACTCCAAATTGTAGCTCCAAATTGTAGCTGCTGCAATTGTCTGCCACCTTTCCAGCTCTTTTTGGCTTTTGTGGGTTTTCCAGGCTGTGTGGCTGTGGCCTGGTAGGTGTCCTTCCAAGGCTGCATCTTGTGAAGGCAGGCAGAGGCTCCTTGAGAGAATCACAACAAATTCGCAGCCATACATGCTGAGCTAAGTCAATTGCAGGAGCAGAATCTATACAGGATATATGCACCCAGCTACAGGAAAGAGCTACTAACAAACCAGGCGGGATTGATTCTGAACTGTAGGTGAAAGCCTTCAACAATACCCTGACAACTTTTATCTTCGGAACTTTTATCTTTATTATTACCACCGCCCTTTTTTATTTTATTGCACAGTGGTTTAAATAAATGACGAACTCTGCAGGGAGTGGGGAATTGATGCTTGCAGAAACATTTACAAATAGAAGATATGCAGACGGGGAAAAAGTAATCTTTCAGCAGAGGCATAAGATAGAGTCATTCAAAAACCCCGCTCCAACTGCAGACTCTGGAACAATTTCACAATATTTATCCAAGTTTTTGAAGGAGGCCAAATATCTAAACCCCCTTTTTTTCAGATGGAAAGGGCAGATGAACTCTTGAACTATGAAAGTTTTGATTTCAACGGACATCAGTGAAATATTGTTAATTTAGTGTTTTTTAATTAAGCCAGGAATTTTCTGTGTATCAACAGGCTGTTTGAAAGAAAAGAGGGGAGGTTGGAATATAGATGCAGGGGACAAGGAAGTGGGGTCTCATTGAAGAATAACAACAGGCATTTGTGGGAATGGAGGGGGTGAAGCATCAGCATAATGCTCAGAAATGGGCATAACAAAATTACCATGGATTAAGGAACTCCACACAAAAAACCAAGCGAGTGGAAATCAATAAGAAAAAAACACTTTGCACAAAAAAGACATCCAGAAAAAGGAGGGAATCCCTCCATTCTCCCCAAATCTGCAGCAAAAGCAGCCAGGGTGAATCTGGTTACCCGGATAAAGCATGAAGATTTAAAGGGCCAGTGTGCAGAAAATACCGTGTGTGGAAACAGTCTTTGTATGGTCCTTTGGATCTCAGCTATAGCAATCGGCTATTGTGAACCTAGTGACAAATTTAAATAGAAATACTGGACATGTGACTTGGAATAATGCCAACTTCAAGGACATTTCTCAAGGGAGTCTATAAATCCACAGTGATGAAAAGATGTTATTTCATTAATTGTAGAATTGAGAGTTCATGGTTTTAAAATGTTTCCCTGACATAGAAGGGTTACAACAAGAACAAGAAGGGTTACAACAAGAACATTACTAGTGCTTTACCAGATATTTATGTGTGGCTGTTTGTTTTCTTATGCAGTGAAATCCTACAGTGGCGCATACCAACAAAGACTTCTGATAACTGGTCATGTAGTTTGATCATATTATTTGCTCGCGTTCTGGCTGCTGATATAATAACAAATAGGAACCATATGGATGCAACAAAAGGTAACAAAAATCCTACAAACAGTGATTAATGCTTCCTATCTACCGCCCATAAACCAATTAGCGCTCCGTGTTTCACAGCAGGCAGTCTCGTCCAAAAAAGTAAAATTATCGTCAGTTCCATTGACAGCACATTTTCATCTCAAACTTAAGAGATGAAAACTGTTGTTAGTACTTCACAACAGTAAGGTTATCTTGCTGGATTATTTTTGTTTTGCTTTTGTAAATATTTGAAACCTCCCAAATTCAGTTTCAGAACATTTTTTTAAAGATGGAAATGTGCTATGCGTGTTTGTGGGCGTACAGTCCTGTCAAGTCACAGCAACCCAGCAAAGGGATTTCAGGGCAAGTGAGAGGCAGAGGTGGTTTGCTGTTGCTTCCTCTGCAGAGTTTTCCTTTGTGGTCTTCCTTCCAAGGACCAACCCTGCTTAGCTTCTGAGATCTGAAAAGACTGAGCTATACCATACTGCCTTCCCCATATCTTGTCAATGCCAAGACAAATATAAATGGACAGAGGCCGTTTCTGCACAGCCCCAAAACAGTGCCCTAGGATGGTAAAAACACCCTCTCTGGGGCGCTGTTCACACAGCTGCTGCTGCTGCATCACTGCAGCGCTGTGCCAACCCCCCAAAAATGGTGGGGAAATGGTGTCTTCCCACCCGCGTGGTGAAAAGCGGTGTCTTCCCACTGGTGCGGTGTGAAAGGCACTGGCGTGAGGGCACCACTTTTGCCCCCCCGGTGTTCCGTTCATCTACCTCTCCTCCCTGTGCAGTTCTGGATGGCTGGAGAGACACGCCCACGCTGCCCTCTGACCCCCGGAGGTCGGAGGGCAGTGTGGGCGTGTCCCTCTAGCCGTCCAGAGCTGCGCAGTGAGGAGAGGTAGCTGAATGGGATGAACAGTGGGTGGCTCTGTGCAGAGTCACCTCTGTGGTTTGCAGCAGCTTCGGGGCTGCCCGCACGGTACCATGCAAGCAGTCCCGAAGCTCCACTGGCATTAATTATACCGGTAAAAAGCTGTTTCTGCTGCCGTGCAGAAACAGCCAGGGAGAACATAGGGATGCTGTACTACCACTTTCAGCCAGGATGGGCACGAGGAACCATGTTGTATACATCAAGAGAAGTTACACTGTATTTGAGACTAACAGAATTTTACTACCTTAATTAAACTTGTGTACATACATTAAACAGTTAATATTTTCTTTCTGATTATTCAAATTAGTATATCTAAAAACTGTGGATGGAGCCATTGGCTGTTGCTTTGAAGCAGAGCTAGAAGCTCAAGGGCTTTCTCATTATTAATGTATATAAGCAACAGAAAACAATTCTCATCATACAGACTTGTTGAAAATGAGCCCTGAGTCTAGCAAGGAAAGCTTGCCTTCAGACTGTGTGACTTGGCTATTGATCTGTTATGGGGTGGGGGGGAATCCATGCCAATGAGCCTAAAGGGCCAGATTGATCAAAAGAAAAATGGACAGATACTTTTTTTATTTTTCCACTTTTAACAAATGTGATTCATTAAAAAAACTGGAAAGTAGATAAATGACAAAATCTGTTTTTAATGATACTTTCTTGAGGCTAAATGCAATTCTGCTTCCCTCCCACCCCCAGTAAGGTTTACAGACTACTTGTGAAAGGAATGTTTAAACAGTGTTGAAAAGAATAGGTGTGGGACAACTACTCTTCTTTTCCTATACTCAATGACAAGAAGCTGGCCTACAGTGCTTGGCTTTGAAATTGACAACTGAACATGGTTTATTTGAATATGGCTTCTAGCATGAGGTGATTTATATGGTTAAGTATGTACAAGAATGAAGATCTGTTGTTAATGGTAAGTAGCAATGCAGAGGGTGTTAAAAGAACAAGGAAAAATGGAGAGGAAGAGTTTGGTTTTATACCACATTTTTCTCTACCTTGGAGGAATCTCAAAGTGGCTTACAAACTCCTTCCTTTCCTCTCCCCTCAAGAGACATCTTGTGAGGTAGGTGGGGCTGAGAGAGTTCTGAGAGAACTGTGATGAGCCAAGGTCAATCAGCAGGTTTCATGTGGAGGAGTGGGGAACAAATCCAGTTCATCTGATAAGAGTCCACTGCTCATGTGGAGGAATGGGAAATGAAACCTGGTTCTCCAGACTGGAGCCCGCTGGTCTTAATCACTATACTTCATTGGCTCTCAAATGGCAAATGCATCTGAGCTCAGGGAGACAGGAAATCGTCAGACACTTGCTACAGCTTACCGGAAAGTTCTCCTTCTGAAGTGTGGTCATACCTTTAAAAAAAGACATCTCAGTGTTGTGAGCCAGCCAGAAGATGGGGTTTGGGCCCAATCCCTCAGTCATGCAAACCAAACAAAAAAGGCAAGCCCAAACAACTCTGTTGCCAGATGGTTTCAGAAGGTAAGCATGTTGATCTGCAGTAGAACACCTAGATGCGAGTCCCAAAAAAAATCTAAATTTTGTTGGTCTCTAAGGCCCTTTCCGCACTGCGGAAAGGGTGCTTCCCCACCGGCAGGAATTCTGCCAGTGGGGAAGCGAGGGCTGTTCGCACGAGAGCGTGCGAGCGGCCCCCAAAGAGGCCGGCGCAAGAGAGGCGGCTCTGCACGGAGCCGCCTCTTCCCCGTCCCTCTCCCACTCACCTCGTTGCCTCCGTCACCCTGATGGCCTCCGTAGACCCGCCCACGCTGCCCTCTGACCTCCAGGTGAATGGGAGAGGGACGGAGAAAACAGTGCATTCCCGGCGGTGCCGTTTGCACAGCGCCGCCAGGAATGTGCTGTTGTTCCAAAAACCTCCCTCCAGGAGGGAGGTTTTTGGAGGCGGCCTGACACCGCCCTGGGGGAGGGGGAGGGGAGCCAGGTTGGCGCTGCTGCGTTTTCGCAGAGTCGCCTGTGCGAACGGCTCCCTGGGGACGGCATTTTTGCCATCCCCAGGGCGCCGTTTATGGCCCGTGCGGAAAGGGCCTAAGAGTGCAATTCAAAGGGAGGGAGCAAATAGAGCCTTGGAAACAGTGCAGGGTTGCGTTAAAGTGGGTGCCCACTCTGCCAGCCTAAGGAGCACATACACTGCCAGAGGGGCTGTTATGCTGGTGGTGGGGCACTGTGCAATTGCATGGCACTTGAACATGGTAGCTGCTGTGCATGCTGGCACCCCTCTGCCACAGGTGCTGGTGCTAGCTTGGCTGGGGGCAGTCTGGGAGTGTTATTGTGTGAGAAGCCAACTTTAGATGGTTCCCAATGCAATTGCGGCCTGGGGACACCTCCTTTTTGTGGCACAGATACAACCAAAAAGTGTGGCATAAGTCCTTCCCAGAAGGGCATAAGTGTAATAAGCCATAAAATAATAATAAGAATCTGTCCAGGTCATTTTGAATTCTGACCCTGTCCTCTTGGGTATTTGCTACACCTCCTAATTCAGTGTCATCTACAAATTTGATTAGCATGCCCTCTACTACATCATCCAAGCCACTGATACAAATTTAGTTGGGCAGACTTGAAGATTTGTAATAGAGCCTCACAATAACATCACTGTCGTTCCTCTCCTTTTTACAAGCTGAAAAGGTGCATTCATCCCTGACATATAGTGCTACTCCTTCTCCTTTCTTATTTGGTCTATTTCTCTGAAATAGGTTATACCCCTCAATGTTTGCATTCCAGTCATGAGACTCATAAGACAACCTATGTCTTGTTAGGATTTTTGCAATATTTTGTGGATATTTTATATTAATTTCATTGTATTTGTAAGCTGCCTTAAGGATTTTGTAGTGGGAAAACAAGACAGAATAGAGAATATACATCAAGAGAACTTCCTTTGCACAATGCCATGGAAGCCAGGAAAGATTTTCAAATTGCTCATGCACCCTCTTCCATGTCCCAGCCAGCATGATTTTCAATCAGTTTTTACAGCATGGAACACGAAACACTTTTGCAGTTAATTATTATTCTTTTATTTTGCATGTTATATGCCAAGAGAGAACGCAGGATGTCAAATGCATTTCCTAACTTTTAAAACTCTTCTTTGAATCTAATTTTCTATTTATTTGGTAGCTGTTCTAAGTTCTCTAAACTTGGCTGCTGGCTTGAATGTACAATTATTAACTGTGAGTTCATTTGTATCTCCTCCACTCTGATTATCCTTCTGACAACTGTATATTATCTTGCTGATAAGTAACCCAACTTGCCAAGTGCCTTTATCCAACCTTCTGGGATCTTCTGTCACCTCCTCTTTTTTATTCCAAAAATAACTGCCTCATCCATGTGTGTACCCAAACACTTCATAAGTTCCATACAATTTCACACATCCCTCATGCTGAGTTAATAGTTTCAACCAGCGCCTGTAAAATAAAATTATAAGCCATCAGTGACAATTTAGTGCCTTATTTTAACCCCTTCTAAATAGTAAATGTCTCCAATGTACATTGAACAATCTCTTCACAAGTTTGACAGTTGTACCAACATCTTAACAAAGTGTTAATTCCTTTGGAATCTTAACATCTATTCTATAGAAGAAATCTCTTTGAGGTCATTTATGCACAGGATCTCTCCATAAGGCAAGTCTACCTTGTCGAGGCAGATTTTCAGTTATGCAACATATTTGCTACATTATCCTGGTGTGATTTTCATTTACATAATGGTCCCAACACCACTGAGCCTTTGATGGGCAAAAGCACAGATCTTCCTAAACTGCAACCTTTTCCTGCAATTCACTGGAAATCTGAACTTGCATGAGTGTTATCTGTCTACCTCAAGTTCATTTTATTCCTCCCTTCCCACTTTTTTCCTCCCATATTCCTCCCTTCCCCCCCCCCCCCCGCCCACTCTCTGCCTGTTTTGCTGCTGGCTCCTTGGCTCACCTCCCAGCATTTCCCCATTTAGTCACAGCTATCTTTTGCTTGCAGTTGTTGGCAGTTGCCTTTTGTGGTTTGTGGATTCCTCTCCCTCACCCCACTTTGTGAGGTTACATCAGATAGATGGTTCCCAGTGCCATAGCTGCGGCAGTCTCTTTGCAGTCTCCCCCCCCCCCAAAAAACCCGTTTGGTGTTGGGCTGTCATCCTCTTTGCACCTACTACAGTCCCTTGCCTTCACTTTGTCTTTTTGTTTTTTGTAGGAACAAGGAGAGTTCGATTTGAAATGTTTAAACCTCATTTCTTCATCAATTGTGGTTTTTTAAATTATAGCTACCATTGTGCCCCCATAACGATTGAATGCACAGTTGTCACTTTGTAAATCTTGATGCTCCAATTTCTGCTGCCATCTGTTGTGTGTCTTATTGTTACCGCTGTTTCTCGGGTAACAATAAGTGATTTCAGCTCAGCAACTTATTGAGGCGCAGGAAGCCGATGTTTCTTCAAGGCAAAGTATTTTATTTGGAAGCGGTGGCCACAGCTCGGGCAGGAGAATCGCGCCTTGCAAACAAGCGCAAGAACTTTTATTCACAAACGTCAAAGGGACAAAGGGGCAGGTCAAGGGGGCAAGTCCCTCACCGAACACCAATAAGGAAACATCAATACAAAAGACAGATACAATTACAACTTTGTGAATGGGATCATGAAATCCCGCTGTCAAGCGTCTTCCCGCGAGATCTCGCAATGGTGCTGAAGGGAGAGCGGATAAGGTCCATTCATAGAATCTGGGTGGGCTTGCTACTGCACCCAGCTATCTGCGTTATCAGATGGCTGTTTCCTTCGGTTATGACCTGAGGCTCCCGTGCCTCAGTCCTGCAACAAAAGGGAGTTCAAACTGTCCAATGGTGGTCCTGACACGTTCTCCAACGGCTGGAGCCTCAGGGTGCTGCTATCAGTTTTAATTTGCAAAACCAAAGAGGGTCTTTGTCTTTGCTAAGGAGTCGGCTGGGTGTTGGTCTAAGCTGCATTCCAGGGCTAACTTCCTTGTCCCTTAATATCAGCTTCTACAGGCTACTGTTTTTACTAACAGACACAAATATCAAAAATAACATTTCTAAACTTAAACATTAGGGAAACCTTGAGGAATAAACACATATATTTATAGGCAAGAATCTCCTAGATTCACAATAACAAAACCTTAAACTAGCTGGAGAAACTAGCTAAATATAGTCTCAAACAGCGGGCAAATCATAAATTCAACACAAAAGGGGCTTTCATTATATCCAAAAGGGGCAAAGGCAAGAGGGAAATCATATAACATTGGCACAATCACATATATACATTCGTTGTGAACCTCGTGGAGGCTTCTGAACTACACAAGTCTCTGTGTCTGGACATGGAACCAGTGTAGTCATATAACTTGACTTCAAGAAAATATTTTGGCTATTTTCTTGGGCGGTAACATTATTTTGTTCTGTTTTGGGGTGTTCTTGACTTGTTGGAGGGAGAAGAACATGGAGGGCGCTCGTTGCGTGCATGTTTAGACAACTAATTCAGAGCCATGCGGATGCATAGGTTCAACTTCATGCAAATCAAAAACAACAACAAGAAACCCCACACACTCATCATCAACATCATGAAAACTAGGCGTAAACCTGAATCCTTTGCAGGAAGTAATTATCACCCTCCCACAGATTTTGGGGTTAGGGGGAGGCAAAAGAATAGCAGGGAAACTGAAGTGGGTAATTGATCTTCTGATGCCCCAGGGGAAAAAGCATTGGAACAAAATACTACCACTGGGAGTTGTTAGTGTGTAAATTGCCTGAATGTAAGAGGAGTAACTGACTGGAAACAGATCCTCAGTGATACTCACTATTTTGTATTTGTAAATTCATAAATATTTTCCTCTGCCATAATTTACCTACCTCAATTCTGGGATTCATTATGGTTAAGAAAAACAAAAGCAATTTAAAAGACCAAAAATTATTAATTAGCCGGTCCTGGGGCTTCATCAGCACCATGCAACATTTCATTCAGTGCAACAGATGAATTTTAAATGACCCCATAGCTACAGGGCATCTGAGGAAGAATCATTTCACTGTTTTGTTTCTTCAAGTTCTAATTTTAAATGGAGACAGTGTTTGCCATGCATACAGTTTTAAAGGAAACTTATATTGAGTTCAAAACCTGGTTCTCATGTTTGTGCATCAGCCATAAAGCATTCTGAATGTGAGGATGATTTGTGAGCAGCTGATCAGCATTAGATGACAATGTTAGAAAAAAGGTTATGGAATTCTGAAGTCTGTGACATGTAGGTATACTTGTGCACAGCACTAATAGGGGTGCAGGAAAAGATGGAGGTTGGGCAGCGAAACAGTCTCAGCTACCTGTCCAATCAATGACAAATGCAGAAGAACTTAATTAAGGTAATACTTCTTCACTCAGTAATTATTGACCAAAGCAGCAACAGCGCCACTGACCCAGTATGTCAGCATAGGCCTCAATGTGATGAAGAGAGGCTTATCTATATAATTTTCAGCTCATGCAGTGTGAAGATTTGGATAGGATTCTGGGAAGTTCAAGACCTACCTGTTTTTTCCCACCCTTTATCCTCTTGGCTGCTTCAATCTGCCAGGAGGAGGGGCTGACAGACTGGGTCTGGGAGACAGTAAAAGAAAAGGGATAATCACTCCTGCTTTGAAGCAGGCCGTTGTGCATTCATTTCTGAAGAAACCTGCTCTAGATCCAGGAGAGTTAAATAACTACTAAGAGACAGCATGGTATAGCGCAAGTGGACTCTAACCTGGAGAACCAGGTTTGATTCCCCACTCTGCCACATGCAGCCGGCTGTGTGACCTTGAGCTGGTCACAGTTCTGTCAGAACTCTCTCAGCCCCACTGACACCACAAGGTGTCTGTTGTGAGGAGAGGAAGCAAAGGAGTTTATAAGCTTCTTTGAGACTCTTTGTGATTGAGAACAAAATGGTATAAATCCAAACTCTTTGTCTTCAGTCAGTAATGGGGGGGGGGGGAAAATGGTGCCTGGGGAAAAATGGTGCCTGGGCCACACACACCCTGGGGGGGGGGCAGCCGGCTGAACTAAGGTAAGTGGGGTGTGTGGGTATGGGGCCCCCATTCTAAACTGGCTGTTATCCATTATTGGTCTGATTCCAAGTAAAGAGATATTGGGATGGAGGTGTCAGTGTATTTAAATCTGTTTGTGAGCCATGTCTGAAGCACTTAGGACATTTCAAACCATGATGTTTTTTTCCCACTGATTTTCATGGCATGTTCTTTTGTGTGTGTGTGTGTGCATGCATGTGTATGTGTGCGAGTGTGCACATGGGTGTTTTTAATGTTCTACCTTTGGGATGTAATGCTAGACCAATATAGCAATTCAGTGCTATATTGCCTTCATACAGGGAGCATCTGAAAAAAAGGTGTGTGTGTGTGGGGGAGTAGCATTTGTAAAAAGGGAGTCAAACTGTGGTTAATATTGGTGGGTTTTAACGGAGTCTTCTTTGAATATGTTATGCCTTTATTGCATTGTTTTCTAGTTTTATAATCCAAGTTTGTTTTGTTGCCTTATGTAGGTAATCAGAGGCAGGCAATGGCAAACTTCCTCTGAATGTCTCCTGCTTTGAAAACCCTACAGGATCACCATACGTCACCTGCAACTTGAAGGCACCCTCCATCACCATGTATGTAATAGAATGTTTCATTGCATTGTTCTCCAATCCTGTGAACTCCTATCTTACTATCTATATTATACTGTGTTGTTAGTGCAATGATCTCTAAATACTTTATACTTACTATAAAGTAAATGCTGGTTGCATGTATCATGCTGATCTCGTTGCATAGTTTTTAACTATAACCTGCTTTGAATCTCAGTGAGAAAGGAAGACTATAGATTAAGTAAATAAATAAATAGCACATGAGCACTGGGTATATGTAATTTGTCTTTGGTTAAGGGCATGAGGTGAACCACACACAAACATAAGATGAATCACTTTAATCTTAGTGTTTAAGATGAAAAACATGATTATGATTTAATTAACATTTATTGAACAATTTAGAAATTGTGCTTCTTAAATACTTGATTTATGAAATTGCTTAGAATGTGGGAAACGTTCTTCAAGCATTCCGGCTTCCAACTTTGAGCCAATCTTGACTCCTCAAAGTACCTGAAGAGCCCAGATGCATTTCTCTGTTTCTTCAGTTCTCAAAATATTCACTTATAAATATGAATGAACATATTCTAAGAAGTGCAATTGAAATGCAGCTCCATTTCAGCAAATATAATTTTAATATTCATTTGTTAAACCAACTTTCCGAACGTGGAAAAGAACAACATGTGTGGAAAATGATGTAGAAACCACTGTAAACATCTCACTTGTTTGTGAAAGCATACATAACTTAAACCTGATGTATTTTTTCCCTTTAAACATTGAGAAAAATATTGGTACATTTGTTCTATGGATCTGTTTGTGTTTACAAATCAGAGATGCATAATCTGACTTGAGGAGATAGTCATACATGGGAGTCACTGACTATATAATTATACATAACAATAAAGGTTGTTTATCAGGAATGACCTTTCTTTTATTTCGTCAACAGCTCTATTCATATGGAAACTTCAGCACCAAGTTTTCATCTATTCAGGTGGTGTGACTTCTTGTAAAAGTCAATATGTCACTATATTCTGTATGTCACTGAAGGCTGATTGGAGTGTTGACTTTAAAGACAGGTTACAAAGTCATCCAGAGAAAAGAAGCAACCTTTACTGGAATGGAATGATGCTAAATGTCACAGAACAAAAGATTTAGATGCAATTTGGGGAAGTGACATGCAAAAAGTGTTTAGATGGCAATGTTTATGGGACATGCTCTAAATCACGGCAGACGAATATTGCAGCTTTATGCAAGCATCCCACCCAGCATGCATGAATAGGCCATTCACTAATTCACTGATTAAAGGCTTGAAAGAGTATGAGTCTTTAAACTCTTGAAATACACTATAGGAGAGATTGTCAGTGATGGGTCAGTTGTGTTACATTTCAAAAGACACTCAGCAAACCAGGATTTTTACTTGCATTACCAATGCTTAGTCTACACATCATGGCTATAGTCCAGTAGGAGCATACCAATTCATCTCTATCGGTGATGCTGTAATTTTTGCAAATAATGTTCTCCAAAATAAAACCATCCATTTTCTTTTGTAGAGCATGCCCTACTTAGTAATGGCTCAGAGGCTGTTTTTCAAATTTACAATGAGCTGTATTTTGAGTGCATGAGTGTCTACATGGGAGATGACATCCATCACTTAAACAGCTGGCCAGTAGTGGTGCATAAACAAAGTAAACTGGATTGGTGGGATGGGAATTACAGTTTTCTGCTTGTTAGTCTCCTCATCTACTTAAATTTTTGTATTGCAACTAATGATCTCAGTTTATATTACTGTACCAATGTATGTTATCGTTGAATTGTATTCCTTCTCTCTCCCCCCACCCTCTTTTGTATATAGGTATTCCAGTTCTAATTATCAAGACAATTCTGTAAATTTTTAAAGGCTACAATCAGCACAATCATTGGCTAATTGTAGGAAACAGCTGTCATTATTCAAAATACTGTGCTGTGTAATCCAATTTTTGATGGTATCCTGTAAGAAAGACTGTATATATATCATATTAGCACAACATTAATTTACTTTGTGATACAAAATGCAAACAGATAAAAAGTAAACCTGAAAAATAAAACTTTACAGTTTATGGTGCTGTGTTATCACGGCTGAAAGCCGAGTTCCTTAATATGGTAATAGATGCAGGAATAAACAAACCTGGGTACATACTCTGCTGTAGACTCAGAAAGCAGATAATTTTTTTTTTTTGTGGTTTGATATCAGTGTCTGGAAAAAGCAAATGATTTCTAACTAAGGTATATTTTGTGGATGGATTTTTTTTAATCACTGAGAACAAAATGGGAAGAAATGGGCTTTTAATATGGGCATTACTTTTTTAAGACATTTGGCAGCACTTCAGCTGAAGGACAAAGTATTTTGAAGATCCAAATTAATTTTTATGGAGAATATAAATGCGTTTAGGTACCGGTACTATTTGCCACAACCCCAGACTTGTCCAACAAACGTTATTTATTGATTACAAGTATAGAGGAAAGAATTGAATGTAGAGGAACGTTCCTAAGATATAATTCACTGACTTTGGAACAGGTGGACAATCACCATGTAGGACTCACTTCAGAGGGAGGGGAGCAGATGGCAGCAGCAGGCACTAAGCAAGAGGGCCAGCAAGTGAGCAAGTGGACCAGAGGGGGGTGGCAGGCAGCAAATGTGAAGGCCAGCAGGCAAGCAGGTGGGCCGGTGGGGGCAGGCAGCATGTGGGTAGTGAGAGGGCTGGCAGGCAAGCTAATAGGCTAGTGTGATGCAGGCAGTGGGAAGCAGTAACTGACAGGGCCAGTGGGTGCACAAGCAGGTTGGAGGGGGTGAGTGGGTGAGAGGACTGGTGGGTGAGCAAGCTGGTCAGCATGTGTGTGTGTTTGTGTGTGTGTGTGTGTGTGTGTGTGTGTGTGTGTGTGTGTGCGGCAATGAGGGGTGAATAAGAGGACCAGCAGGCAAGCAAGCAGACCAATGTGGGGGGGAGGGAGGGGGGGTCACCAAATGGAAAGTGTGGAGTAGTCTGGGAAAAAATGCAGCTGGCATGGGAGGGAAGGAGGAAGGAAAGGTAGGAGGTGTTGCCAGTGGTGGCATTCAGCCTATTCGCACCAGTTCGGTAGAACCGGTAGCTAACTTTTTGTCTAGTTCAGAGAACTGGTTGTAGTCCCACCACTGAATCCCACCACCAAAAGTAAGGAACCAGTTGTTACATTATTTGAATCCCACCACTGGGCGTTGCCCTCCTTCAGTGGGTGCCCTTACCCCACAAAGTTTTCTAGCACCCATTGTATTTCTTAATTCAATGGGCTTTACGGCTAGTCTTTGATATTTTCCTTGCAACAGTATGTCAAAATAGATAGATGTGGGATTCTTCCTTTGAACTGAATTTGGGCTTCAATAATGGGAGATGTTGCAAGGTTGATAAACAGAAGTGCTCTTTGTCCCATAAACAGAAGTGCTCTTTGATACCATTTGCTTATAGACGCATGTGAAAGGGATACTTTTACATATTACTATTCAACTGTGACATAGCATGCTGTGAGCTGGTTGGATTGAGAAGGAGAAGTGAAAAGGTCCTATTTTTAGTCTACATGTAGTCAGAGAGTCTTGAATTATGTGTATATTGTTACAGATGCAAACACAGGCATCCTTTTCTAACTATGGACAGTCACATTAGTTGTGATAGTGTTGATGATCTTGGTAAAGGCAAGGAGAGTTAGAGAAAATGATTGACCTCTCCCTTTTCTCCTTAAGCAAGTAATTGGCACTGTTAGCACTGATTGGAATTCTGTAACTACATCCCTGACTCCTAGTTTAAGCCCAAACTAGAATTGTTGAGAAATTCTCTTGATTCCTCTTTACTCAATTTCACCCTGAAATCACTTTTCCCCAATACTCTTCTAAATCAGGGAATAGAGAAAGCCAGGGAGATTGTCAGATAAAGAATGTATGACATAGAGAGACAATCTGATTTAAGCCTCTCCCCGGAATACCTGGCTCCTGAAACCTTTAGATTTCAGGTGAAATCAGCTTCTTATTTATTTTTTCTAGAGAACAAAAATCAAAGGAGGATGTTTTAATTGGCTTGAAGCAACACCCTGCCATCTGCTGTCTTAGAGGGTAGATTCAAGAAAATCTCCTATGAACAGAGGCTCTGTGGTTGCTCCTTGGAAGAAGTCGATTCTCTAGAACATAAGTTGCTCAAGTGCCCCCTATATGACAAGCTTAGAGAAGAAATCCTGGGGCCGATTTTGGCTGAATGGGCTGGAAAAGACAATAAATGGAAACTAAACTACTTGCTGTTGGGTAAGGACAAAAGAGTTTCCAGTGATATAGCCTGATTTTGTGTTTTAGTAAACAAATGCAGGAGAGCAGGTGGACAGGAAACCTTTAATTCCTATAGAGGAATGTTAAAATAAGTTTACTTCATATTTTAACTTTCTAATCAGTTTGTTTATCAATAATTTGGAATTTGGCTTTTTATGAATTGTTGTTTTACTGGTTGTTAACTGTAAAATAAATAAACTGAAACTGAAACACCCTGAAATCCAACAATCCATTCCTTTACTTTTTCCATTTTTTTAAAAAAAGGCATTTTAATTTTATTTTGAATCAACTCAACATGGCCTCATTAGGTTGCTGGATATGGGGCTGTGAGGGTTGCCATGAGAAGTTGTGTGAATAAGGAGATCTGGGGGAAGTTAAGGTGACCAGATTTTCACATTTTAAATGCGGGAGGCTGCTGCACTGCCTTCTGGGGCACTCCCCTGTTTTAGGCAATGCGGCAGCGGATAAGATTACTGCCTTCTGGGGCATCTCCTCGTTTCCTGTCACAGGGGCTGGAAAAGGGGAGCCTGCGCAGTGGCAGCGGCAGCCTTCCGAAAATCAGGGCCGCTTCTGCACGGCCCAAAATCCGACAGCCTGGGTAAAAAACGCCCCCAGGTCCTGCCAGAGGCGGGCGCTGCTGCAACGCGAGCAGCGCTAACCTGACTGCGTTCCCAGGGCGGCGGCCAGGCACTTCCTAAGCAAACAACAACCCTTTGGGGTTGTTGTTGAAAGGCGCCCTCCGGGCGGGCGCAGTGCAAACCGCGCCGGAAGACGGCTGTCTCCCTTCGCCCACTCCACGACAGCAGTGCCGCAGGTGGAGGCCCCACTCCACACTGTCCTCCGACCTCCAGGGTCGGAGGGGCAGCCGCGGGCTTCCACGGCCAGCAGGCGACGACGGAGACATCGTGAGTGGGGTGGAGAAGGGGGAAGAGGCGGCTCCGTGCGGAGCTGCCACTCCTGGGGGGCCTCTGCTTGGCCTGCTTGCACGCTTGCGTGTGAACGGGCTTGCGCCCCCATGCCGGCAGAACTCTTGGCGGTGTGGGGGCGCATGGCGGCCGTGCGGAAACGGCCCAGGAGAATTAAGCAACCCCGCGGGACGCAGGACAAATTGCTGAAAAGCGGGACTGTCCCGCCAAAAATGGGACGTCTGGTCACCTTGAGTTAAGTGCCCACACCAAATTGTTGTGGATTCCCTACTGCATGGGTGGGCCCAGCTGCCTGCATCATGCAACTGGGACATAATTTTCCAAGGTAGAGACCAGCTAGAGAAAGGAAGGAGAAGAAGCTGAAAATAGGGGACAGATAGATAGGGCTGGCTGGTTGGGTTGGCTGGTGGATAGGAGGAAGAGAAGGAAGAGAAGGAAGCAGGAAAAGGGGAGAAGATATGGGGCTTTCTAGAAAGCAAAACAGGGAACAGTGGCACTTGTTTATATACAATCTGAAAGTGAAAACTCTATACATTCTCTCACACATATTTGGTGAGTGTACATACATATATCTATAATTATGTTTTGCTTTTGATTGCTTTGAACAGAAACTTTTCACAGCCTTCTAAGAAGTTCTAAAAGCTGTTTAAATGCAAATAATTTCAAGAGGAAAATTAGAGGGAACCCATTTCAAAGCATCACATTTCAAAGAACAACCACTAATTACAACTTCCAATTTCTACAGAATTTTACATTTCAACTTGCTATTTAGAAGACTCATAAATAAATAAATAAATAAATAAATAAATAAATAAATAAATAAATAAGGCCACAGACCACTATTTAGAGCAAGCAGCATATGTGGGTGAATTTACTTCTGGCTCTCACTACAATGCTGGAAAAGGCATCAGCAAAGTGCCCTGACTACAGGATTCCTTTTTCAGCTTTAGTAGTACCAGATCTGGCTCTTCAACAGGAATTTACAGTACTACTTAACAGCAGGGAAGGAACTTTTTCAAGTTCATAGGGACAAATTACATCTTATATAATGCTGTAACAATTCTTTTTTCCCGATTGGTAATGTCTCCACACTGCAGTTCTAATATCTAAGGTGGGTGCCACATGGGACGGTTGAATCATTTACAAGCCTTCCTGTTTGCTTGATGCTGGCATAACTTCACCAATAAGCTTTTGGGTTACACTTGACATAGAGGAGATGGCACAATGTCTGTGGCTTAAATACAGCCATAAATTCATTGTGACTCAGCATCAGAGTAGCCATTTCCAAGGTTAACCATCACATTTATTGAAATGTAACACATGTCCTTGGAGTCATATGAATATAACTTACAGTGCAGAATCCAACCAGTAAGGCCAGCTATCTTTGCTTTCTTGTTATTTTCTATGCACTTTCAGATAATCACTGCTCTCCAAAGAGGGCTCATCTAAAGTCTTAGTTTGTCATTTCCTAAGAAGTTTTAGTACTGATTCATCTTCTTTAAATCCCCTTTCAACAGATCTTAGGAATTAAGACAAATGTTACAAATAAAGGATTAAACCAACAATTTATTTTAGTCTTCTGGGTCCCCCCCTCCCCTTCTTTGTTGCCTTGGTCTTTTGCCGATTTCCTGAGTGTTTGAAGATTACCGAGTTTTGCTGGAAAAAGCTTCCATCATCAGTTAAATCTTTTCATCTCATGGCATCTCTTCTCCATTAAAAATGTAAACTTCCAACATTTAATAATGATGAATAAGATTAATGCTGGAGCTTAAAGTGTGTGAGGAAATGTGTTTTTATTGGAGTTGTTAATGGGCTAATAGTTCTGAAAGCCATCTAAGCCATGATTCCCGATCCTAGCGTTTCAGCTTGTTTATCTTTAGAATTTATGACTACAATTTCTTGTTTACATAGTATTTGTAATAGGCAAAGACTTTCCTATCCACTGATTTCTTCTCAAAACAAACTGGATTGTTGTTTTGAAGGCTACTTGTTAAGAAGCCAACACTGTGCGCTGTGAGTGACCCAAGGCCATCCCAGTGAGTCTGTATGTAAACTGACATTTAAAACTGGGACACTCAAAAAGCAAATGTTGACCCATCAAGCTGCCCTCTTATTGGTTTTGCTTTTCAGCTTTATGAGTATATGTTAAGCACAGTATTTAAATGATGGATGTCTGTGGAGACATCCTGACAACCATTCTTAATACATCCCTGGAGTCTAGATCTGACAAAAGAAGGGGGAGGGATTCCCCTAGAAAGTCTGAGGAGGATTGAGACCCAGTTCTTCCAATATACATCTGCACTTCTTTCTCAAGCTTCATACATGGTTAACTTAAGCAGAATTATCCACTTCTATACTCGTTTACTTCAATGGACTGGAAGGATGTAACATTGTTCAGGACTGCATTGTAAGTTTTCAGGATCATGCCAACTACACAGTACCATCAGTGCATCATTAGTAGCATCAAGGGGTCTAAATTAATAAGAGAAAATTATTGACTTCCTCAATGGCCTACTGCTTGTTTGTCCACATACCTCTTCCTTCAGCGTTTACTTAAGCTCCGGAGTGGAGGACATAACAGTCTTACCTTGCTATGTGTGAGAGATAAGGTTGGTACTTCTATCATTTTTTTAAATTGCAAATTTGAATGAAAATATGTGGTCCATTCTGCACAGCAGAAAAAAAAGATGTCTGTGGGACATCTTAAAAAGGGGCGCCTGGTGGTTTGGTTCCAGACAGCAAAGCCATCAGAGAGAAAGAGAGTTTTCCTTTTAAAATAATTTTGAGGAGCTATCTTTATAGCTATGCAGACACACATAAGACAATCTTAACCACTTGAAGGACTGCTTTACCTCCCATTGAGAAGCATTGGGTAGACCTGCTTTCTGTGGAGCTTCTTTGAAAAGCAGCCCATACAGTTTGACACAGGGTACAGTCACACACTTTCAACACACTTTGCAACTGCTTCTTACTGTGTGAAATGGCAAAATACACTTGCAACAACTGCTAAAGTGGATTGAAAGTGGATTATTCTGCATTAGTTCTGGTGGGTTTTCCGGGCTGTGTGGCCGTGGTCTGGTGGATCTTGTTCCTAACATTTCTCCTGCATCTGTGGCTGGCATCTTCAGAGGTGTATCACAGAGGGAAGTCTGTTACACACTATGTAACATGTAGGGGAGTGAGTGAGGGGTGGCTTGCAAGGGAGGGGAGGGAGCACTGATCAAGCAAAGAAAAACTTAGTAAGTGGCTTGTATTCACTTGCATTTATATAAATAAAGCACAACAATACCAAAAGGAAATTTATATAAGAGTTTATTTCAAGAACAGGAATTTAGCCATGAAATTGCTTAAAGACTGAGAGGTATGAAATAAATTGTAATTTAACAAAATAAACTAAACCTCCATTTACAGGTAAAATTGAATATTTACAACATCATTCAGTGGATCTATGATGGCCAGTACACATGATGCTCATATGATACTGTTTCTCTCACAGCATTAACTTTCCCAGAAAAGAGAAAGACATGGTTGTTACTATACATCCCAGAATACCTCTGAGTTTATTCCAGTTTGGGGAAGAATTATATAGTATATAAAACACCTCTTCATACATTTTTGCTGAACTTCATATCTTTTACATACATTTTTAATACAGATACCCTTTGTAACTTTCTTATGATTCCATTATTACTTTCAACTTCTATTTTAAAGAAATGTTGAACAGCTATTCAGGCAGAACTATCTAGATAAGAATGCATCCTTTTGCTTTGAATGCCTTTGAATGCCATAATTCTTCAAACATTTTCTCCCAAGTAGGTCCTCTCAATAGAATTCACTTTTAAACAAAAACACTTAGCATGCCATCCTATAGGTTAGTTTTTCAAATATAGAAATATCCTAGAGGCAAACTGCACAGAATGATGGACTGGGAGAGCTGCTTAACCGTTTCCCATCCTAGCACAGGAGGGAAAGCAGGTGAAAAGAGGCAATTTGAGTAGACAAAGGCTCATTCCGCACATGCAGAATAATGCACTTTCAAACTGCTTTCAGTGCTCTTTGAAGCTGTGCGGAATGGCAAAATCCACTTGCAAACAGTTGTGAAAGTGGTTTGAAAATGCATTATTTTGCCTGTGCGGAAGGAGCCTCAGATTCAGCTGGTATGGCTGGCTTATACTTCTCCTGAGCAAGAAAGTATTCCATTGAATATTTCACAGCAAGATAGCCAAACAGCAGAAAGGGAAAGGGTCAAGCAGCTTCTCCCTTTTACTCTTCTGCTCCTGTGTATTGAATTTGAGGTTACTTCTCTGAACTTTTTTGTTTTACTGGGAGCCTGTTCATGCATGTCAGTGAAGAATCTGTGTATCACCTCTGTCAGAGTGGTAAGGTCCCCATTGGCTAGTGATGGGGGTTGGGGTAGGGTTGTCAGATCCAACAATTGGAGATTTGGGGATGGAGCTTGGAAGAGGACAGGGACTTCAGTGGGGATCAATGGCACAGAGTCCACCTTCCAAAACATCTATTTTCTCTGGGGAAAGTGATCTCTGGAGTCTGGAGATGAGCTGTAATTTTTGGCAATCCCCTAGTCTTGCTTGGAGGCTGGCATTTTTAACCTATGCTAGGGTTGCCAGGCCAAGCTTGCTGGAGGCATGGGATGGGGACATAGGGATGGGCATGATGTCAGAAATGGTGCTGACAATTTGATACTCTAAAGGGTAGCTCTAAGTATTGTGGGAAACAGTAACTTTAAAAAAACCCCATCCCACTAGCACTTGAATTAAATATATCAGGAAGCCTAGAAATCCTACATCTAATTTCAGTTTTCTAGGTTTGTTGTCTCTTTTGCTTATGGACATAATTGTGGAATTCACTGCCAGACTACTACTGGATCAGACCAGTTGTAAGTTGACACAGTGACCTACCAGTTACCCTAGAAGGGCAACAGATAAGACACAGTGGCCAAAGCCACCTTCTAATGGTGTCTGCTAGCACTGGTACTCAGACTCTTGTTGCCTCTGAATATGTAAGTTCCCTTTAGTCAACAAGGTTTGCAGCTATTGAGGGATTTTTCCTCCATGAATATGTACAATTCACTTATAAAGCCTATGTTTCTGACCATTACTATGTTTATTGGAAGTGAATCTCACAAGTCAATTACTCATTGAGTCAATAAGTATGCCATTGAGTAAATAAGTATGCTGAATGTATACTTGCCCATCAACTTCATTGGCTACCCCAGAGGACTGACACTAGCAGAGGAAGAATAAGTTCTCTTTCTCCCCTTTCTTCATTTCTGTGGAGATGCTGTGGTATTCAAGTCTAGAGATTTAGGTATATCCGTACATAAAGTATAAGCTGGGAAGGTGTATACTGTCCCATTTCTCTGCTTCACCAAGGATGAAGCCCATTAAACTCTGGAGGTGGAAAATTCCAGCTAGTTAAACATTTATCACAACCTCTGATGTTAAATCAAGTCAGTTCCTGTGTGCTTTTCTTGACCTGCATGTCAAGGATCTTGCTGCTGGAGCTGCTTTTTCATGCCAGATTTCACACATTTCCCATGGATTTTTTTTTTTTTGCACTATACCGATAATTGGATTAGAAAAAATATTTGTCTCCAGCAGGCAGTGATTTACTAATGATTTCCTCCTATTAGTAGTCTAATAGCAGAGATGAACAATAGTAATCTTAGTAGTGGGGATCAGTAATCCAGCTGGATTCAGTTAATCAAACAAGTATTGGAGCATAGTTCCCTGAGTCCAGTGAATTCATATTATACCAGGATTTCCCCTTATACTACTTGAGTATTAGAATGTTTTTTATACTGACCAGAGCGGTAGTTATGGCAGCAAAAATAAACAGAGATCTAGAGGAACCTTTAGGACTAATGCTTTTCTTAAACTGCCACCAGGGAAGTACAGATTGATTCAGTAAATCCTATGCATGCACTAATCTGAGGAATGCTGCAAACTGATCAGATGCAAGCACAAAAGGCCTACGTATATGAACAATTTAGTTTTTTTAAAAAAAATACTGCATACTGTGTATTTTAGTGGTGGTCTTGTTTTAATGATATGTATTTGCTTAGATTTAGTGGTTTTTAATATGTGTTTTTATTAAACATGTTTTTAATCTGTTAGGTTCCTTAGTGGCCTTTATGAGGGCAGAAAGGTGATGTGTAAATGTTGTAAAGAAATAAAATAATCATCTCCTGTGGATGTAGGAGATCCCAAGTTAAATCTTTTCATATCTAGTTAATGGAATCAGATAGTAGGTGATGTGAAAAAATGTTTTGTTAAAAGACTTTCACAGCAGGAATCAACTGGCTGATGTCTGTTTTCCAGGCTGTGTGTGACTGTGGTTTGGTAGCGTTTGCTCCCTAATATTTTGCCTGCATGTATGACTGGTATATACAGATGAATGTCATGGTGAGATACATTTCTCTCCATGACCCAGTGTGCATTGTTTGTGTGGTGGAGTATATGTTTTGTCCACCTCACAGGTGGGACGTGGGGTGAAGTGCATTTGCATTTATCCGGGATCCCACTCTCCCAATTTGGGAGGAAAAATGAGGGCCAAAAAATAGGATTCCTTAACCCAATGCTTACCAAACATGGTATTATTCTTAGGAGAGTCACCAGCAGCTATGCTGCAAATGTGATGCATGTACCTTTAAAAAAAATCCACTCCTTGACCCCTGGAAAGATTCCTGGTAGGCTGTAAGGGGGAGTTAAACTTCAAAGCTGTTAAATCCATGACCACTTCAGCAACGTTTTAGGCAGAACTGTGGTGGCATTGGGACAAATTTTGTACATGTTACAAAATGTAACAATTGTGGGCAAAGTGTATGCCAGGAATATAAAATGAAACACTATGCCCACTGGCAACAATGGTGTTACAAAGGTATTACAAAGGAGATAAAGTGCAGTGCAATTTTAATAGTGACAGGTGCTCTAATATAAACAAGCATAGCATATCAGAAACATTACACATTACAAGAACATGGCAGCCTTATGCCTACCAGAAAGAGATATAATTTTGTCAATGGGACAAACAGAACGACTTCCAACTTTTGGAGATGGTAATTCCTAAAAAGGAGTATAAGCAGTGTACAGATAACAACTGTCTTTTTGTCTGCACAAAAGTTGCAGCACTTAATTGGCTCACTACATGAGTCATGAATAGTCTGTTATCAAGTTGTTTTCGTGGCTTCAGCCACAAGGTTGTTTATCCTGGCTCCGACCAAAATGCAATCCATGGTTTATAAGTTGCATTTTTGCAAAAACTTCTTCAGTGGTGGGCTGTAAATCCTGCTTATAACTTATGAGGTATCCTGCTTATAACTTATGAGGTATCATTATACTCGCATAAAAGCCGACTTTTTCAGTACAGTTTTTGTGACGAAAAAGCCCTCCTCGTCTTATACGCGAGCCACCCACCTGCTGCCCGCCGCCGCCTGTCATTCCCCTCACTCACCCACTTGTCTTTTCCTTTCCCCTGCCGGTTCTGAAGGCTTGGCTCCAGGGAAACTGCCACTCGGGCAGGGTGTCTCTATCATTCTCTTAAAAGGGAAATGCTCCAAAGATTGCTTGCCTTTTAAGAGAATGATAGAGACACCCTGCCCGAGCGGCAGCTTCCCTGGAGCCAAGCCTTCAGAGCCGGCAGGGGAAAGGAAAAGGTGAGTGACTTAGAGGAAGGACGGGCAATGGTGGGCAGGAGCCTGCTGTTCCCCCCCCCCCCCACAGGCTTGCGCCCAGGTGGCCCTGGCTCTTCCCTGTTCCTGCTTGCTCTGCAAAAAGCAGGTGAATGCTCTGTCTGGCATTTCCTTGCTTGCAATGATGAACCTGTCCTGATGTTGATGGGACATTCCCAGGGTGGAGCCAACCTTTGTAGGTTTCTGGAGCCCTTTTAGCCCAGGAATGCCCTCTTTTCCTAAGATGGACTTGTGTCACCAAAAAAGATGGCACAGCTCATTGGGCATAGAGGATATTCCTTCTTTCATTCCTTGGTGCAGTGCCACATGCCAATTTGGAGGTGGCATGGCTGTGCCATGCTGAGCCACTGCTAATCTATACCTTCCTCCCCCAGAACTGCACAGCCAACCATTTATTATTATCCTCTATATCTTTTGTCCGATACCACAATTAATGAATCAATAATTGCTTTTTAGGATATCCTAATCTTGATTCACAGAAACAACACATGTTCCACTCTGCATGACAGGGGCAACCAGAAGACTATATTATAAAGTATAATTATGATGGTGTAAACTTTGTGGAAAACAGGTCTGACAGGTGAATGTACTCAGTTCAATAGCTGTGAACTGAGCCTCAGGTCTGGTCGGCTTGCTGCCATCCAAAATGAACAATTGAACATCTCTTCTGCTCCTCTGTAGTTGTGGTGGAAGAGTTCCATTTCTTTGCACTGCAGGTGTTTGAGATGTGCACAGTGGGTGAAATTAATTCTCACCTAGGGGCATGGATGGTTGGGTCAGGCAATTAAATTATATGGGTGGGGAACTCACAGTGGTGGGATTCAAATAGTTTAACAACTGGTTGTTTACAAGCACCATTTTAACAACCGGTTCTACCAAAGTGGTGCAAACCTGCTGAATCCCACCACTGGAACTGCACCTCCCATAAGGTTTGCATAAAACAACCTCAATAAGGTAGGTGTAAATGAACATGAAGCAGAAAGACATTAGAAGATGAACATGAAGCAGAAAGACATTAGAAGAAGTGGATGACTTATCTGGACTCCATTTATCTATATATTGATTGATTGGTGAATAATAAGCAGAGAGGACAGGTCCATGGGAGAGAGGAAAACTAGAACTAGATGATGTGAGCAGTGACAAAGGGAGGGTGAACTACACCTGGGGCATAAGCTGCCCATGTGCTCCCTTCCGCCCCTGCTCTGCCCTGCCCTGCCATCGAAATGCCCCCAACACATGACGGTAATGGCGGTGCCCAGAACAAGCTGCCCCATTGGATGTCCCCATTGCTGCTACGCATCTGGATATTCTGGGTCATGTTTAACATGTTAGTCTTGACCTTCAAAGCCATTCACGGCCTTGGACCTGCATACCTGAGGGACCACCTCTCCCTATATCACCCAGCTAGGCCCTTCCATTCTTCGGAGGAAGACCTGTTGGTGATCCCTGGCTCTAAAGCAATCAGGCTGGCCCCTATGAGTGGAACAGGCTTCTGAGGGAGATCAGGGCCCTGCGGGACCTGCAGAATTTCCGCAGGGCTTGTAAGACAGACCTGTTCCGCCAGGCATTTGGCCAGCCTGGCTAAATACATTGCTGCTGTTCCATCTGGCCTCCCGTGGGCATAAGGGTGGGGAGGGGGAGGGAAATGGAGCCATCTGACGTTATATGGTTCCTGGTTTTATTTAATGATATTAGTTGTTTTATGTTGTGTTTTTAAACTGTTTTATACTATCGTTGCTCACTGCTCGGAGCCCTTCGGGGATTGGGCAGTATAAAAAAACCCTAATAATAAATAAATAAATAAAATATGAGAACACAGAGGTGTGAAACACATTGTACTGGTCTGTACTGCTTGAATATGCAAAAGGTAACCTAATAAAAAGGTTTTAAGTTTTCACAGGCATCTGAATAATCAATGAAAAAATTAACTCCATCTTTGTGACTGATGGACACAACACAAGCTAAAGCAGCAGCTGCTTGAGTACTTATAACTAAAATATTACTTTCATCTTGGGAAATTTGATATCATTAATTTGTTTTAGGTAGTAGCTCAAATATCTATTTATAGTGTCAGCAATATTGCTTACTTTGCCCCAGTATATGTGAAGTCCTAGATGTAATGCTTCTGGATTTCAGAACAGAGACTAAAGAAACAAGGAGTAGTTCAAACAGCATTTATCTAAAGAGCAACTCACACAGATTCATGCAAGCACTTTCAGCTAGCTGAACTGCGTACTTCGACATATGACCTTAGGGGAGGTCTTCAAGTCAACACACTAGACTATCATAAGAGAATATCTTGAAAGTATAAGTTCTCTCACAACACTAGAGGTCTTATAGAGCTTGATGTGCTGTAGTGAGTAGTGTTGGTAACTTGTCAGCCACTTATCTCACAGCTTGGAGCAGTGTGAGGTGGGAGACTCATGTTTTAACTCCTTGAAAGGATGGTGGAATGCAAATTAAATACATGAATATACAGATAAAATATCAACATTCAGACAGCAGCAGCCTAGTATAGAAAGTTACCGTCTTATGAAAATCCTGTTACTGTTCCTTTAAATTATTATATGCATTGTGTCAACATTTTCTGTGACACAATCAATAGGTGGTATCAACAGATACACAAAAACTATTTCCCAGCATCCTGTCTGATTTTGCCAATTTTCATTCTTATTCTAGTAGGGCTGGGTAAGGACAAAGTTATGCAATCAGGATACTTAATAATAATAGTTTAATAGTTGAATGTGGCATCTAGCCAAATATATATGCAAGAGTACCTACACAATCATAAAATTCACCACAGTCCTAAAAATAGATAGAAACTAAGCTTAAGCAACAGATTACAATTTTCATTGTAGAATGGATGTGCTTGATTCTTAATATCTGTGGACATCAAGAAGAGGGATTGGCTTTAGCTCCACCCATGATCGATTCATTCAGTAAGGTTCTTTACTTTCACTTCTGTCTACCGAGAGGTCCATTCCACAAAACTCAAATAAAACATTTTGAGGTCAGAAAATAAAATGTTTCCTGTAGGATGTCTGAAAAGCTTTTTGCTCAAAACAACTGAAAAAAAGTTTTATTTTCCCCAAAAACATTTTATTTTGAAAACACTAAACTAGCAATTTCCCCCCCTGGAACATTTTCAGAATGTTTCCTGCTTGCCATTGCAGTTTGATTCTCTGTGCCGCCTGCCATTTGCAGAGTTTTCCCCAGGAATGTTTCCTCTTCTGGCATTGCATCTGATTTAAGTATACGAATCAACTCAGCTTTGCCTGCCAATTTTGGCAATGTGTCATTTTTCCCTTTTAACATTTTTGGTGATGTTATCTTCAAAGCTTTGAAGACTTTCAGTGGGGGAAACAAACCTGGTTCACCAGATTAGAGAGCGCTACTCATGTGGAGGAGTGGGAAATCAAACCTGGTTCACCAATGCGGAATCCACTAGTCTTAACCAATACACTATACTGGCTCTAGGCACCTAGACTTTTCTTTAGGCACACCATGCTGATGAGAGACATCTCCTCTCCTCTACAGAATCTTAATATCTACTGATTTTGGGTTATTATAACAGGCATTAGAATATCTAGAGGGCTTTTTAGGGGCTTATTTATTTGTATTTTACATCTTTCATTTTAAATGTCTGGTGAGTCAAATTTTCATTCAAGATTCTTCATTTTTCTCTGCATTTAGTTGAGGAAGGGGAACAAAGTCATTGTTTGTCTGTTTGTGTGTGTGTTAAGTGCCATCAATATTTGTCTAGGGCTCTGAAAATCCTTGGGCCAGAGCATCTTGCAATCAACCAATCCCGTGTCCAAGTAAACACGCATTGAACTCATTAATAATGATAGACATTTTGCGAGTATCATGGTACACAAAAGCCGGCATTGCATGTCAAAATTAAGGGTAGGGCTATGCAGACAGAGCTTGCTTGATTTGCATTTTGTTATACTGGCTAGAAGATCGGATAAAATAAATGAGCAGCAATCTGTGAAAAAGATGAGACTTGACTACGGGGAAATCTGCTTTTCAGCACAAATGCCAGAATCACCAGGGATGGGCAGAGAAAGAGGCTTTGGAATATGCAGCCTTCCCTGTACATACCCCATTTGTCATAATGATGGGCATTTTGCTGGTGTGTAATTATGTGATAATGCACTAGCACTCTCTTTCTCTCTCTGTTTATTTGGGGTTTCCCTGTCTTTCTGCAACTTAAGGAAAAGATAAATTCTCTTCAGAAAGTTCCCAAAATAAGTTCTTTCCTTCTGCCTAGCAGGGAGAGAAGGCTAATGTCTCCCTGCTGAAAGCATTAACTGATTGCATTGTTGCTTGAGCACAGCAGATGTCCTTATACATTTAGACTCCCAGTGACAACAAAATTAAGGCAACCTTCCCCCCTGTTCGGCAATAAAATTATTTTCTTAACTTCTCAGGGAAGTTGGAGTTGCAGAAAAGAACAGGTGCAAAAAAAGAGAAGTCTTCCAGTGCCCTCATCTTCAACACAGCAGAAAATGGGCTACCAGTTTCTTATGGACCAAGGACCAGAGTAATTGTCACCCATATTTGGCTGTAGAAAAAGAACAATTGAGTACTGGGAGATAATTGAATAGCCTCTGTAGTCAGCAGTTATATACAATGTTCCTATTTTTATTTATCTATTAATACTATTAAGTACTTATCTTTATTTTTTACAGGCTGGGGTGGGAGAGAACACTACACAAATGCTATGCAAACTAGTGATTTGAGCTCGGAAAAATCTGCCTCAATTATATACCAGAAATGACTTATTGGTATTTGGGAGGTACATTCAGGAATGTGACGTGCTATTCACTAGTCTCAAGAATACTGGTATTCATGTCCTGTATATTCCTGGAAATATTGGGAAATACTTGGGGCTATCTTTTTAAAAATACCAGACCCCCCCCCCCCTTTAGCAGGTTTCCCAAATAGAGAGGGGAAGGGAGGCATCTGCCCAACTCAAGAAACTTGCCTTGCCCTGTGAAGATGGTTTCCAGTGGCTGCAAATCCCACTTGGCCTGGGAAAGATGGTTCTGGTCAGAGCAAGCTAGGTGCAAGCCTGATCAGAGCTGTGGGGCTCCTTTCCCCTCCCACCTTTCCTTCCTCCTTTGTGGGCCTGAAGTCAGAAGAACCGATTGTGAGAATTTTTTTCGGGTTCTGAAAGACACTGAGGACACCCAGAGGGAGTAATTTAAAGCAAGTTTACTTAGAAGTAAGACCAATGTTATTCATTGGGCTTATCCCCAGGAAAATGTCCTTGGGATTTCATCCTATGGGCATTAAATAGTAAGAGTCAATTTGTGCAGTGGTTAAAGCATTGACCTAGGATCTGGAAGAGCCAAGTTCACATCTACCAGCATGGTGTAGTGGTTAGGGGCAGTGGACTCTCATCTGGAAATCGGGTTTGATTACCTGTCCTCCACTTGAGTTGCAAACTCTTACTGGTGAACTGGATTTGCTTCCCCACTCCTTCACATGAAGCCTGCTAGGTGACCTTGGGCTACTCACAGTTCTCTCAAAACTCTCTCAGCCCTCCCCCCACAACCTCATAAGATGTCTGTTGCAAGGAGAGGAATCGAAGATGTTTGGAAGCTGCTTTGAGACTTCTTAAAAGGCACAGAAAAATGGAGTATGAATCGACACTCTTCTTCTTCATCTCCATTCCTGGTGCAATCACATTTCAGTCAGTCACATGTTCTCATCCTGACCATAGGATTGTTGTGAATGTTAAAAATAGGAGGGGAGACAGTGTATGCTACCATTAGCCCCTTGGAGGAAGAAAGGGTAAAAATGAATTCACTCTGATGCAGCCAAAGAGTTCATTTGCCACATTTTACTCCACCTTTCCTAAGAAACTCAGGCTAGAATACATGGCTCTTCTGTCAGACGTTGAACCCTTTCAACAACTCTGTGAAGTAGGTTAGTCTGTCAATGTTTGACTGGCTCAAGGTCACCTAGCAAGCTTCATAGCAGAATGATGATTTGGACCTTCCAGATCATAGGCTATGTGTTTCAGATTACAAAGAGTATGCCCATGTATTAATTGGGCCTCTCAATTTTGAAGACTCTACCTGAATACTGTAAGTTTCTATCGGTTCCCAAATATAGAATACTATTTTCTAAGGCAAGACTAAATGCCCTGCCATTAGGGGAACTAACAGGCAGACTCCAAGAGATCCTTTTCTCTAAGCAATTTTGCGACTGCAAATCAGGGGACCAAGATACCATCTGGCATTTCTTTGCTGACTGTAAGAAATACAGTGCGACCCAAGGAAAATGGATTATTGGATATAACCCAAAAGGAAGCCCTGCTGTAAATGTAAACTCTTTTTTGAATTTTAGATATTAGGTTGCTTATAAATGTATCCTTTTCCCTTTTTTCATGACGTGTTGATCTACAAGCATTAAATAAATAAATGGAAAAGAAAAAAGATCTTAGGCCCACACCTGAATCACTTTACGAAGAACCATCAGTGGGAGATCAAGCATGATGGCAACTAGTACAAAAATATATCCACTCTTTTAATAGAAGAAATACACCTGATTCTTTTGTTGTCTGTTTCTGACTCATCTCATCTCATTTGCAGGAGACATAAATAGCAACAATAGCAACCATGCATGTGAATTTAAAAGGAAAATCTTTGGGACAATTTTCACAATGGTACTATAGCAGGTACTAAGTGTGTGGGGGGGGGGGGGATACTTTTTCCAGCATAAAATTATGCATATTTGTCCCAGCATGGTACATCACTTAGTCTAATTTTTCTCTTTTGATTTCACCTTTGTAACACAGTGTGAGAAATTAGCCTTCTGCATCTTTTAGTACTCCTGAACCCTGAGAAGGAAATGAATATATTCACTTCAAGACACTACTACATTGCAAGCACCTGTGCCCCTTTCCAAATATCCTTTCCAAACAGTACAGACTTGTATACACATGTCTTAAGAACGATTTTTTTTAAAAAAATAACACTAGAATAGTTATGTATGATTCTTTCATAGGATTCAAAATGGACTTGAAAGAATGGCTTTTTTAAAAGACTGTTTTTAAAACCCTTTCTTCCTGAAGTTTCATTTCAATAAGTACTTTAAATTACAAATGAATGTTTTCCTTCAAACTCAGGTGATAACTTGCACTCAAATAGTTAAATTGAAAAGTTGTGTAGCTCATATATTCTTAGCTTAAAAAGATTATTTGCTCAGTCGTTCTGACATGCTTAAAGGAAGGAATATTACATGTTGCAGCTGCAATGTCGGACAGGCTGATAGAAGGAAGTACAGCAACTGCTATCTTGTCTGAGAATAGTCTTGGCTACAATATGTTTTCTGATATGAAGTCCTTGGCTTTTCTATTACACAAAGGCCTTCTGGGGCTGATAGCATTACTGGTCTCAAGGGTCCCATTCTGGTTCCTCTGGATCTGCTGGTAAAAGCAGCCTGAATAGCCTGCCTGGATCCCCTGGCAATCCTGGTCCCCCAGGTACATATAGAAGAGGCCTTAATCTCAGCTTCATGTTCCAGCCTTCTCACCACAACCAGCGCTTAAACTGTTTCTCCTTATCTGCCTTATTGAGGGAGTAACTGCCTGTCCCAAAAATAATGTCTCTTTCTCACTGTCCTTTCACATGCTGATACTATGGGAATGCAAGGGTGGGGGGGATACTGGGTTGAGTCAAACTGTAACCTTCAGGTATATACCGGGAGCCAGAGAGCCAAGCCTCAGTTTCGGCTATCTGGCTGTTGGGCTGACACAGTTCTAATAAAGCTCTTGAACCATTCTTGAGACTTGTTATTGACTGGGGTAACAGACCCTTAAGCACAGGGAAACCCAGAAAGGATTTGAGCCATTTTGCCAGCAAGATGGGCAGTGCCCTGCTGTTAGATCCTCAGATCTTGTTCCAATAATTAGACTCTGGTATATTGCTCAGAAGTCTTTATTATGGATAAACAGACTTGGTACACAGCTGCAAAGCTAATTCTAAAAAACACGACTTCTTGATACACATTTATCCCCACCAAATCCTTCCTCTCACTTTCTCAGAGCAGAACATCTGGTAGCCATTACTTTCAGTTGTGCCTGGCACCAAGGTCAAAAGCCAATAAAGTTGGAGTACCTGGCGGCCAGCCCGAGACAAGATAACAAGAATTCTTTCCCATAGGGCCAGCATGTCAGGGGAGGCCTAGTTGTCTACAAAGCAGTGCAGAAGCCATAAATTCAGGTCAAGGCAAAATGCATAGAATATAGCTCAGACTGCAATGGTTACATATTTCAAAAGCACACAAGGCATGACAACCCTGACAACCGCAAACCTGCCAGGGATGGCAAAAACTCCCAATCAAAGTCAATTTCACAAAATAAATATTTGTGTAGTATTTCTGTGGTGATCCACTGATGGTCACTAGTTGAACTAAGGGTTTCAAGTTGTAATTGGTGGAATTCCCCCCTCCCCAATTGGTGCAGGCATGGTTGGCAATGAGCTCTTCAGGAGTGGTGAATCCCCAGACAAACGGAAGTCTGAACAGTTACAGTTCACAGATATTTGGCCCATTTTTCAAATAATGAATACATTAATGCATCAAAAAGAAAAATAATAAAATAAAATCCACTGGAAGCTATTCAAGCAGAGAGTAGAACAAAGGTGGAGATTGGAGGGGACGAGGAGAGGGACAGCCAAAAAAGTAGGTGGTGGGTGGGATGATGCAAGTGTAGGAGGACACTGTTGTTGTGATGAAGTTGTCCTGTAACTGTATTACAAAAGTCACACTGGCCTGTTAAAAACCTTTGATCCTCCGAGAAACTAAACTGGCCAGCCAAATGGCTGAGATCAAAAGGATTGTTTAGAAGCGCATGGCAGGAAAAAAGTTTTCCTAAGAGGTAAAGGAACACAGGTAAATTAATTCAAGTATGGACTGAGCAAGAGGATGCATCTCTTAGCTGGAGGTCTGAACCAGTGGCGAAGCTCCAAGGGAACGGGGGGGGGGTGCGCTGTGCACCGGGTGCATGCCTGGGGGTGCAGAAATCGCCATTTCCCCCTTTCCCTCCATGGCACCCCCCGTGGCGCCCCTTCCCCCGCTTACCTTAGTTCCTTTCCTTTTTGAGAACTTTTTCAGGCTGCAAAAGGCCTGTTCACAGTAAAAACGCCCCGAGGAACTACAGTTCCCAGGAGACCTTGGGACTCACAAAGTCTCCTGGGAAGTATAGTTCCCATCAGGCCATTTTTGCTGAGAACAGGCCTTTGCAGCCTGAAAAAGTTCTCAAAAAGGAAAGGAACTAAGGTAAATGGGGGAAGGGGGGAAGGGGGGCACCGCAGGGGGTGGGTGGGTGGCAAATATAAAATGTGCACCAGGCGCAGTTTGGCCCAGCTGTGCCTCTGGTCCAAACAGAAACATAATGGGAATGTGCTTGGCTTAGAAATCTCTGTTAATAGGAATTTGTTTACTTTGTTTTCAGTTTTACAATAAAATCTTTGAGAACTCAGCGGTTTGGAGTATTTGGAGAAGAGAACCCAGTTTGATAAATGCAGGATAGAACTTCCCTAATCCTGGCTATTCGTGATAGTTATGGATAGGGAAAAAGGGGAGGGAGGAAAAACCCAAAGAGACATTGCACTTATGTTTACTTTGCCTTCCCTGCAAAGTGAAAAAAAAATCAGTTTTTCCCTGCACCTGGAAAATGGCTTCCTGCTAAAAAAGCACAGGCACTGCAGAGTCGTTCTGTAAGGGAAAATCTAATCTAAATGATATATCAAATCTATAGTGTGATTAAAAATCTGATCCAAAGCTAAGGGCCACTTGAAGCAGGGTGTTCCTAGGTGCATAGTTGGCCATCATGTATTTTTATTTGAAATATGTAATATACTTTATTTTTATTTAGTTTGCAGAATTTGTATCCCGCCTTTCATTCCTCAGAAGGGCCATCAAGCAGGCTAACTTTGGCTCAACATATTTTATTCCTCTGCATTTCCACAATTAAAAAATAGCTTTCAAGAGCCATGCTGGCTTTTAAGTCCCTGTAGTATGTTTTTACAGGAAGTATATGGAAATATAAACACATTGTATTCTATCAGACAGTATAAATTTCCCTAAAACATCCTCTGAAATCACACCAGGTTCTTTTTTATTGTAAAAATGTGATACAGCCCCCTGTCCCCAACCTAGACTTAGTGGGAGAGCCTTGGATGTGTTATTTCAAGAATTGTTTGTTATTTTTTTAGTCAATTTATGTCCTACATTAAGAGCCAGCATGGCGCAGATTTAAGAGCAGCAGACTCTAATCTGGAGAACCAGATCTAACCTTTTATTCCCCACTTCTCCGCATGAAGAAGAAGAGTTGGTTTTATACCCTGTTTTAGTCAGCCTTTAAGGAGTGTTATAATCATCGTCCTTTCCCACCACCCCCAACACACACCTGGTGAGGTCAGTGGGGCTGTGAGGATTCTGAGAATTCTTGTGATTAGCCCAAGGTCACCCAGCAAGCTGGATGTGGAAGAGTGAGAAACCTAGGGCGTTTCCCCACTCACAAGGATCCCCCCTATGCTGCGTGCTGCTCTCAGCGCACGCGGCATCCCCGGCACGAGCCCGGGCGTCCCCACGACCCCGCGCGCTGCATGGGGTCATCAAAAGGTGCAGTTTTCTCCAGCGCCAGGGATGCCGCACGCTGAGGGGGCGTGACAGCGGCAGCGTCGGGGCGGCTGTGCTGTCGCTGCCCCTGTCGTGGGGAGTGCAGGGGGACCCTGCGCTACTTGAGGAGAATAGCGCGGGGCTTAAGGTAAGTGGGGAAAGGCCCCTAATCTGGTTCTCCAGATTAGTTTGTCACTCTTAGCAGCTTTCCTACTGGGTGATCTTGGGCTAGTCAGAGACAAGATGCAGGAAAAGAGATTCCACCTAAACATTAGGAAGAACTTTCTGTCTTTCAAGGCTGTTTGACAGTGGAATTCACTGCCTGGGAGAGTGGTGGAGGTTTTTAAACAGAGGTTGAATGATCATATGTCAGGAGTGCTTTGATTGTGTATTCCTGCAGGCAGGGAGTTGGACTTGATGGCCCTTGTGGTCTTTTCCAACTCTATGACTCTAGTCACAGTTATCTCAGAATTCTCTTAGCCCACACAGATGTAGGCAATGGCAAACCATCTCTGAATGGCTTTTGCCTTGAAAGCCCCATACAGTTGCTGTCAAAATATGACTGGACGGCACACATGCACACCTTGCATTTATGTTCAGTGGAACAGCTGAGTCAACAAACACTCCAGTTCAAGAGTGAATTTTTAGAGAATCATCTTCACCATATTGTTAAGTAATTGTGTCACACTTGCCTTTGGCATAATCTTGCCTTACCATAGTACAAAATATCAAAGTCGTTCTATAACCTTTCAATGGAAAATATTTTATATAGTAATGATTCCCTTTTGTATGATAGTTTCACAGTCCAATTTCTCAGTGATGTGCTTGAGCAACAGGAAGAGTTCAAAGACATAGCTGCTTAAGAGATAAAAGTGAGTTCAGAGAAAAGGCCTTTTAGTAGAAGACGAATGGCAAACATTATTTAAATCACATAATATTTTCACAACACGCATGAGTGCTAATCTTTGGGAATCACACATAGCAAACACAATTTTACTTCTCCTGTCTAGTTCTCTCAGTAAGGAGCTGTAAATTAACTTCAGCTTTATGAAATGTAATAGAGACATTTATTTTCCAAAGTAATCTGTTCTATTTAGCTTTATATGAAAATGTGAAATAATGATACTGATGTAGCAAATATGAAGTTGGTTATAGTCTAAAATGAGTCAAACTTTAATAGCATCCAAAAGTTTTTGCCAAACAAAAGAGGTAACATATATTGAAGTACATCTTTCCTACTAACAAGGACTGTGTAGATGTGCATTGTGTCATAGGACAACGGATTTTCAGCATTACTTTGAATTACTGTTTCCAGGTGAGATCTAGAAGTGGCGGAAGCTGTAAGGCTCTGGGACATTCAAAATAGGTCATGCGATGCGGCACCAGTGTGATGGTGTAGAATCTTACCATGGAGTTTTACCCTAAGGTACACAGGTGCAGGCAATGACAAACCACTTCTGAACAATACTTGCCTTGAAAAGTCTATGTCACAGTAAGTCAGCTGTAATTTGATGTAAAAAATACCATACAATAAAAATAAAATGGCTTTACCATAGAATTTTACTATAGAACATCATAGTAAATGCACTGATAACACTACTGGGTTTGTGCTGGCAGGGACAGGCATGGTTATTCTATTTTGAAGAAAAAGAAGAGTTAGTTTTTCTACCTTGTTTTTCTCTATTGACAGAAGTCTTAAAGCATCTACCAATTGCCTTCCCTCCCCACCCCACACACAGCAAACAGGCATCTTGTGAGAGAGGTGGGGCTGAGGGAGTCCTGAGAGAACTGTGACCAGCCCAAGATCACCCAGCAGGCTTCACGGGGAAGAGAGGGGAATCAAACACAATTCTCCAAATTAGAGTACACAGATCTTAACCATTACACCATGCTGGTTTTGGATTATTTACAATGAAATTCTAAACAGAGTTACACCCAACTAACTCCGTTGTTGAAAACTATACTGTCAGATTATGTTGCATGGCAAATCTTTTTTGTGGCTGAAGAGTCAAGTACATGATGGGAGGAATCTGTTGCATTTGTCATTTCATATTTGTAAAATTCAGAACTCTTAAATTAATAACAGTCTAATGGATAACAGAGCTTGGAGGATAGATGTCAAAAGTCAAACTTGCCATAAAATGAGTGTGAAATATAGGAAATATATATAGGAAATATAGTGCCAATAGGAAATATACCATACTCATTCCTTTTGTATGGTGAGACATAATGACTATGGCAGTGGGCCGTAGTGGTACCAGACATGGATTTTCCTTGCTGGATGTCTACGGTAGTTTTCGGAATAGTTCTAAAGAACTTGAATTCTTTTACACTGTTTGAGGTCATTTTGGTTGGTCCCTGTAAAAGCTATTATGTGGTTTTTTTAATTGGATTTTGATTTGGGTCAATTGTAAACAATTTTTCCTAACTCGTCATGTCAGCAATAGTGTGAGTTGCTATAATTGACAGTGATAATTGACAAGAACCCTAAACCAGTAGGTTGGGGGTGTTCTCATCATTGGCTCAAGTGGAATGATGACCTGGGAAGGGAATTCCTTTGAAGAAGAATTGGATTTATATCCCCCTTTCTCTCCTGCAAGGAGACTCAAAGGGGCTTACAAACTCCTTTCCCTTCTCCCCTCACAACACCCTGTGAGGTAGGTGGGGCTGAGAGAGCTCAGAAGAACTGTGACTAGCCCAAGGTAACCCAGCTGGCATGTGTTGGAGTATACAGACTAATCTGAATTTCCCAGATAAGCCTCCTCAGCTCAGGCGGCAGAGTGGGGAATCAAACCCAGTTCCTCCAGATTAGAGGACACTTGCTCTTAACCACTATGCCACTACTTATTTGAGCAAGCAAGTAACTTTGGTAGTTGAGCAGCATCAACTGAACCCTTACTTGCTGGAACAGCATGTGCGGGATGAAGCGTAACACTTGTTGGTCTTGTGCTGGTGAGGATAAATTGAGCCAGTGGTTAGGCTGGCTAAGTTCTGAGCCTCGATGAGTTTGACCAAAATGTTGCCAGCCCCATTAGGCTGCTGGTTAACACCAACTCATACTGATTAAGGGATATTTAACTATTATAGATCAACCAATAATAAATCAGTTAAACTGCATACTGGTGTTTCATGCCCTTACTTGAGATCATTGGTACAAGGAGAATTATGCTGTTTGTCAATTCAAGAAATAACTGATTAGTCATAAATTGATTAATGATTAATTGATATTTTGCATGGGAATAAAACATTTCTGAAAAAATAATTCTTTATTATTAGACAATGTGTGTTGTCACTTCAGACACTAAGATGTGTCAAGTGATTTTCTATGGCTTTTTAACGATGCAAATTGTTCTTTTAAATAATTTGTTGCTTAAAATGGCTGGGCAATTAATTGTAGGCATACTGAATCAAGAACTGCATGCTTCATTCATACAGAACAGTCTTGGATTTTAGGGGTGGGCTGTTCCATTATAATTGGTACGAGGCTGGAGAAGTTGAATTGAAACAGTACTTATTGGATTACATTTGCTGTGAATATGATTTTCCATGCTTTTTTGCCATTCACATTTGACAAGTGGGAACATTAGTGATGGATCTTCCAGCTCATCATGGAGGCTGCAGCGACACACAAGGGAGGGTCAGATCTCAGGTTGATTCTAGTTGATTTGAGGTTTTTTTAAAGTCAAACCTTGCAGTTGAACTGTGACTGAAAGACAGCAGACAGCCTGGAGTGTTGCCAACATCCACTCCTGTCAGTGTTGGAGCAGCTAGTTTTTGACAGATATTCTTCATTATCAGTCCTACGAAGGGTTGCCAACTGCGGCTTGGAAAACTTCTGGAGATTTGGAGACAATGGCCTTTTCTGCACAGAACAAATAAAACATGCTGAGGACAGAAAACAAAAAGTATTTGGGGGAGGAAGTTCGCACAGCTTTTCCCCCAAGACGCCTACAGGATGTTTTATCTCTGCTCAACCAGGGTTATTGTGAAAGGACTATACTAGTGATACTTTTTTTGCCAAGTCAGCTTAAAGTTGTCTCTTGCTTACTCTGTGGAGCTCAGGAGATGACTTATTTCACCCGCCCAATCAAAAAAGTTCTCATTCTCATTTTCTCCCACCAGCCATTTTCTGCTGCTTGTAACCTCCATTGCACATGCCATTTGCTGAATTTGCCTGGGATGTTTGCTCTACATGCATTGTGCCTGTGCTTCTTTTTAGCTCTAAAAGTACATGGTTCAACTCACCTCTTCTGGCTGATTCTGGCAATATATATTTTCCCCGTTTTAATTTTTTTGATAAGCTGTCTTTAAAGACACGAACACACAATATGAGAATTTCAGTTGATTTTGTGTCAGATGTGTGTTTGTGTCTTTGAAGAAAACGAATTGAAAAGTTAAAAATGCAAAAACTATATATTGCCAGAATTGGCAGGAAGAGCTGAATAGAGCCATGTACTTTTTGAGCTGAAAAGAAGCACAGGCATGCATTTAGAGGAAACGTCTCGGGCAACTTAGAAAAAGGTGTGTACAATGGAGGTTTCAAACAGCAGAAACTGTCTCCAAAGACAGCTTATCGATTTTTTTTTACATGGGGAAATTGGTAGGAATTGGTAGGAAGAACTAAGTTAAACCATGTGCTTTTTGAGCTAAAAATCAGCATGGGCACAATGCATGCAGAGCAAACATCTCAGGGCAAGTTCAGCAAATGGCATGCACAACAGAGGAGCCAAGCAGCAAAAAATGGCAGGCACCAGCAAAAATGAAAGTGAGAGCTTTACTTAGCAGGAGAAAAAACCCACTCTCTCCTCAGAAATTTTATTTTTTATCCTGTCTGGACAAAAAAATGAAGAGACAGGTTTTTTAAAGACGTCCCCAGATTGTCTTATTTTGGTTGAGCAGAAAGGCCAAGGAGCTCAGCAGGGATGTGATTCCATAGAATTTGCCCTTGGAATGGCCATTTTCTTAAAGGGAATAAATCTTTGTAATCTGAAGCTCAATTGCAATTTCAACAGAACTTCTGCCTCTACCTTGTCCTATGCAATGGATGTTGCAGCAGTCAAATCTTGAGGTGATTTATTTAAAAAAAACTATGACTGTTGAATGCAAACATAACAATTACAGCTGTACTGGAGGGAGCTTTGAATGTTACTGCTATCATCTGAAGAACTCTGTGCATTAAATAAAGTTTTATGTATGGTTTCAATCTAAGATCTGCAAAAAGAAATATCATATTACCAGATGTCGGCAGCAAAATCCTGCTGAATGAATCCGAAAGGAGTGTCTGTTCACAGTGAATAATGAAAAACACCTTATTAAACATTAGACACCAACTAGGCGATTTGATTTAAAACTGACAGGGAGAATTGGTCTGGGACACTTAATGTGATATTAAATGCCAGGCTCTGTACCAACACTGTTTGGACAACTTATGAATCAATAAACGATGGCAGTTTTATTTGGTTGAAAGGAATGAACTGCCACAAAGTGACCAAATCATGGTTCACGTCTTCAATTGCAACTTCCATCCCTCATGTCCAAATCTTTAGCTGGCATAATAATAAGCAATAGACCATGGTTTAATCTCACATTTGTCTCTTAGAGTTTATTTCAAAACATTGTGCAAACAGTTATTAAAGCGTAAGACATATTATCTTTTCTTTGTTTTTAATTTCCGATGAGTGATGAGGAACAACATTCTCAGCTGTATTTATGGAAGAAATCTTCCAGAAACTGAGAGTGTGGATACAGAAGGAAAGGGAGTAGGACAGTCTTTGAAAATGGGTGATTTATGAGTGTCAGCATGGTGTAGTGGTTAACAGTGGCAGACTCTAATGTGGTGAATTGAGTTTGTTTTCCCAATCCTCCACATGAAGCCTGGGCTAGTCAAAGTTATTTCTGAACTCTCTTAGCCCCACCTACCTCACAACTTGGTGCCTGTTGGGGAGGGGGAAGGTGATTGTAAGTTGCTTTGAGCCTCCTTCCAGTAGAGAAGAACAGGGCATAAAACCAACTCTCCTTCTTCTCTGCACCCAAGATACATTAGATAAATTATTATGGTGAATTTTAGATACAAATGTCCTCTGCAATGCACTGTTTATCAATTCAGCTCCATTTGTTTGCTTCTCGTTCTCAAGGAGATAATGAATACTATATCCATCCTTAGACTATGTGTATCTTGGTGTTCAACAGTCTTGGAGCAGGCAAAAGCATCTAGGGAAGGTTTATATCCTCAGTGATATGGGGAAAACATTAGTAACTTGGGAACTGAAAAGATCAGGTGTGTGTCTAGGAACAGGCAGGCTGGTGCACCTGTTAGGTCTCAAAACTTGAAGCAATAAACAGAGTCTGTACTGTTGATCAGCACTGTTTATTGATAGGCATTGAAGCACCCAGCTTGACAAAGCCAGTTCTGGTGAACCTGGCTTTTGCTATTCCCTTTATTCCGATGTTAGCTCCCCCTCTCATTTTCCCAAGAAATGTGAGAAATAGTTAGTTCGGAGCTGAGGCGTCCCAAGGTCAGTGACAAATAAAGATAGAAAGCCACCAGGCATCGTGCCCCCATGAAATAATGGAAACAATCCTAATTCTCATGAGACCAAAGTGTCAGTGGAAAGCCTAGTTATATACTCAGTATGTGAAGCCATAAAATAAAGATCAAGGAAAGAATGCCCCAGAATGGCAATGGTAACTTATAACAGGCTGGTTACATATATCTTACAGTTAGGGTTGCATCTCAATCACCTAGATACAAATCCCCCTGACAGCACCACATAATATAAAATTGGAGATGACTCTACTAGGGAAAGGTGACTGTTAAGCTGGGCAGGTAGATTCAAATCTGTGTAAAGGACTGATATGTATCAGAAATAGCTAGTCCAAATATGGACAGAGGGAAGGAAACAGAACATGGTAATAGCAGCAGACGATTTTGTGTCAATAGATCAGCTAAAGAAAGGAGGATATCTGGGGTTTGTTGATTATAATCTAAACACCATGGCCCTTTCCGCACGGGCGTTAAATGGTGGCCTGGGGACGGCAAAAACGCTGTCCCCAGGGAGCCATTCACACAGGGGGCACAGCTGCTGCGCCGCCGCTCCGCCCTCGCGCCGCCTGACTGGTGCGAAGCTGGCATTTCCCAACCTCGCTCGGGGAGCGAGGTTGTTAGGAAATGCTGGCTTGGAGCCGCTGCCGTGTGAACAGCAGTGGTTCCAAGGCGCCCTTCCCCCCCACTCCCACCCTTGACTTACCTGGTCCCCGGCCCTCTGGCGCGTCGCCGAGGCCTGGGGACATGCCCCCCTGCCCTGCGACGCTGAAGCAGGCACGCAGGGCCGGGGGGCGTGTCTCCAGGCCTTGGCAACGTGCCGGAGGGCCAGGGACAAGCTTGGTCGGCCGAGCGACGGCGCTCCATGGCGCCATCGTCCCAGCCGGTTCTGGGACCGTCCATGCGGACGGTCCCAGTGTCATGGGGTCGGCGTGGTTTACTCCGACCCAACCCCTTCTGCCTCCGTGCGGAAGGGGCCATGTTTTGGTAAGATAGAGCTTTTATTTGGTGTCTTCTAGAGCCTAGAGCTCCAGTTAGCATTATTTAACATTGTGTGGTTGCTTCCTTTGGTTCCCTCTATGCCAACTACTTGTTTATTTGGTTAGCACAGAATGTGGAAACATGCAGGTCTTTTTAGTACCAAGCTTGATGGGTGACAGATTGGTGGGTGACAGAAATCAAACAGAAGCATCATGGCGAACTAATACCAAGTCCCGTCAAAGGCAGATATTTTTGCTATCACATTTTTAGATGACTCTCCCTTCAGTGAACACATGACATGACTTATCTGCCCCACTTTACAATTGTAACACTACTATGAAGTAGGTTAGGTTGGGAAATTGTGTGTTGTCCAAGTTACACATTGAATTCCCAGCAGAGTCGGCATCTCAGCTTCACCTCCATCCCTTGATACAAGCAGAAGACACACGTAAATGCCTAAATCTTGGGTCAATGCAAAGATTATACTCTTTTCTAGTTTCAGTGTGGCTGCTATACATACAAATTCTACGGATGATTAAATTTGCTAGAGGCTCTTGTTTAGTTCAAGTCTCACTAGATGCACTGAAATTAATATTTATCTCTACAACAATATACCTGTTGTCTAGGTCTACAAATTATTTGATTGGGGGAGTATGTTATAATGCATGGAGGTTCCTACCCTTGAAGGCAGGGTGAATTTGACCAGGTGACTTTCAATTTCCTTCCAGCATTGTAAGTTTATAATCATCCTGACCTAGGCTGTCTTCAAGTCAGCTAGATTCCAATTATAAAGTACACTTTTTTAATCTTTAGTCTCAAAGTAGTCCTTCATTGTTGCTGATTCTACAAGTGTATATGGAAATAACAATCACAGCATTCATTAAGACAGGAACTTGGCTGGAAGGGATCTGCTTGTTAACTGTAGAATTGCACCTGTTATTCCCTGGCACCTCTTTTGACCTTGAGCTATTTTTATAAAAAATCTCTGTGTTTCTTTTGACAGTTTAAAAAAAGAACGGAAAGGTAAAATGGCTATATATCTAGATCTTCAGGCTTAGTGATTTTTTCACCTTTTTTTACAAGCCTGTTTTACATGTAAAAAGTTAGTAACAGGATGGAACCAGATATATATCATCTTTTCCTTCTCTGAAAACTTTTTCAGCAATTAAATGAATATTTTTGGTGACTGCCCTGATATTTCATGGACGTTCATTTGGTGTTTCTTCAAAAATTTTCTCAAGCAAGAACTGTTCGCTGCTTCTCTGCTGGTCTGAACCAAGAAATTTCACATATTAGAATATCACAACTGGATAAGCATCTCTAAACATTATTGTGAAGACTTGATCTATGCAGGCAAACCTTTAATGCTGACCTATTCCTCGGGTGGTACAGCATTTATTAATTGAAAAAAAAGGGGGCAAGTCCTTCCTCTGCAATCATCAGAGGGATTTCTAGAGAGAAAAGAGTTTTTGATGAAAGTAAATCCATTTTGCAGTATGGCTTCACACACCTCCAATTATATAGTGCTATCCCAAATCTTGAAAATTATTCTGATCTTGTCAAAGTCATTTTTCCCTCTTTGAAATCCCTTTGGTATTACAGTTCAGCTAGGAACCCTGACCTGAATGGCTCAGGCTAGTCTCAGAAGCTGAGCAGGGTTGACCCGTTTAGTATGTGGATGGAAGATCACCAAGGAAGTCCAGGGTAGCTATGCGGAGGCAGGAAAGGGCAAACTGCCTCTGTTCTTCTCTTGCATTGAAAACTCTATGGGAGCAAACTGACAGCACTTTCCATCACCAAAGGAAGTATCACATTTGTCGAAACTTTTCAGGTTTGGTGAAATTCAGTGGCACCTAATTATATACCTTTCATTATTTTTGCTCATAAAGAGTCTGTTTCACCAGACATAGGTTTCCAACAAATAAGATGCACCTGAATAACCAGGGGCAGCCATTGCTGCCGTGGTGAGCAACGCAGCAAGATAAGGGGCATGCATGGCCTGGCGGCAAGCTGCAGAAACGGGTGCAATGATTGGCTCCCACCGAAAAAGGCGGGAGGAGCCTGGGTATATCTAGACGCCTTCCCCGGTCCGCGCCCTTCCCGGCGGCGAGAACCAACAAGGCGTGGTCGTGTGTTTGGCGTCTCGCGTAAGGCCTGGAAGGAGACTGGCCTTTTCTTTCCTTTCCTTTCTTAGCTGGTTTTCCTTCTTCCTCTGCCCTCCTCGCTTCTCTCGTTTCAACCTTTTCTTTTCTTTTCACCTCTTCTGGGCCAGTAGTCACAAGCCTTTATTGGCATAAAATAAACATACAAAATCAGCATACAAAATTTGCCCATTATTGCTCACAATTGTGAGCAATAATGGGCAAATTTTGTATGCTGATTTTGTATGTTTATTTTATGCCAATAAAGGCTTGTGACTACTGACCTCTTCTGGGCCGGTCTCGCAGCCGCCATGGGGCCGAAAAGGGCCAAGAGCAGGGAGCCTGCTGCTGCGGCGGCGGTGCCATCGGGCAGAGCGCGTACTCTGCTGAACAGGGTCCGGGCCCAGACTGGCCCGGGGACGTCGGACGACGGCCCGGTTGTCGGGCAAATCGGAGCAGCGGCGAGGGCGGCCGCGGGCTCGGGCTTGTCTCCCATCGGCAGGGGACGGCCGGTCGGCATGGCGGGGCAGTCTCCCCCAGGAGGGGCTGTAAGGAATTCCATAGAAGCAGAAATAAAAGGCTTTTTGGGTGTAAAAGACCGTTTATTCAGACATCCTAGAAAGCTCACGTACACGCCGTGGCAGGAATAATATCTCCCGCCAGAAGCACAGGTTATAACTCTGTCCATCCCATCCCCCTCCCGGTTTCCCATGGGAACGTAGGTCTCATCTCCCTCGCAGAGATAAGGTCTCCGCCGCAGAAGCTGGCCCATCGCCCGGGTTGTGGAATGTAGTCAAGGCCAGGCGGCTAACCCGCTCATCAACACCACTGAATCCTTTACAGGGGCCCTCCCCGTGGTCCCGGGGGGTGCTGGCCCGGCATCTTCCCGGCCCGAACATGTCGGCCATATAGGCACCGATCCTGCCTTGGTCCGCAACCTGGCGGACACCCTGTTGCATCTTTCACAAGTCCTCGGCGGAGCGGCTGGCGAGTCGGGCCCCACCTCGGGGGTCGGGGGCCCTGAGCCCACCGCGCCGGCGGCGGCCGGTGCGGCGCCGGCGGGGGCCTCGAGCAGAGCAGCGGAGGAGCTGCACCTTTCGCCACCGGTTAGCGCATCCACGTCAGTGGATGCGTCCGTCGGCCCCTCGGGGCGAGAGGGCAGGAGGAGGAAGCAGTCGTCAGGGCGTTCCCGTTCCTCCAGGCGATCCCCCAGCTCTTCGTCGTCGGGTGAGTCTACTGAGGATGATGACGCGCAGGCTACAGTGGGAATTTTGGGTTAGCGGGGGGAGAGAGTCCCTGCTTCTCTCCAATGCGGGCTTGCCAAAGCGCAAAGCGCTTGGGCGGCGAAGTGCCATCCCCGGCCCACGCCTTCAAGACGCACCGCTGACAACCTCGCCCGGGTCCCACCTCTCCCAGTGGAAGCTCCAGGGAGCTGGCGCTGGATGGGTATTACGTGGACATTTTTTAAGTTCCCGCGGGCGTGGAAGTTGGGTTGTGTCGGGCGGGAAGGCCGACACAAAAAAACGGAAGGACCCGGCAGCAGCCAGAAGCGAATTTTAACAACTGGCGCGCGAGGGCCTTTTCACTGAAATTCCTGGCCCCTTCATCGGGGCTGCGTATCCCTGGCGGGCCTGGCACCTGGCAGCGCTCACATGGCTCATGTGCTGCAGGCTCGGGCGCTGGCTGGGGAAACTGCGGCCATCGCTAAACTAGCACGACGCAGGCCATCCGCTAAGAACGCCTCGCACAAGTGCCTTTTCCGTTGGGACCTCATCCGCACGACCAAACTCCTGGCATGGTGGGTCCAGCTTCCCGGGCCATGGGAGGGGCGCATGATCCTCCTGATTCTCCTCAAAACCCGGCAAGAGGCCTCACCCGGGGCGTAGGGTGGGGGGCTAAGGTGGTTTGTGCGTTGGGAATTCAACAAAGGTGCTTTGCCAGCGTCTAAATGTAGATATATGAGCACTCTTGCTCTGTTTTTTTGTTCCGGCAGCCACCAGTGCAGGGGATCAGCTGTCCCCAAGCCGGGCAGGACGCCCTCCCTTTAAAAGGCAGGCCCGGTTAAGCCCGGGCGCCGGGCCCTCCCAAAAAGATGCCGGTGGCTGTAGCATGGGTGCATCACCGCCTTGTCAAAACACTGGAGATGCCCGCTCAGCTGCAGTCTCTTGGCTCTTACACCGCTCAGAAGTGAAGGGGTGCTGCTGGAGTGGCTGCAGCGTTATCCAGACAGGGCTGCGCTACGGTTGGGGGATGGTTTCTCTTCTGGCTTCCGCGTGATCCCACATACCAAGGCCCAGGAGCGAGGGGCTGGTACCACTAAGCCAGCAATCTAAAATCTGTCCACAGCGACATCTCCTGGGGGGTGGTGGCTGATAAGCTCAACAAGGAAATCCAGGTCGGCCGCATTGCTGGCCCTTTCAGGTCACCCCTCCTCTCCCCAACCCTCGTGGCTCCTCATATATCCCCAATTACGCGATGGCAGTGCCTCCAAAGAAAGCCCCGGGAGTTTCGCTAATTCAACACCTCCTCTCACCCCCTCGGAGTGATCTCCTGTGAATCATTTTCATTGACCCAGAGGTTTGTTCGGTCCTGCTACGCCACCCTGGACTGCAAGCCATCTCTCTGCATTAGGCAGAAGCTGGGTCCGGGGGCATCCCTAGCAAAGTGTGATGACATTCAGTCCGCCTTCCGGCTCCTGCCACATTTCCCCTGTGGACTTCGAGCTGCTGGGCATCCCACTTCCAAGGAAATTGGTATGTGGGACAAAGCGCCATGCCCATGGAGCTGCTCCCTTTGCCTGCGCCGCCTTTGAGACTCTTTAAAGCACTTCGCTTGAGATCGGGCCTTTCAGGCAGCGGGTGCCCTCCGGTTTGGTGACCCATTACCTTGATGATTTCTTGTTTATCGGCAGGCAGGGCACCCGGGAGTGTGAGCTGGCCCTTCAGGCCTTCCAGGTCCTGGCCGCCGAGCTGGGGGGTCCCCTTTGGCTCCCTGAACAAGACGGAGGGGCCTCGCCACTGCCCTCCAGCTACCTGGGCATTCACCTGGACACGGTCCTAGGGCATCGCCGTCTCTCCCGGCTGATAAGCTTTCAGCCCTTTCAGCCCTGCTCCAGTCCGTTCTCACTCCTCCGAAAGATTGCAGGGTGCGCCTGGTCCAGTCCTTTACTCGCCGACCTCAATTTCGGGCTTTGCAGGTGGTGGTGGCCCCAGGCAGGGCTTTCTGCTGCTCCCGACTGGCGAGGTCGCTGGTGTCGGCCCGCTGCAAGTCCCCCTGACCATCACATCAGGGGTCTCTCGGGCATGAAAAGAAGACCTACAGGTCTGGTTTTCGTCCTTCATCCCAAACTTCAACGACATCTTCCTGTGGCAATCAGCTTTGGAACCTGGCCTGGAGTTGCAGGTGGCACTCCTGGATGCCTCTGGGGCTTTTGGTTTCGGTGTGTTCTCTCTCGGGGTCAGTGGGCGAGGGCCTTTGGCCCCAGAGTGAAACGCACGCCAGCAGGGCATCACCAGGGATCTCACTTTTCTGGAGCTGTTTCCCCATCCTGGTGGTGGTGCACATTTGAGCACGACCTCATGGCTTAACAAACGGGTGCTTTTCTGGTATGCGACAAAATCCAGGCAGTGAGTGGCGTGTGGTAAACAGACAGTCGAGCAAAATCGGGCACGGGTTATGCGCAGCAGTCTGGCAATTTGGATTCTCACCTGCCTCACTCATAACATCTCTTTTCAAAGCTGCTTTTGTTCCAGGTTTGCAGAATGAGATTGCTGATGCCTTATCTTTCGCCAGCAGGTGGATCAAGCGTTTCCGGCGCCTGGCTCCCCGGAAGCGGAGCCGTTCCGGCGACAGTGCCGGCGTCCCTCTGGAGCCTGGGCAAGTACGGTAATGATCGCCATCACAGGTGTTTTGAACTTCGTTGCGCACGACCCACGTTTCGCAGGCAATCACCGACGGAGCCGCGGCTTGGCCGAATTTCCTGAGCTTCGCTGCGTCCTCCGGGTGCCCGGTCCTGCGGTGGGGTGGACACCTGGCGCACTCCTCCTCCGAAGTATTTCGGTCCGGCTCCATGAGGCAGGGGATGCACCCACGCATCATGCGGGGTGCACCTGGCGGGGGCATCGCTTTCTACCGCAAGGTTTCCGGGTTTTTCCTTGATCGCCACCAAAGCTTTGTAGTCCGCCGCCTCAGTGGCTGGGTGGCGGCGAGGCGGTGGGCACCAGAGCAGAGGGACCTCAGGCGCCCAGTCACCAAGTGAAGTAAGTTGAGGGCGGTCACTGGGGTGCTAAGGCAGGTAGGTGCGCCGCCGCTTTACTGCAGCGCTTGCTTTTCGCTGCACGCCTTCCATCTTGGGCACACCACAGGGGCTTTCAGGCCTGGGGAACTGGTCGCCCCTGGCTACCAGGGATGCGACAACTCTCCAGCACCGCTGCTGCAAAGCGGGGAACACCCTCGTCCCAGGTCGGGGGAGTCATGGTCTACCCGCTTTTGGCTGGCCCATTCAAAAACCGACCAAGAGGGGCCACTTGCGGGGCCTGGGTTACCATGCCGGCCCTATCGAGCTACGCCTACCCTGCCCCTCCCTCCCCTTATTGAGTGGCTCTACGGCACGGAAGGCCACCGAGGTGGGCGGCATGTACGTTTTGGTGCGTACGAGGATGGGTCCCCCTCACCAGGTTCCAAATGCCATGGCGGTGCTTCAGGGCATGCTTGGCTCAAGCTGGGCATACCGGGCCGCTGGAGTTCGGCCTGCACTCGCCAGAATAGGGGCCGCCACCTGACGCCCCGGCAGCAGAAAGGCAGGGCCCCCTGGAGGATATCCGCTAGTTTGGGAAGCGTGGGCGGTCGAGGGCCTTTCGGCTCTACGATTCGCCGCCCACACCTGACTTGTTGATTTCCTTCCTCGAAGTGCCTCCAGGGATTTGCCCGCCAGACTGCTCTCATCGGCAGGTGTGGGTCGGTGGGGGCACAGCCACGTCAACAGAAAGTCGACCATTTCGCCTGCAATTCTGAATGGGGCCGGCATCTCGGACTCGAGCATCGTCAAGAATTTCCTGGATGGGGCAGGGGCACATGCTTTGGCATGAGCGTAGAGCCCAAGGTCATTGAATACATTTTTTCACAGCGCTAGCCACATACCCGGACCTCCTCCTGGTCATCCGCCACACCTTGGGGAGGGAAGAATCTCCCCGCCAGGTCGGGGACTTGACCTGCGCTTTTATGCGGTGGCCGCCACGCTCAGAAGCTTTCGCCAGGCACCGCCTAATATGACCTTGGTTTGGTCCAAGATGGTGCAGCGGGCCCATTGGAGCGGAGCGTTGCTGATCCCTCTGCAGTGGACAGGGACCTGCAGAAAAGTCAATAATGGCGGCCGCCAAGGTGGTGCTTTCCCTCGGGAGGGCGGTGGCGGAACGCACTCCGAAATCACCTCGGGACATCATATAAGGCCTTTTTCAGCCGTGGGATGGCGTCTCCCCGCCTGTCCCAATGGGGCATGGACTTGTGGCCTTTCCAGTCAGTCTCACAGCTTTCTTACCCTTCGCCGGTGGTTAAGATAGAGACAGGCTCCAGGCTTAAGAGGAGCTTAGGCGGTGAGCTGCAAGGGTGGGCAGCTTCCAGTGGCGATGGTTTTGCAACGGTTGTCGCACATCTGGGAGAGAGAACGACGCCTTCCGGGCTGGGGCTCCCAGGCTTGGCGCCTCTATGAGGGTCGGGGGGTGGGCGCAGCTTCGGCAGGCTGCAGCAGGCCGGCAGGCCGGGCCGGTTGCCCGACACCCCAGGGAGATGGGGTTGGGTTGACCGTTAGGCGACCATGGAGCTTAGCCGGTTGCCCGACACCCCAGCAAGCACGAGGAGGAAAGGCGGGCTGGGGCTGCCTTTGGGGCTTCAGCCGGGTGCCCGACTCCACAGCAGGGGCGGGAAGTGAGGAAACATTCAGGAGTAAGATCTATGGGATACCCATCCCGACAGTTTCCCATTCATTGGGATGTGATGTGCGACCCGTTTGCCGCCGAGCTCTGATGTAAATAGTTCTTGTTTATATGTTTGTTGTTTAATAAACGGGCTGCGGCCCATTCCTTTCCAGCCTGTCGTTGTGGTGTACTTATTGAGCGAGGGAGTCTCACCATCTACAGCAAACAAGTAAAAGGTTTAAACCACCTTCAAGAAATCTTGCTTTAATGACTATTTTAATCTTAATGAAACTCCTTGCTTTTCTTAAAATGTTTCAAATTTTTTCCCAAGCAGAAGCTCTGATTTCATCCCCACTTGTACATCATGAAACGTTACGGCAATTTTGTTAGTTCGTATTCCCACAGTGTTAAGAATAGTTAAGAAATTATATGTTATACGTGATAGCATATTTCACATTTCTGGAGACCAGAATAACTCCATGCATTTTTGATGTGAAATCTGGACTTGAATAACAGCTTTGTTTTTTCCACTTAAAACTTGACATAACCCTAGGCTATTTTCCGACTTTGACTTTCTTATATGATTTTCATTTTTAAAATGCAGATGTTTTTATTTAAATCCAGAATACAATTGAAAGGATCAGCTAGAGATTTTTCACAGAACTGGAAAATTTTAGGTTCACATCCCAGTTCAGTCCACAATTCATTAAATCATACATGGCATACAATCTCTTTTTCTCAGGCTCTAACTAGACAAAAGCAGAGAGATCGATGATGGAATGTTCTCAGATGATTTTGAAGACAAACAGCAGCTTTGTGGTAAGGGAGGGGAAGTACACGCTATCATCCTTTGGTCCCCTTCTCACAGTCGAGGCAGGAGAAAGATTTCAGCCCCTTCAAACCTTTTCACAAGGCACATATTCCATGTGGGTCCTGTAAGCCTAGGAATCAAATTTCTCAGGGTCAGAAATGATTACTGGGAGAAGGGGAGACTACAGATGTAGTCTACAGTCTTGGCATGAAGATCTCCAGTTCTTGCACCAGCAGGTGGCTGCTTCTAGCCCACTGAATTGTATAACAGGCTTTCCTTGTATATAATATAGTATGTTATCTTATGTTACGTTGTATTATATATACACATAAAGGCTCTCCTTTTTGTCTTTCCTTCCAAATCTTTCTCCTGCATTTACTATGGGTAAATGTTGGAATACAAAATGGTAGCTATCTGTGTCTGCGTTTCTGCCTCTCCTCTTTTGCTGAAAGAAGAAGGGAAAGAGCTTTCCAGAAGTGCATGTGATTCTAGGCATGTGACTTCAGCAGTTAACTCTTGCCTGACTGAATGAAGCAGGTGTAACCCCTATGTTCAGAATGGGTTGACCCAGAAGGCTGCAAAAACTGGTGAAGTTGGAGGAAGCAAGGCTACCAGGCTGGGGCCTTGATTTAATTCTTTATAAGCTCTTAACACCTTGTTTAAGATAACTGCAAAGTTGTTGGGAACTAGTGGGAAGGGAGTTGTTCATTTTTGCTATATTGTAAATGTTAAAATTTATTGTTTCAGGGCTTGCTATGTATGTAGTTGATGGGAGTTCTTTTGGGGACCTTCATCATCTTGGAACCCGTTCACCAAGCCTCTGAAGTCTTCCTAAGCCAACCACCAGCAGGAAGAATTGGACTTGGCATTATCAGTAAACTGTAAATATAAGGACTTGAAATGCAACCTAAGAGGACTGTAAATTGTTAATGTTAAATGTTAATGTTAAAAGTGTTATTTTGTTTTAAATTTAGTTCTTTGCAACTCCTTCCAACTTCTGCCCCACAGAACCCACAGATAGAGGTTACACAGGCACTTGTAAAATCCTAACACATTTACTATGGTTTGAAGTTGGAATACAAAATGGTAGCATATGTGCGCTCAGAAGGGTAATCTGTATCAGCTCATTTTAGTCAATAAAGAAAGAAGTCAATCACTCTTGGAATGCAGCCCCTTCTCCATGGCCATATGTAGCTGGCCAGCAGAGTCAAACCACGATTCACAACCCACATTAATCAATAAGCCGTAAAATGTTGATTTCACTGGATGAAATATGGAGGAGAATGTACTTTCTGATAATCTACTGATCATTGGATTAAAAATTTCTTGTCTGTTTTAAAAATACCTGGATGCCCAGAAGGCACCTGGATGATGAAAGTGCATACTGCAGTAAATATTGCTTTGATACTATCACTACTACTGTGGGGGGCCAACCATCTGAGAGAAAATGTTTCCAAAATGACCTTTCTTTAAAAGAAATCCTATGGGCTGGAACCCTTGTTCTAGCTATATGGGTTATTTAGGCTTATAGGCAGATATGGGAGAGTATGTGGGGGCATAGCCCCTTTAGAATACCATTATACACCTCTCTGAATGTTTAGCTTTTCATGTTTAACAAGGAAAATTCTAATCCTTACCCTTACTTTTGTAATCCTTGCAAAAAAGCAGTTTTTCTCTTGTTTGTGTTGCATCGGATAGAGGGAAAAAGAGGTAGCTCTTGAGATGCTCTTGTTGTGGATCAATTAACCCATTAGTGACTGAATTCATTCTCATGCATCCTGTTTCATAATCCATTAGTGACTGAATTCATTCTCATGCATCCTGTTTCATAACCCCCCTTTCCTTGGCTCCATTCTTTCTTTCTTATTTGCTTCAATGTTAGTGAAAGATGAAATCTACTGTTTGGGAGTTATTTCCGCCGTTTGCAAAGTGGGAATCACTTCAGAAGTATTTTGGATCAATGGGAAATGGAGCAGTAGGGGGAAAACAAATGCCCAGCCTTGCTCAGTTGAGTGTCTTAAAAAAATATTGCATGTCATCATCCTGCAATATGTGCCATTGAGCATATGCAGAACACCTTTTCTTCACCAAAATAATCACTATGAAGCTCTAGTACAAATTTCTTGCCAAATATAGGAATGGAACTTTTTAAAAAATGCAGAAACCATAATGTTCAAGCAGACATAAACCCCACACCATTTCACAATAGAAAATGTACTATATTGAATAGGGAACAATATATTGAATAGAGCCAAGAGAACAGGGGGCACAAGATCCAGGTAATCTTAATCCTGTTACTTCCTGATATGGTAAAATAATTTTTAGGGCACATTCTAAATAAATTTGGTCTAAGGATAAGTGAAGCTCTCAATGTCAATGCTGGAAATAGATGACAATAGATGACATATACCCAATATATTCTTGAATATATGCACAGTACCTGACTTTCACCACACACTAACCACACATATCTACATTGCCACCAGAGACAGGACCAGTACTGCTCAGAAGCCCCCGTACCCCAATAACCACACCACACTCACATCTGTGGGTAAACATTTTGGCCATAGCCGCACCATTTTATTGACAGTGATGCAAGAAGTGTGAGGTGCAACATGGGACCAAGTTGTGCCTCCCCCCCCCAGTGAAACCTTTCCTCCAACCACCCTGTTGGAGGAAACTGATAACCTTGTGCAGTCATAGTGGAGCTCCATCGGGCAGCAGGCCTCTAGTCAGAGATCCACTCTGCGCACACAGCAGCAGGGGAACTCATCTTGAAGATGCCAGCCACAGATGCAGGCAAAACGTCAGGAGAAAATACTACTGGATCATGGCCATACAACCTGAAAAACCCACAGCATTCTAGTGATTCCGGCCATGAAAACCTTCGACAATACATTCTTGCATTTGTGTCTGTGTAACTATGGAGATAGCTCATAGAAAATTAAAAAAATAGGGAAACTATATATTGCCAGAATCTGCTGGATCAGCTGAGAACAACTATGTACTTTTTGCATTGAAAAGATGCCCAGGATCAGAGCCTGCAGAGCAAACCAAAGATGCCCAGGATCAGAGCCTGTCCTGGTGCAGCCTTCCGCAAATATTGGCAGGGAGAATTCCTTCAGCTGCACACTAAATGTCAGGCTCAAACTGAGGGTGAAACTGACCAGAGAGCAAATGATCAGATGGAAAAAGTAAAACGCCTCCTAAGCTTTGCATTCTGCACAGACAGGCAGGAGATGTCTTGCAGGCAGTTTAGGTGGAAAAGGTGCACTTTGAAGCATTCTCAAAGAAAGTCACATTGAGTTAAAATAAGGCATCATAAGGTTGTATTGAGAAGAAAGCTGTGCAGGGTGCCTTACCAGGACACATCTTTAGTATCCCCAGTATGTCTTATTTAGGATGTGCAGAATGAACTTTGTATGCAACAAAAACAGTGTGAGTTGTCTCATGGCACAAACAGTGAAAATTAACCCCATAGCTTAACAGCAGCAAACACCTGAGTCATAAGTAAAACTCTTTGCTAGCATGTAAGTACCTAAAAAGATGTAAAGAAGCCAACTGGCAGGACAAGAACTCAGCCTTCTCATTGTTCTGATCACTAGTGGAGTTTCTCATTGTTCTGATCACTAGTGGAGTTTCTCATTGTTCTGATCACTAGTGGAGTTTCTCATTGTTCTGATCACTAGTATCACTAGTGGAGGCAGCAGAAGCAGATGTGGGATACTAAAGATGGGGAGCTACCATGAAGAAGGCCCCATTTGTAGTTGATGCCCACCTCACTTCCATAAGAGCAGAGAATGTGGGGTGAGAATTACATGTGGTGAGCAGTAACAGCACCTCTTGCTGAAGAAGACTGTTTGACCTTTCCTAATTGATCTGTCTAATTTGAATGCTACCCTTTCTTTCAGGCACTGAATGTAACATATATATGTCTCTCCTCTTTTTTATTCTCAAACCAATACTGCGAGGTAGGTTAGGTTGAGAAAGAGAAAGTGATTGATTCAAGATCACCCAAGGGCTTCATGGTTGGGTGGAGTTTTGAAACCAGACCTCCCCAGTTCTGCAGAGTTCTTACAAGTCCTTATGTGCCCTAAGCATTGTCATTTGGATCTTTTGTCATTATGAATGGATGCAAGGTCTAATGTTTCTCACTGATACAATGAATCATCTACAGCTGGGGTGTGCAACCTGTGGCTCTCCAGATGTTCATGGACTACAAATCCCATCAGCCCCTGCCAGCATGGCCAATTGGCCATGCTGGCAGGATCTGATGGGATTTGTAGTCCATGAACATCTGGAGAGCTTCAGGTTGCAGACTCCTGATCTACAGATTCTTAACACCTAGGCACTCCAGGGAAAAGTGACAAAGATTGAGTCATTCTGTGATTCTTACCTCAATTTTCAAGCTTCCAGGCAATAAAATAAAGCTGCAGTTTTCAAAGAGACGTATTGTCAAGAAATTTCATTTACTTTCACAACCTCAAAAGGTGAGTCAGTGCGTCCTCTTATATTGAAATAAAAGATCACAAACTGGAAGAACACAAAGATAAATTACAAGGTCTTCTTGATAATTTCCTAGACAGGTTTAAGGACTTGGGAAATCTAAAACCCTGCTTCACCTTTCTTGTAAATCCAATGATGTAATCAATGATGATTGTCTAGTTTCCAAACACCTAGTGCTGTAGAAAGGAAACTAATTAAATTACAGGAGGACCTGGGTCTGAAGATGGTACATAAATCCCAATCTATAAATGAGTTCTGGAGACAAGTTCCAGAAATAAAATATCCTGAACTGAAGAAAACCAGTGTAGGACTTATCTCAATTTTCAGCACAACATACTGCTGTGAATCATTGTATGCTGTAATGAAGTTTGTGAAGTCAAAGCGTCGTGCAATCCTTACAGATCGACACCTGACAGAGCTAATTCATACAGCGTTGACAGCATATCAGCTGGATTTTAAATGACTCACAGCAAAGACGGAGACTCGCAATATTTCTACTAACAGTAATAGCCAGTAACTATCCCTAATTTACATATTTTCTCCATGTTTTGACCAGATATTTAGAGTCTTAGACAAAGAAGTATAATTAGCAATATCTGTTTAACCTCTTTCGTTTCTATTTTTGGCTGTCTCATTTAATGTTAATAAAAATTACATACATGAATAATCATTATTATGTATGTGTATTTCTTAATAGTTATATTAAAAAGTTTGTAACAAAGTGTGCATACTGTGATAAAAATGTAATATATGTTCATGTCTTGTTGCTCTCAACATCTGAAGTTTATTCTGTGTGGCTCTTGCATTAGTCCAGTTTGGTCCAAATTCCCCCATCGACTTACCTCTATCTGCAAGTCTCAAACAGTATCTGTGCAAAGGAATAGCCCTTCATCTCACTCTTCCATGAAGCAAAAAAACAGTCAGATTTTGTGTACAAGATCCCCTCTCTTGACCTCAACATCTTTTATGAAATATTGATATTATCTACAGCAGTTTACACAAGCACTTTTGCTCAGATGTGTCCCAGCACATGCGCAAAATTGAAGTTTTCTATAGGAGAGAGCAATAGTATATAGATTCCAGAGGCATAGCTGAACCAAAGTGCACCCGGTGCACACTCTGGATTTTTTGTGTCCCCCCGCAACCCCCCCCTGCCACGCTTCCCACAGTGCATGCCCCCCCTTGGGTGTTCCCTGATACTCTTTAAGAACTGGCAGAGCTGAGAAGAGGGAGGCCTGCCTGTTCCCTTCCAAGCTGCAAATGACCTGGTGGGAACTACATTTTCCAGGGTCTCCCACCAGGCTGGAAGGGAACACAGGCAGGCCTCCTCTTCAGCCTGCTCCATTTGTTAAAGTAAGTGTGAGGGGGGCGTCGCAGGGGCTGGGGGTGATCTGAGCGGCCGACTGATGAGGGGGAAGGGGGGAGGGGGAATTTTCTGCCCCCCACATGACCCAAAGCCGTGTGCCCGGTGCATGGTACACCCCCCTTCCCCCTGGTAGCCCCACCACTGATAGATTCTAAACTTTTACAAAACTGAATTGGATGCTGTCTGACTGTGGCTCGTCAGAACATGTTTTTGGATATTGCAAGAGAACAGAGAGTTAAACTTTTAGCTCTTTGGGATGCGATTGATCTCTTCAGGGGAGAACAAGGACAATGTCTGTGTAAGCTAATACCAGAATTAGCTAAACTTATCAAAAAAGGCTTTACCATACCTGCTTCCTCCTGCACCTCAGAAAGGTCGTTCTCATTCCATCATAGAATAAACATCTTTCTAAGGTCAAGCATGAGACAGGCAAGGTTCAATCACATGGATCTTCTTCATGGGCATAAAAAGATCTCTCAAGAAATTGATCTTAGTGTTATAGCTAATGAGTTCATTCAAAGAATGTCAATTGAAACAAACATTCAGTGACATTTAAATACAGAGTTTTTTGAATTGTAACAAGTGAGTTCTGCTTAGGTAAGGCAATCTGTATAAGGAAATTGGGAAGGATAGGTGGGATATGGCAAAAGAGGATGCTCGTGGGAGCAGGAGAAGGGTAATAGGGGATTAAGAGAAAAATTGAATTGCAATTTTTAAAATGTAAATAAAGAAATAGTTAATTAAATAGTTAATTAAAAGTTAAAGTTGCATTTCAGCTACCTGAACATAATTGTTAAAGCCAAATGTGTTTTACAAGTTGAACCTTAAAAAAGCAGAAATTAATGCAGCCATTTCTCATAAACTGATTTATGTGATTTAATAATAATTCATTCTGAATTTCTGTGTTTTTAAGGTGGAGATTTTAAGCAGTGTGCTAAGAAAACAAGGTAAATAAAATCATAGGTGACATACCTGTGGGTTTTCTTTGGGGATGACTATGGGGACTGTTCTGAATTGCCTCAAAATGTGCTTATACTCACTTATAGGATATGAGTTTGAAGGGAGAAGAAGATAGCTACTACTCTGAACTCTGTACATTGCTCCTCCCTAAATTCTTCATGGCCCCACTTCCACAGTGGCAATGGAAGTCCCTCTCTATAGCGTCACTGGACCTCTGTCCCAGCCTGGCCCTTCCCCCAGGAAATTGGAATGTTTATGCCCTTGCTCCATACCACTTTTTTTAGAGGAACTGGTCAGGGGAAGAAACCTAGGCCCTTTCCGCACGGGCGGATTATGGCGCCCTGGGGACAGCAAAAACGCCATCCCCAGGGAGCCATTCACAGCCGTGCCGCCCTCGCCCCGCCCAAGCGGCGCGAAGCCACCATTTCCCAACCTCGCTTGGGAAATGAGGTTTATGGGAAACGGCGGCTTGGAGGCACCCTCCCCCCTTCCGCCCTCCAAGGCACCCTCCCCCCCTTCCACCCTCTACCTACCGTGTCCGTGTCTGTCCGGCAAGTCGCCGAGGCCTGGGAACATGCCCCCTGCCCTGCGACGCTGGAGCACTCGTGCAGGGCAAGGGGGCGTGTCCCCAGGCCTCGGCGATGCGCCGGACGGCCATGGACACAGTAGGTTGGCCAGGCGACGGTGCTCCGCGGCGCTGTCTTTCCGGCTGTTTCTGGGACTGTTTGTGCGAACGGTCCCAGGGGGGTTGGGTCAGCGTGGAATACGCTGACCCAACCCCCATCGTCGCCGTGCAGAAACAGTCTTAGAATCTGAGTTTTACCCACGAAGTGTGGTAAAATTATAAAATAGCTCTTTTTTGCTGACTGTAAGAAAACAGTAAGTGGACAGAAAGGACTGCCTAAAAACCCTAAAGTCCCTCCTTTTGCCTTCAAAATTGTGAATGCACCCCAGTATTTTCCAGTCATTCCCGGGTAAGCTGTTTGGCCCCCATTGACTGCCTTAGTGTGTGAGGTAAATATACGATACAGATTATCGTCAATGTAAGTCCCTCTGATGCTAATAGTAGAGATAGCTATTAGTAAGGCAGCACAAGAGGATAATCCAAAGGCAATTTTGGAGTTCAGGATTATTTGGTGACTATGGGAGCTGATAGTTTTCTCATACAGGTTTCTGAAGAGGCAGTGTATATAGTTTCTAAATAAATGAATAGTATTATGGAAGGAGAGATCAGGGTTTAAGAAACCTTCCTATTTTTCCCCTTCTCTTTTTACAGGTCCCTGCAAGCATTAAATTAGAGATACTAATAAGCAAGTTCCCTCTATGAAAGACTTTCACAAGTTTTGTAATTCACCAAATGAAGCTCCTCGTTGATGTATGATGATCTTAAGGTGGATAACACTTTGCTCTGTTCTCAGTCCGAAACACAAAGCCAAACCAAGGCATTTACAACCTTCTGATGGTCCGTCACATTCTGAAAATCAGCTTTTATTCTTTGTGTGAGTTTCTTCCTAAAAAGAACTGGAGTTCTATACAAATCATCTTGGATCAGCTTTGGGCTGATCTGTCATCAGTATGCTGATGACACTCAGCTCATTCTGTTGATGGAGGGGGGAGCGATCGCCGCCCCTGTGGCTCTCCAGCATTGTTTGGAGGCGGTAGCTGGTTGGTTGAAACAGAGCAGGCTGCAACTGAATCCATCGAAGACGGAGGTCCTCTGGCTGGGCCACAAGGGAGAAGCTGGGGATTTCCAGCCTCCGGTGTGGGAGGGGGTCTCCATTGAGCGACCGACTCTTCCTGCCCCGTCCGCAAGAGTCTGGGGTCCACCTGGATTCGCTCTCTCTTCTATGGAGACTCCAGGTGGCCCTACAATAACCGGACTGCATTTTTTCCATCTTCGCCAGGCCCGCTGCTGGCCCCTTTCTCTCCCAAATCGGGACCTTGGCCACTGTGATCCATGCAACGGGTCACCTCCAGGCTAGACTATTGTAACTTCAGCTTTTACGCGGGCCTTCGCTGCTGCGCTTTGATTCGGAAGTTAAAGCTGGTCCAGCATGCGCAAGCGGCTTCGCCTGCTCTACAGGTGAGGCTTCTTTAGGAGATCCATATTCAGCCTGTGTTGGCGCCAGCCACTTGGCTTCCAGTCGAATTCAATCATCTTCTAAGGTGTGGGTTTTGACCTTTAAGGCCTTCGCGGCCTGGGACCCTCGTACTCTTCGGACCGTGATCACCCCATATATCCCTACTCGGCCTCTCGGCGCATCAGCAGAGGCCAATTTGCTGGTTGATCCCCTGGCCTCTCTATGATCGCGGCTGTAGCCTCCCACGCTGGGCCAGGACTTTTACAGCTACTGGCCCCGCCTGGTGGAACACTCCTTCCTCCAACTGTCCGGATTCCCTGCGGGACCTGGGTGAGTTCCGCAGGGCCTGTAAGACTGTAAAGTTGTTCCACCGGGCGCTTTGGAGTGTCTACCCAGCCAGGCTGATATGGTGCCCCCTACGCACTCCTTATATTGCCCTCTTGGTTTTCAGGGCTGTTACATCAGGTCCCCTCATATTGAGGGGCTCTACCGTCCCCTCTTCTGGGGGGGGTAGGTTTTAAATTTGAGGTTGGACGCCTGCTTTTATGCTTTTATGTATTAAGTTGTTTCCGCAGGTTTTAGGTTATTTTAGTGCTGACATGAGATGGAGCTTATGTCTTTATATTGTATATGTGTTTTGCTCCTGTTGTCTCTGAATCCTTGCTGTTCACCGCCCGGAGCCCTTCGGGGATCGGGCGGTATAAAAGCCGAATTAATAAATAAATATAAATAAATAAATAAATAATGAAGCTGGTCAGACAGGTTGAGAGAGTTCGTATCCTCAGTCCAGATTCTCTGAAAAATAAGGGCTTTTTAAAATCATGACAAGAAGTAGAACTAGCCCACTGAAAAACAAGCCTTTTGCTGATCTGAGGAGCAAGCTTCCACAGTATATTCTGCCCTAAAAGGCAATGAGAGATGGTACCTTAAGGCCTGGCAGCTTCACGAGTGAGCCTGAAGCAACCTACACCCTGCGGAAAATGGAAAGTCTAGCACATGCTCAGATATTACACTAAAAACTGCCAGAAGGAACCCTGTGGCAAATGGGCATTAAGGGAATGGGCATATGTTGGGAAAGGCAGCCAAGTGGCACAGAGCATCCTTTCGCATGATTTCTATAAACACATTCCACATAGACTGTTGACAGCAGAGAACATTTCAGCACATAAGTAGATGAGATGGAGGCTGCAGACTGAAGAAGAGATTCCATGTGTATTTTTGTATATTTTTAATGGCTGTAGAAAATGTTTATTTAAAATGTTTATAACCTTCATTTTTCCAAAAAAACACCCCCAAAACTCAAAGTGATTCAAGGTCTTCATAAGCCTGTATTTCTAAACTTTGATCTCCTGTGAGTCAAAGCAGACATAATAAGAATAGCCATATTTGTTGTTTACATGTCTGTCCTATGAATACAAAAAGTGGGGTGTGGCTCTTCTTTTCTACAACAAAAGATCACATGGGAAAGGGCTCCCTTGCTTTACCTCACAGCAATCCTTCCTTACAGTTAGAACTAAGCGCAACCGAGCATTAGTTACAGGGCTATAGTAGGGGAGGAGGGCTAATTGACGCACAAAAAAGCAAGTGGAACACATGTGGATAGCATTTTACTTCATAAGAACCACAATATAAATGCATTGATGAACTGCTATTGAGCTTTACATGGCTAGCAAGGGCCTGCTTGGTTTAATAAAGCACATTTAATTTCAAATATCCCTGGTGCAGATATATAGAAAACTTTTTATAACTCTACCTTTATGCCTCAGGGGTTGTATTTAAAAGACTGAGATCGTATTGTAGACAGAGTATGTTTAATCTTACAAATGAGGAATTTTGTGTGCATGTGTGCAAGTGCATAGTAATGTGAAAAAATTCTTAACACAACTAAGACATTAGGACAATTTTAATCTCAGTGCTATGAATGGTACTTTAGCCATTATTAGTATGTTTATGTACTACTTCCTTATGAAAGTGAATTTGTATTCTACCCTTTATTCATTGAATACAAATTGATACCACATTTCCTCTTTTACAGAACCCTGTGAGATAGTTGAAATTGAGAGATAGTTTCTAGTTCAGAGTCAACCAATATGTTTTATGGCTGAAGAAAAATGTATATCCAAATCTCTGGAGTCTAACTACAGAACTGTATATATCATATAACATTAACTCTTTCATTTGCTTCTGAGAGGCATTTGGGTGTATGACCGTTTCTTTGTAAATTGGAGAACATATGATTGAAATTTATAAGGATTATTAGGACCTTCCCACACAACCAAAATAAAACATTTTGAGGCAGGAAATAAAACATTACCTCTGAAGGTTCAGCATATTTTTTTATCCCAAAACATTGTATTTCCAGGCTCAAAACATTTGCATCCTCTATTTTAGGGATTCTTTTATGAAAACATTTTCAAAATGTTGTAACTTGCTGTGCAGAGGTCTTCAAAATGTTTCCTACTGCTTTCTGCAGTCCCTGGACTTCCTCCTTGGCACCATTTTCTGAGCTCGCTTTGTCTTGCCTGTTAACTTGTGTCATTTTGTTTTTAACTTTGGGAGGTGATATCTTTGATGCTATGAAGACGCAGCCCATGAAGAATCGCAGCATTAGGCACTGAAGCATCAAAGCTATGAATCCATGGAGACATTCAAATAAAACAGGAGAATCACAAAATGGCGGCCAGGAAGCATTTTCAAGTGGGTGAATTGCAAACAAATGGGGAGGATTGAAAGTGTTTAGCAAACGTTTTGCAAATGTTTTCAGTGACCTGTGAAGAAATGGCCATTGATACACATAACAGACCCAACTGGAGAACAAGTGATGCACATTCTGACATGTTTGTTATTTTTACTGCCTCACATTTGTCATTCTAGCTGTTCATTAGGCAGTTCTTTTTTTCCTTTATCTGAGATACAGATGAGGAAAGTAACAAAAATATCTATGGTTTATTCTTTGTAGATCTTCAAAACTCACCTTAGAATTAAAAAGATGAGTAGATATTATTATGGGCTGATATCAATTTGATAAAAAGGAATATGTTTTTACTAAGGGCTATTAATCCAGACAAATTCCTGATAAGTCCACGTGTTTAAATTAGAAGCAAGAGTATTTCTAAATATATAGAATCGTTTAACTGCAAGTTTTAAAATCTTAATGGGAAAGAAGCAGGTGAAATTACATAATAAAGGCAGCTCAAAATTTCTTGATAGAAATACATGTGTATCAGTTATGCTCAATAAGCTGGCTGAGTATATAGGGAGATCTGGTTGAGTATCCCCCACCCCTTTTCTCTGGAATCTGTGCATATGCGTTCCAAGGTGGAAACAAGGTTGTCTTGATCTCCATGGAGAGTCCTTTGTCTCCAGCTTCTATACCCAAATGGAAAAAATTATATCCTGCAATTGAGAAAGGGGATTTAAATACTGTTTATTTTCAATCATAATTTTGGGTGTTCAGTAAATGAATGGTTTATATGGTTAGCATTGGGATATTCAAAAAGTACACACTCTCTTTCAATGTTTCATTTTCAGTTACGTAATCTTTTCTAATATTGAATAGAATCCAAGTTGAAAAGATTCAGCGGGTTATTTCTATAGTGGTTTCTTGTTCCATGCTACCATTGCTATTCCCCAACTAGCAACTTCAAAACACAAAGGAGCCCATTTTACCTCCTGATGAAATGCGAGGTGTTTTGAAGACAATGAGATTGAAGGTTCTGTGATTCAGGAAAGTAAGCATTGGGGTGAGTGGAGAGGAGTCTTTTGATCAAGGTATAGCTGACAGCTAGTGGACTCTAGATTTTATAATAAAAGGTGTCAACTCATTTTATTTACTTGTCCTGGAACATAATTGTGTGTTAGCCAGCCATCGAGGATAGAAAGGTCTTAACAGTGCATTTCTTTAATATTTGAATGGATTTGGTTCTGATGCCAAATCATGAGATTTACCGAACTGATCTATCTGGAATACCCCCATGCAAGTTTACCAAGTAACAGTTTCAGTAAATAGCAGATCATATGGTAAACTTGGACTGTATCACTTATGAAACTTAAGAAATAGTCCAGAACTACAGTTTGAAACTTCCCTCAAATTTAACAAATAATGCCTGCCAGTAGAAAACTTGGATAGGCTATTTTTATATACTATTTTTCTTGTTTTTCCCCACTGTTGATTGAATTAAAGATAGATTTAGCTGTAGATTAGCATTAATAGAAGCAGGGCGAGTTTCACTGATTACTCCTTTCCAATGACAATCTCTAATTTCCCCCTAGTGCTGTTCCTGAGGCTTCCCGTCAGGCCATTTTGAGCTGTTGCAGGATGAGAAAGAGAAGAGCATCCCTTCCTGCTAATGTCAATTCTTTCCACCAATAAAAATTCCTGCTGGATGCAGCCCAATGAATAGTGGTGGCCAGCAGGTTTTCTTAACTTGTTAAAGGAGATTTTGTTCCTATGGATAGCACATTACATTTGCTTTTCCTCAGCAGGGGTAAAAATAAGAAACAGTAATTCACAGAGAACAGTGAAACAGAGAACAGTATTCCTGAATTTTAGCCAGATTTTAGAATACTGTCATTAAAAAAAGATGTAAAAATCCAAGAACCAGGTGTACCGATTTTTCACCTTAACACAGTTCCCTATAAATTTTTTCTGATCTATTCTGTATTACATTCTAGATTAAATAAAACCTGCCAATTAAGCTATTAGAAGATAAAGCTGTAGTGTAGATCTGCTTAACTTGCTCTGCTAAGTTGTCCAGTAAATTAAAGCCAGGCAGCTTAAAGCACAGACACTAACTATTCAAATCTGACAGAATTCATTTAGCATATCTCCATTTTTTTTTCAAATGTCACTTGTCATAAAATATTCAGAAATGCACTAACAGCATTCAGAAGAATTTGGTGCTCTGTATGTATTCCAGTCTCTCTCAGGAAGTTATTATACTATCTAATTCTCACATGTGCTCTGCCTGTGGATACTTAAATCTGCAGATAGGGGGGTATACTGCAGGTTTTTCTGCAGATTTGGGGGACCCCCTGGGTCTGCAGAAAAAAATGAAAACTTAAAAACAGGGGGTTTAAATTTTTAAAAGAAACTTACTGTGTGGGCAGTGGGGAGGAAGACTGAAAGCATGTGTGAAATGAAAAAGACAGAGAGAAGGAATAACGGTAGTGGGTGGGAGGAGGAATGACAGAAACCAAGGCTGAGATTGAAAGAAAGAGAGACAGAAACAGAGAGAAGGAATAGTCACTTGCTTAGAGGGAAGGTCGAGGTGGGGTCATGGATAAGTTAGTTCTCCACTAGTCCAAGGTTAGAAAATCCGAAAACAAAGATGGAGAATTGGAAGGTCACCAAAGTGCGGGGGCAGAAAGGGATGTACCCTTACTGCAAATTTCTTACATGTTCCCACTTGTTTCATTATTTCAGATGAGGAGAAAGAGAACTGGTTTTTTAGAATTATGTCATCAGACTTCTAGTTTTTAAAAAAGACTTATATGATATGCAATAGTAGATCCTGAAGAGAACCTGCCCTGTTCCCTGCTATATGTGGGCATCAACTGGACTCTTCTGTAGAGACCTGCGGTCTAAGTGGTTTCTCATTCCATTTTAATTCCATTTGCAGAGGTGAGAAAGTACATGCTTATCTTAATCATTGGGATCAGGAGTCAGCTGTTTGAGATGCTGGGGTGAGGAGAGACAAAAAGATTGCTATGGGCTGTTCGTTTATACCCTGTCTTGGTCAGGATGGTGTAATGTCTATTTTATTTATGCCTATTTCACTTTAGATTTGAGTATCCTCATCTCCCAAAGGCCCCAGCTCCTCAGAAACATGGAGCTGGAAGGGACCTCAAAAACATTTGGTCCTCAGAAACATGGAGCTGGAGGGGACCTCACAAAGACCTAGATCTGTAACCAGGGGTGGGAGCAAAGGGCAGTCCCAGCCTGTGGGTGCCTCCCAAGCAAGTGCATGCCCACTCTCAGCCGTGCCGTACTGCGACATTGAACGTACCCTTGGCAATGCCTTTTACGTGCGCTTCCTGCAGAGTGTTGCAACTGGCTGCCAAACCCATGGGTTCAAGTTGCCACTGGGTCCAACGTCCACAACTGGAAATAAACTACAATTACCTCATCTTCCCCATACACTCCCAAATGTCCTCTGATTATGTTGGTTCAGGAGGTTCTAAAAACCTTTAGGATCTTTTATATATATATATACCTTCCCGCATACACCCCCACTACCCCATACTACCTTCCCGCATACACCCCCAATGTCCTCTGATATATATATATATTTACTTTTCCAGTCGGGATATGAGAGATCTTGACTGCTATACTTTACTTCTCCAGAATATCAGATTCACTTTCCTTTAACATTTCTTAGCTACCGGATAAGAACTTAGCTGTTAAAATGTGAATGGGTCACATTCTCTTAGCTGGTAAAGTTGTCAGGAAACAAAGCTCCGTCCATGCTTTGAAACCACCTAGGATTGCTTTTAATCATCCCTTTTACTATTTGCACATTTCTGCTAATTCATTTGACAGCTTATAGCCAATGCTTGAGGTGATGTAGTTGAGATGATATATCCCAGTGAGTGACAGACAAATGAGCTGTTCGTAAACCTAGTCTTATTTCTAAGGAATTTTATATATCCATTAATTCAAGGTCTGGATTACTAATTCAATAGGTCAAGAGGTTTAATCAGAATTTTATATGCCAAGATGAGGATGGAAATGAAATGTTCATTCCTTTTCTCCTCCCATTTTTCTTTAATGAAAAAGAGGTTATCTAGTGGAGTTCTATACAATACTGACTCACTTGCCTACAGCAACAGAAAGTCAAACATTGTGTTGGTCATTAACAGAAATATTCAGTGCAAAACATAGCATGACAGATGTTAAACACCTTTTCAGAAGATAATGATAGAGGGAAAATTGTAAGGACTTTTTAAATTACATTTTGAAATGCAAAAAATAAGGTATCATTGCAGATCAAAATGTGGACAGAGATCATATAAAGTTATACATCTTAACTCTGGGCCACTGAGATTTTTGGTTGATAGCTTATGTTTGCCACACGTATGGATAAATTAGATTTTTTTACAGTAGGTCACCAATTGCCATACAAAAATGAGTTTTCCTATTTTACAAATGTGGATATACCTTGAAACCCCTCTGTTCCATTCACAAAGGTCTCAAACACACATGATTTTGATAATCTATATCTATAAATCGTAGATCACTCACTCAATTGACTCATCGGCCATGGACTCCTATCAAAAGAACTCAAAACCACTCGAACCCAATAATGTTGAAATTTCTGGCACACTTGGTTCATTATGTGCGTTTAGGGTGTTAACAAATTAAGAAAGGTTATTTTTCTTAAAAAATATTCAGTTTTACTTGAGATATTACACGTTTACTGTTTTAACTGCTCATCTCTGGCCATCTGCCCGAACATTCTAAGGGCAAACCAGCCCCTTAGTCCACAGACATGCTGCACAAACATTCTAATGGTTACAGTTAAAAACCCCAGCTTCAACAAAGAGGCTGCAAAAAAATCATGCTGAATGTTAACAGACAGGCTGTGAAAAAGTACTTTTCCACCCACCCTCATGTTAACAACACCACTACAGCCAAATACAACCAAAACAGATTACAAACCACACTTTCACCTTGTTGGGTTTTTGTACATGGACATCAGATTTGTCGGGTTTTGCACATGGACATCAGATTTATTACTGTGCATACAAGTTTACTGCTCTTGGCCTCCAATCACCCTGTTCTTGGTGTCGTGCTCTGAAGTGTCAGGATGAGTCCCCAGGAATGTGCTGCAGTGGCAGTTCAGTCCAGCTCCCTGCCCTTCAACCCTACCCTGAACCTCTTCACAGCCTTCTCACTCATCAGCATCCAATGACAGAACACTTCCTTTCTGCATCCCGACAATACAACGGCTGCTTCCACATGATGTCTTTTGGAGCCCACCAGGTGAAAGAGAGCAATAACACATTGCATTATAAAAAGACAACTACAGGAAGCTGCTGCAAAATATGCGAAACCCATCAGTCCACAGCCAGGCTGTGAGGAAATATGCTGCATGTCACCCCAAACAGGCTGTTCACAAACAGGCTGTAAAGAAATATGTTGAATGTCACCCCAAAATTCATAGAGAGCCTGAGATGAAGTATGCGTAGCAAAGCACGGGTGCCCTGCTAGTAAATTATATGAATAATATTTATATATTTTTATTAAATAGTTAATTATTTTACCCCATAGGTTATATTTTCAAGAATGAAATATGTTGCAGATGTCTTTTAAAAAGAGCAATAACCTAGTGGCTGATTTGTTTTCAAAAGTCCAATGACTGCATGTTGGCTTCATTCAAGCAAAAAATAAAGGAACTGAGAATATACCTCATAATCATAATCGTCGATGTTATTATATGGACTGTTGAATGACAGTTGTGTGTCCCTCTAGAGCTTAAGCCTGCAAAAACTGAGAAAAATACTGAACTTCACGCAGAACTGATTTCCATAAAATGAAGGTGCCCTGTGCAATGTACCCTCAAGTGCCCTGACATTTTTCCCTCCTAAATTAGAGCAGTCTGCCCCTTCAGGCACTGAACAGCTCCTTCCTAATGGCTATTTATTAAAATGTAGAATGTGAATGATTTCAATTGAAAGTCTAATTGTTTTCCCACCTTTAAACCAAAAATAAATAAAGTAGACATCTTATACTCAGATTTTAATTTGCTGTAACACTTGTCTATTCTGCACAGCCTAAATAAAGATGTTCTAGGAACGCTAATAAAGGTGTCCTTGGCAAGGTACTTCACAAAGTTTTCTCCCCAAGATATCCACAGAATGCCTTATTTTAGCTCAAGGCGTCGTTTTTGGAGAATGCTTCAAAGAGCATCTTTGTCCCCTAAGCTGCCTGCAAGACATCTCCTGCCTGGCTGTGCAAAGTGCAGAACTCAGGAGACCTCTTATTTTTCCTGTCCGACCATTTTGCTCTCTGGTCATCTAACAACACATTCCCAAAACGTAATGCCCGATCCCCTGGTGAGGTGGCAGATGGAGCTACCAGCTCGCTGCAGCGAAAGACACCAAAGAATGCCAAAGTAAATGCTGCTCTAAACAATACCCCTTCAAAAGGGGATGAGCAAACTGAGACCACAGTTGCATTCAATGACTGCAACAGATCCTTCGTGATGGGACGCCGGGCATCCGTAGGCTGAGAGTAAGCCCGATGCCAACCCGCTACTGCCCTACGGGCAAAAAAGGATTTGGTTGGATCCGGAATCCCCAGGGTATTTGCAAAAAAGGAAATGGCTGCTAAATGTACTTTGATTGTACGTGCCGCCAGCCCTTTTCCTCTTAAACTGGCCAAATAGCAGAGAAGGAGACTTTCCGATATCCCAGGTTGTGTCCCCACAGCCAAAGAAGCCGCAAAGTCTAGGAAAGAGGCCACCACCCCTTCGTACGAACGTCGTGCAGCAGGGGCCAGGGATTGCAAGACGCCATCTGCTATTGTGTGCTGCCAAGTAGCCACAGTTCCTCTGGGAATGGGTCCGGCTGAAGGTTGGCTTCGGGGGAAAGGGTCCGAAAGCGGTCCACCTGGCGATGAGATAAGGCATCGGCAATGCTGTTAGTGACACCTGGGAGGAAAACAGCCTTAAAAGAGATGTTGTTAGTCAAACATAGCAGTACCAGCTCGCGCACCAGCCGCATGACCCGCTCAGAGCGGCTGGATTGCCTGTTAACCACCCTCACCACTGCCTGATTGTCACACCAAAATTGGACCGCTCGGTTTTGAAAAAGACCCCTCCAGATGTGAACCGCCATGACTAAAGGGAACAATTCCAAAAATGTCATGTCCCTAAGTATACCAGCTTCAGCCCAACCAGCCGGCCAAATTCCCCAGCACCAATGGCCCTTCAAATATATGCCAAAACCTATCCCGCCAGCTGCATTAGTGTGCACCTGGAAGAGGCAGCAGCCATTACCCTTCCTGACCAGTGCTAGTTAAACCTTTCTTAAGTACCACAGAAACATGAAATAAGAGGTTGGTTCACAATTTTACCACATTTCCTTCCCAGTGAAATTTCTCTAGCTCTCCCCCACTTTTAAACCAAGTTGTTTTACTACCATTTTGAACCACATCAAAAATCCTATGGGTTGGAACCCCCTGCACGTGAAGCTGATGGGAGTGGGACTTTGCCTTCTTGCCTCTCTTATTTCAGTATGCTGAACTTGCCCTCTGAAAATCAGCATCTAGGGGTTAAGCTGCTCTCTGAATTAGCATGAGAGGCAAAGTGGAGCATCTGTAGTTGGAGGGAAAGAAAACTGTCAGCAATTGTCTTCTCCGCTGGCAGTGTAAGTGTTGCTGTGCCCACATAACTGCCACTAGCAGAACAGCACATTTCAATCTAACTCCATGTCATTATAACACCACCACCTGTCACCCTGTTTCTACTATACTTTCGTTTCACTCTTAGCAAGTCTGTCTTATTTTTATCCATTTAATTTTGAGAGGTGCGTTATTCTGGGAGAAAGAGAAAGAGGGGGAGAGAGATAGAAAATGGATAACTGGCCCAAAGTTATTTAGTGAACTTCATGTGAGTGGATTTGAACCAGGGCGTCCCAGGTCCTAGTCCAACACTCTATCCATTACTGAAATAAGTTTTCTCACCACTGTATTGCTTTTCCTGTCTTTCTTGCTCTCGCCCCTTCCGCACACACAAAATAATGTGTTTTCAAACCACTTTCACAACTGTTTGCAAGTGGATTTTGCTATTCCGCATAGCTTCAAAGAGCACTGAAAGCAGTTTGAAAGTGTGTTATTCTGTATGTGCGGAATGAGCCTCTGTTTGTTTTATCATTAATCTTGGGAAGTCACCATGCGCTACTGCTTACCTCTAATACATTGGCTCTTTCCGCACAGATGCTTTAAACCTTTTTGAGGCAGGAAATAAAATATTTCCTCTGAGAAGTTCAGCACTGATTTCCCCCCCCCCCAAAAAACCATTTTATTTGCAGCCTCAAAATGTTTTAAATGAATCCCCTTTTAAAATGATTATCTGGCTGAAACATTTTAAAACAGCTTCGTTGGCTGTGCAGTCCCTCAAAGATGTATCCCATGCCCCTCTTGTCTTCTCTGCAATTCCTCATCACCACCATTTTGTGAGCTTACTGCTTGCCTGCAGGAGCATTTCGGAGCATTTTTGTGATTTATGGGGGGCTTAATCTTCACAGCATCAACTATAGACAACTCAGGGAATCACAACACAAGGCTGCAAAACACAAATGCACTGGGAGAGGGGGGGGGACAGACAATGACAGCCAGGAATCATTTCAAGAGTGAACAAAAATCAACTGAACAGAACCCAACCCAGTCTGACAGAGAAGCAGTGCCAAGCCACCCTCCTGCCAGGCCTTCCAGCTGCTTCCCCATCCCCTCAGCCCTCCTCCCCATGCAGTAAAAACCAACCAGGCTCCTACCCAAGCCACAGTAACTCATCATAGAGCAGAGGCAAAGTGGCGGCAGAGCACCAGAGTGACCCTGGAGTGAATGGAGGGAGAAGCTCCAGGAGAAGCACCAGGAGGTGGTGAAGGGAGGTGGTCTGGTGAACTGCCACCAGCTCACCCAATCCCCTGCCTACACTATCCTACCATCTTGACTAGAGCCCATTTCATTGTAGTTTGAAATGGGCTTTACTGCTGGTAGGTCATGAAGGACCGAATTGTCACAACAGAAGTTTTGTATCATCTTCAAACAAATATTTTACTTTCCAGTGAATTAGTCTGCAACTTCTGCTGACCATAATGACATACAAAACTCAAGGGAGTGATGTGCATGTACCAACCACTCTTTAGTTTTGTCTAGTAACTAACAAACCAGTTTTTCTTCCTTCTGTTTCCTCTCATTCTCTTTTCTCTCATATGTTAAGAGGACTTTGAGCCTGTGGGCAAACTCAGCTCAGTATATTTTAGGTAGTTTTAAAATAGCAAATAACCATGATGATTATGCTGAAGTCTCAATGATTTCTATTCATCTCAAGATAGGATTTCCACACAACTCACACAGCTGCAATGTTCAATTACATCAGCAAACCACTGAGTCCCTCCCCTCGAAACAGTACTTTTTAAAGAAATATATGTGTTGTTCTCTTTCCCAGCCAGGCAAATCAGAGGCTGTTCCCAAGTCTTTCTGGCTTTACTTCTTTCCTAGCAATCAAGGGACCATGGCAACAATGTTGAGGTGAAGGAGGGAACTCACTTGACATTGCAGGAATCCTAATTCCCTCACTGCAGCTACCTTCTCCTCCATCACTGATGGTTCTTATTTCAGTGAGACAATCTTCTTCAAAGGGTACCAGCAGCTCAGCTGATGTGTTGTTTGTTTCAATTATATGAGTTCCTCTTTGTTGATTTTTCCTACACAAAATCTAAATATGAAAAAGGGGAAAAACTGACTTTATTATGATGCCATTACTTGAATTTGTAGAGGAATATTACATACTGTATTTGCAACTGTTCTGCATGTAGGCCAGTGGAATTCATTCCTCAGATATAGTTGTCTGACACCTCTATCATTATCTACCACCAATGGGTGAGAACCATTCTGTTTCATTCCTTTACTGATCCTTTGTTTTGTTTATCATTTTTAATTTTATATTTTAATTTGCATACATACATACATACATACATACATACATATATATGCATTTTGAACTTTTGATGTATTTTAAAGTGTTCACAGGATTGAGGCCTCTAACTGGGTGAAAAGTAGCAATAAAAATATTAAAATAAATAAAAAATAATCAATAAAATGAGGTTTCACTGTATTTGTCAAGCCTCCTGGTAATTAATTCACAAAAACATGGAGTGCTCCAGTTGATAAAAAGCATTATTTATGGTTGAGAAAAGTGGGATAGAAATCCAAATTAACATTTAAAAAATAAAAAAAGCTCCACACTTAGCAAGGGAAAGGGATAACTGGTAGCAAGGAGTGTTGTTGTTTTTTAAGACATGAGAAGCTTTGGAAAGGTTCCTTTATGAATTTTTTGAGTTAAACAAAAAACAATCAGACAAGGATAGAAACTTCTGGAAGCTTCTCAACTAGAAACAAATGATGTTACTGAATATTGTTCAGAAGAGTAATTTCTGACAGGGAATGAAGGGTTGGAATAGAATGCTCCAAAGAATACTCTGATAGTGAGTCAGAGAAAAACTAACAAGATAACCTCCCCTTTATTGAGCAGGGGAGAGCAGAACTAGTAAGTCTTTTATGGACCACCCCAACTGACAGATGTTTGGGACAAGCTCATAATAGAGAAAAATCTTCTCCCAAAAATTCAAATTCAACCCATCACTCAGAATTCTTGTTTGAATGAATGATCTTTGTAACATAAGCAGGAGCAGAAAAAAAGTAGCAACATTATATCTGGGAATCCGGATGTAGACTCCTGGTATTTCTTCTGTCCTTACTAACACTAAGGAGAAAGAGAAAGGACTATAATGAAGTGCTAAAGAGATAGGGAGATAAGTGCATTTTTTTTCACACATGATGCTCCCTGACAGATTCTGTTCAGATTGTGCACAGGAGTAACACAAATCAAGAGAAATTACCCCACTCTGATGCTTACACTTTAATTTGAGAAATTGTTTAACAATCTCAGTAAGAGAGCTCAGCGGCCTAAAGTCTGTCTTTACTAGGATGGAGAGGAAACTCATTCTTCTCCCAAAGGAAATTGCAAATGTTCAGCCCCTTGGTGATCAAGACCTGCAACAATTGCTCTTTGAGCAATATTCATCTTTTTAACATAATAGATTTGTGGAAGCATTATCCACATAAGAGCCATCAACAAATTTACTTTCACTGCTAATGCTAGATGTGGAGACAGATTTATGCATTATCAAATAAGTTACTTATCTGGGTTCTCTGGGATATCAAACAGTCCACTTTTATTATCCAACCATCCAGCAAACATTCTACGTGCTCTGAACATCAATATAGCCCAGTTAGTGAACAAACTGAAGAAATGTGTGACTGTCATTTAGATCAGATTAAAAACTTGAATACTTCAAACATAATTTACACGTATAGCATTCACCATGACTCTTTCATTACTCATCACATACTTTGTAGCAAAGGACCTCAAATTCATTTTCCATTGTTTTCATAAGTTCCCAGTTTGAGAATATCTTTGAATCTGATAATTTCCATGCAATGTTTGCAGGGTGTTGGCTTGGTTCTTTAATAAAATGTAAGAACAAGATGGGTTTTTTTTTGCAGAATATGATTAGTTTATCTGAATGTGTGCTCCATAGTTTAAATATTTTTTATCATAAATGCCTTACCCTGAAAGTTGAATTCTGTTCAGAATTGATAGGAAAAAAAATCATCAGTCTGCACATTAAATTCAGAAACTGTATTTGATCATCTTTTAAATGTTTAGACATAGGCTTGATCCACCAGAGATTTCCAAGAACTTAAAGTATTTCAATCTGCAGGTTTGAACTTCTGCACCACTCCACTCCCACCGCAACTCAAAATGACCCCAAATGTTGCTCATAAGAAAAAGTAGATCCTTAGAAAAAAGCAGGTGGCGGAGGGGGAATATTGTCTACTCAGTCTGACAGCAGGTCGCCAGAATCTCAGGTCAAGGTTTTCACATCACCTACTTCCTGACCCTTTTAACAGGCAATACTGCGGACTGAACAAGATAGTTTATCACAAATGATGAATTATGATTAATTATATATTACTAGGGACCATCTCAAAGCATCTGTAATTTTTACTGACATCAAAGAGCTCCTCCCACACCAAAGGACACAAGGCCAACTGAGCCAGGTTGTTTAGTGGAGCCCTTAGTAACTTAGTAACCTGAACAGGCAGATCAGAAGGGAAATTCCTTCTGTTAGGCCAGGGTCCTACCTCTAGCTATGTCAGCTTGTGCCTGATTGGCCAAGGAAGGAGGTCTGGGAGGCTCACACAAGCCTGGAGGCCTTCCTAGTCATTACTTTGCTGTGCCACCTGCCCCAGACAGTCCTCTATTGTGCTACACTGCTTCTCCCCTCACCCTTGCAGGCCCTCAAAGAAGGTCCAGATAAGTCTGAGGCCCTTCGTTTCTTATGAAAAGGCTACAAAGTAGCCCTTGCATGACCAGAAAGCATGTCCAGTCTTCCCAGAAAAGGACACTGATTTTCACAGATTTTCCTTCAAACTGTATCCCATAATTATTTGAGGATCCTTCAAACCTCAGAAGTGGCTTTTCATATGGTCCAGTGGGTCCAAATAAGGAAACAGAAGAGAAGAAAGAAAAATCTATTCTTATCACAGTCTATAGCTCCAACTCACATAATACAAGTGTGGACAATCTAACAGGGTGAAGTACAAGTAAAAGATTACTGACAAGCCCATTTAAGAAAAGTCACACAAGAACAACTGAATATGTATTTTAGACATATATAAGTAGAAACATTTAGAAACATTCAGGGGGCTGAAGGTGCAAGTTCACTTGTGTGATATTTGTGAAACCTATGATAGTGGTTTTCCTGCATTTGTATATGCAGTGGTCCCCCCCCCCACACACACTTCTTCTTCTCAAGCTTTTGCATAAATTAGAAATGATTTACTCACATGTGTATTCTCAGATTTACCACTAATGAAACACTGGAAATCTTGAAATAAAAGTGAAATTCACTCTGTGTGCTGAAAACTAACACAAACATTTTGAACAATGGTTTATCCATGTATTAATTGGATTTTTATTCAGTTGTATGTTACTGTTGATTGGTTATTAGCATTCACGTAAAAAGACTTGGTTGTCTGTGCTCATACCACTTACTGCTTTTGGTTGAGACGTATATGTTGAACATGCAGAGTTCTTGTTTAAATAGGCTTCAGTAGAGGGGGGGAGGTCACCCAAGAGTTATTTACAGAGTAGTCATCTCCTCTACTCTTCTGAGTGCTTTCTAGAGAGTAAGCCCCAGTGAATAAACATGAGAAAGATTTGAGTAGACCTGTTTAGGATCATTCCCCAATTCAGGATTACTTGTACCTGTATGTCCCTTTGTGCATTTAAATCCTGATCCGAGGGATAGTAACCACTGGATTGAGGATCACTTGAAAGTCACTCACCACAACTGTGATCTGTCACTTAGGACACAACTACTGATAAGAAGACTAAATGTAATAATTATTCTTTAATAAATATTTATTCTTTGGGAAATTTCTAATTTTTGCATTCATGTAAAACTAGCAGAAGAATTTGATTAATATGCCAAATTGAACATGAAAGGACATTAAAATCGTTCCTTTTTGTCCATACAAAGATTGACCACATGTTCACAACTGGAAAGAAATAAGAAAACAACAGTGTAACCAAACTTCTTTTTGCCATCCCAAAAGTTATCCAATGCTAATGCCCTTCAGGCCAATTACCAAAGTTCCCTCAAATGTTTAGTCAACAGCTGAAGTCTATATATTACATTCACAATGTAATCCCAAACAGAATTATACTCTTCTAAATCAACTGAAGTCAATGGGTTTAGAAGAGCTGCACATTTAGATTACACTGATTCAACAATCTCTAGGTGGTTTGCAATCATTTCCATTTTAGTATGTAATATTATTGCATTGGCATAAAAGATGCCTATGAATAAATTTCTGCTTTTATTCCACTTGGCAAAACACCATGTACATTATCAATTTAAACACAGGATAATAGAGGGGATTCAAATTGTGTCAGATACACTAATATTCAAGACTTTGGGTATGTAGGACTGTCCTGAGCCCATGTTGAGCAGAAATGCACTCTAAAATTATTCTATACAAAAAGTATGCACTGGGGACCACAAGTGAAATCCATACATTAGCATTTTGGAGGTTTTTATTTTGCCACTCAGATTCAGCAACAGAAGTGTTTTCAACTTCTTCCAAACCCACTGACACGCACTAAAGTCATGTAATGTGTGGCTTTAAGATGCTAATCTGAAATTCTTCCTGACACATTATCCAATTCTATATCTATTCCGCTCCCATAGCCCCTACTATACTTGAGTGTTGGACCCAACTAGCACTGCTAACATGGTCCAAAAATAGAGAGCTGACATCTTTGTGGCATAGCACGTGCAACAAATGGAGCTTCCAGTGAGAAGCTATGGCGGGCTGATGTCTCTGAAAGAATGGAAAAACACTATGACCAAGATCACCAGTTAGAAGACGAATTCTGGCTGAAGTAATCTTTCTCAATGAAAGGGAAATCATGTGACAATCCACTTGTACTCCAGGCAGCTGTTGCTCATGAATAAAATGCAGAAATTGAAGTTTTTTTGCATTCTGCCTGGGAGTTGAGCAATTGGGAGCCCTGGAAATTACATCTATGCTCACAACCATAGTAGAGTTGATATGGTTGTGGCCAGATCCGCCGGGCTTTTGGGGAGGCCGGCTGCTGATAGGTGCCCATTAACAACTGAGATCCGCTGTTCCCCTCTTAGAGTTAGAGGAGTTAAAGGTTGAACGCCATTTGTTTTAAATATTTATGAATTTGGAGCGCTGCATTTTAACTAGTATAAATTTTAGCATTTTATCCTGTTTATCCACTTGTCTGTATTTATGTTGTAAACCGCCCTGAGCCCTTTGGGGGAGGGCAGTATAAAAGTGGAATGAATAAATAAATAAATAAAATATAAATAAATATGGACATTAAGCATTGTCACCCTAATTTCTTAACCATTTGAGAATATAATTAATTCTATGAACAAAGAGATATATTCTGTACAGCAAAGTTAAGATTTCTTACAGCGCACTAAACCTTTCTTCCAGGGCTACAAAAATAAAAAGGGGCTTTACAGACTTAATGATTTAAAAACTTGCTGCTGCAAAAAGTTTAACAAAGAGAAGATTCAGAAAGTTTTTTAATATAAAAGGGGACAACTATGTTCCTTGTTTCTTTAATCTTTGTCTCTGATGACAGTGCTGTTGGGATAAAGTTGCCAGCTAAAGAAATTGGAACTTCATAGGGGAAAAAATGTTTATTCTTAAAGACTGTATCTAATTGGAGGATCTTTCATAAGATAAGATAATGGGATACTTTGTTGTTCTCATGATCCAGAGGGAAGCTATGGAATATAAAAGTGTCAAAGACAGAGCAACTTTTCTTTTTGCTTATCAGAGAGAAATTAGCTTCTGGATTTTAAGCACAATGGTGGCTACTAGGATTATATGAAGGAACAGAGGAGTGGGTGAGAAGACAACCTTCAGAAAAAAAAATTACACCTGATTTCTTACAGAAATTATTTGAACAAATGGGAAATAAGATGGAAGCCTTTGAAAAAAGAATGGATAAAAAACTTTTAAAGTTGAGAGAAGAGAGGACAGAAGTTAAACAACTGGGAAGTTCTATAAATCAGATTTCTGGAGAGGCAAAGCAAATTAATGGTAACGTGGAAATTTTAGATAGTTATCTACAAGTTATTGACAGAGAGCTGGAAAGAGAACTGGGAAGAGGAAGACATGGAGACTGAAATTGACAAGGCTCACAGAATACATTTTAGATTTGCTGGGACACCCTGAAGCATTTTGTTAGGAAGAAGACTAGAGATCAAGTTTTACATCAGCATTTTATTGCAAAATTGACGATGAATGATACAGATATAACTATTCTGAAAGAAATTACTATTAGAATTTTATGCAAGGGAAAAGATTACAGCTTTCTAGCTGAAAAAATAAAACAAAGATCGCATATAGATTACTCTTAAACAGCAGTTTTAGTCTGAAGTCGGTTCAAAACATGAGAGAATTTTTAGAAAAAAATAGAGTTGGACCATTGTTAGTTTTCATGCTTCAGCCTGGTGAAAACTGCAAGAGAAAGCATGTTTACATAATGGTCTTCTGTTTGGAATTTCTGTTCTCTCAGCCAGGATCTCTATTCATGGAACTATGGTAGTTTGACACTAACCATTGGTTTAATCCAAATCCTTTGGATTTCATTTTAAGATAGGCTACTTCAGGTCTGAATGAATGCTTACTATACACCTTTTCAAACTGGACAGATGTATTAAAAATGTAAAGCAGCTCTATAGTATAAATCTCAGGGCTTTTTTGGAAAGTGCTTGATATATCCCTTATACCACACGTCGCACCCACCCTCTCCTTGATGTGTACTACCATGTTTCCCCGAAAATAAGACAGTGTCTTATATTAATTTTTGCTCCCAAAGATGCGCTATGTCTTATTTTCAGGGGATGTCTTATTTTTCTGTGTTCTGTTCGTCGGGCATGCTTCCAAACAAAAACTTTGCTACATCTTACTTTTGGGGGATGCCTTATATTTCACACTTCAGCAAAACCTCTACTACGTCTTATTTTCCAGGGATGTCTTATATTCGGGGAAACAGGGTATGTAGAAGAGTGTACATATGGACAAGTATGCATTAAAAATAAATAACCACAAAACTCCCTTTAACTGTGTAATGGAAACCACTTCCCCACATATAACCTCAAAAGGAGAAAAGGTTAAATGAAAAATGGGCAAGATGATCTCCCATTTAATTAGAAGACAATTGTTGTGTACCCTTTTCCTCACAAACCCAGTAGGATTTCAAATAAATATAATGAAGTTATTGGCTGATAAAATAATTGCATATTGCTATGGAATATCCAGCTCTATTTACAGAAAATGGTGATTATGTATTGTGAAGAATGACTTTTCAAGGTTTCAAACTTTTTTTTGATGAAGTTTAAATAAAGTTGGGATCACTGCAATATGAATCTTATAGATTTCTCCACTAGAGTTCTTAAGTTTATCTCAAGTTTAGATACTTGACATATTTCATGCAGTTCTTTTTGGCTGCTGATACAAAATACTTCTAGGCCAATATGAGTGTAGAATGCCCCCTTGGCAGGCTCTGTGAGTCCTGTGGCTCTGCTGTTCCCCCAAGTCCTTCTGAAGGCCACAGCAAGCTAGACTCATGTTTCCTTCATGGTCCTCTTGTGACTGAGTGCTGCTGTCCAGCTTCTGCCCCTTTCTTCTCTTCTACCTTTAGCTCTGTCTTTTATTCCTCTGCCCTCCTCTTCCTCACCAACCAACCCACATGCCACTGCCTTCTCCCCTTTTATACCCTCCTTGTTCTCCTTCCTCTATCCCCTTTCAGGTTACCAGCTGGTCTGGCTCAGCTGTGCAGACCCCTTTCCAGTTCCCTCAGTGGCCTTCCCATGCAATGAATGTTATAAAACATTTTGGCCACAGTTCAGCACAAAGACAAACTGAATCCCTATGAAATCAGTATAAACAGTATGATGGACTATGAACTTTCTAGTGCTATAATATGGAAGTGACTCAGGCAGCCCAGTCCAAGAGGCAGGGGCAAATTGGAGTGCCACTTCTGCTGTGAGGACAAACAGGGAGGTGGGTGGGTGCTGCAGAGTCTGCACTCTGCACAGGTGTGCCAGCCTAAAGTCAGATGCTGGTGCAGCTGGGGATCGGCTAGCAGTGTTCCCAGGGGTGGAGCCAACCTTAGTTGGTTTCTACCGGGCTTTTGGCCTGGGAGTGGCTCTGGCACTGGAAAGAGTGGCAGGTGACCCAGGTGGCCCTTACAACCCAGGCTACTTTTTTCCATCTTCGTCAGGCACAGCGGCTGGCTCCCTTCCTCTCCCAAGCGGACCTGGCCACTGTTATCCATGCAACGGTCACCTCCAGGTTAGACTATTGTAACTCGCTCTACGCGGGTCTTCCCCTGTGGTTGATTCAGAAGTTACAACTGGTCCAGAATGCAGTGGCTCGATTGCTCACAGGTGGCGCCTTCCGAGATCACATCCAGCCTGTGTTGCGCCGCTTACACTGGCTCCCAGTCGAGTTCTGAATCATCTTCAAGGTATGGGTTCTGACCTTTAAGGCCTTACGTGGCCTGGGACCTCTGTACCTTTGGGACTGCATTACCCCATATGTCCCTACTCAGCCTCTGCGCTCAGCAGAGGCCAATTTGCTGGTGGTCCCCGGCCCCTCAATGATACGGCTGGCCTCCACGCGGACCAGGGCCTTTACAGCCCTGGCCCCAGCCTGGTGGAACACTCTTCCTCCAGCTGTCCGGGCCCTGTGGGACCTTGGTGAATTCCGCAGGGCCTGCAAGACTGAGTTGTTCCACCGGGCCTTTGGAGTAACCAGCCGTTGATGGTGCTCCCGCTCCCATCCTTGTTCTGTTTACATCTTTTATTGATGGAGCCAGCAGTCTTCCCATTTAGGGAGAGTTTTAAAGATGGGTTTGCTGGGTGCAAATAAATAAATAAGTCTGTTTTGCCCTTTGGAGATTTTTTTAGGTGGCTGGGGGGTTCTTGGTTTTTGCTGCCTTCCCATGCCACTTGGACAGTCTCTGGAAATGGTGCAACGGCATGGTAGTGGCGCTGTCTCTGGCTGTGGCATCCTCTGAATTGGGCTGTAATCCTGAAAAACAAACAAAAAACATATTTTTTCTTTAATGGAAAAGTAGAAAATGTTTAAATTGTATTTTACTTTTCCTCTAGGGCCTCAGGACACATACAGTACGCATAAGGTCCCCTCTCCTCACTTTCCCCTCACTGCACCCCATGAGTTAGGTTTGGCTGAGGGATAGTTAGTGACTGGCCTCAGTGAGTCTCATGTCTGAGCAAGAATGTGAACTTGGGTCTTCCTCATCTTATTCTGGAGTTATAACCACTAACCATGCAACTCTGGTTAAGGAAATATATCCAAAAAGGAGATTATAATATAACCAAGTCATTTTGCCTTTGGCTGTCTTTTCTTTGCTGAAATTTCTAACATTATAATCACTTTACTGTCTTGAAGGTTAATTGAAATTCCAGCTGTAAATGTGATCAAGCCTTCAAAATGGCAAAACTTTCCCCCCCCTCAAATTTGTGTTTCATTGACACATTCCAATAACAACATGGCCCCTATTCCTTGATTCATATCATAACTGATGTTGTAATGTGCAGTTGTTCACAGTATTTTAAATCTTTTTGTATGACTTTTACTATGCCCTTCTTAAGCAAGCCTGTGCTAATTAGATTCCTTTGGACCGCTTCTGCCATTAAGTCTTTTAAAAGTCAGTCATGCCATGCACCACATAGCATGGAAGGAGTGCTGTATTTGTGCCCCAATTCTCTCCATCCTGGGAAATCCAATATTCTTGGAACTGACAGATGGCACCATGCAGCTATCAGACCTCCGATGCTGGTGAGACCACTTGCAACGGTCTGTCAAGGAACCACAAGCCTAAGACACTGTTCAAGGACAGGAATATATTCCAGTCAGACATAGCAGAACCAGTGTGGCAGATAGAATGAACCTTCACCCAATCCAAGGTGAGTCTGGGCCTTACCTGTACTTAGCTACAACACTGCTAGAAGTGAAGATACCACCTTGATTGTGCAGAGATCTGTAGACTGGATCCATAATTATGATTAGCACCCATATGGTTTTCTTTAGAAATGTTCTTTTGTGGATGATTTAGCTTTAAGAGGTGGGTGATGTAAGCTTTTTTTGACTGAGGTTGGTGCCAGTGGGCGTATAGATGGAGGGGAAGTGGTTTGCTTAGCACCTCTGAGCTGTCAGCTGAAAACACACATTTTGCTTTGCCCAGGTACTACACAGCTGTGACATATAAAGAAGCAGCAATTGACACATTAATCACAGCTCATCATCCAGTGCCATTGCTTGTTTTATAAATAACAGAAACCATGGCAGCACACTATGTGCAAGGAGGCAGCATATGCAAGAGATGAAAGTAGCTTTGCAGATTTACCTTCTGTACTATTACTTTTTGGAACTGCAACAAAAATCATCTCCAGACTATATAAAATGCAGGATGTAAGTTCTCAGATCTATGCGAACAGCGGGAGGAGCACATAATAGCAGAGAAGAGGGGCACATAAGATGATATTTGGTGTATAATTCAAGTTCAAGTTCAACCTTTATTAGGCATAAATATCAAAACAATTGGCAGAACAATGTCACATTTGATGGTGCATAATTCAACAAACTATTATTGTAAATTTCTGTGAGTCTGGTGTGCTTTTTGGTCACTTTTTTAAAAAAACACTCACATGATTTTTTTTGTAGTGACATTGACTGGGATGCTGGATGGTCCAGACCCAGCCGTGTTGTAAGCTTTCACTGTGATGACCTACACTGTGTTGGCTCTGTGACTAGTAATGTTTTTTGATGTTACGTTGCCATTGGCTCTGACTTTGCCAGTTGTAGAATCCTTTGGCATCATCCATCCCATATAAGACCTAGAGCAAAGGCAGTTCTTTGCTTTCCTCTGATTACAGTCCTGATTGGGAAGAAGACAAGCTGACAATGAAGGCTTCAATAGCAATGGCTGATTTTGTAATTGAAGCTGTCAGGATTTAAGGGTAGGCATGAATATTTATAGTTTTTGTTGTATCCTGACTACAAACTAGGGGAGGAGGAATTACGGATACTTTGCTTTTATAGATATCCAAGGGGAAAACATAAATAAGGTGAGTAACATTTAAAAGTGTGTCTACCTTTGTAATTCAAACAAGAGGGAAAAAAAACAAAAACAGAAAAAAACCCTTAGAAAGGTCTTAATTTTTCTTGTCCAGACAACGCAATAACAATTGAGACAGACACTGCTTTGAACTTTAACAAATGTTTGATGTGAAAAGGTATGTGCTTTGTAAACTATATAGGCCTACTTTTTTTTAAAAAAAAGTATTTTAAAAAACTATGCTGAAAACTAGGTAACTGGAGAAGATGTAGGCTAAATAACTGAAGCTTAGTCAGACAATATGGAAGTGGTACTAGTGAAGACGAGGGCTGACCTGAGATTTAAGGTGACTAGAAGGTCTGACTTATTCTAGATGGATTGCAACCCCTTGAAGAAGTAGGCCTGTAGACTGGGGATGTTCTTGGATCCAGACCTATTGCTGGATAAGCAGGTGGTAGCAATAGCATGTTTTGGGTAGGCAGGGGTCATTTAACATAGACATCATTTGCATGGGTCACATGGAAGGTGCATTTTGGCCACTTGCCCCTTCCACCTTACCAGACGGCCTGGCCCGCTCCACTCGCTGCCCAGGCATTGCACAGGGCTCCGTCACTTTGGGCAGCTGCTGCCTCAGGCCACTTTCTCAGGTGCATGGAGCCCCTTCCCACAAGTGTGACCATGCCTTCCCTCATCCCTCAGCACCAGACACCCATCTGGGGACAAAGAGCAGAAAGTGCTGTTGCCTTGTCTCTGCCATGTCATGCCTTTGCACATCTACCAGCGATTCTGGCTTGCATGCTTTTTGACAGCCACTTCTGTGGCCTGCTGAGCCAAGTCATCAAGGCTGCCAGAGCCAAGCAGAGAAAAGAGGCCAGGTCGAGGAGAGTTGCTGACTAAAAGGTGGGTGCCTGTCCTGGGACTGCAATGGCAGAGTCTGGAGGGAAGTGACCAGGCAGCTCCTGATTGTTCCAAGAACTCTAAGCCATGCCTGGCTCCTCTCTCCACAGGCAGGGGGCCAATTCTCTTGCAGGCAGTGGAACCAGCTTAAGGAAAATTGAGGTGAGGTGTAGGGTAAGGGGCAAGGTGAGGGGGGAGGAAGGAAAACAGGAAACCCCTTAGGGTCACACAAGCCTGGCATCATGGGGGGTGGGGGTTCCTATGAGGTGTTCAAATTGCTTTCCAGTTCTCTCTTTTTCTCTCCCCCCCCCCAGCACTCACACCATTTTCACTTTGGTTCTTGCTGTCATTGAGTTTGCAGTGCTGCTGACTACTTGGGCACAGGCCAAGGAGCTGCCAGGCAGGAAGGAGGCACTGAAGGTTGGGTGCACAATTTGACAGTTTGCCCCAAGTACTGTTTTGTGTAAATACACTCCTGAGCTGTGACAAAGAGTGCCTTTCACCAGCTTCAACTGATTAGCCAGCTGTGGTCCTTCCTGGGCTACTGTTGTGCATACTCTGGCTGCATCTAGATTAATTTTACTGCAATGCACTCTGAATAGGGCTGTCCTTGAGAAGTATCCAGAAACGTCAACTGGTGCAGAATATTACAGCCAGAACATTACACAATATTCCCTCCTTCCTGACTGGAGTGGGTTATAGGGACAATATCATTCTAGTCTTGGCCCATCCACACTCGCTTCCAGTTTGTTTCCAGGCACAATTCATGGTACTGTTCTTGATCTTCAAAGTCCTGTATGGTTTGGGAAACCATATGTAAAGGGACCACATGCTCCCCTATGAATCTGCACTACCACCATGGTCATCTATGGAAGTCTTGCTTTGGATGCTCTGCCTTCTGAGGGTTAGGTGGGTGGCAACCCAAAAAAGGCCTTTCTCTATTGTGACACCAAAGCTCTGGACCTCTCTCATTAGGAAGGTTCATCTGTCCCCTGCTGCTGCCACCTTCAGCCACATTTATTTCATTTGGATTTCCCTCCTTCCTGACTCATATTTTCATTGTTGGTTTGTTTTTTATTGATTTATTTATGTATTTATATTTATACTTTAAATTTATAGACCGCCCTCCCCCAAAGGGCTCAGCTTCTGTCTCTGGCTTTTAATCGTTTTAATGATGTGTGTGTGTTTTGGGGGAGTTAATGTTTTTAAAATGTGATTTTATCATATTTAATTTGTTAGCTAACTTGGTGGCTCTTGTGATTGCAGAAAGACAAACTATAAATTTAGTAGAATAAAATATGTGTGCTTGCAACACGCTCTGATCTAACACACCCTTGTCTGTTCATGCTTAGGGATCAGCTGCCTCTAACACTTGCAACAGTTTTTGTGGGCTTTTACTCCTTTTTTGTTCCCTCATCGGTGACTGCTCCTTAACTCTGTCAGCTTGCTTTGCCTAGAAAAGAGGTAATAACCGTAGTGATCAAGCAAAAAAGGAGAATGAAAAGACTGGGAGGTAAAAGTTTACATCCAAATTTAGAGTCCTATTCAAAGGGTGCCAGGGGAGCGGCGTGCTGGCTGCACTGGCAGATTCACCCTCCATGGGGCAGTTACCCTGACAGAAGGGCGTGCAGCTGCCACCACCATCCCCTGGCACTGGGACATCATGTCAGCATTCCAGCACCCATGCCAACTCTGTTGGAGCAGCAGAGACAGTCCAGGGGTGTGGCAGGTGAGGGAGTCGACTGCAGTTGACTCCCTCCCAGTCATTCACCTCCGAATGCTGCCGGTGTTCGGTTCAAACTCAAGCAACTGAAAATGGTGGCTTATGTCTGAACAGCCCCATAGGGGCTGCTCAGCATCATGGAGGCTTTTGCCTTTTTGCAGCCTCTTCATGCCACAGGGAAACCCCTTTGGGAGTGGGGGACCAGGTGGCTGCAGTGCTGTGGCCTGGCATGTGGCTTGTAGATGTGATTTGCATGAGTGGAGAGGAACTTCTTATTTTTCAGGGGAGAATAATTCTTTCTAGATTCTCCTTCCCATTGCAAGTCCACATTCTATATCACAGACTTTCCCAAGGGTGGCTTGCATGTTGTGATAGGGGCAGGCAAATAAGCTATATTCTGTTCATAGTTTAATGAGCATTGATCTTATTGAGGAGCATTCAACTGAGGAGGAGCACAAAAAATAAAGAAAGGAACAGGAACAAACAACAGAAATTTTAGAATCTATAAGAAAGGCAGGCAGTAAAAGAGAAGTATTTTACATATGCATTGCTAACTAAGGCTCATTCTGCATGGGTCAAAAACAGCGGTGTGAAAACTGTGTGAAAATGGTGTAAAAGGGTTTATACCATTTTCACACCATTTTCACACCACTGTTTTTGGCCCATGCGGAATCAGCCTAAGATTTGCATGAACCATCAAAATCTGGTTGCAAGTATCTAGTAGGGTATGAAATATGCCACCTAATAGCCAAGAACCCTTCTAATATGTCTGTTCTATGCAACAGTTCCATGCAAGGATTCTGAAAAACTTCCATTTCAGAAGGTGAGTAGCTTTGTATAGATGGTCCAGAAAGTGCTATCTGAGGATGACAAGAAAACCATTATAAATCTGGTAAACATATATTTTATTTGATGATATGTAGATTATAAATGGGTATACATGAGAATATAAGATTTGGAAACAGTCAATTCATACAAGACATAAAAAGACACTTCTAAGTGGGCTTTTGGTTTCTTTGCTTTCTCACCAAAATTTTGTAAGTAGTATTGGAAAATTGAAGATAAAAGAGGGATGAGATAATGTAGGAAGTAATCATGCCATTGACTACTTTCACATGATTTCCCCTGATCTAAGATTACTGGAGTAGCATGGAATGAAACACTGGAACTAGAGTTTGCAAACTCCAGTTGGGGGCTAGAGGTCAACTGACCTCCATACTACAGAGATTAGTTCCCCTGGATAAAATGGCAGCTTTGGAAGTGGAGACAATGGCATTATACCCTAATGAACTCACTTCCTTCCCTGAGCCTCATGTTCTTAAGGCTGCACTCCCAAATCTCCAGGAATTTCCTATCCTGGAGCTGGCCATTTTAAGAGGGATATATCTTTAGCCAGGTTGCCAGGAAAAAAAATGAAATACTGTATGGGAGGTGATAAAGGGGAGCCTTCCGGAAGTTTCTAGAGGTTCCCCACTATGCAACTGGGCCTGGCATGACATAACTGGGTCTCAGTTTTCCCAGACAGAGGCTACCGGTGGGAAGAAAAGAGGTAAAGCCAGAGGCCAGGGAAAGGTAGGTTGGCTAGAGAATAGGAAGAAGAGTAGGAAGCAGGAAAAGGGGAGAGGCTATGGGGTCTTTCAGGGAAGGAAAAGAGAAAGTAGTGAGGGAGGAGAAAGAGAGATGTCCCCCACAAGTCCTTGAAAGTTGGCCACTTGTTCTTCTCTATTCTGCTTCTCAGTTTGAGTTTTTTTAACATGGGCATAGTCTTTAAACAGTGCATGCCATTTAACAGTATTGTGAACACATGGTGTTTATTGTTTTATGATTACAGTAGTTAGCAAGCTCAGTTTGAGTAGTGCTTTCATAAAAAGGCAGTTTATATGTTTGATCAAGTAAAATCAATCAGTTATTAAGCTTTAGTGTGAATACAAACCCTAATGATGCCCGACCTGCAAGACCAACCTTAGAAAAAGTAGGAAAAAATGAAATAGCTTTTAGTTAATAAGAAACATTTTATTTTACAACATGAGAGTAAAAAAAAGTCTATCTGAAAAGTGCATATTGTTGTCTCATGTTGGAAAATAAGAGGTATCTTATTAACTAAAAGCTATTGCATTTTCCCCCTGCTTTTTCTAAGGTGGGTCTTGTAGGTCGGGCATCATTAGGGTTGAGAAAGTCTCCACAGTAGGATTTGTATTCACACAAAATACAAATCACAGAGCTATTGAGACTGCTCTGATCATGCATCCACAAAAATAAGATGGAGTTTATGCCACAATCCAAACATGTTTTGAAGGAGAAAATAAATGCTTCAAATATTAGCCATCACAGATTAACAGCAAGATGGCATCGTATGCAAAGATATCCATGCCATTCTTTAAGACTACATGGTGAACCTTATACAACATAGTGCTGATCTTTATTGATACTGTATGAGGATCCAATCATATTATATACTGAAAGAAATTGATCATTTTTCTTACTATCTTCTCCACAGTACACAATATATACTAAGCTCAGAATGCCCATTCCTTCATGATTGAAGACACCCACGTTCACTTCAAAAGGGAACAATGATGTTTTCATATCTATAGACATACTTGGAGGCCTCCACAGAACTGACCACTGCTTTTGTCCAGCTTGTTGAACCAGGAAAGCGGATGATGATGTATCCAAAGCCTTCCTCATTTTGTAGTTCCTCGGGAACTGACTGCAAGAAGCATAATAATCAATCAATAGGCACTTGCAAGCACTGTATATGCTGCTCTAATTGAATCTTCACTCTATCAGTATATTTTAGTTGAATTGATTTGGTTGAATTAGCGTCCAAGAAGATACTAACGATGGTCCCTTCAGTCAGTGTAATATTGAAAATGGCAATAAAAATAAATCTATCTGAGCAATTTACTAACTCAAGACCTGATCAGCAGCATTAAGGCTTGTACCTTTTTTTAAAAAAAACTTTTCATTATGATTTAACTTTGAGTTTAATTATTTCCTCCCCTCCCCTCATGCACACTTGTATAAGAAATTTTACAGGGTTTGGACTGCTAATTTTGGATGAATGCGAAGGAAAGGGAGCACTTTGCATATGTAAGTACACACCAATTGCATGATTGCATACTTACAGGAGCCTACCATTCTAATTTAAATTCTTTAGTAAGAGTCCCTTGAGTCTGGAAATATTTTAGCAGTTTAACCTAGTGATCTTCAACTAGTGTTTATGACAAAATTAACATGCCTGTTAATAAAATATGCTGTCAAAAATCTTTAATGGTGAATATGCTGAGGAAATATTTTCATCAGTGAGTGTTTTTCTTGAGATGGGAAAAAACACACAGATTGATTATTTCAAAGAGAAAGGAACACTGATAGAATATTTTAGCTCTCATTTATAAAAGGCGACATGATAGAAGTGCATGCTGCTTAGCAAAAGATCCTGCCGGGCCAATGAGCACCTTAAATAGATCAATCATTTAAAAATGGAATAACACCACCAGCAGTGGAGGAAACTGGAGAACACATGAGCAGATGAGAAATACTGAGCTTTCCTACGTCTCATAAAGAAAATGCAAATGATGCCATACATGTATGGCATACATAAACCTGTGCAAGAAAGCACTCAGATAGGATTCTGACAGGAAACCATAATAATATCTGTGTCATGGTGCCAAGGAAATAGATAAATGTGTTAAAGGAGAAAGCTAAAGGCCAAATGCTTTTTTAGGATAAATTTTAGCTGGGAAAATGTAAGCAGTGCTAATACTGAATTTGTCATCTTTGGTTATGCTTTCTAAACCAGAAGATTAATGGCCTGTTTTCACTTTTGGTTACTTGCTCAAGTATCAGGTTAGCTCTGAGAGATAGAGGAAGATTGGTATATAGCTGTGGATTTTCCATCTGATTACCATGAACAGTCTATCATTATGGGGTTGCCTACATGGGGACCTGATGGAGCATCATGGCCAGCAGCAAATAAATAGAGATTGTTCTGGAGGACATATGGCTGAGAAAGCAAAATATGCCTTGAAGCTGCAAGTCTTTGGGCCTGAAAATAAATGTATTTATCTGGGATCTCATGAGTTCAAGGGAAAGGTGCGAACCACCTATATCAGGCTTGTCCCTACCCAACCCAATCAGCAACAGGGACAAGCCAAGTAGTGCAGCCAACCCACTATTTGGTGGCCAGTCTGTGTTTTCCAGCTGATCATCATCTGTTACTGCTGAGAAGGAAATTTTTATGTCAATCAAAACCAGGGCTGTTTCCACACAGCACAATTATACTGGGTTACAACCAGTAACTTACAAACCAGGTTTATTTTATCCCAGTTTCTACCTCCACACAGCTGCCCATTTCTTTCCAGGAGCTGAGTTAGGACTGGGAGGTAATACTCCAGTTTGTTCTACATGAGCCCAGGTCTTTTGTATTTACACCGCAAGTGCATCCCCGTATGTGCAAACCTTTGTAAATCTGGGTCTTGGCCAGAGAACAAGGTCCATCTGGTGGTTTTATTTACTATAGTGGGCGTGAATCCCACAGCCTGGGGATGATCTCCAGGCCCCACCATTTCCTGCCCAAGGACCTTGATGGGTTGTGGCCACCCGCACAAAAATGCAGTACCTCTTGATTGGTCAACCCAGAGTGGCGAGGGGAAAAAAATAAATCAGTTCTGCTCCCATGGTGTTTGCATGACAGCGGAGTCACCCAAGGATATTTGAAAAGAATCGCCAATTTGGCAATTTTTGAAAATCCTGGGCTAAGGGAAATATCATGGGGCAACACTGGGGCAGGTCCAATTTAGCACAGGAAACTGTGCAGAAAACTTGCACGAACCGGAATATTTCAATTGCCCATCCCAGGATATTAGGACCATGCAGAAATGGCCCAGCAGGCTTTTAAAAAATCTTCCTTGAACTCAGGTGAAGTCTGTGCATATTAGCTGAATTGAGAAGTTGTGTGTCACTGTTTGGTGAAGGAACCTATATGGACTTAGGGGTAGAATGGCAAGGTGTCTGGGTAGACTACCTCAGATAAAATGAGGCATAGTAGGACACTCTACTGGGTTGCTGTCTATAGTAGTCAGGGTGTGGTACAACCAACAAAGTTGTAGGTAACTCAGAACACAAATGTACCTCACACCAGTCTTTCCCTGTAAGAAGAATAGTTTATAATTCACTTTTATAGTTTATAAAATAGCCCCCCCTGTCTTGCCACATGTCTGCCTGTCAACAGTTGAGCCACTAATGTATTTTATTAGTGCCCTTCAAAATAACACATTTTGAGTTCTATCAGAATCCTTTACCATGATTAATATTTTTAATGAGGTGGTTTGGGGTGGGGGGCTTTGGAGAGATGTTTCAGGTCTTGATCTTAAGGCCTTGTTTTGCACCCTGTGTAGAATGCCACACTGACTTGTATGAATTTGGTGGTTCTGGGTGGAGCTGTTAGCAAGCCATATGGTAAGAAAAAGGAAACAATTTGGACCCCCTGAACCAAACCTGGGTGGTATCATCATCCTTGATTCTGGATATAGCTGGTGGACTTCCTTCAGTAGCCTCTGAATTTACACTGAAATTACATTTTAATAGAATGTGCCACCAAGTAAATATGTTAGGATTGCAGCCTTAGGCAAAGTACAAACTGTCCTTTAAGCATGTGAATCCTTTCAAAACATGCACTGCATGGTATTGGAAATTGAATGACTGTGTCTTCTTTTATGTATAACAGAATATATGTTGCTAGCATAATATTCCAAAATTGAAGTGGGGGGGGGAGGGGGCGCAGACATGCAAACAAAACTGTGTAAAATGGTTAATGCGGAAAATACCCAAACAGATTAGAGTGCTAAGCTGCCTTCTGCATAATGATGATAAGAGGGCTATGGATGACTTCAAAACATCTTTATAACATGCCACTCACCGTTTATTTCTCTAAACAGCAAACAATGGCACGGCAAACTTGCTTTTGCCAGAATTGTCTTGTATTTTCCTGTCATTACAATGAAAGGTTGAGATTGATTTACAAATTACCTCCCACATGATGACGAGTTTACATCTGCTTCCTCCACCTCCACTTACATTCATTGATGCTACTACAGGAATTGGAAAAAGACAGAGCATGGGGGGGGGGGCAATTCTGTGTAATTAATAAGACATTCATAATCCCATTCAATTCTCACAGTTACACGATGGTAGAAAGGGAGGAGGGAGTACATAATGTCTTAGTAGGTGATATTCTATTTAGTGGTACAGAGATATTTAACAGGCTGCAGTTTTTCATACGTTCAGTTGAACGGTGGGATTTTTCCCCTTTTTCTGACCATATGGCTTGATAACAGCTCCTGTGACTTTCTAAAGGTGAAAAAACCATAAACTTGGGTGGAGATCTTGCAGCTTGAACCTCTCGCACTACTGGATTTGTTTCCCAAACCCAAAAGGGAACGAACCCCAGGCCAATTCAGGTAACACAAGATACAGAGTGGTTGGTTCCAGACAGGCTTCCTCTCCTCCCTGACTCTTCCATTATTAATTGTAAATAGACTTTGGACAGGTTATGATGTGGAGAAAGTAAATCCTGGACTCATGAGATAAATCTTTCTCCCTCAACATTTGGGGATCCAGAAGGATAGGTGTGACACAATTAGATTGATTTTATCATTCTAGCAAATCTTGAGAAGATAACCACTCTAAGGAGACCATTCACATGGGAGTTGTATGTTGTATAGCTTCCTTAGGCAAACTGTCAGCGCAATTCTATGCAAAGCTACACCCTTGTAAAACAATTGATGCCAGTAGACTTACAAGGGTCTAACTTTGCTTAGAATTGCATAGTATCGAGTATAGACTGTCCTCTGGAGTAGCTGTATGATCTACCAAGGCATAGGTTTGCTTTTTCATGTTAAATTACTCAATTCTTCTTTCGAAAGCATACTGAAAACATGAAACTACTTTCTAAAATGAAAAAAAATCATCACTTGTCAGTTTGTGCTCAGACAGTTAACTTCTTGCCAATTGTAATACAAAAGATTAAGAAGGAATGATTAAGAAGGAATCTGTGAAAGATTAAGAAGGAATGGCAGTGGGGCAGTTAACTAAACGAAGGATTAAAAGAAGACATTCAAGTCAAGCTCAACTAGCATTCTACTGTTCCATGAACCAGTTAATGCTTGATTAGTGCTTGTGTTAAATGAGTTTTGTATTTACTATATTTGCATCAGAAAGAAATTTATACTAGTGCTCAACAAAGCCTCATCTGGGTCATAGTTGAAAAACAGATGAAAAGTTATGGTTGAGTGCATTGACAGAAGCTCAATTAATTCTCAGCTTCAATGTAATGAACTAAGCAGTGGCTCATTTGCCTCCAGGAATGGACAAAAGCTTGATTGAGTTTTAGCTCACAATGTAGACATTGCAAGACAGACTTTCTCCTTACCATTCCATTGCTAAATATTTGCCACACCTGTTACACTGAGGGTGATTTTAATTAGCATTCCAGAGACATAGCAACCAGCAGTATGGAAGAAATGTTTTCCTGTTGTCTATGGAACAAACACTGTAAAGCAGGCAAGTGACTAGATAGAGTTCATTCAAACATGCAGGGCTTTTTGGATCAATATTTATGTATTTATTTATTAATTATATTTGTATCCCACCCTCCCCAACCAAGTTTGAGCTCAGGATGATGCACAACATTTTTAAACAATTCACCAATACATATAATTGATAACCTATTCATCATTAAAAACACAGTAAGAACACTGAAACACTAAAATCAAGTTGGCTAAAAATTAACCCTTGTTAGCCCATCTGGCCCAGCTCATAACATAGTCCAATCATGGGCAAGGTATGAAAAAGGGCAATGCAGAATACTCAAGTGTTTACTTGTTACAGGGAGGTGGCAGAGGACATTGGAATGCAGGAGTGGCCTCAACCAAAGGTCTAGGGCCGTGGTGGTGAACCTTTGGCACTCCAGATGTTATGGACTACAATGGCCAATAGGCCATGCTGGCAGGGGCTGATGGGAATTGTAGTCCATAACATCTGGAGTGCCAAAGGTTTGCCACCACTGGTCTAGGGAAACATCTCTGACTTACAAGCCCTGTGGAGCTGTTTAAGGTCCTGCAGGCCTCTTGGGTCAGGTGACAGAGAATTCCACCAGGCTCGAGCCAGGGCAGAGAATGCCCTGACTCTGGTCAAGGCAAATTGCATATGCCTGGGGCCTAGGACAACTAAGACATTTTTATTGGAGGACTGGTGCGTCCTGCATGGGCAATATGGGATTCATGATAGAATCTGCAGACATGATGGTCCAAGACCACTCAGGACCCTAAAGGTTATAACCAAAACCTTGAATCTGATTGGGATATCCATAGGCAACCAGTACAGCTGCTGAAATACAGGTGTTATATGCTCTCTCACAAGCATACTGATGAGGCTGGCAGCTGCATTCTGGACCAGTGCTAGTTTCTAATTCAGTCTCAGCGGCAGGTCCACATAAGGTGAGTTACAGTAGTCTAGCCTGGAGGTGACTGTCACGTGGATCACTGTGGCTAAACTGTGGCTCCCCAATCCCTATGTTGTTGCCAGCAACAACTCAAAATTCATATTTAACACAAGGACTGAGATTATCACTGTCACTGTGTGGGTTCTTCCATTAATAACTTCAGGGAACTAAGAATATAACAGACATGTTTATACAGAGAGCAAGCAGATCCAAAATATATAACATAAACAAATTTGGAAGTCAAGACTGCAAGCACTTACATGTTGAAACTCAACCCAACAGGAAAAGGAGTCCTTGCCTGAATAGCGCACAGCTAGATGGGACTGTTGTTATCTTTTCGTGATCTCCAATTTAGCACCACAGTTGTACTAGAAATATGTTCAATACTAACATCTTTGGATGGACCCAGAGTGCCTTATTAAAAAGAAAAAAAGTCCATATTACTTAAACCAAAGTGTTTGAAATAGTTGCTCTTTGGGGCTCCGTTATGCATTCTTCATCCACTCACTAGATTTACTGGGAGTAGGTTTAGAAATCAAAATTGAAATGTCCCAGTTGGTCATCTAGTTCAGCTTCCTGCTCTAAGACAGGATAGCTGCGATTGAAAGTATCCTACCTCTAGTCTTTCCTCAAAGGACTACAGAATAAAACAGACTAACAGAACATCTCTGCCCACTTTCTTGGCAATCATTTCAAAGGGTTCTTCCTATTCCAACAAATCACATCATTCCTCTTATCACAAATCATTGTCTTTCTGCATTTCCTCCATCAATATTGCATTTCAAATTGAGTGCGCATTTTTGCATCTTCTATATTTCACAAAAGTCATACTAAAATACCATACCCTGGTCGATTCCAGTCTGTGATTTACAGGATACATGCATTTCCATGTGCAAAATTTAATATGAGCATGGAATGGGAACATCCAAACAAATGATATTACCAACTACACATTGAAATCGAAATTTTCTCTGTGAATACTGTGAAATATCTTCATATCCATTGCTTTTATTCTGACTGTTACCCATCATAGCACAATCAGCATGAAATCCCGAAAGTCCTGAACGCTACATCTAGAAGTGTCATTTGTTGCGATGTGGATTAAAAGGAAGGGATAATGGTCAGTGGCCTTGACAAGTCTTCTCAGCCTCTCTGTGACGTCACAGATGTTATTAAATATCCTAGTGTTTTAATCTCTTATTTTGAGCAACCTTGAATTGCACCACACAGGTAAAATTTATTTGAAATAGTTTCCAGGTGGGATATTTGAAGCATCACTAATCTTAACAGTGCTTCACAATCTCTTTACTCAGTAAGAAAAACAAATCTTAATTCCCAAATTTCCACTTAACAAAATGTGTTTCTTGTACACCAAGAAATGTTTCCTTTTCTAAAAATAAAACACAAAATATTAGATAAAAATTGCAAAAAAATAAAATAAACATATTCTAAAACTGATATAAAAACACACTGGGCAATGGAGTACTATTGAGAGCTACTTCAGCCCTACCCCACTGAAATAAATGGGTTTAGACTTGAGCAACTATGAGTAGGATCACTGATATGCAATTATCCTACTTTTGTCACTCCTACAATATGTATTTTGGAATTTGTATGTACAGGACGAATAAAATAATAATTATTTTCTAGTTTGATCTCACTAAGAAAATAATGGATTCCAATTAACAGGCTAAAGACATATTTTATGAGTAGGAAAATAGTGTGAAGAGGAAAGTGTGTAGGATATTCCTTCTGACTTCCTTTCTTGCCCACTGGGCAAAGCTTTGTTTGAAGGTAGCAGTAGTAGTAAGGAATATCTCTGAGATACAAATCATGACTTATTTACATTTCATGCAAAGAGCTTCTCTGAAGCTGAAATATTTCATATACTTTTGGGTGTTACGGATGGTTGGAATGTTACAGTTAATAGACTTACCCCTTACGATAATTTCTGCTGTTACAGAGAGGCTGTCTATAGATGTTTTTACTGTGCATGTGTATTTCCCAGTATGGCTTAGCTGAATATTTCTTACCATTAAGTCCCCTACTGATTCCTTGAGGTAAAATGAAGAGAAAGAGATAACTAATCACTCCAAATGTGTTTTCCATACTGGGCATTTTTATAACTCGCCAAGAAATTAATAAACTATGAAGTTTTAAAATTAAATTATTCATTGCTGGTATCAGTTCCTTTCGTTTTGACATTTTTACTACTGTTTCACAATGAAAGCAAACGTAAATAGTTTTAGCTTATATTCAGGAACAACGTTTTTGGTTAAGAAGAAATCAGAAACAGACGGGAGGGGGGCTCAAATTCCTGTTTGTGAACAGAAAGGCAGACTGGTCCATATTCAATGATATTTCATGTTCTGTTGCATAGCTCATGTAACTTGTTCATGAAAATCAAGCTGGAATAGAAAATCTATTTAGAATTTCCAAATGTGGTGCTTTGCATTCTTGCATGCATGTTACAGAATGAAGGAGGGACATGCCTATATTGCTGAATGAATGGGGGTACTGTGTACCAAGCATGCCTGGAATAGTGCACTACGTGCAAGAACGTTCACCTATCTTTATTCAGGTACTTCTGCATATTACTTTTGTTACTTGCCTTCCTATACTTGTGGCTTGTTCTCACGCAAGGATTATAGAAGACTTTTAGACAGCCTTTTGCAAAAGAGGTATCCACAGTGATTGCATCAAGGATTTGACTTGCCCTGTTCCACTTTACAATGAAGCTCAATGGTTGGAGCAGGTAGTGAATGACCAATCCAATTGTTAAAAATAGCAGCAACCGAATCACCGGGGGCAGCCATTGCGGCTGTGGTGAGCAAAGGAGGCAAAGGGGGTTGCTTGCAAAGCATTGCTGGCCAGCATGCTACAGGAGGGTTGCATTGATTGGCTCCGAGCCTGAAAAGGCGGGAGGAGCCTAGGTATAAAAAGGCGCCACACCCAAAGATTGTCCTTCTTGGCGGCGAGACTCGGAAAGGCGTGGCCCACCCTCCCTCTCTATATTACAAGATTGTTATTTCGCTAGCTTTGTCGCAGCCCGACGGGTTGGCTTGTGCCCTGTGGAAGGGCCGGGGGGTGTGGCGGGCCGGTTGGCAAGCTGGTAGGCTTGGCCGGTGCCCGACACCCCAGGGAGTGGGGTTGGGTCAGGCCGGGAGGCGGCCAGTAGGCTTAGCCGGTGCCCGACACCCCAGCAAGCTTGGGGAGTATGGCGAGTCAGTAGGTGGCCGGTAGGCTTAGCCGGTGCCCTCCTCCTCAGCAGCAGCAGGAAGGGTTGAAGCTGGGGGTTCGCTCCTGGGGCTCCTGCTTCCTGCAGGTGGCCCCAATGGAGATTGGGGATCGCTTGATGTTGCAACCCGTTTGCTGCCCAGCTTCTCTGTATATAGTTTGTTATTATATATATTAATAAATTGGGCTGCGGCCCAATCCATTTTTCCAAGCCTGTCGTTGTAGTGTTTTCATTTGCCGGAGAAGGGTCTCACCATCTGCATGCAGTAGTGCTTTGTTAAGGTTGCCACCATGTCCATTCATTTTTTCTGCTTGCTGGCAACTACCCACCAACCTGGAACATTGATGGATTAGCTGATCACTGTTTCCAAAGTTAAGGAGAAATTGTGGGAGTTTCTGCTATGTTTGACAATTGGGAAGTGCCTCTTTTTGGTCTTTTAACAATGTTTTAAGGTTAGTGGTTAAGACAGTGAATTTTAAGTAGGTCTAGTCTTTTGACTGCTTAGGCCAGTGGTTCTCAACCTGGGGGTCAGGACCCCTTCGGGGGTCGAATGACCCTTTCACAGGGGTCACCTAAGACTCTCTGAATTAGTGTTCTCCATCTGTAAAATGGATAAATGTTAGGGTTGGGGGTCACCACAACATGAGGAACTGTATTAAAGGGTCACAGCATTAGGAAGGTTGAGAACCACCGGTTTAGGCCATAATTGCTTTTCGGCAGAGACAGGACAGGTTGTGCAAATTAGGTAGGTATAGGCAATGAATTCCCTGAGACATTTGGCGTGATGGAGGGAATGTCCTGATCAAGCCATCACTGGCTTTATGGTGGGATGGGTCCTCATGAAGGAGCTGTCCTTGGTGCTGAGCAGCATCTTTCAGAACCTGCTAATGGCTTAATAGAACATTAAGGAAAGCGGAAGGTGCTTGGCACCTCTCAAACACAATAAGTACATGTGATGATAAACAAGGCTGGTGATAGCTGCTGGCCAAGTTTGGAGCATACTCTTTTACTAGAATAAAAGCAGCTACAGATAGGCTGCCTAGCACAGCCCATCCTCAATTAAACTATTAGCATAAACAATTGTTTGATGTAGATCAGTGGATTTAAATGAACTAGTTAAATCCATTCATTGACATCTTAAATTCTTTACTTTATCAAGGCAAACACTATATGCACATTGCAAATAGTGTTACGATTCACTCAATTAGGATGGTAAAGTCATCCCACGGGGTTGCATTTCTTTGGTTGTATTGAGAGAAAAGCTTTAAGAAAATGTTACAACATGAAAACTGCATCCTCCATTATGTTATATCAAGGAGATGAATCGTATTTTATATATGTTCTTTCAAAAATTATGCATGGTTAAACTTTCAGACAAATGATATGACATGACAACGGATATGATATAGTCCTCTGAGAACTGCTGAACCTCTAACTTTGAATGCGTCCTCTAAAAGAAAATCCAGGAAGTTCTGCTAGTGCAGTGTCCTAGCAGAGTGCTGGACTATAATGTCGGAAATCTGAGATCAAGTCCTATCTGATGTAAAATCCAGTGGTTACTTGCTGCTTCTTAGCCTGACTTCATATTGCTATTATGAGGATAAAATAGGAAAAGGGAGAGCAATGCTTTCCTAAGCTCCTGGACAAGTTACACCTCTATGGATTGCAGCCATGGACAAGTCATAGCCTTTTATGGATTACAACCTAGATATTTTCATACTCTTTTTCTTTGCAGAAGCACGAATTCTGGCAAACAAATATAAGTTGGCAATAAGGCAAGTGGAAGAGGAGTCTGACAAGCATATGGCTAAGATAATAACAATTCTTCTAAATACATCCACAGCAAAAACGAGCCAAAGAGACAGATGGACTGTTAGACTCCAAAGATCCAAAAAAGATCACTAAAGGAGACTGTAGAAAAGCTGAATGAATTCTTTGTGTTGGAAGATTGTGGAAGATGCCAGACTGAAGAACCAAGTCAATGTGAGAAACCGAAAATATGAAGATGTTTTTGTCCCATACCTCAAAATAAGCATGTCCATTAAACTAAGTTTTATTAAATTGTTAAGTCAGCTGGACTGCAATGTATCAACTTCCTCATTTGGTGTGGTGTGCTTTACCTAAGAGGCTGCTCAACATGCTTGCTGCCATTTGGGCAGAAACATCCTGGCTCTAAGCTTGGAGCTGCAATGAAGCTGCCCGTCACTGTTCCTTGGATACAAATGAAATTGTGCAGAGATATGCTGTTTGACAACATTATTGCCTATGCTGGGTTCAAAAAATGGCACCACAACAGTGACAAAACTCTCTTCCCATGTGCATGTGGATAGGACCTCGAGCCACTTAGCCCAAACTGGTTGGCTGGTGCAGCCCCCTCCCCCCCCCCGCAGATTACTCAAGGTGCTTGTCAGTCTAATGAAGTTAAAGCACCTAACACATTGTGATTCTGTCTCCATGTAGGGCCACAATATATTTGCTCACTGGATGACTCTGGAAACTCCCAAACCCAACTTGTTTCCCCTGAGGCTACATATCAGCTACATATCAGGAATATAATTTTAATGATCAAAAACAATTTGTATCAACTTGAGGGAGGGCTCCTGGCTTCCATTCCCAGAAAATGAAATGTCCCCTGAAGAGTAATTTATATAACTTTAAATTATGTAAATAACTCAAGATATGGGCATTTTAGCATCTGAAAATGGCATGGGGGCAAGGCAGGAGGCCCTCCTTACTCCAACCAGCAGTTCAAGCTAGAAAAGACTCCCTCTTATCTTTAAAATACCTGCAGTTGATATGTGGCTGCAGGAAAACCCAAAGCTGTATAATGAACAAACATGTCTTAGCTGTGGACTGACCAATTCAATGGAGAGCAAATCTATTTAAGAAGCTCTATCCTCAACACAAGCAACTAAGCCAGTTGAATAAAATTGGTTTTCTTGCCAATTGAGAACTCTAAACATTCATGCCCAGTACTGAAACTATCTTCTAATCCCACACTGCTTCTTGGAGGGTGAGAGAATGCCTCAAATATGCCAGTGGGAGGCTGGCTTGAATGAGCAGGAAGGCTGCAAACATTCTCTGCAACTTGCTGATCCAACTGGCCTGCTGGAGCCATAGCAGTCAAGTTTGCCTATCTCTGGCATTGCTGTATTTTGACCAACTAATGGTTCCTTTCTAAAAAAAACCAGGAACCATCTTTAGAACAAGTTTGAACATCTAGGTCAGTATTGTCTAACTTTAGTAAATAAAGATATTTCCCAATACCTACTAAATAGGAGCCTTTAACTAGTGATAACTGGGATGCACATCTGTAACTATCAGAGTTGCCAGGAGATTTTGGGGAGGTGCAGCCTGAGTAGGGCAGGGTTAAGAGAGGAGGAGATATAAGGTCATAAAGCTCATCTGCCAAAATGGCCATTTTCTCCAGGTGATATTACCTCTATTCCCTGAAGATAAACTGAAATAGCGAGAGATCTCCAGCCACCACCTGAAGGTAGGCAATCTGAATACATATGGGATTCAGGGATCCCAGGAAGAATACATGTTGTCTGTGGTAAAAATTTGAACAAACAAAAATACGAAGAAACAATTTCAAATCTATCTCTTTGTGTGCTGATTTTTAAATTGTTTTAGGGTTTTGGCATATAAAGGACTAGTCTTGAAAGGGTTTCAACTGAGGTGCATAGGTGCACTATTTGTACTATTAAAACAAGAAAATCCATCAACATTAGTTGGGGAGCTCTGACATTCCATTCTGTTGCTTTATTTTGTTCTATTGTTCTGCTTGGTTAAGCAATTCAGCCATGCATTATGTGGAGTATATGCGCACACTCTTAGCAAAACAAAAATGCAGTTTTATAGAAGGTTGATGCCAGAACTGTCTGGCTCTGTCAGTCTATTGCCTGATCACATCAACCATTATGAGTAATACTGGAATGTGTTGGCTTTTTATAATTCAAGCTGTTTTCTTTATGAATTTTCCCTTTAGGTTTCCATCTCAAATCTTTCTAAATGCCTCTTAAAAACTCCTTCTTTCCTATTATCTACCTGTCTTGCTTCCTAAATGCAACGACGTATTATGGAACTTGCCCCATTTTCAAACCAGAAAAACAGAGAAGACATTCAGTACACTTGAGGTATAATAAAGACTTCTATCACAAGGAATAAACAACTCAATGAGCGGCAATAAACTTAATTTGCACATTAGATATGCTTTTTGGAGTTCTGACATTTCTGTTGAATATAATGCTGAATCAATGAGGCCTATAATTGAACAGCCAAAACTTCTCTGAAGGGGAACCAAAACAAATGTTTCCCACAAACTCTATCATTATGATAGCGTGTTGTTATTCTGATTCTTAATAAATTTCACAATTGTCGAATTTAAGCTGTTCTGTACATTTATAATGATATAATTGTCACATCGTTCACAATCATGATCCATACTCATGATGTGCAAAAAATGAGATGTAATGTTCAGGAACCTGGAAATGCTGGCTGTGAACCCCTGCTGATGCACAAAAGTACTTACACATACACAGCAGATCTTTTTTTAAAAAAAGAACAGTGCACATTAATGCATTCATGTGCATGCACATGCACACATTCTGAATGTCACATATCTCACTAGTTTCAAGCCTTGCAGAAGCCTGGAGTATATCCTGGGGATGCACAAAGAAGGAAGCAGTAGGATAGGATTGCACACTTCCATTTTGAAGAAAAGACAAAACAACCCCTATGTTTATTAGCTTAACAATGATCACTTCTCCCAGCTCTGGTTCCTTCAGACTTTGACTCCCTCATTGGCCCCTCTGGTGGCTGCTGGTCTGGGGTGGGGAAGGGTATATGAGTAAGTAATATTTTTGAAGTTTGTTTTATGGTGTTTTAATGATGGTTTTATATGCTGATCTATTGTTGTTTTGTCACCCTAAGACCTCTGTGTGGGGAAGGGTATAACTTCCAGAAATAAATACATTTCTTTGGCTTTTCAAACTGCAGAATGGGGGTTCCCACTGTAGTGCTCGTGGGCACCATGGCACCTGCCAACATCTTTTCTGGAGCCTGCCAAGTGTTTTTAGGAAGAAGATGGAGTCAGGAAGAGCTTTTGCCTAGCAAGGTTTTTGACTACTGGAGATCTGATTGGCTGTGCAATTTTTTTTGGTTACATGTTGCTTTGGCTGCAACGGCCACCACAGCACAATGAACTGCACTATGTCCCAGAAGTTAAAAATGTAGCAACCATTTTGTGGTTGCTCTACCTCCTATGGCAGCTGTTTTGTTGTTGTGCCCACTATGCCATGTCAGAAATCCACATCTGCCCACATTTGGTTGGGGACCATTCCTTTAGATTTTCATTTTTGTCCTCCTACCCCACTCCACACATACTGGCACATATTTGAACCCTCATTTTATTTGGGCTTTTAATACGTCAGTTTCTGTATATTTGGTTCAAGCAAAGGTGCTTTAATCATATACTGGCTCCCATGGCTGATATCTGACCCCTGTTGTGATTTTGCTGATATCTGAGAGCTGATTTCACCCCTGCCACACACTCGGTAACCGAGCATGAGGTCCCATGGGCAGATGGCTGGGCAGAGCACTTCATTCAGCCTAGCCAATCACTGGAAAGTAAGGAACAATGATTTAAACTCCCAACTGTGTTATTTTAATCTCCTACCCAATGCCAAGCAATGTGGGAACAGCCAGTTGCCTTTGAAATCAAGGAGTCTTGGGGGGGGGGGAGAGGGTGGGTCCTTAAGGTTGGATCCAAACAGGAGCCCTATTTTCACCTGCTTTATATTTTGTTCACATAATGTAATTTTAGATAGTCCTGATCCTTTGAGATTATCTAGGCTTTGATGAGGATTGAGAGGAAAAGCGTAAATTACTATAATACAGCTAGGGAATATGGAGGCTTGTTGGCTGTGCGGCTGGGGAGTTATATAAAGATTTCTTTTGGTGCAGAGGAGAATCAGCCAAACACTTTTTTGAAGTACTGCAAATGTGTGTGTGTGTGCGCGCGGGTGTGCGTGGGGAAGGGGAGTGTCTTGGGAGCTTCCAGCCCAGTTTTCTGTAGACTGAAAAAGTTGTTTGCACATGCTGTCCAAAATAAAAAATTTAGGCCAGGATTTTAAGGTCTTTTGTTAGGATTTTATAGGTGCCTGCTTCATTCAGTCAAGCAAGAGTTAACTGCTAAAGTCTCATGCCTAGAATCACATGAACCTCTGCAAAGATCTCTCCCTTCTTCCAGAAAAAGAGGAGAGGCCTCCATAAATCATGTATAGACTGCACAGACACCCAAAATGAGCACTTGCATAGATGGAGTTTGCTGTTCCTATATTTAGTGCAGATTCATTCGTTCATTGGTATTGCTCTACAAAACTACTCACTTGCATCTCTGCCCTGATATTTGCTCTGCTAATTCATTGCAATACATTACCAGCATTCTTGTGTTCACTGCTAGTGGGTGTGGAGATATACGTTGGTGCCTTTGGTGTTAGGTTGCTTCCTGGTTTTGGGGACAGGGGTAGGGGCAGGAAGCAAAAATTCCCAAGGCCAGCAGTTTTCCTGATGGTGGAGAGAAAAATCTTTACAATTATCTTGGTTGGTTCTAATAAAAAGCATGATATAGACTGTAGTTTGTTTTAGGATGAATAAAGTCAGTTGAGTTTTGAATCAGGGTGGAATCATCCAGAATGTTGGCACTCCAACAGCCATAACTGTGTCAATTATACAGATTGCCATTTGTCAAAAACCCTTATTTCCCCCCATATATTTGTGTCTCCTATTGCCATTGATGTAAGGGCAATGTGATTTGAATCACCTGACAACTGAATCAGTTTCAAAATTTGCATATGCATAGAAAATTAGCAGGTGCAGCTCAGGATTTACAGTTCATAGACACATGTGCCTTCCGGCATTACAGAGTACATGCATTAGGTCAAAGACTCTTTTGTAAATAATTATGATTAAATAATTATTTCTCTGAAGGTGAAATGAAGGGAGAAAAAAAAAAGACAGGTGGGTTATCCCAATGTGTTTTCACACGAAGTGGCCAGACAAATTCAGCAATGGAAATATTTTGAGCATCCCTAATTTAACCACATGACTTTCTGGACCTGAGCTTCAGCTTGGATGTTGACAGTTGTAAGCAGTGCTAACAAGGCCGCACAATTTCCAAAACCCGCACACAACACTGCATTTGTTCTAATTGCCACTTTCACAATGGCCGTGTGAAACATCTTTCATTTGATGAGCAGAGGCTGAGCAAGCATGGCTGTTGGCAAGATAAAACTATTCTGACATTATAAAAATAAGACTAATCAGTCAGGGGGAAAAACATTGTCTTATTATAAACTACAGTGGGCATTCCATTTTTCTTAAAAATGTCAGTGTTGTTAATGTTATCTAGCTTCAACCTTTGTTGCAGAAGGCTGATAATTACATTAAAAGTAATGTCTCCACAAAACCCACTTCCTCGTCATCTAGTTACCATTTAATATTGGGATGAAGAGCTATTTGTAGAGAAAACCAATTATTTTAAAATGCCAAACAAAATCAGATTGTTGGGAAACCAGGAGGGGAAAACACTTTAAATTGCCCCTCTACATCTGGGCTTGCAGCCACTTGAATATCTTCTTCGTAGGTTTCTCAGTGAGGACTTAACCCAGACCCTTCAGAATCAAAGCATAAGCTTCTATCTCTTTACTTATATGAAAATCTCTATTAACTGACAGCCATGGGAGGATTTTTCTTCCTTCCACGCACTGCACCCATCAAAAGCCTGAAAGGATATTCTTAGGCCTCCCCACAGAAGGATTTCACTGTCCACTTGTAGAAGCACACTACAATATCAATTGCTGCCTGCAGGGATGCTCAACTTTACTGAATATTGTGCTGCACTGAATATAGTCACATTTGAACATTTCAAGTAGATGCGTATGAAATGTACATGTTAACCAAGCCTTGTTTGAGGGTCACTGTTAAAAAATCAAAACAAAAACCCCGCACCTAGATACATACGTTAATCTGAATTCCAAGGATAATTTCATTGTGATGCAGAGCCATTGTGTGGATGCCAATTTGGCTATGCATAAGAAGCCTTCTGTAAGCACTTTAAGACATATTCTTTTCACCAGTCGAACAGAAAAGTCTATAAATATGTTAAGGTGCTCAGCTTTGCTCCTTTCTGCATAGCAGAAATAAACATCCTGCAGTCGTCGTTAAAAGATCCATTTTGGCTTTTTGTGTTCCCACAGCATGGAGAACACAGGCATTGTCAGCCAAAACAGTGTTTTTTTTTGTCACCTACTGGCCAATGGAACTTTGGTCAATTTCAGAGTAGCACCCACCATTTTGTGTGCTGCTGCAGAGATTTTCCTGCCTCCATAATTTGGAGACGGTTTCCATGGAGGTTTCCTCCGCTTGCAGCTCATCTGCATGCAATTTTCATGTAAAAAGCAGATAAATGAAATTTGTTTTGTCTAGCGACCTTGTGCATGTGTCTTTTTTCCTTTTTTGTTTTAAGGGAAATGTCTGCAGAGCTAAGATGATACAAATATATGCATATTGCAGCTTCTGTAATCATGATGCTGTAGGTTTGCAGACATACTCTTCAAATTTCTTTGAGGAAAAATGACATGTTCATGGGGTCTCCAGGCAAAACAAATTTTATTCATCTACTTTTTACATGGAAATCACACATGGATGAGGTGCAAGCAGAGGAAACCTCCATGGGGAACCTTCACGGAAAATCTCTGCTGCAGCACACAAAATGGCTGGCATGAATGGTGAAAGCAAAAGAGGTTTGGGCAGGACAAATAAAGAATTTCCTGCCTGCTCTTGTTCACTCAGCAGGCAGGAAACCTTTTCAACTCGGGTTAGGGGGAAAAGATCACCAGTTCAGCGATTTTTGAAAAACCCAGTGTGAGAGGAATACAATGTTCTGAAGATGTTTTGGGAGAGAGAGCTGTGCAAATTTCTTCCCCGAAATGGTCTTTAAAATGTCCTCAAGACATTTTATTTCTGCTGTGTAGAAATCACCATCGCCTTGTATGGCTGATAGCTGCTGTCGAGGGAAGTATGAGAAGCTGCACTGTCTTTCTCAGTACCTACTACCTCAGTTCATTTAACTGAAGATGTCAGGGACTGAACCCAGGATCTTCTATGTATAAAGTATAGCCCCTCCCACTAAGCCACAGCCCTTCTTAACAAACACTGCAAGCAGGTTTATGTCAGAGCACCAATACAAATACAAATGATGGAATTGATATTTCAAAAGTGGGAAGATTTGAAAAGGGTTTGAGATGAGTGCACAACAGCTTCTAGAAAGACACGACTAATTTTCCCATGCTGTTTTGAAAGCATGCAGATGTGACAGTCAGATGCATTCTGGGGAAAAATCATGGTAAATGTAATGTTCAAAGTCTGCCCCTCTTCTCCAGCCCCTGGATGCTGAAAGGCAAGCTGCTTCCTCTGAGAAGGAAGGAAGGAAGGAAGGAAGGAAGGAAGGAAGGAAGGAAGGAAGGAAGGAAGGAAGGAAGGAAGGAAGGAAGGAAGGAAGGAAGGAAGGAAGGAAGGAAGTGTTATGTTCTTATGTTCTTAAGTGACTGCTTGCTTGGAGAAGAAACTGTTGCTATCAACTGGCAAAGCTGTTACTCCCTACTCCCTATTCCCTCCATGTCCACTAGTTTATTGATAGTAGATTAATCAACTATAGTTTCAATATTTCTGGATTTCTGGTGTGTCTGTGTGCAAGGGGGCAATACTGTAAGCTGCTTTGAGACCACTGAGTGGAGAAAAGTAAGTTAAAAATACTCATGACACATAAACGGATACGTATGAGGAAAAGAAGCAAAATGAAAGAAAGCTAGTGATTACATGACCCATCTGGGAAGTTAGTTTGGGTTCAGGGTCTGTTCTGTTAGCATGGCCTTCATCCCCTGCCTTATGAAATATTGGATCTTCATATTATTTCTTACACTGTGTGCTATAAAATGCCAGTTTCCATGTTTGTTTGTGTAGGTAGCAGAGTGTTCACCATAAAAGTAGGCCACAAGCAAAAGGTCTGTTTGCAAGATTAAATCAGTGAATGAGTTACTCCAGGCAATAGAATCTGGAAGCCTCATTGACCATGGACATATCTTGATTACCACACCCTGGCTAAAGCTGTTGTGACACAATGGATCCCAGAGAACTCCCTAATACTGGATATTATATTTAATCTGCTTTTGAGAAACCATTTCCTCAACAATTGCTCCTTCCCTGCATTTCCTCTGCCTCTAGATACGATCTCCCTAACAATCAATCCCTTCTTGATTCACTTAAGCCTCAGCCAAATTTGAATACTCTAGGCAGAGACTTCAGGAAGTACCTCTGCATAAACCATTCAAGGTTTCACTGATATAATCAAGGCCCAATTGTCCCCATTGTCCTGGGAAGTAGAAACAATCGATAGAGCTGTTAATTAGCTCAACCCCACAAGCCCAGCAAGGAAACCCCAAGCAGTTACAAAGAAACAAAACCTAAGTTCAAATTTCCCGCCTTACCTGCGCAAGAGGGTATAAAAATACTGCACACTCAAGCCTCAGTGCTCAATACTAGCCTGAACTTCTCTTGGTCACATTGGTTTGAGACGCGATATCGCGTCTCAAACCAGGGATCTTACTCATTTAGGGTATCCCATCTGACATCTCTTGAAATGGCAGTCCAGAGACCCAGTAGACCTGTTCCCCCTACTATATTAACCTGATGGCAGCATTTTGATGGCAGTATCCTGAGGGCCAGTCATATCAGGGTCCATCAATCACATCCCCTTAAACTTAATTTTCAATTTTTTGTCATCTAGTTCAAATAATTATTCAGTTCAGCCAAATCTACCATTTATACCATTGTTGAGTATACATACTTATCCCTGTAAATCCAAAATCCACATTTCCACATGAGCACTTCAGAGCCTAATTAGAACTCTCTAGGCAAGACTTATGCTTCATTTCTAAAGTTGGGCTGGAATAGTACATCCTCACCCTTCATCTTTGAAAGATCAGAAACCTATTTGAAATAATACAGCATCCAGACTGGGACCTGGAGTGTGATTTTTACTTATTGTTAGTATCACATCTAACAATGATATCAAAGTACAGGTTCTACACGCCACATGGCCAGGCACCCTCTGGTTTGCCAAAGGCATCTCAGCAACTCTGCTCCAGTAAGGAGATTTGGTTCATACAGCGCCTCAGACAGTACTATTATGTTCTTTGACGTCTCAGCATGCTTTATCAAATATGCATGTGCTTTTCTAGTATGCAAAAAGCACAAATGAAGACAATAAAGTGCCTTTCACAATCAAGTTCCCTGAGTTTCTAGCAACTTGAAATTGATTTACTGGTATGCAAGAATATACATCTGCATCTGATTTGGTAGAATTATGTATCTTCAGAAAGCTGTTCTCTAGGATAAAGATCCCAAAGAACAAAAAAATAAGTAAATAAACAAATTAACCCATGAAACCAGTTATTAGCACCATATTGTTTTGAGCTTTAGCAGCATGACACTGGTGCAATGTTGCTTTTAACTTCTGGAACAACATTAATCAACCTTGTTTTGTACAGCAGAGCTGAGCATATACCAAATGAATTTTTATCGCACTGTATCATTGACCACTGTATATTAGACACAGATTAGATGTACAAAAATCAACCAATCTGTCCACACCATGAGCTTGCAGACTTTGGGGGTCAATGTCAGCTACTTCAAAGGAAGTAATAATTCTACCATATGAAGTATAATTCTGTAGTTTTTCCTCACAGGGTGAAATATTTTCCTAATCTCCTTTGGTGAGCTGTTTAGTGTCTTAAGTATAAGGCATGATAAACCATGTAATTTTCACAGTGTGAGTAAAAGTCATCTAGGCAGCAACCTGCAAACCTCCCAATCAGACAACAAAAGCCGCACAAAATGATTGCAAGAACCCTGTTGCATTGTCATAGTCAGAAATAGCCCTGGCAGTTCTTTGGTATTAGAGGCAATTTGGCTGTTTGTTTTTTGCTGCCAAGTTACAGCTGACTTATGGAGACCTCAAGGCTAGAGTTATTCAGAGGTGTTTTGCCATTACCTGACTGTGTGTAGCAACCCTCATATTCCTTGGAGGTCTCCAACCCAAATACTGACCATCAGAGCTGACCCTGCTTAGCACCCAAGATTTGGTGAGATCAGACTAACCAGGGCTATGTGGGCCAGGACCAGTTTGGCTGTACCACCTCTGAATGCATGTGTGAGATTGCTTATTTGAATGAACAGTGCAGTCCTAAGCATGCCCTTCTAAACCAGTTAACTTGATTGGACTTAGATGGGGATAAATCTGTGAAGGGTTCTACCATACATTTCTGCCCATAAGGAAGACTGATGATATCTCTGGATGGGACAAAGCTTTCCAGTTAAATGATTCCTGGCACAGTCAAACAAATGATTCACTGTGGTACAATCATATAAGCGATACTACCACATCAGCTCTCTGCATCGCAGGCAGCTCCCTAGGTAATGTGTAGGAACACATACTCTATGTTTATGTTGGCTGTTTCCTTTCTCTGCCAGAAGAAACCAATGATGTGAAGTTAAAATAAGTGAAAACAAGATGTCATGATGTTACAACAGCAATAAAATTTGACATCATGTTTCTAGAAGCACACCAATTTCTTCTGCAATATGGTTCTGCCCACTTATGTAGAAATCTGGAAATTTTCCTAATTACAGAAGGTTGTTTTTTTTTTTAAAAAAAATACATGGTTACACAAAACACTGTAGACATTGGGGGTTATTTGGATCATATACATGGCACCTAGTTGGTGGCTTCTCTGTATATAATGCAGTTTCTTAAATGACTTATTCAGATGACAAAATAGAAAGAATCTAGGCCATATTTTATTGAAGTAAAAAGAGAGTAAAATTATCCTTTGTGTAGGAATGCAAGCTATGATACGAGTGGAGCCAGAGATGCTGATTTAGAGTTAATTATCACAGGCTGTGTTCAACCAACTGTCAAACACAAGAGAATTCTCACACCTGTGCTTACTGATCAGGTGTCAGGGTTTTTTTTTTAAAAAAGAACTCTCTAGGGCCCCTTCCGCACACGCAAAATAATGCGTTTTCAAACCACTTTCACAACTGTTTTCAAGTGGATTTTGCCATTCCGCACAGCTTCAAAGAGCACTGAAAGCAGTTTGAAAGTGCATTATTCTGCATGTGCGGAATGAGCCAAGGATTCATTTAGCATGATGGGAATTTTTTTCCTGCTTGTCCCCATTGCTGAATCAGTAAGTTGCTTCTGTTCAGCTGCTTTGCTGATCTGCGTGGATTCATCTTGAAAATCTATACTGTCATCAGAGCCTTTGACTTGGTTTTTTTTTTAAAAAAAGAATATGTATATAAGACAAATGTTCAAGGAGAAAACAAGGAGGGTTTGGCACAATTTTCTAGTGATTCAAGAAAGGAAACATAGTTTAAAAGTGATTTAGGATTCTATCTCCTTGGAAGTCATTTTGGAAAATCAACTTGACTTCCTGCGATTTCCTTTGATCTACTTCTGCTGCTGGTTCCTATTAGTCAAAATTAATCTCATATTGGTGTCTTGTGATAGGTCAAAACTGCTGTTGTGTTGTGTTGTCCCTCACCCACAAGAACCTGGGGTCATTTGCTGAAATTGAAGAGTGGGATATTCAGAGCAGACAAAAGGAAATACTTATTCACACAGTGCATAATTAAATTGTGGAACTCACTGCTGGGGATTTTGGTGACAGCTTCCAACTTGGAAGGCTTTAAAATAGGAGTGGACAAATTTGTGGAGGACAGGGCTTTCAGTGGCTACTAGTCATGATGGATATCTACTCCCTCTAGTACCAGAGGCAATATGCCTCTTTACATCAGTTACTGGTGAACATGTATGGGAGGATGTTATTGCAGTCATCCTACTTGTAGGCTTCCTTTAGGCAGCTGTTTGGCCACTTTGTGAAAAAAAAACATGGACTTGATGGGCCTTTGGTCTGATTAAGCATGGCTCTTCCTGTGTTCTAGGATAGGAACATAAATTTCCTAGTAGAAGTTACACAACTTGCATACCATCCATATGATCAAAACTCACACATGTGTAAAGTATTGTCAAGTCACAGCTGACATATGGAGACCTCAGCAAGAAGCTTTCAAGGCAGATGATTAAGCAGAAGTGGTTTGCCATTGCCTTCCTTTGCAGAGTCCTCCTTGGTGATCTTCCTTCCAAGTATTGACCGAGTTTATCTTTCCAAGATCTGATGAGACCGGACTCAATATCTCATTTGGTAGTATCTTCAATACAGCAAGAACAGGATGTTTATACTGTATATTGAGTTGCCTTAGAGGCTAGTTCACTTGATGGAGTGCATGCTTCAGGGGAGGGCGGTTTATAAATATAATAAATAATATAATAATAATAATAATAATAATAATAATAATAATAATAATAATAATAATAATAATAATAATATAATAATAATAATAATAATAATAATAATAATAATAATAAAGACTTGCTTTGAATGTGTCATTTTCTTCTTTCCTTCAGTCTGAGCTTGCATAGATTAATGACCTCAATACTCTGATGAAAATTCATTAAAGAATGAATGACCTTATGGGAAATGGGAAATCCTCCAGAGCTGTTTAACCTGTATTAACCTGCTGTATTAACCACTTGCATCTATTTTGTCTGTTCAACAGGAGTCATCAAGTAATGCACACCCTGTGACCCTCTAGACTACATGATCTGCACTAGCCATGTGCTGGGGCCTGTCAAGTGCTCAGTCCCCTTCTGTTGTACAATCCCAGGCAGGCAGCAAGAACAGGAGATTTATTGAGCCTATGGCAAATGGCCAGGTTGATGAGCTATTCTGGCTTGGTGAGGTACCAGTTGTGAAGTTCTCTCTTGCCATATGCCTACATTTAGTGATAATACAAGGAAATACATGTGAATTTAGCAGCCATCAAGAATCGGCATAAGATGGGAACTATGTGACAGATTGCATGTGACACCCAACTTGTAGATTTAACAGTGCTATAAACCAGCTGGCATTTCCAAATAAGAAGGGCTATGTTCTTAAAAGGAAACTTATACTATTTAATTGACAATACTGAGCTTTGCAACAAGCCACTGATAGGGGTGTTCTCCCCCCCACCTACCAAAGTGTGAAATAATACTCAACAATAATACAATAAATATATAAATAAATAAATAAGATTTTCAAATATCTTATTCAAACATTTATTTCACTTGTGGACTTGCCTGGCATTTAAATCCAAATTCTTTCACTAACAAAAGACAAACATTTCTCTTATGTATTCCAATCCTGATGAGACCATAGATCTAATTATTTTTAAACCCAAATTTTGTAACAGTCATATGAAAGACTATTTCCCTTCTTCCTCTTTAGATGGAAAGGAACCTTCTGACTATCCCCAGCCTGAGATATATCTGGTTCGCTTCAATAAGAGCCAGGGCTTTTATGGCCCTGGCTCCAGCATGGTGGAACAAGTTGCCAGGTGATGTCAGAGCCCTGCAAGAGCTTTCACAGTTCTGCAGAACCTGCTAGGCCTGGCTGTTCCACCAGGCCTTTTCCATCTAGCTAGCCGGATTGAATAAAATATAGTCACCTTCTTTCGGCCTCGGGGTGTGTGTGTGTGTGTGGTGTTCTGGAAGGGATTATTTTCTGCCATCTGTTTTTAACAACTTAACATTGTTTTAACAACTTAAAATGGTGAAATTGTTAATGGGTGCCTTATAGGATTGTTGTTTTAATTTTTGTATGGTTATTTAAAATGTTTTAATGAATTGTTATTAATTTTGTTGTGACCTGCCTTGAGTCCTGTGAGGATAAGCTGGGATATAAATTAAAATTTGTTTGGGACTATATTCTACTGCAGAAGCATACAATTTTCTCAACCGCTGCACCTCAACTGACCAAACTAACATCTTTATGTGAAACAGAGTATAATTTTGTACTCATTTCAGCAGTGGATAGAGAGAGATGAGGGCAATGTAAATTAATGAACACCTATTGGGGGTGTTGTTTGTAGTGGCTTGCTAGTAAGTTTCAGTTCCATTTGTAAGCTACAATAAAAAGGGCTCCTTTTTATCATATTGTATAAGAAGCACATACATTTGGACAATGCTGCCTGATATTGACTAAATGGAAGAATGCTGTGCTGCTGCGTTAAACTTCCAGAAATTTGCTAAGAGGTTGTGTGTGCGGAAGAGGCCATAGTGTGGTTACCCTGCCTCAGGAAGTCAGGAAGGCGAGGGGGTCCATCTTAGAACTTTCTAGAACTTGTGGGGGGCAAATAATTTTCTGTTGTATTCCCCTCCCCACATTATTTCCTCTTTCCATACTTCTGGCAATCCCCATATTCTCTCCCTTTGCCCTTCCTCATTATCTCCTTCTCAGAAATTCATCAACCTGTCTTTTATCCACCTCCCATCTTCAGCTATATTATTTATTTATTCATTTAGTTCATGTATACTCTGCCTTTCTCCACAGTGAGGAGCGACTCTTCTTTTCATTTATATCCTCATAACTTTCCTGTTATGTACGCTAGGCTTTGAGCTCCCTTAAGTTGTCAGGGAAATTTGTTAAGTGTTGATATTCATCTTGTCAGGAGCTGAAGGTATAACAGCTGCATGGCAAAACCCTTGATTGCCTTAATGGACTGTTGAAGGACTAACTACAGTCACCTGTTAGCAGTCAGCCAAAGGGAATGACTAAGCATGATTGCATCAGCTATATATATGAGTCATGTGACCTTTGACTGTACTAGCCATAGGCTAATTAATGTATCATAGTGTATATAAGTAAGCTAATTCAGTTAAGCATGTTCCTTGCTGGGGACAGGACCTAAGCCGAAGGCTCTGTTCGTTTAAACTATATAAATTGTATCAATGCCAATACATCCTTTCTTTGAGTGAACTCCCTGGCTCCAGTGGTTATTGCCGCACTCTGTGTATGCTCAGTTGCACCTACGCTGTCGACTCGTGTCAGGTTATGGGCCCAGGTGCCGCTAGGCGTTGTACAACCCACTGGTGAGTAACATGCCTAGTGGGCGGAGCGAAGAGTGTGGTGTAGTCATGACGGGTCCTACACATGGGCTGCTGTTTGAAAGGCTCAATGAGTCCAATTACGTCTCATGGGTGGAGAAAATGAAAGGCTTCCTCATCCGGGAAGGACTCTGGAAAGCTGCACAGAAAGCTCCAGATATGGACGATGATGATGAGGTGGAGGCTGATGAGAAAGCCAGAGCAGCCATTGTTCTAGCAGTGGAAAACAGCCAATTGGTGTTCCTGCGAGATAAAACAACAGCTTTGGGGTGTTGGACTGCCCTGAAAGAGTTGTACCAGAGGACAACAGCGGGCTCCAAGCTGATTCTGGTGCGTAGACTCTTTAATCTCAAGTTGCATGAAGGCAATGTGATTTCCCATCTGCAACAAATGAGAGCACTCTTTGCTGATTTGTCTGATAGAGGTTTGGCTTTTGATAATAATCTGCAAGCTTTGATTTTGCTCTCTTCTCTTGGCACACAATGGGACCCATTAGTGGATGGCTTACAAAGTGTGCCAGAGGATGATTTAACATTGGACTATGTGTCCGGGAGGCTTTTGGAATGGAAGGGGCAAAGGGATTTACGTGCCTACCCTCAGCCTCCAGTGAACAACAGCATCAGCAAGGACCGAGGTGACAAATTGGCAGAGGCGAATGCTGTTCGCAGATGTTACACCTGTGGAGCAACCAACCACCTAGCGAGGAATTGCCAGCAAGGGCGACAGCGACCTAGACGTCAGCAACAGGCTGTGCAGAGGACCGGGAAAGGAAGCGCCTTTCTGGTGCAACGTACCCAAGCACTGAAATCTACGTGGCTTTTGGACGCCGGGTCTACAAAACATATAGTAGCAAGGGCAAGTTCGCTGCAGAAGAAGAGGACACCGGGATATTGGAGAGGTGACTCTTGCTGACAGCTCTGCAGCTGTTGTACAGTCCCAAGGAGAAGTGTTTTTACAAGCAATGGGGATTACCCTGCAGAACATGTTACACATACCAAGTATGGCGCATAATCTATTAAGCGTGTCCAGGTTGGCACTGGATGGGTATGTATGTACTTTTACTGGGACAGGGTGCTCCATAGCCAGGGATGGGGACATTGTGGCACAGGGTGTATTAAGTAACAGACTTTATAAATTGACTGTGGACAGTAACACCCCTGTGACCTGTGATGTTCCAACTACTGTGTGTGGGGTAAATGACCCACTGCACCCAGCTAATTGTGTGCACAACTTCCACAGGAAATGTGGGCATGTGAGCTTCAAAGTACTCAAACAAACAGCACAAATGTGTGGTGTGCAGTTCGCCAAATGTGATTGTTTTCTAGAGTGTAAAGTGTGTTTGAGTGGGAAAGTGAAATCGCATCCAGTGGCAAGACAAAGCCCAAGGGTAACGAAGGACCCTTTCTCTTTGGTTCACTTCGATATAGCACAATCGTTTGGTGTTTCCATCGGGGGTGCCAAATATGTGTTTGTAATTGTGGACGATGCCACACGCTTCACTTTCTCCTATTTCTTAAAAAAGAAGAGTGAAGCCTTCCATGTGTTTAAATTATGGCATACAAGGATCTGTAAACAATTTGGATGTGATGTGAAAACAATCCAGATTGATGGTGCCGGAGAATTCCTAAGCAACCAATTTACTGAGTGGCTAAACAAACGAGGAATAGATAGACGAGTGTCTAATGCCTATGTGCATTCTGAAAATGGTTTAGCAGAGAGAAAGATTGGTGTACTGAAACAAATGGTGCTGTGCCATGCTAGGCATAAATGCAAAGGATAGTCTCTGGTAGGAGGCATGGGCTTACTGTACGTATGTCATGAACAGATTATTCAGTGAAGCACTCAGTGACATTCCGTATAGGAAGCTGTATGGTAAGGCACCTAAGTTAGACCACCTTCATACTTTTGGTTCATATGCCAATGTTCTGTTGCCACCACAGAAAAGGAAGCGAAAGGTGCACTCACAAAGGCTTCAGTTTGTGGGTGTCCAAGTGGGTATGAAGGCTTTCAGGTTCCTATTACCAAATGGTCAGGTACTATTTTCCAGAAGTGCTGAGTTTGAGAAACATTCTGGGTGGTCCCGGCTGCATAGCAATTTAGACTCCCTGCTTTCTAAGCAAGAAAGTCCATCTGTCATTCTGCCATATGCTGATAAACATATTGAGAGAATGAGACAAAGAACTGAAACTGAAAGTTCTTCTGAGGTAGAGTGTGAAAGACACAAGTCTAGTGTTCCTGTTAAAGCTGAATCAGACTCAGAAAGTGAAAAGGAGAAAGAACCAATCCCCAAAAGGTCTGCACGTGTGACTAAAGGGAAACCACCCCAGAGGTTTGGGTATGACACACAACACAAAATGAAAACAGAGAATGGAGCGGTGAATGTTTTACAAACAAATACTGATGAATGGTTTGAACCAAACAATTATCAAGAGGTTTTGCACAGGGATGAAGTTGAGCAAAAGCGATGGTTTGAGGCTATGAACTCAGAGTTCAAATCTTTAATCGACCTAGATGTTTTCACTGAGGTTGATATGCCAAAAGGAAGAACTTTGTTGGACTCCAGATGGGTCTATAAAAGAAAGCTTTTAGCGAATGGTGAAACGCTTTTTAAAGCCAGATTAGTAGCTAGAGGTTTCAAACAAAATTTTCCTGAGGACTTTACTGAAACCTATGCTGCTACAGCTAGGTATGAATCCATCAGGTTGTGTTTGGCTATTGCTGAACAAAGGGGGTATGTCTCCAAGCAACTAGATGTGTGTACTGCCTACCTGAATTCAAAGGTGGATGAGGAGATATATATGAGACCACCACCTGGTTACAGGTGTAAAACAAATAAGGTTTGGTTACTGAAACGTGCTCTTTATGGTTTAAAACAATCAGCACATATGTGGAGAAACCACTTAGATGACCTGTTGGTGAAAGAGGGTTTTCAAAGTTGTGCCACTGATTCCTGGTACGTTCCTAGTAGAAACGTTCCTAGTAGAAACGTTCCTAGTAGTGTGGGTCGATGACATCATAATACTAACAGAAACCGAAAAGGAACTGAACAAAGTGTTTCAGACTTTAAGTAAACACATTAAAGTGCGTGATCTAGGTGAAATAAAATCCTACCTAAGTATGGAATTTGTACAAACTGCTGAGGGTTTATTACTGCACCAAGAGGGTAAAATAAAAGAGCTCTTGGAGAGAACACAAATGGTTAACTCACGCAGCAAGCAAACACCCATGGTAGTAGGTTTCCAAGAACTAGACAGGACACAAGAATGTGATGACTCCGGTCTCTACAGAAGTGTAATCGGGTCTTTGCAGTATATTGCTTCCATTAGCAGACCAGATATTTCACATGCTGTCACCGTACTCAGTAGACGATGCCAACGACCAACTGAAACAGACTGGACTGGGGTAAAAAGGGTACTGAAATACCTTAATGCAACCATGTCTAAAGGTTTACTGCTGTGTCCAGACCAAACTACCAACATTGCTGGATATGCAGATAGCAGTTTTGCGAATGAAGAGAACAATACGTCTTGTACCACGTATGTAATAACCTACGGAGGTGTACCTGTTTTATGTGCATCATTTAAGCTAAACTAGTAGCACAAAGCAGCTGTGAGGGCCGAATACAGTGCTGTGAATAGTTGTGCTTTAGACATGCAATGGAGTGTCTGAATTAGCTAAAGACCTAGGTCTCAAGGTACCAAAACCAAGCATATTATTCAATGACTCTCAAAGTTGTATACAGTCTCTTAAAATGAATCTGTTAAGACCAGAACAAAGTATATAGGAGATGCAGCTATCAAAACAACAGACAGATGATTCAAACAGGACTCATGGAGGCAAGCTTCCTACCTTCACAGGACAATAAGGCAGACATCCTGACCAAGCCATTAACCTCTATAAAACATGAAAGAGGCGCAGAGTTGTTGGGTATAACTGATGCATCTCTGAAGTAAGTCAGCCATGTTATGGAATGTAAAACATACACTGAATTGATATATGTGTAAATGTAACTGTTAATGTGATAAACAAAAATGTGATGTAGGTTTGCCAAGCATCTGGGAAGGGGTGTCAGGAGCTGAAGGTATAACAGCTGCATGGCAAAACCCTTGATTGCCTTAATGGACTGCTGAAGGACTAACTACAGTCACCTGTTGGCAGTCAGCCAAAGGGAATGACTAAGCATGATTGCATCAGCTATATATATGAGTCATGTGACCTTTGACTGTACTAGCCATAGGCTAATTAATGTATCATAGTGTATATAAGTAAGCTAATTCAGTTAAGCATGTTCCTTGCTGGGGACAGGACCTAAGCCGAAGGCTCTGTCCGTTTAAACTGTATATATCGTATCAATGCCAATACATCCTTTCTTTGAGTGAACTCCCTGGCTCCAGTGGTTATTGCCGCACTCTGTGTATGCTCAGTTGCGCCTACGCTGTCGACTCGTGTCACATCTATTGTAAGTTAGATCCAGCCAGACTTTTTTTTGTTTCATATTGCCTAATTCACTTCCTTACTATAGCTACCATCCCACATGGTTTTGGTTCACATTGGTCCAGTGATCTCTAGCATAAAATTTTGGGGGTAGCCAAAGGGGATCCCTCCTTTCTCACGAGCAAAAAAGCTGGTAGAATCCAATCCAGTATTTCTTGCTGCCATTACAAGGGACCTGTCCTAGGATAGAGGAGCCAGTTGATAGCTTTCATTCACCTTCCTTATCACCTTCCATTCATCTTCCTTATCACAATTCTTGTGCCCTATTCAGTACATTCCATTACAGTGCAGTCTATAAATTTTCACAAAAACCCTACCATTTCCCCATAAACTAATTGCAAGATTTATCCAGACTACAAATTATTTGTTGCCTGTGAAAAATTCTGAATGAAATGGAGGACATAATTCATTGTATCTAGTTTTATTCAGAATGATACTAAAATCATTACACGGATATATTTATGCACCTGTTAGTGACAACAGAATTAGGTCAAGTGAATAAACTGTGCCTTGTGATAGTTTTGGTTATAGTTTAATTGAGCCACTGGGGTGCATCGACGACTCTATTATTTGTATGATATGTTAATGAATTTTCTACCTGTTTGGGTGTAATTTGTATGCTAATATTATGGCAATTTAATAAAACTATGTTTAACCATGTTTAAAATAGTTCTCTCTCTGTCTGCAAGTAGATATTAATGAGCTCTGAAATCAACTTGGCACCATCTGACCGCAAACGGCATATATACAATAAAAACTAAGGTTAATTTGGATCAAAACAAAGTTCTAAATTCTAGTGGAATAGGCATATTAAAGCCATTTGAGTAAACAATATTACTAGCAATAAGAAGTGTGAGAAAAATATTGCTTCCTGCTAATTAAAAAAAGGCAATTATATTACTTTTGTTATTTTCCTAGCATTTCTTAGGGTATATGTACTAAAACAAATGTACTAAATGTACTAAAACAAATATGTACTAAAACAAATATTTGGTACCTAGAAATACTATGCAGACAAAGTTCATTTCTCTGAAACCAATATGAAGCACTGAAACTTAAGGTTGCTGGCGGGAACATCTATTAGGGACCGGATTACTCCAGTCCTGTACCAACTACACTGGCTGCCGATCGAGTACCGGGTCATGTTTAAAGTTCTGGTTTTGACCTTTAAAGCTATTCGCAGCCTTGGACCAGCATACCTACGGGACCGTCTCTCCCTATATCGCCCTGCTAGGCCCCTCCGCTCCTTGGAGGCGGACCTCCTGGTGATCCCTGGCCCCAAAGTGATCCGGCTGGCCCCTACCTGGTGGAACAGGCTTCCAAATGAGATCAGGGCCCTGCGGGACATACAGAGTTTCCGCAGGGCCTGTAAAACGGACCTGTTCCGCCAGGCATTTGGCCAGCTGGGATAACATCTCACTTCTGTGGAAAAATCTGGCCTCCTGTGGGGGGGGGGCAGGAAGGGGGAAGGGGAAATAATTTTAATCGCCATCGGGACTTTGAATTTTATAATTTGTATATGGTTTTAACTGGGATTGGGGTGAAATGGTTTTTAACTGTTATTTGAATGATGGACACCGCCCTGAGCCCTTCGGGGAAGGGCGGTATAGAAATTTAATAAATAAATAAATAAATAAATAAATAAATAAATAAATAAATAAATAAATAAATAAATAAATAAATAATAAGGTGACAGGACCATAATGTTTCTCATCCCACTATTGAGGTTTGCATATGGATTCATGAGCCAGAATCCACAGTCCTATATATGATGGGGGAGATGAGAAAGCAAGACTTGAGGATGCATATTGCTCCATCTGAGGGAAATGTTGTAGTGCATTCAAGCCATTATGTCTAACTTAAAAACCAAAATTAATCAAGCTAAAAGTAAAGAGTCTTTGGATCACACTTCACTGTTACTATACAGCTGCACATTTTCTTTAAGTCCTAAATCCCAGGTCACTCATAAAGAAAGTAGCACTTGTATATTATAAGTCCCGTCATCTGGGAAAATCTCAGCAAGTACAAGTACTTTGTTCACGTTGTCATTATTAAATGTAACCCAACTGTTAACGATCGATTTTCATGCCTAAAATGGTATTAGGAATGGAAATAGAGCCTCTTCCAGATCTAAATTTAAGCCTCATAAAAGGCTCAACGCTTTAATGTACTAATTAGAATGCACATAGGTAGTTCAAGCAGACTTTTTGTGACCTTTAGGTCAGGGGAGAATTACTCTAAATCTTGCCAAACACTCTCTCAATGCCTTAATGCGTGAATCACAAGGGGGAAGAAATCCCCCCCAAAGACTTGCTTACTGCCTCAACAGTTTATACTTTGTTATGCAGAAGTTGTAACGTTGTGTAAGAACTTGCTGCTATGGCACTGGCAGAATACAAAGTAAATTCAGACAGTAGTCCATAACATCTGGAGTGCCAAAGGTTCGCCACCACGGCCCTAGGAGGTGGCTGGAGATCTTCTGGGATTACAACAGCCCTGCACATTCCCACTATGTTCCCGTCTGTACCTTTTCCTTCACTTTGTTAAGTAACTTAAACTCCAGGTGGAAATCTGGAAGATGCAAACGGTTCTCCCATTTTCTCTCAGCGCATTGGTGAGGTACCCACACAGAAAAGCCTTTTTCTATTAATTTCTTTGTCATTTAGTCTCTCCAAAAAGACAGGTGCGAAAATAAAGGTACTTTTTAGCTTTACTGTCACTCAAGGATACCTTGTTTGCCTCATGTTTCATTTGAGTGAGATCTCTGCTGACCTTTCCTGAGGTGCCATGGACTTCACGCAGAAGTCACAGCTTTGAGAAAGTGCAAGGGTACTCATTAAAGTAGTTTCCCATACTTCCCTTGGTTGCACACGGATTCAATTTTTTTTAAAAAAAAAAACAAAACAAAACCTACACACGGATTCTGTGAAGATTTTAATTGAGTTCAACAAATTGTCATTTTCTGTTGAAAAAATGACAACCAAAGCGAAGAGAGTGATAGGAAAGAAGCAAGTGTGGGGCCTTCACCTCTCCTATTATTTCCTTGAATTTTTTTTTTTTGGTCATTTTGTTTTGCCTTTTGCTCATTACAGTTTCTTTGCTACTGCTTTTTTAAAAAATCTGTTCTTATTTCCTCAGAAAACAGAGAGGTAAAGAATGAATATGATGAACAACAGACTACTGTGGTACAGTCCAGAAGAGTTGTGGAGTAACAGCAAAGACAAAAGCAGGCATGAGTACAAGAAGCTGCCTCGCTCAGAGTCCAATCACTGGTTCTTCTAGCAAAATACAGCATATAGAAGTGGGTCTCCAATGTCTTTCCCAGTACTTTTCCCCCAAAACCATTTAAACCAGCAATGCCAGGAATTTAACCATGGATTTCCTTCAGGCAAAGCACGTGCTCTATTACCAGACGTATTTCACATGTATCTCTATCAACATCTTGAATTATTTTACATTTTATTCCTTGGAAAGCCAGGCACTATTTCAAAAATGCAAATACATTTTGCACAGTGCCACAGGTTATACGATTGTGGAGTAAATTAATATGATCCAATCAACATACCTGTCTGGGAAACTCCTATCAAATTTGTTTCTCAGAATGGTACGTGATCCAGCTCCCATGTTCATTTCTCATACATCTGAAATTCTGCTGTATCGTGTAATAAACTGTCATGAAATGTCACTTGAATTTTTTAAAACTTTGAAGGGGTTCTTAGGAGAAAAATCAAGAAAACTTGAAAACTATTTTTTTCTGCACAGTCCTAACTTTTGAAATTCACAATATTGAGCATCAAGAGTGGAACTGAGGGAGTTAAAATCCTGTACTACATAGTGTAAGTTTTTATTTCATTTTGAGAAAAGTGGAAGAGCAGTACAAGAACAGTTACGCCCTTCTAAGCCCACAGACTTAGAAAGGGTATAAGTCTGTTCATATTTTACTTCGAAGAGAAAATGCGCCCCAGGACTTACCCTGGAGGTGCCGTTGCGGCAGGGGAGCAAAATGCCCTCCTCCCTGTCAGTCATTGAGGCACCTATCATGTGGCCTGGAACCGTCACACGACAGCGGCCGGGCAAGCCTTTAAAAGGCTGAACCTGGCCAGAGGACAACCTCTTTCAAGGCAAGGGACAGAAAAGTCCCTTCCACCCTCCCAGTATTTTCAGTTTTCCTCTTGGGGACATGCATTGATGTTTTGTTTCATGTTTTGTCATAGTTCTGTGGCGGTTGGGGCATAGGAGCACATCCTTTTTGGGAAGGCAGAGCTTGCGTGTCAGACCTTCCCACATTGGGGGCCTTCATATGAGGTCTGAGGTAGTGGAGAGCTTGATAGTGCATGCCTTGGGGCCATGCGGAGAGCTCGCTACCCAGCAGGAAGGGGTGTCACAAAATGGGTATGCACCCAAGTGGCACCTAGTAACTTCCTGTAACAGTTCCCTTTGGGGATATGCTGGACAGTTGTTGCTGTCCGAAGGGCCTGAGGGGTCAGCTGGGGCTGCCCCGATAACCAGGTTCAGCATTGCTGCCTGGGGGCCAGGATGTGCTCTGTTATGCTTGCCCAGCTTCTAGTTTGTTGTACTGTTAAAATAAATTGGGCTGTGGCTGATATCATTTCCAACAAACAAGTGTGGTCTGTACTTAATGGAGCGAATCTCTGCACCTCTGCACGCAAAAAGATCCATGTAATTCTGCTGAGTGATCTGAAATTTTGACTACATTTTCATATCTGAGTACATGTTGCAATATGAAAAGCATGGAGTACATATCTGAGTATATGATGCAGTAAAGAAGCGTGAAAGTTATATGAAAAGTCTGGAGTACATATCTGAGTACATGACGCAATTGGACACATGAAAGGAAATCTTTGTCTTTGATTTCTGTCTCTTCACCAATTAGCTGGTAACAGAGATGAAGTGATTAATTAAACTCAGCAGCTGAGAAATCAATCCCATTCGTCTATTAAACAATACCAGCAGGCTATCAAGGGAAGAGAAAAATTTGAATTCATGTTGCCCTTATGTTACCAGACTGACCCATGGACAACATGGTCTCTACGCACTTTGCCAACCCTTGGGGTGCCCAGCATTTCAGCACCAAAATGCAGACTCCATTCTCTGTCCTGGCTGGTGTACCCACAAGGACAGAAAGTCTTGTCTGGACTTGCCCTCCCCCACATCTATCCTTGCATAATTGCCTGACACTCCCTTTCTAAAGGGATTAAAACTAAGGCTCATTCCGCACATGCAGAATAATGCACTTTCAAACTGCTTTCAGTGTTCTTTGAAGCTGTGCGGAATAGCAAAATCCACTTGCAAACAGTTGTGAAAGTGGTTTGAAAACGCATTATTTTGCGTGTGCGGAAGGGGCCTTAGATAATACTTGCCTTGGGAACCTAACTTCTCTATCCAGCCCTAGACTGCTTTACTAAAGATGAAGATCTTGCCAATATGAATTCCCCCAGTGTCCCTACGGCACTTCACTAATCTCAGACTTCTTCCTCTGACTAATTTCTCTCTTTTTTACATCTCCATTGTCTGGTGGTCATTATTGAGTCACTCCCAGGCTTAGCCCATTTCAGGTATGTCACCCATCAACTTGAGTATCACCACTCAAATTGATCACTTTTCTCATGTCTTTCCCTGGAAAGGCAGGACTTGCCTTTGTCATGGGAGATTAATGGTCACTCTGCTTAACCCTGAGTTTTTCCCTATATGAAGTCCAGTTTCCTAGTAGTCAGTGTTCAATATCTCTGGACATTTCTTTGTCTGTTGATATTGTGCCCAACACGCTGTTCCTTCTACCAGAGCTTAGACAGGTCACTCAGCTCTATTCATCAGACCATCCTGCTCTGGCACAGTATTACCTTGAAAATTGCTCCACTCCTTTCCATCTGTTCTTATCCACTCAGTGCTTTCCATATCCTAGGACTGTGTGTGTGCTTTGATGCTTTGATTATTGTGTGACTGTAGGTCTATTATTTTCCCTTCAAATAAAATTGTAAAACTTTATTTGCTTTCCTGTAAATTTATCGCTTAAGCAACTCTTAATAAAAGTTGGCAACAAAGAGCCATATCTTACCCAACCCCTCACTAAGTGAACAGTCTCCTCTCACTAATTTCCGAGCTTTTAAAAAGACAGACCCCCTACCATCTCAGATAACACTTATGGAGGAACTGATTGTAGTAACTTGTTTCATTCTGAGTATTAATGCCAAAGCCCAGGGATGTCTATTAAAATCTGGACATGAAAAAGCACTTGATGCTCAGAGAGGATATATATAGTATTCAATTAGACCAGCATTTCCAAAACATTTTTTTCCCATGGCCCGATTATTTTAATACCTCTCCTCCATGATCCACTAAATTTTTTATGGCTGATTTATCAGTAAAATAAAACAAAATTGAATGTCATCTCACCAGGCGTCTGCCCGTACTGGTTCAGCAGGGGTGAGACCAGCCCTGCGCCGAGCCTCATCTGCATGCAGCGGCGTCAGAGAGATTCTCTGGGGTGCTGCTTCTGTCCCCAACCCCCTCATGGTACCAGCATCTTCCGCAAGGTGTGGCTCTGTCCCCAGCCCCTTTCTGGGTGGTTGGGTGGCTGGGAAGAAGCTGCTGTATCGTTCCAGCTGGTCCTGCTCCAGGTGGGTTGTGCCCTCTAAGCAAGGACAAGGGTGGGGTGGTCAGCCCCAGCCCTGGACATTAGGTGACCCATCATTTTGCACCGGCACCGGGTCATGACCCACCATTTGGGAAATGCTGAATTAGAGCTGTTCAAAATGAAACCAAAGCAAAAACAAACAAGAACACCCCACCCCCAGTATTTATTTCAAACAAACTTGAGGAATTAAATTAGCTTAACATTTCAGTTACCAATGGAAATGGAACGATTGTCATCAACTTCTATCAGAGAAGTGTGTGTGTGGAAAGTGCCATCAAGTCACAGCCAATTCATCGCAACCCCATAGGGTTTTCAAAGAAAGAGGCTAACACAGGTAGTTTGTCATGGCGTTCCTCTGTATAATGATTGTGGAATTCCTTGGTGGTCTCCCATCCAAATATTAACCAGGCCAAGTCTACTGTCTGATGACATAGGGCTAGCCTGAGCCATCCTCGACTGGGTCCAGAGAAGAATACTAGGCTCATTCCGCACATGCAGTATAATGCACTTTCCAACTGCTTTCAGTGCTCTTTGAAGCTGTGCGGAATGGCAAAACCCACTGGCAAACAGTTGTGAACGTGGTTTGAAAACGCATTATTTTGCGTGTGCGGAAGGGGCCCTAATTACAAAAAGTTAAATCCATTTCAAAACTCAAACTTCAAAGACCTGAAGTGAACATGTTGTTATTTATCTATACTCCTAAAACTTTTGAACTGACATGAAAATTAAAAATAGCATCTATACTTTAAAGACATTTTTAGGTCTCAGCAATTCAGAAAGCAGGAGCCAAGCAAGGAAGAAAGCTGAGAACATCTTTGCTATCTTTATGAGCTTTGGATCTTGTTGCAGGTATTTCACCTTATTGAAGGTATCTCACCTGGGTGTGGCCCAAAGTACAAGCCAGTGGGCAAGAGCCAAAAGTCTATTGGCCCTTAGTTCTAAGACCATGGCTTTTCATGAGTGGGTGACTAAGCTGGATATTTGAGTGTCATACTGTGTATTCCATTGTTTGGTTGTTGCTTTTTTAATATTCATTTTGTAGTCTCCAGATTTTGAGTCTCTTGATGCAGGAGATAAATGGGGCATAAATGATTAAATAAATAAATAATAAACAATCTTACTGGACTAGCACAGTATAATAAAATAAACAAATATTGATTCTAGCCCTTCAAAAATATCTTCCATGACCTTTGTCTGATATGTATAATTTTAAGAACAGTACAGCTACATAAACCCTATCCTTTCTGAAACTCTAGTCCTGTACAATGGTACATATGATACACTACAATACCTGGTGTAATCAGAAAGACCCAGACTTTAGAGCCATCAAGCTTTCTGGGCAAGATACTCAGTTTCAACCTTGTCAGCTTCCCAGTTATGTTGTCAGGATAAAAATGGAGGAGGGAAGGAAAAAATGATACATTGGCCTTGAACTCATTCCAGTCTATCTTCCACCCTGCCCAGGTGTTGGAGACTGTGATGGTCACAGTAGATGGCATCTGCATCGTGGTGCTCTTCTTGTGTTCAAACAAAGAAAACAGAGGCTGATTCCGCACGGGCCAAAAACAGCAGTGTGAAAACGGTGTGAAAACAGTATAAACCCTTTTACACTGTTTTAAACCCTTTTACACCATTTTCACATCGTTTTCAAACTGCTGTTTTTGGCCCATGCGGAATCAGCCAGAGTTAACTTTATAACCTCTGACTACAGTGACCACTAGCATGTAAGCAATGTCTAACTAGCTGACCAATAGCTAATCAATAGAGCAGGTCATAAAACAGTGACCTCAGCTTACATACACATAGTTAACTCTTTCATGACTGAAGTGTGACAGACGTTAGCAAAAATACCAACAGAATGTCCTGCTTTTCTTTCTGTTGGTTTTGATTGTTTAAGACTAAAACTTAAGTATTGTTTCCCTCACATTACAAGGTTATCCCTGAAGAACTGTGCAAGTTTGCACTTGATTCAAATACACACAAAAGAATACCTGATAATGAGATCTACAGGTGCCTATATGTACCGAATCAGCACATATACTCTGAGCATTTCTGGTGACAATAGCCATGGAGTCTCCACACATACAAACTACATACAAATTAATTCTATGTAGACATGCTCAGTGCCCACATGGTAATTATTATATTTTGTAGATCTCATTTCAAACATCCTCTTGAAGCTTTCCATGGATTATATTCTTGATATAATTAAGACAACAATTGTGTAGATATATCAAATCTTTCAGCCTGAGGTCTTGTCTAACTGCAACGAAAAGTATAAGCAGTTAAAACAGCAGTTATGTGACACTGGTTCAGACACTTACACACCAAGATGGAAATGCACAGGAATATAATTTTCCCTCATTAATTTTATCTAAATTGTATAATCTGAGGTTTTTCCCCTCAGGTCAATCTAAAGTTACATGCATTTGTTAGTATACACAAGAGTTGCAAATTCTCCTATCTGTTCTGTCATCCCGAAACTCACATCTAAGAGGGTTGTCAATCAAGCATATTCCCCAGCAGATTAAAATTAATTACACAAACCAAATCGAAGGTCTAGCTTTAAAATTAAAGCATCTGGTCCCTGTTTATTTTTAGGTCACAGGGTCCCTCCTCTAAATAAAGGATAATGAAGCAAATATGTTTGCAAGAGGACCCAAGTGCTTTCTCTTTTAAAATAGATGGAGAATGGAGATAAGGATTGCAATTATTACTCCATGCTGCTATTTAAACTCTGGCCCATTCTGTAGTATAAAACCATGTGACTGAAAAGGCTACCTCATTCCAAATTTGGATGAAAACTACTACTTAGTATCAGTGCATCATTAATATGATATGATTAATTTTTCTGAGGCTTAGGGCATTGGTAAAACTTTTCAAAGTTAATACTTTGCAATCAGTCTCATTTAATCAGGTTATGAATTTGCATTTTGCGACGCACATTAAGTTCTATTGATTGAACACTCCCTCTCCCAATATTTTCTTTTAGGGGGGCATTTTTTCTGAATTTCTGATCCTCCCTACTTTACTTATGCTGTACAAAAATAACGATTTCATAAAAAGCCCAGGAATTAATGCAAATATAGCATAGCACAACCTTTAGGGTATAGAGAGCAACTACGCGTCACAAACTTTTGAATGAAAATTTACTTTCATACAATCATTTAATATGTCAGATACTTATGGAAACACTGCAGTAACATTAAATCATTCTTTTCTGACTTGGAAAAGTACTCCTTAAAAACATAAAGGTCTAGAAAAAATGCTTTTTTGTTTTGTTTTTGCTGTATGTAGAATGAAAGAGTGCACTTACTTTGGCCTCTTTTTGTTTAAGTCAGTAAATACTTGTGGTCAGTAAATACTTGTAAATACTTGTGTCCAATAAATGATAAACACTTATAAACAATAAATGATAAACACTTATATGCTATAGAAGCTGGTCTTATAATGGCAATTTTAAACAATTTTTAAAATAAATAGTAGGAAGATATAAAAGGAAAAAGAATTAACTGTTCTGCCAGCTGAGCGCATGCCCCTTTCAAGAATCTTTTGGATCCTGTACAAAGAATCTTTCAAGAATCTCTTTGGATCTTGTACAAAGTATGGTTAACATTGCCCCTTCCCATGTACAAACAATTTACTGAAATGTCTCTTGCTTTGCTGTAATGTCTCTTGCTGTAAAAAGTCTCAGTGTTTTTTCCCAACTAATAACTTCCTTGGGAGAGGCATCTGGTTTACATCCAATGGTGACTTTACCCCTAACTTGGCCAACTGACATTTTTTTCACAGGGTTTTTAGAAAAATCAAGAGTAATAAAAAAGGATCAGTAACACCTGAAACATTTTTATGACATTTCTGTAAAAACACATTAATTGTCTTTCTGTCTTGCAGTGGGCATGGCTATTGACTCGGCTGAATGACTTTTTCCCAAGAAATCTTAATTTGATTCTCAATTCCAGTCTTCAGATTTTTTTCCTAGTCTCATTAACTTACCTATTACTCTTAATTCTGCATTGTAATAAATGGATCTATATTATTTTCTGCAACGCACTGATAGAGGCCGGAGTCTGAAATGTTCAGCATAGTTGTAATAAGAGTTCCATTTTCAATTTGAATTCTACCCTGAGAAAGAGAAATAGAGAAGGAAACCAATATTAATCTTGCTTAAATAATCTATTCCCATTTTAAAATGGAATTTTCAGTTTGTGAAGGTTAGTGTAACAGTGTGGAACCCCGGGATTATGGTTCTGTGCCACATTACTACAGATACTACAGAGCCTAACCAAATATGTTAACCGAGCATATTAATTTCACCACAATTACAGTCCACTTATAAATACATGACATATTGTCTGCTGTTGCCTGTCTTACTTTTTTTTAAGGTGCCAGGCCCAAATGCTTCTGTTTATCCAGAGTTTTAACTTAGCACATCCATTTTTTAAATTGTTGTATGGTCTTCTCCAAGCCTGAAGCATGTTTTATCAATACCATTTTAGACTGCTCTTTATTTTTGTGCTCTGGAAGATTTTATTGCTCTAGTTTCATTGGTTTTCCTTGCTTTAATAGATTGGTCTGGCTTGTTTTTTGTTGTTGTTGTTGTATGTACTTGTTGGTATTTTTATGTGGCTTTGTTGGGAGCTGCCTTGAACAGGTACCAGTGAGGAGGCATACAACATTTCTATATATAGAAATTCCTTGATAATCTGGTCATGTTAATCTGGAGGTGATGAAGGGTAAGAAACTGGCTTGTTGATTTGGTAAAGCCAAATCAGTAAAAACAAACAAACCCAGAAGCGTTTGGGTATTTTAAAATTTGGCCCTGAATACAAACCACAACAAAATCCCCATGCCAAATACTTAGCAATTTTCAAGCCAGTTTGAAACTCCCATGCTAGCTGCTTGGAGTCCCTTTAAACCAGCTTGAATTTTTTTTTCAAAGCAAGAATCCTCCCTCCACCTTACTTACTTTTGCTTGGCATCTGTTGGGCTTTGTGTTGGGGTCTGGGGGGCTAATTAAAGCCCAGCAATGTTGCTGAAGCTGGCTGCAGTCTTCTCTCCTTCCCCGGCACCCTCTGCACTTTGCATACCCTTTGTGTTGGTTTCTAGGGCAAAAAAATGGGATTGCTCCCAGCCAATGAATGCTATGCATTACTTTACTAGATCCTTGCAGAGTTTGCATCTTTAGTGACTGGAGGGAGGAGAAGTCTGCCTATGGCCAATGAAGCTGTTCTTGGTGGTAAACTTGGAAAAGAGGTACAATCCCTTTGCAGAGCTTTTCATCCTCAAATACTCAGAGGATGCTGAAGGAATTAGGTGGGTAGGTGATGCTGACACCATCTTTCTTCTTGGTTTCTTCAGAGCCCAGCAGACTCTCCCAGAGGGTGCAGAAGAGGATGGTAGAGTTGAAGCAGGAACAACAAATGGAGATGCACCATGAGGTGTTGCCATCTCAACCCCCTTCCCTTCTATCACCTCTTTCTGAGCCCTCTAGTGGGAGAGACACCCATTATCTCACAACCTCTGAGCTCTGGAACCATCTGAGAAACCACCACCAGGTGGTGCTTCTTTGTGGGAGAGAGAGGCTGGTGAGGTGGCTGGGGGGCCATCAGCCAGATCTGAAGTGAGTGACCATTGACTTCACCTCGTGTTCTCCCTGGTGCATGCTGTGCACTGGCTCTGGTAGGTCAGGAACACCAAGTAACTCTGACCAAGGCCGTTTCCGCATGGGCGGAAAATGACGGACTGGAGACGGTAAAAACGCCGTCTCCAGGCTGCCATTCGCACGGGCGGCGCAGCTGCAGCGCAGCCGCGCTGCCCCGGCGCCGCCCAGCTGGCCCGCAGCCGGCATATTCCGAGAACGCTAAGAAGCGTTCTTTTCGGAATACGCTGCCGTGAAGCCGCTGCCGAGCGAACGGCAGCTGCTTCACGGCGCCTCCCCGACCCGGCACTCACCTTGTCCCTGGGCCTCCGGCGCATCGCTGAGGCCTGGGGACACGCCCCCCTGCCCTGCGCCGCTCGAGCAGGCGCGCAGGGCCAGGGGGGGCGTGTCCCCAGGCCTCGGCGACACGCCGGAGGCCCAGGGACAAGCCGGGTCGTGCGGGCGCTGGCGCTCCGCGGCGCCGGCTGCTCGCCTCTTCCCGGGACCATCCGTGCGGATGGTCCCAGCGTCTTCGGGTCGGCGCGAGAAGCACCGACCCAGCCGTTTCCGCTGACATGCGGAAACGGCCCAAGATACTTGCTGAGGGAGACACTAGTGAGCCAAAGAGCAGGAAGCAGGCAGTAGCATAAAGTACTGATCGCCCTACAACATGATAGAATATGTTGGGTTCTGCAGGATTCTCCACTTGCTTGCTGCCTGGTACATGCCTTCCTCGTGGTTCCAGCTGAAGAGGAACATGATATCAGTAGTGTACATGACTGCGAAGGCCTACATGAAGGCAAAGTTGTCCTGTGCTCACAGGAGAACCGTGCACTTCACAATGAACATCTGAGGTATTTCTGAGGGGGTCTGTAGGGGTGCATTTTTCAAGATAGAGGTGCCAAACATTCAGAGTGGTTTTGGGAGACTTTCCTGATAACAGCACCCAGGTTTGGTAAACTTTGGTTCAGGGAGGGCAGTGCTATGAGTCATCAAAAGGGTAGCCCCATCTCCCCTTAGAAACCACTGGAAACAATAAAAGATAGGGAACCTATTTGGGGGTCCATAAAATTGAGCCCCCTGAACCAATTTTACCAAACTTGGGTGGTTTCATTAAGAGAGTGTCCTGAAATCACCCTGAAAGTTTGATACCATTACCTTAAAAATGTGCCCTACAAGCAGAAAACCAAAAAATGCCAAAAATCCTCAAACTTTTTCAGCTTTTTTTGGGGGGTAAACCTGAATATTTTGGGTTTCCCAAATCAGATATTTAGATTGCTAAGGTTTTCTGATAATTTGGAAGTCTAAAAAACCTGAATCTGATTTTTGCCAAAAAATATTTTGCTAAAGCTTAATTAGTGTCTAAGAGGTGTCACATTGTCTTATACATCCTACAGATCTTATATTTAGTATTTCCTTTTATATTAAAGAAGGAATGAATGGTATTTCTGTAAAATTGCTTTCTTTGAATATTTCGATTAGGTCTATTGCCATGGTTTTATTTTATTTTTATTTATTTATTTATAATTAAATTTATACACTGCCCTCCCCCTAAGGGCCCAGGGCGGTTTACAACAAGCAATAGTCACATCATAAGAGATGATAATACACTTTAAAATACAATATATAATCATAAAAACAAACAACAACAGCAGCTCGGAAAAATAGATGGCATCCAATAATCATCAAAACTCCCTCTAAAAGGGAACAACAGAGCCCCAGATTGTTAAATTAAAAAGGGGGGGAAGGGGAGGACGGGGCAACAATCAGCGGCTGGTCTCTCCAAAAGCCCGGCGGAAAAGCTCAGTCTTACAGGCCCTGCGGAATTCATTAAGGTCCCGCAGGGCCCGGACAGCTGGAGGGAGAGCATTCCACCAGGCAGGGGCCAGGGCTGTGAAGGCCCTGGCCCGGGTGGAGGCCAGCCGCATCATGGAGGGGCCAGGGGTCACCAGCAAATTGGCCTCTGCCGACCGCAAAGGCCGAGATGGGACATATGGGGCCAGACGGTCCCGCAGGTATGAGGGTCCCTAAAGTGAAGTTTAATCTTTTGCCTAAAGTGAAGTTCAATCTAAAACCATCAGAAATATTCATGTTCTGTAATGACTACAGATGTTTTCTTAATTTTTTTTTTAAAAACTTGTAAACTGTAACACCTGTTAGTTGGGGGGGGGGAGAGTTCATGAGCATGTGTGGAAAACCACTGTTGTCTGGAATAGGCAGAAAGAAAAATATGGAGCTGTGATTGGGACATGCTTTTTCTCTGTCTCTCTCTAGGAATCTGGGATTTGATGCAGTGGACCTGTTGTCTATAGTAGTCTCCTTCCTCGATTTACCTTTGAATTTGTAAATAAAGCAAATACTATAAAAATAGCAGAGGTCTCCACTTTTCATAGCTGGTAGTGCTGTGTCCAGATCTTCTCGCTGCTCAGGAAAATGGAGAATCTGTGACAGTTGTATCAGTTAAAACAGTTGCTGACAATCTAGTGATTAGTTCTGAATGTGGGAATTTGGATCTGTTCCCCTGCTATTAATGATATCCTTACCCATAGAAAATGAAGCAATAGATTTGTACACTAATTTCCCTACAGGAAACGTTTTGTTCATCTCCACTAATATACATGGAATGGACCACACATTCCAGACTTCTTCTGCAATCAGTGTGATGAATGTGTGGCTCTGATCATGAACATCTTAGACAGAATCTGTTATATATAATTACTAGCTTCCTCAACATTGTAGCTTCCTCAACATTGTAGCTTCCTGAACATTGTAGCAGACAGAAGAATGCCACCTATTGCATAAAAAGGATCCAGATGGGGGTTTGGGGGGCTCATTGGCTTCTCTTTGCTTCAGAAGATTTTCAAGTAAGTAGTGACCTATCCCAACCTTATTCAACTTAAAACTTTGATGAGAACACAGCCTGAGGTTCTCTGGCTGGTACATCACAATCTAATTAACAACATTCTATTTTTCTTTCCAAGAAGCTGGGTCAAATCTCTTCTGCATACTTTGTTCTACCTGCAGGCTGTTTGAATTGTACACATATTCACACTCTCTCTCTCTCTTTTCTACAAAATAGTCTATGAATTTAAAACACTTCAATATAAACATTCCATTTCATGCAGAAGCTCAACTGTTTGGTCTTTCTCAATGGATTTTGTTTTGAGTTACATAGCAACTAGATGAATAAACATTCACAAGCAAAAACAGTGGGCAGTTGTCTAAATGAACTGCTAGGAATGGTTTGATAAATATTATTTTATAGAAAGAAAAATAGAAGAAAAGAATTATTTCAAAATTAAAAAAAATTAAGATATAATGGTTCTGGTGGGTTTTCTGGGCTGTGTGGCCGTGGTCTGGTGGATCTTGTTCCTAACATTTCGCCTGCATCTGTGGCTGGCATTTTCAGAGGTGTTATACTGTTACACAGTGTAACAGACTTCCCTCTGGCCCTTTCCGCACGGGCCAAATACGGCACCCTGGGGACGGCAAAAACGCCGTCCGCAAGGAGCCGTTTGCACAGGCGGGACTGCTGAAATGCAACAGCGCCGACCTGGCTCCCCTCCACCTCCCCCAGAGCAGCGTCAGGCTGCCTCCAAAAACCTCCCTCCTGGAGGGAGGTTTTTGGAAAACAGCGTGTTCCCGCCGGCGCAGTGCAAACGGCACCGCCGGGAACACGCTGTTTTCCCCGTCCCCCCCCCCACTCACCTTGTCCTGCGTCACTCTACTGGACTGCTGATACCCTCCCTTGCTCTCCTCCGACCCCTGGAGGTCGGAGGGCAGCGTGGGCAGTTCTTAGGAGTCCAGCGGGGTGATGAAGGATGACGAGGTGAGTGGGGGGATGGAGAAGAGGTGGCTCCATGCGGAGCCGCCTCTCCCATGCCAGCCTCTGCAGGGGCCGCTCGCACTCTCCTGTGTGAACAGCCCCCACCCCTCCACCGGCAGAGGCTCCCGTGCGAACGGCCCACCAGAAAACCCACCAGAACCAGTTGAATCCGGCCGTGAAAGCTGTGAAAGCCTTCGACAATAAGATATAATGTTTCAACAAAGCAAGTACTTTATCACAAGTAAGAAGAGTATTTCATCTATAGCAGGTTTTGTTCATCTATGTACTTAATAATTTTATTTTTGATCATTTCTGTTAATTTGCCTGGGTCAAATATTGAGCTTACTGGCCTTTAATTTCCCAATTCCCCTCAGGACCTCTTTTTAAAACATTAGCTACTCCCCTGTCTTCTGATACTGTGGCTGAATTTAGTGATGAGTTACATATACATTTGGTAGTGTCACATCTGAGTTCCCTAAGAACTCTTAGATATATGCCACCTAGGAACTTATTGGATTTTAAGTTCTCCAACAGGTCTAGAACTTCACCTCTTATAACCTCAATTTGTTTATTTATTTATTTAATGTGACCAAGTTCTTCAAACTCCTTTTTTGAAAATAATGGCTATGGCATGAGTGCCTCACATTTTCTGCAGTGAATAGAGTAGCAAAAAAATCATTGAACTTCTCTGGCATCTCCCTTTGGCAATCCTGGGTTTCAATTAATGTGGTTTCGATGGCAATGGCCCATTCTGCACAACACAAATAAAATCTTTTGAGGCTGAAATATAAAATGCTTCCTGTTGGGAACATTTTTCCTGTTTCCTGTTGGGAACATTTTTCCTCAAAATGTTTGGAAGATGTTTTATTTTCCCACAAAATGTTTTATTCTGAAAACACAAACTAGCCTTTCCCCCCCCCCCCATGATGTTTTCAAAACATTCCCCACTTGCTGTGCAGAAAGGAGGAAATGTTTTATTTTTCCCACCTGACTTAGCAGCCTGCACTTTCATTTTCTCCACAGCTCATGCCTGCCATTTTGTGCTGCTGCAGAAATTCTCCATGCCACCAGCATTTGCTGAAGGTTTCCATAGTTTTGAAGATGTTCCATTGAAAACAAAACAAAAAAGGACAAATGACATGTGAGCGGGATCATCAGTCCAAAATCAACTGATTTTATTTGCAAAGCTCTTAGCAAATTGGCCACAGCATACGATTAATATATAAATTGTTTCTTCTATGATGTATAAGGCATTATTATTTGGTATGCACAAACACATTTTTAATGTGTTTGTTTTCATTCCTCTTTTTTGACCAATTTCTTGTTGCTGTTCATTTCTTTTATGGCATTATAGCCATGTATATGTTGTTTATATAAAAAGACATAAACAGTAAAAGTATGTATCCCTAACAGTATTTCCTTCAAGTCTCATAAGCATGGTTGGAAAAAAAAGCAACTGCAGACTTTTCCAACGCACTTTCATTGTAAAATAAGGAGATGCTATAAAGGGATCTTGAAGTTTATAACTGAAACAGTTATTGGATGTTGTGGGTTTTCCAGGCTGTGTCGCCATGGTCTGGTATTTTGCTCCTAACTTTTCACCCACATCTATGACTGGCATCTTCAAAGGAATGCCATGCTGGGATGTGCCACAAAGAGAAGCACATCTCACCATGACATCCCTCTGAAGATGCCAGCCATAGATGCAGGAAAAACATTAAGAGCCCAAACTACCAGACTATAGAAACACAGCCTTGAAAACCTACAACAGCTGAGAAAGACAATACATTGAAACAGTGGTTTTGACCAAATTTGACTATATCTTTTGTTGGAGCAACACTGCTAAACACTTTGTCGACACAACAGTATTGAAATGTGTGTTCTCGTTGTCGCTACCAGTTCCACGAAGAAAATACTAATATGAGCTCTAACTTGTGTGTGTTGTGTTGGCTTCAGCTGGTTGCTCCCACAGATTTTTTAAATCTCTCAGTACTTTAGGCCCCTTCCGCACACGCAAAATAATGTGTTTTCAAACCACTTTCACAACTGTTTGCAAGTGGATTTTGCCATTCCGCACAGCTTCAAAGAGCACTGAAAGCAGTTTGAAAGTGCATTATTCTGCATGTACGGAATGAGCCTCAGAGAACTATGTGGCTTTATGTATTCTTGCAAGAGCAACTTTAGCAGCTGCAGTGTTTGATTCATATATGGCCTCCCTCATTCCACAAGCCCAGATATTCTAAAATTTTGAGATGAGCTCTGCTTGCTCACTTTCTCCACTAAGTTCATTACAACATCGGTGGGACAAAAGAGCTGAAGGAACTGAAAGAGTCAGTGAGGAAGTGGAACAAATTTGTTGATGCCAAGATTGCTGGAACGAGCTCAGCTTTGAAAGAGACAGATATCACATGTGATCATTTTAAAGGCAGTTTCTGATTCAAACATTGCCTTTTCTAGAGGTCTCCCATTACCTTGGAGTATTTGTTCAAACTGGCTCCTTTGTCTGCTCCGTGTGGCAAAAGAGGTTATCAAGATGGCGATCATGTGTGAAAACTTATTCATCCAGATGTATTCAACCAGAACAGATCAATCAGAATAAATATTTTTCCCTGTATGCCAGGGGATTTTATCTCTTCTGTTTTTCCTACCCCTTGTGGGTCAAAGAATTCTCTCCTGAAATCTTCAGGAAAATACAATCCAGTCTTTTCTAGGTCTAAGACTACAGCTAAGGTATCAGCTGACCATTTCATTATTTGTGGCCAGGAGGGCTATCAGCATTTCCAAATTTTTGAAGGTTGGTACTTGGGCAATATTTGTAAGCAATCAGCTTTTTTCTTCCTACCTGCCTCATGCTAAGAAAAAAAACTTTTAAAACTAACAGTGGGTGCTGTGTCAAGCCAAAACCTGAAGTAAAAAAATATTTCCCCACAGGGGGAAAATTGGGATACAAATGTTATAAACAAACAAATAAATTCATTTCTCAGACCTCTAATGTACGCACAGCTGAATGCACTGAAGTAATATTTACTTTGAGACAGACTGTGCATTCCATTGTACTCTAATTAATATACATCCACTTTCTGGGGCTTAATTTTATCCTGTTGTAATTAATTTTAACTATGTAATAAATTTTATTGTGGGGTCCTTCTATTATTAGCATCTAATGTAAAATTATGTTTTTATGGTGAAATGCACAGGGGCTTTGTATAATAATAAAGCTGTCACCTTGCACCTTTTTCTCTTTGAGATATCCACTATCTTAATAACCCTTCTTTGGTTAATCATCAACAGTTCAGACACTTTCAGTGTATATATGAAGCAGGATATTTTTCTCCAGTAATTTGGAGTCACCTTTAGGCTTGCCCACAACACCCATAATTCCAGATCATTTATGAAAAAAAGAATTAAATAGTACACATTTCAGCATATATCATCATGTTTTATTTTTTATCCTCTGCTTCCTCATGTTTAACCAGTTATTAATCTAGAGGTTTTTGAAAGGCAGCGGCTTCCCACTGGCGCGGTGCGAACCTCACCAGCGGGATGCCGCCACATTTACCGTCGCCTCCACTCACCTCTTCTTCCAGCGTCGCTCTGGAGGGCTGGAGGGACATGCCCACACTGCCCTCCGACCCCTGGAGGTCAGAGGGTAGCATGGGCGTGTCCCTCCAGCCCTCCAGAGCAGGGGTAGGGAAACTTTAACACTCAAAGAGCCATTTGGACCCGTTTTCCATGGGAAAAGAAACACTTGGAGCCGCAAATAATTTTTGACATTTAAAATAAAGATAACACTGTATATCAGGGGTCTTCAAACTATGGCCCTCCAGATGTTCATAGACTACAATTCCCATGAGCCCTACCACTTGGCCATGCTGGCAGGGGTTGATGGGAATTGTAGTCCATGAACATCTGGAGGGCCATAGTTTGAAGACCCCTGCTGTATATATTGGTTTTTTTTACCTTTTACTCCGCTCATTTTGAGAAGCACATGGATGCGTCCGCCCTCGCTGGCCGTAGGGAAAGCGCCTGCCCCGCTCCAATGGGGCGGGCGAGAGGGGAAGCCCGTGGCGCAGCCCAGCTGGCCGTGGGCAGTTGGTGCGCCTGCCCTGCTGCCTGCAGGACAGGCAAGGATGGGGCCGGCAGCTTGGCTCATGGAGCCGCAGCGCAAGGGCAGAAGAGCCACATGCGGCTCTCGAGCCGCAGGTTCCCTACCCCTGCTCCAGAGCAATGCTGGAAGAAGAGGTGAGTAGAGGGGACCAAAGGAGAGGCGGCTCTATGTGGGGTCATCTCTCCAGCTGGGGAGGGAGTTGCGGCTGCTCGCACGCTACGATGTGAACAGTCCCCAAGCCTCAACCGGCTAAGATGAATAGCTTCCCTCACCAGGACAACTTCCTCCCTAGCATTACAGCAGTAATCCACCTCTCTTGCTTGTTTCAGGCCTACCTGAGCAGTGAATGAGGATGAGTGCTGGGGCAGAGGCATCACATATATGTCCTTAACAATTTGACTTTTATCTTCTGCTAGTATAAGATGAGCTTTGAGGAGTTAGGGGAGACATTTTGAAACTTAAACATAGGAGCAGATCTAGGATTTTTCAAAATTGCTGACCTTGAGCTTTGGTTTTAACCATTAAAATTCTCATTTTTGATCATATATGGAATAAGTTCAGTAACAGGAAATATGGAATAAGTTTAGTAACAACTGAATAGATGAATCAATGTGGAAAACCCTGATCAGCACAGAAATGTCTAATATTGTAATATCAGTTCTGCACTTTTAGGAATATAACATGTCTTATATTGCTGATCTAATGTTGAGGACTCCAAGCAGAAAGAAACAGTGACCAGGAAGACTGGGAGATTAGCTCAGTCTTTTGAATGGTCTTATTAATTAGTGCCTTTGGCAGGTATGTAATATTGCAGCTAAATACTAGCTAGGTCATTTAATGCTTTGAGGACAGACTTTTGAAGACTTTCTTTTTTCAGTCTAACAAGTAATTTTGATTTTGGCAAAAAAGTCAGTGAAGGGTAGTATTCCAGACTAAATTGAAAATATACATACGTTTATGTTGGTTTTGATACCACATGCCTCACATTTATTTTCCAAATGATGTCTCCTCTGTCCATTTATTATGATCAAATTGCTTTCCAATAATTTCTGTGGGATCAATTTATCAGAAAAATAACAAATTGAGTTCAACTGCAATAATATATCTGTGCCACTTCCCCTCTGAAACTTCTACAGTGACTACTATGCCTTGAATAGCCCTTCTTAAAGATGGTTTCCTGTAGTGACAGGGGAAGGCCCATGGCTTAATTGTAACTGGGTCATTATTTGCAAACAGAATATGCAAACACATTAAAATGTAATGTTAACTTTCTATTATGAGTTCAAAATTACATGCATATTTTGTGCTTGGGCATTTTTGCACTGATTGCTTGCATATTGTAATGGTAAAATAGAAAAAGGCAATTCATTTCCTAGGAAAGTATGGGATTACTCACTTTCCTCATCAGTGCATTGTGTGTCACCATGACACCTTGTTCCATGCTTTATACTTAATAGCAATAATAACTTGTATAGAGGACAGGCAGAGAAAACAACAGTTCTGGTGGTTTGTTAAAACAGCTTTAGCAGCAAGAACAGTTTTATTGGAACTAAGAAAGAGGTTAATTGCAGAGCAAATGCCTACAATGAGCACTGGCTTTGGCATCTATTTCACATGGAACAAAAGTGGTACATAAACATGAATTACAACTTGACTTTTAACGACCAATGAAGTAATAATTTCAGAGAAAGAGGAATCAGTTCATAATAAACATTACTATTATTAGGGTAAATTTGGCCTCAAACTTTATGATCCTACCAGTTATTTAATTTTGAGCTTCAGAAAGCTGGAATACACATTAAATACTTGCAGTTCAATCCTAAGATTACTTCCCTACCGAAGGGATCTGAGTGAGATTCTGAAAAAAACTTGCTTTAGATGATATTGTTAGAGTACATTCTTGGATTGCCAATTCACATGACTAATCTGAGAATGTGTTCTTCCATGCCAAAATATGTTAACTATATAGCAGGATTAGATGAATCATGAGGACAAACTGTAATATGGTAAAATATACTATACCAGAGGCCTTCCTAAGGCCAGAGGGTGTGTAGTAGTTCACATAAAATATAATGTTGGAAAGCCCCAGTGACCAATTAGCCAACACAATTTTCTGGCAAGTATTTTTCTTAGAGATCCTAATACAGCAGGAACTAGAAGTTCCAATACAGGCAGAAAATATGACCTAATCGGCATGACTGATACTCATAATTGGAACATTAAGACAGAGTGGTACAACTTGTTTAAAAGGGATAGACAAATAAGGAAATGGGGAAGAGTAGCATTGTATGTCAAGGATGTGTATACTTGTGAGGAAATATGATTTATTTATTTATATTATCAATTTTATAATCCACTCTCCCCTGGAGGGCTCAGGGGGATGTCCAACATCAGTCATAAATACATTTAAAATCAATTAAAAACAATCAAAACCCAATAATTAAGAACCATATTGTATTACAGACAGCTTTAGAACTCCCACCCCTCCCCCTTACTGGTACCCATGGGATGCCAGATGTATATTATATGGCAAGAATCTGAGCGTGGAATACATGAATCTGAGCATGGAAGTTCCACTGAAAGTATCTGGGGGAAAAAAAATAAAAGGAGTAAGCAATAATAGTGATGCGGGTCTGCTATTGACCACCAAGTCAGGCAGACAACTTGGAGACACTCCAAGACCAAATTACAAAATTCTCACATTAGTCATGGGAGATTTCAATTACTCAGATATCTATGGGAAGATCAACTTTAGTAAAAATGAAAGGCCAAATAAATTATTGACTTGTCTTGCTGCCAAGGTAAAGGTAGTGGATACCTTAGGTAGTAGTGATCACTGGATAGTTGTGGAATTTATAACCTTGAGGAGTGAAAAAGCTTATGTTGTCAGTAATATAGGCTTGATCAGATAAGAAATACCAGTCCAGTCCAGTCCAGAACCTTTATTAGGCATAGATAAGAAATACTTAAGGTCAAGAATATTTAAGGATAAAGGAGTTAAACGGGTGAAAATGTATTAAAAGTGAAATATTAAAGGCACAATCAAAAGGAAAAAAATGGGAGAACCTAAAGAAGTCTAAAGAAGCCAGACTGGCTCCATGAACCATTGGTCACCCAGGGAGTTCTCACAGCAAACTGGTGGTTAAAACCTAGATCCCCAAGATCCTAGTCTGAAACTTAACCACTATTCCCACTGGCTTTCATTATGTGACTGCCATTGAACAATTGAGAGCAGCAGGGTATTCATGTGATTGATTGGCTCTATGAGTCCTCCCTCAAAGATAGGGTTGCCAACTTTCAGATGATAGCCAGAGACTTCCTGGAATTCTGGCAGATCTCCAGACCATAGAAATCAGTTTCCCTGGGGGAAAGGGCTGTTTTGAAAGAGAACTCTATGGCATCATACCCTGCTGATATCTCCCCTCCTCAAACTTCACCTCATCCAGGCTCCCCCCCCCCCCGAATCTCCATGCAGTTCCAAGCCTGGAGTTGGCAGCTCTATTCAAACTTCAAAGCAGTCCTGGAAAGAACCCTGCCCCTCCTCCTGCCTTTGACTGATAGAAACCAAACTTGAAGGGTGATAACCCAGCAACAGCCACTAAGGGCATTTATTTCTTAAAGCTGCAGGTGCAGTTTCTATTATTGGGGGCAGGGATGTAACCATCGATGTATTTTTGTGTTTTTGATTTTTTGCAGACTTTTTGTAGAAAAGTTTGTTCAAGTGTCCAGTTTTTGGATTTAAGTTCCCAGCCATCTTGAGATGTTCATATTTTGATATTGTTACTATGCAACTTAAATGATCCTGGTTAAAAAAAAAGCTTGGGGAGAGAAATGAGAAATACTTTTGTTTACAGAGACCGTTATATGCTGATAAATGGTGGGGAGTAAAGCATAGCTTTACAGAGATGAACATGCTTGGATTGTCCAGTTCAATTCCATTCACACAAGGTAAAACAACTAAGAATGTGAATGTGATGAAGGAGTACCATACAGTGCTCGCCAAAACTGTCTCTCTAAGAACAAACACAGCTTCACTTCATTTGAGTGGTTCATTAGGGATCAACATGATGAAATATTAGACACAAATGTAAACAAGGAAGCAGAGAACTGATAAATTACAAGGGGGAAAAGCTGACAAATGATGACCAGAAAACAGGAACTATGCAATAGACCCTGGAATAAGAAGAACTAGATAGACTAGGGAGAGGAATAGCTGGTTTTGCATTTGATAGCTTTTATCACTTTTATTTATATTTGAATCAATGCACTTCATATGATAAAATACTCAAGTGTGAACATGGCTATAAATAATTCTTAAATTTTTAGTAACATCAGAAAACACACAAGGCTCACTTTCATGATTTACTATGTCACCAGAATACTTTGAAATAGTAATAGTCTTGCATTTCACAGTTGCCTTTCAAAGCAAAGCAGCTTTGCCATACCAGAAAAGCACCGAACATTTCAGAGTAGCTTTTTAACAGAGGCTTTGAGTCAATCTTGCTAAGATTTGCCTTCATTTCTGATGTAGTCACAAAATAATATACAGTACTAATGTTCCAAACATCCAGTTCATGTGAACTGTTCTAATTCACATGGGTAAATAATTTGTTCAGTATATTGTAGCATTATCTTGGAAATACATCTATTATTCAAAAATGTGGTTTATTGATCATACCCAAGAACATCGAATGGCAGATGCACACATGGGTTTGTGCTGCATCATGTAGCTGCAGTCTATCTATTTTTGAAATGTGTTCTTCTTTCTGCAGGAAAGACTGTGAAGGGTAAGCTAGCATTCAAACTTGAAATGTGTAGGCTTACAGGGCAATCCTAAGCATGTTTATTTCAAATCCTACTGAAATCTATACAAGAAGAAGAAGAGTTTGGATTTATATCTCCTTTCTCTTCTGTTAAAGGGATGTACAAACTTCTTTTCCTTCCTCACAACAACATTTCCTTCCCCCACAACAACATCTTGTGATGTAGGTGGGACTGAGAGAGTTCTAAGAGAATTGTGACTAGCCCTAGGTCACCCAGGAGGAATGTAGGAGTGAAGAAAGAAATCTGGTTTACCAGATAAGAGTCCACTACTCATGTGGAGGAGTGAAGAATCAAACCAGATTCTCCCGATTAGAGTCCACCTGCTCTTAACCCCTATACCACACCAGTTCTCTTCAAAGGAGCTCACTCCCTAAAGTGTTTTTAGGATTGCATTGTTAGATTCTAGTCACGTTTACTACAGATGGAAAGCATTTTTGTCACTGGAAAAGATTGGGAAACAATTTTTACTTATTCCCTCCTGACTACCACAGGTACCCACTTAGTCATCCATACTGTTCCAATCAACTCCAGAGCATGATTTCAGAAATGTACAAGACTACAGTGTGAGAGAGAAATTGTATGTTTTAAGGCAGTGTAGTATAGAGGTTCATGTCAGACTAGGAACTTGGGAACCCAGATTCATAGCCACACTCCTAGGTCAGTAACATGTTCTCAGTCTAACCTCACAGGGTTGTTGTGAAGATAAAATGGAAGCAAGCAGGACAGTGTAAGTCACCTTTGTTCCGCATTGGGAGAAACGTGGTATTTAGATGAAACAGTAAATAAGTGAAATAAATAAATTTCTTAAAGAACTACTCTGCTCATGCTATGTAGGACCTAAGCCACAGTTCTGAATATATGTTCAAAGTTTCACGCCAGTATCTCAATGTTCAAGAAAGTTATTACAAACAAACAGAATATGCTTTGGGGCTAACTAAAACAAATGCCTTTCTTCTTTCATCCAATGAATCATACATCTAGCAGCAAAAAGTGGCCCCAGCTTGAAGAAAAGGAGCTTTAAAAGGTTATGATGCTAGAAAATACCACCCCCAGCAATAACAGTACTGTCTGTCCATGTGCAGATAGTGTTGGGGAGAACAAAAACATATGGTTAATGTTTTGCATTTATCAGATCAACTCAAAATGGCACACAGCATTGAAAAGAGGTGAGTGGGGGGGGGAAGTGGGCAAAGAAGGGTGGAAGGAGAAATTGCAGGAGTTATGAAGAGAAATGAAATTACAAGGAAGGTAAACAAGTGGGGTATGTGGGAGAAGGGAGGAAAGATAAAGTGGATGGTTTGGCAGGAGGATAGTGACAAAATGGGAGTATGGGTGATGCAGTGAGAAAGGCACAGTGAGCTGGAAATGGAAGCAGATAGGGAAAATCCAAATGTAGGCTGAACACAGAGGAGGAGGAGATGTTGAGGAGATATGTGTGTTTTACCCCAGTAACTGAGTGATTGTGAGTGAGATTTTGTTTTGTTCCATTTGTTATTTTTCCGACAAAACCATTGAAAAGGAAATTTATTTTTCTCTGCTGCATTCTTATAAAGAGTTGAAACCTGTAAACATAGGCAATCAATCAATCAATCAATCAATCAATCAATCAATCAATCAATCAATCAATCAATCAATCAATCAATCAATCAATCATCTCTCTCTCTCTCTCTATATATATCTATCTATCTCTCTCTCTCTCTATCTATCTATCTATCTATCTATCTATCTATCTATCTATCTATCTATCTATCTATCTATCTATCTATCTAGTTACCCAACACTCCTCAGTGACGCTTGTGCTCTGTGGCTAATTTCCCCAACCAAGGAGGGTCATTGATTCCCACCATTTGGGGTAACAGTCTATACAAGAAATCTTGCTGCAAATGACATTTGCCCCCATCACACAACATGCAACAAGCACATTGTGTGTAATCAGCTAATGTTGTCTCAATATATTTCATGAAACACAGATTGTTTGTCTGGAAAGGAAAATGGCTTGATTCTGGATTACCTTTCTATAAGCCAACCCAATGGCTTGCTCTCTGCTACAAGAATCTGAAAGCCACCAACCTCAAGCTTTATTTCCAAAATAGTAATGGACCAAATTGGGGATTTAATTGGTTGAAAGTAGAGCTGGATAGCACTGTTCCACTTGACGGGAATAAACCCACTCTATTGTAAACTAGCAGGATACCCTTCGCTATGGAGATTATAAAAAATGCCCCCTCCTCTTCCCTCCCCTCCCTTGCATGCCACCCCTCAATCCCTCCCCTTCCCTTGCATGGCAAAAAAACTGAAACCACTGAAAAATACTAAAAATATGAAATGTACCTGATAAAATTATCCTTGAAGTTTGAAATGGCATGAATTCATAAAAATATACATACTGGAAAAATACTGAAAATATAAAGTATGGCATAAAAATACCCTTAAGGTTGCAATTTAAGGAATTCATAAAAATAAAGATCCTTTAAAACACTGGCCGCTTCTGCACGGAGGCGGAAGGGCTTGGGTCGTCGTAACCCACGCCGACCCGACAACGCTGGAACCGTCCGCATGGGACGACGACGCAGAGCTGCGCCATTGTCAGAGTGACTCACCAGTCCCGCGGCCCTCCGGCACGTCGCCGAGGCCAGGGGACACGCCCCCCTGCCCTGCGTGGCTGCTCCAGGGTCGCAGGGCAAAGGGGGCGTGTCCCCAGGCCTCGGCGACGTGCAACCGAAGGCCTGATTGGTGGAGTAAAGCCGAACGGTGGAAGGTGGGGAAGGCGCTTGGAAGCTGCTGCTGTGGGGAAGCGTGGTTTGGAAGCGCCCGGACTTAAGCGCTTTTTCACGGTCGTAGGTGGCATGAGGGTTGGCGGCTGGCTGTGCAGCAGCTCGCCACGCTCTAGTAGTGAGAATGGCGGCCAGTATTCCGCCCACGTGCTTGAGAAAGCGGCCCACTGAGAATACTAAAACATAGTGAAAATATAAAAGTTACCTGATAAAAATACCGTGAAAGTTTCAAATGTAATGAATTCATAAACACTATTAACTATTTACAAACGGCAGGATGAGTTTCTGTCAAAGGATAAAACATTAAAAGGCAAAGACAGTCGTACCTCGGTTATCGTTGACTTCGGTTTTTCGTCAGTTTCAGTTTTCGTCGACTTTTTCTGGGCAAAATTTGTCTCGGTTTTCGTCGATTGCCTCGGTTTTTCATCCTCAAACCCAGAAAAAGTCCACAAAACCCGAAACCCACGAAAAGTCCACGAAAACTGAAACCGGCTGGGGTTTGAGGAAGCCCAGCTGGGAGGCAGAGGGAGCTCCTTATTTGGGCAGTGACACCCCCTGATGTCACTGCCCAAATAAGGAGCTCCCTCACTGAGCTTCCCCTCAAACCCCAGTGCAGTCTTGGCAGAAGGAGCTCCTTATTTGGGCAGTGACATCAGGGGGTGACACTGCCCAAATAAGGAGCTCCTTCTGCCTCTCAGCTGGCAGAGTGAACTCCTTATTTGGGCAGTGACATCAGGGGGAGTCACTGCCCAAATAAGGAGCTCCTTCTGCCTCGGCGCCGGCTGGGGTTTGAGGAAGCCCAGCTGGGAGGCAGAGGGAGCTCCTTATTTGGGCAGTGACTCCCCTGATGTCACTGCCCAAATAAGGAGCTTCCTCTGCCTCCACACTGGGGTTTGAGGAAGCCAATTAATCCCTTCCAGGCCCTTTTTGGAGTGCCTCGAACTGATTAATTGGATTTACATTGAATCCTATGGGAAATGGTGCCTCGGTTTTCATCAATTTCGGTTTTTGTTGATTCCTTTCGGACGAATTATCCACGAAAACCGAGGTACCACTGTAATCACCACCCCTAGCTTTGTGGTCTACATAGCCATACTAATAACTTGTTCAGCATACAGTTTTCATTTCTTCCTCAGATTAAGTGCTCAAAACTTCCCTGTAAATAATATCCTTTGTTTTTCTCTCTGGTTGAAGGATGACCAAGCTGTCAGTTGGACTAACTCTGGAGCATTCTGAATGTCCCTCTCATTGTTATCACCCCCAACAAAGTATATATGAAGAAATGACGGCTGCTGCTAGGGTCCCGTCATGAGGCTTCCTATCCTGTGGTAGACCTGTCCCTGCACTTTGAATGTTGGCATGAAATTGCTCTCTTTCACCTCTCAGGTTTTAAAAGACGTCATTTGGAAGCATTCATTGTATTTCCGGGAAGCAAAAGGAAGTGTTCTGCCATTGGATGCTGATGTGTGAGAAGGCTGTGAAGAGGTTAAGGGTAGGGTTGAATGGCAGGGAGCTGAACTTTACTGCCACTGCAGCACATTCCTGGGGGCTCATCCCACCACTTCAGAGCATGACACCAAGCACAGGGCGATTGAAGTCCAAGATCAATCACCTTGTCTCCACAGTAATCAATGTGAAATCCATATTCAAAACCTGACAAATATTTTTTAGTCCAAGGTGATAATTTGATTTGTAATCTTTTTTAAATTGTATTTGGCTGTAGCGGTCTGGTTAACATGAGGGTTGTTAGAGGAATACTTTTTCACAGCCTCTCTATGAACTTCGACATTCAGCATACCTCATCACAGCCTCTCTATGAATTTCAGGGTGACATTCAGCATACCTCATCACAGCCTGTCTGTGAACTTCTGGGTTGTTTTTCACATATTTTGCAACAGCTTCCTGTAGTTGTCTTTTTCTAATCGAATCTGTAAATCACTTTATGCATTTAATCCCTCTCCTCCCTTTAGCTGTTTCAACAGATGGAATAGGTTCGTATGCGGTGAGGAGGTTGGTGGTAGAATCCAGTTGGGCCACCATTGGCTCAATTGTGCTTGTTGTTTGGTGGGCATTATCAGAACTTGTCGATTCAACACATGGAAGTAGAGTGTCAAAGTGCCCTTCATTAAAATCTCCTGTGAAACAAATCATTTTTACTCCCCGTACTGCATCCTTTAGCTTGGCAAGCAGGCTTTTAACTGTCACCTTTAAAATGTTCGTGCAGATGGCCAGAGTTCAACAGTAACGCAGATGGCCAGAGTTCAACAGTAAATGTGTAATAACTCAGGTAAAACTGAATATTTTGAAAAATCCTTTCTTAGTGATCACCTAAACCACATAATGAACTGGGGTGCCAAATTTCAACTTTGTAGGTTAGGTGGTTTTTGAGTTCTTTTGATGAGTCAGTGAGTCAGTCAGTGGTATTTCGCGTTTATAGATATAGATTCATATTACTACCCACATATCTCCTATTCACATGTGTATATGTGTCTTTTTCCTTCTCATCGGTTGCAGCTGAGGATGCTCAAATGGCTGCCAGTTTGGCTCACATCCTATTCATGAATCAAGAACATGACCTGATTTTCTGACTGGTTTTTCATCTCTTCATCATACCGTTTGCAGTTGTTTGTCTGGTTGCTTCACCCTATTCATTCTTAACAGTGCAGGATAGCACAATCTGCTTCTCATGCATGTGCATTCTCATACAGCCCAGCTGAGTTCTATTCCTCCCTTGTTACATCACTGCACCAGTTGGCAGACAAGTGTTTAAATAGGCAATTAAATTGTTGGATGATATCAATGCTGTGTTTTTAAAAATCCTTACTGTTCAGTGTTTGTCTTAATAGTACCTTTGTGTACATGGATCGTTTTGAAAATAGTATACACAAATCTGTCTGGCAGACATTGAGTCATTCAAAGTGGAAACCAACAGAATGGGTGATCAACACAGCCACATCTGAAAAGTTAAACAGGTTCACAGCAAAATCGTCAACGTCCCAATTTTTAGCCTCTTTGCTCTGGTCAGTAAGTGTACCGAATGAGGTGAAAGAGATGCAAGTTGTCAGGAAAATAGGAGATTCAACATACCAACCCAAAACTTCAGGTTCCGGATGGAGGCAAGGATCATTGTATTCCTGACATGTTTCTTCAGTTCTGCTGAATACTGACAAGAGTATCGTTTCTTGAATATAGCTGCCAATATGGCCTATGGGCTGTACTGCTATTTTTATTTGAGAATCATTAACGAGATACAAGGCATTAAACTAAAGCTTTCATTAATGCAGAATTTGTTGTTTGCCCCTCAGCTATGGGCCTTTGTTGCTATTTTCTACTTTCAATCCCTGAGGTGGATTTGGACAAGGATATCCAAGAAATTGTTGCATTGCCCTAATTGGAGCTACGTTTTCCAAACCTCTGTCATTTCTGTCTTATTCTGAAACATTTTGCAATCAGGTCAAAGAGAAGATGTAATTGGAGCAAATTTGCAGTAGATTGATACAGATCTTGGGTGGCATTCATGAGACTGTCATGAGTTCTTAAAATGATATCACACATTTAGCTAAGGGAAGAAAGGAGTCTTGTCCATTCAGACACGGAATATGATGACAGGAACATCATCCACTTGAAATAATTTATTTTCAGATCCTTCTAAAGATAAGTTCAAAAAAGAAAAAAGAGAAGGGGGAGAGAGAGAGAGAGGTAGAAGAGCCAACTTTTTGCATAAGTGATATCAAAGCAAAATTAATATAAAACTGGCCTTATTTATTTATGTTTGAATTCAGTCTTGGGAAGCTTAATCCCATTTTATGCCAAGCTGCTGATTGATGGAGTTAAGAGAAACATCAAAAAAAGAGGCCAGTTGAGACTTCAGGAAGCAACTGGGCTGCCTCCTTGCATGTAGACAGAAAAACACGAGGAGCTTCCTCTACAAACCCACTGTACAAAGAAGAGTCTGGAGGAAAGTATTCCCTGCATAATTGACCCTTGCGAGGTAGGTGGGGCTGAGAGGGTTCTGAATGAACTGTGACTAACCCAAGGTCACCTAACAGGAATGTAGGAGTGCAGAAGTAAATCTGGTTCACCAGATAAGACTCCACTGCTCATGTGGATGAATGGGGAATCAAACTTGGTTGTCCACCTGCTCTTAATCACTACACTTTGTTGATTGTTACTTGGAAATGTATCATTTACATGTTTTCATCCTTTCAGTAATTTTCTTAAACTTATTTGTAATTTGAAGTACAAGAAAAGTTGAAAAAAGTAGAGGAAGGGAGCAACAGTCAGAAAGGCTTCACAATGGGATTGATTAATAAATCTGCTGAAAACTAGGAGCATTTGCTATGGTATCAATGTCTGGAATTTCCCTCAGTCACTGCACTGGGTTTTTAATAACATTTCCAGAGTTGCTTGTTCACTCATCTTGAAAGGGTGATGTACATAATCCTATTGCCAATTTAAAGAAATTCAGAGGAAACAACAGACTGCTTATCAGGAAGATAGAGTGGATCAACTTAAAAACTGGTCAAGATGGAGTGGACTGGAAAAAAATCTCTCTTGAAGCCTATGTCCTCCTGCACAGTGGTGTAGTGGTTAAGAGCAGGTACATTCTAATCTGGAGGAACCGGGTTTGATTCCCCGCTCTGCCGCTTGAGCTGCGGAGGCTTATCTGGGGAATTCAGATTAGCCTGTGCACTCCCACACATGCCAGCTAAGTGACCTTGGGCTAGTCACAGCTTTTCGGAGCTCTCTCAGCCCCACCATTCTCACAGGGTGTTTGTTGTGAGGGGGGAAGAGCAAGGAGATTGTATGCCCCATTGAGTCTCCTACAGGAGAGAAAGGGGGATATAAATCCAAATACTTTTTTTTCTTTTTGATAAGTGCAGGATACCAAATAAGAAATTATGATATATGCTGTGGATATTAGGAATGAGTAAACACAGGACTATGATATCATTTAACCAGAATGTGGGTCTATATGAACTTTGAACTGCTGAATGCTATCTGGCCATATCAAAAGAGGAGGCACAAACTTTCAGCGCTTCCTGTTCTCTTGTCACAGTGTCGCATCCTTCACTCCAGCAGTCACATCTTTCATTCTGAGGAAATGTAGCAGCTGCTGCAATGGAGACAACTTGTGCACCTCCTTGTCAAGGAAGTTATAAAGGCTGTATTCTAGATGTGGGAGGATGGGACAGAATAAAGGAAAAGACAATCCCTGAAAACAAAGACAGTTGTATTTTAGATGTGACAATGATGTTGTGCACCCTGTTTTTATGCAGCAAGCATAAGTCCAAGCCATTCCTCATTAGCTGAGCCAAGTGTCATCTGTTCTGAGTTAAGCTGTACTATCAGAAAACCTTAATGTCAGTTATCTCCAACTTCTCATGCTAGCTGACAACCAACTTTTCAGTTTATCCGGACTTCTCCAGTTGCTGTGCTCAGAGTTGGTATGGCAACTATATTTATAAGAACAATTTATTGATATACACAACATCCATAAATTACAACATTAATTATCTAGGAACTTTAAATTATTTTAGATTTGGGTTGGGGGACTGTGCAGATTTTATGTCACTGAAGGAAGATCTCCTCCTCTTACATAGAGATTTACATTCACCATGAGGTGACATGATCGTTGCCCCTTTCATGAGTTTTCTCACATTGACAAGGAAGTTTCCACACCTGCAGATCAACAGCATAGTAATTCCGGCTTGTCAGGATAGGATTGCTGACATTCTACACAAACATGTCCTTAAACTGAATTATGGAAACTGTAGACATTGCATGTTCCTGGAATAATCCGGGAACAGTTATAGTAGAAGCTAGAACCACATTGCTCCACGTATTGTGCAAAAAAAGTATTCACTCCTAAGCGCTGGAAGGTGAAAAAGACATAATGAATCACCACGGTATGAAGTTGCTGCCGGGGATGAAGCGAGGCCAGTAACCCATTAAAGGAGGCCCGGAAGGACCATACTGAAGGGTGAAGTCACCAGGAGAAAGGGCGGGACTATAAAGCGGCTTCCCCTCGCTTTGTCCAGACCGTAACCGTCAACTACGATTTGGTCAGACCTGTCAGGCGCTCGTAGCGTGCAGTCACTTATTATTATTTATCGCTTGCGTGAAGCTGTGGTGAGGACGAAGGCGATGCGAGCTGTTTGTCACCTCTCCCTTTCTCCCCTTTCGGTCAGCGCGAGCAGGCCTGGATTCGGCATAGCGCCTTCGGGGACCGCCATTTTCTTACGGGGTACCCGCAACTATCGGCTGGCGCCCTACGCCGCGGGCGCTTTCACCTAGAGGTGGCGAACCTCGCGGCGCATCCATTCCGCAGCCCCTACGCCCGTTCGCGCCAGAGAGTTGGAACACCTTAGCACACCGACTGCGACCGACCGCGTAACCTCCCACCCGCAGGGGCAGGCCCAACTTCGCCGGCGATTGGTGCCAGCGCTTTGTCGAGTGCACCGGTAGCACGGCCTCCCCGCCTGCCCACTGCTTTGCAGGGGGCGGTGGCGCACCATTGACGCGTCGAGTGCGTGCGAACGCCCACTTGCCCACCCACGCCTCGCGGTGGGTGCCTTACCCATGACCAGCTACCGACCGGCGGGGCTTCCGCCAGCCCGTGAGACCCATCGCGACCGGCACTCGACGCAGGCCTATGGCGGCCAGCAAATTAGCCCTCCCTGCCCATGCAGGGCTGCTTTCTAGCCTCCCGTAGCGGAGGAAGTGCCTCTTCGTCTCCCGACCAGCTGAGAACCCTCCCAAGCCTGCCCATAGCAGGAGTCGGGGTTGCTTTGGCGCTTCCAGTACTAACTTCCATCTCTCCTGGCCAGCGCCCGGCGAGCCCTCCCGAAACCCGCCGGCTGCCGCTGGCAGAGTGTGCGCCATTATTGAGGTGGAAACCGACCGGCCTGCTGACACTCCCCGCCGCCCTGCTGCAGAGGGCGGGCCTGGCGCTTCCATTGATCGGGGTCGACACGAGCCGCCCACTTGCCCACCACACTGCTGCCAGTAAGGGGTGGGTGCCGCCCGCCCGCCAGCTTCGGCGGCGGGAACTTCCGCCAGCCCAGCTTTGTTGGTATCAGCCGACGCCGACCGCCGGGCGCTCTTCGTAATGACCGAGCGCCAAAATTAGCCACTGCCCGCCAGAGGCGGCGGAAGGGCTGCTTTTGAAATAAGCCCTGCCCCATAGCAGAAGGCCAGGGGGGGTTTTGCTTTCAGCATCCCTGTAACAGGAAGGTGAACCTCTTCGTCGCCGGCGCCCGAGCCTCCAGAGCCGGCGTGGCAGGGGACCGGGGCTTCGGCGGCTTTTCATTGACGGCGGAAGGGCCTCTTTTCGGCCGACCAAAACTTCAGGCCCGCCCACTTAGAAGCGGGGCTGCTTTAAGCACTCGCCTCCAGCCAGCCCGTGAAGAGGCCTCCCAGGCCGCTTCTCAGCAAGGGGCGGTATAAGCGGGGCGCCTCTTCTGTCTCTTGGCGGCACGGGACGCAGGCACCGCCCATGGCGAAGGCTGGGGCTGATTTCCATCTTCCCGTAGCGAGGGAAGCGCCTCTTTTACTTACCTCCAGCAGTAAAAGCCCTCGGGCATGAGGCGGGGCAAGGTGCGTCTTCCCCACACCGCTGCTTCCTGCGACGCCCGCAGACCTTTCTCCAGCCCACCTTGCTGCTGCCAGGGTGGCGCCTCCATGCAGCCTAGTGTGGCTCCATAAGCCCTCCTGTTTATTGAGGTGTGGACCCGCGACGGGAACGCGGCGGTCGCCCAGCAGCCACTTTCGGGGTAAGAAATGCGGGGCAGACAAACCACCCGAACATCTTTGCCTTGATGCCGCGGAGGGCGTATGCATCAGTGCGGCAGGATGTGATAATAGCGACGATGTTGCATCGTTAGGCTTGGGACAGAATTCATTCAACTACGGAATGATTTTCTTCTTGCCCGTGGTCAGGGGAAGGGAGGTGCCAGACTTTGCATGGTGGCGATCCCCTACGTGTCGGCGATTAAGGCCTTCAACTTCATGGCTCCAGTGTCGGGTTTAGCGCAGATATTATTCTCAAAGACCCAGCCCATGAGCCATTAGTTATCGGTGGCGAAGGGCGGGACCAGAATTTATTGCCTCTGCAGCCCAGTTCAATGGCGGGGACATTTGAAGAGTGTCTGTGGAAACGTGAAACACCAGACAAGGGAACAAATTTGCCTGCCTCTCTCTCCATCAGGACCCACTAAGTCATAGAGTTGGGAGGGTCCCGAGCTGCTGAGTCAGCCCACCCCACTCCACAAATCCCTGACGGGTGTTCTCGAGGCCTGCTTGAAGATGAGACCAACTGGAGATATGGACTACTCCCTAAGGGGCTCCACCAATCCAGCACCAAATACAGCTCATATAGGGTTGAAGGTTGGCAGCGACCATGGGGGCCTTCAAGTCCAACCTGCCATAAAGACAGTTTGATCAGAGGAGTTGGAAGTCAAAGCCCATTTAGGTTCAACAAGGCTCTGGGAGTATCGTCATCTTCCCCTGAGTTTGGTTGCTGTGCTGTATTACTCTCTTTGATTGGCATCAGTGCCTCAAAGGGATCTCAAACGGGATATTCTTAGCCCTGATCCCAGTGGCGCTGGCGAGGCTGGGATGCAATTATGACCTTCCGTAATGACAGGCACACGCCTGCTACTATCACTGACCTGCACCCCGTAATACGGCTGCAGCCCGATCGCCCGGGCTTTCCTTCCCTCTCGTATTATTGGGGAGGCCGCTCACCGCCGCTGGCCTCCGCGAGCAGTGGGGAAACATTCTGCAGCGGCGTGTGAATAGCCTGTCTTCTGCCGAATTGGTGCTTGCTCGGTAGTGGAGAGCTGAGGGCTCACCACCAGCCACAGCGCTCTCTTGGCTTCTACTTGGGGGGCCCCAGCAACTTCGCTCCATTCCCGTCCCTCCGGCATGGCCCGTGAGACGCGAAATTTCCACAACGACTTTCCCCATCCCGCGGGAACCCCTCGGCTGCTGGTCTTCGGTCAAGCGACTTCGAGATGCGCTACCCGGTAATGTGGCGGGGAGCAAGAGGCTTGCAACCTCTCGTGGACAGTGACATTTTATCACGTGCCCCACTTCGCCTTATTGTCAACTGGTATGAGGATGTGAGTGCAAGGTATGGTGCCGAGCGACCGGTTACAGTTATGCGCTGGCCTCCATTGCCACGTTAAGTACTCGAGTAGCGGTCGACTAGAGGCATGGGTTGTTGTGATGGTTATGGAGAAGCCTTCCTGGCTGGCTGCCTTCGGTGTGTGTACACCTTGCCTTTCGGCATGGCGACCTGGAGGTTGGGGTGATTGGGCTCGTAGCACCGCAATCCCACTTCAAGGCCCCAGCAGGGCGGGTATTGATTACTGCCAGGGCAGCTCAGATAGATACACCCGCTGCTCCAGAGTGTTTTCTGCTGTCTCCTGCAAATGAGCCTCCAGCGGCCGGGAGGAGGAGTGGGAGTCAGGCTTTCTTACCCACCCCTGCAAGATTTGGCCCCACTCAGTTCCTTAGGGCCATCGAGGAATCTTCATGCCAAAGAGATTCCTCAACATTCCCAATGCTGCTTGAGAGCCCTTTAATACAGTCAAAGGCAGGTTGTGGTGCTTTAACAATTAAACTGAGTGATGATAAAATATGAAAAGACCATTTTCTGATTCTGTCCTGGCAACTTCTGTGAAAGGGTCGATTTCAACCCCTAAAGGAGTCCCAACCCCCCAGGTTGAGAACCTCCAGCTTTACATGAAAGGCTTGGATTTAAACCTGCCTTTCTGTCCTATAAAGGGATTCTCAAGACTTTTCCAGACCATAAAGCGCTTTTATCCGGGTTCCACTTGCTGGCCACTTAAGGACCATGGAGACACAGGTTTTGGGTTCATACCTGCCTTTCCCACTCCTTTAGAAGCCTCCTAGGCCTTCTACGACCTGCAACAGCATACATGGGAGAGGAGTCCACAACTTAGCTGGCCGCGAGGCAATGGGGAAACGAAAGCTGCGCCGGAGATGAAGGATAATCTTCACCAGAGGCGGGGCAGGCAGTTACAGAGTGAGTCAAAAGCCCGAGGCATGGAGTCGCTCCTCATGGGGCGAGGCATAAGCCAGACAAAGGTAGATGCACAATGCTGCAGAACCCTTGGGCAGCGGCTTCCAGCCACCAAGCATACATGGGGCAAAGCCGTGGTCTCTCAGGCATGGATTACGCCCTCGCGACCCCGGGTGGCACCTGGGTGATTGGTGGCTGAGGGGCAGCAGAGGCGGAGTTACTCCATGCGCCATTCCCCGCCTTGGGGTGTGGCGGAATTGACATCATTTCCCCCACCCTCCAGGTTAAGGGAGGCGGCGAGCCATCAGGTCGCAAGGGCCTGGGGAAGATGGTGGTACATACCAACCACTTGAGCGATGGTCGAGAGTGCCCATAACGAAGTGAGGCCCGAGCGGCAAACCCGGGTCCTCTTGACTTACACCCCTCGCGATTTTCCAGGCCTCAGTTCAGAAGGAACCGCCAGCAGAAACCCGGCCTTGCAGAGCCGCATACAACTTTTAGGTGAAGGCGTGGCTAGTGCTGGCAATGGAAGCATGTTGGTTGGAGGCGCTGAAGTCATCCCCAACAGTCCAGCCCCTGACGAGGGGACATATATGAAGGATCAGAAGTCCCGGGCATGGCAAGCGAGAAGCGCTTGAGCCTGGCACCAGCTGGGCCGATGGACTGCACTGAAGCGTCCCTTGACCCATCATATGTCCTCTTGATCAGGAGGTTTGGCCATGGCAACCAGCAGGCAACCCCTGGGAGGCTGACGGTGGCGAGCACTTCTCGCCCTGGAGCAGATCAGGCACCCTGTTGAGAGACAACGTGCAGCCTATTTAAGGGTTGACTAGCATCATGCTTATTGCGGTATCTTCAAGAGCGGATGAAGCGGCATGGCTGACCGCGTTGACTCCGCAGGCGTCGAGGGGAGATCGTGGCCTAGCACCGGGAGTGGCGATACGGAGTTGGATCCGTCATTACGGAACCACTTTCGGAACAAGCGACAGTAGCCGGACAACCCTGGGGGTCATAGCCTCTCGGCGTGGACTCAGTATTGAGTAGCAGTGAAGAACCCTGGGACTGCCGGTTGGCGAGGTCTGGGCACCGCGTCGGGAACGAAGTGATATTCGATTCATGAGGGGCATTCTCACGCGATAGAATTGCCACCCTGGTTGATCACATTTGCATCATTATCCTGCAGATTCGCGGGAACTAGTCGGTGACTACCTTGATGTCACCAGGACCTGATGATCTCTGATAGTACCAAAGGTTCCAGCCACAGAACGACGCGGGAGCTAAACCTGGGAAGGTTAACACCTATTACGCTCCCAAGGAAGACGCGTTGTAACGAGCAGTCTTCCCCTCTTGAGCTGCTTTCACCACTCCGGCAGCAACCACGGTTCTCCCTTCCATTCACAGCCACGGTGATTATAGCCGATTTGGCAAGTTAGGGGTGCCACATACTGCCGGACAGTGGGCGGCTATCCGTATCTCCTGGTATTCGGAGGGGCCCTCGAGGGAATACATCTGCCCAAGGCAATAGGAAGCCCTCTGCTTCCAGGTGGCCTTCTTGCTGACCTTTGAGGGAACCTCTTTGCAGCTTATTAACTTGGTGCAGTCCTCTCCACACAGAAACCGAGGACTGGAAGCCACAAGGGTGGAAAAACAACTATCCAGGGTGACCACCTGCTCACCTGGCTCGCGATACCAGTTCAAGGCTGGCCAAAGGCCCCAGTGACACTGCAGGCAGTGACAGCGAACAACAGCTTCCGGGACCGGTAGCGACTGAAACTTGCATTACCCGCCCTGACGCTGGCTGGATGGTGGGTCCCCAGATGAACCGTGGAATTAGCACTCGAGGAGTCAGGGGCCACTGCTTTCGCGGCCATGGCATAGGGAGGATGGCCATAACGAATTACCAGGCGTGGGCGAAGTGATCCTACGTCCTACGGGGGCTCGGGAAGCCCTTAACTTGTCGCTTTCTTTTCTCCAGTTCTTCTAGGAGGCAGGTGGCGAAGGTGTTGTATTGTGGCCGCTGCATTTGTGCGTTGGACATCTGGCTGTCACCAACCACCTCCGCCGACAAGCTGCTGGGCTTGGATGTAGCGGTTTTCCCTCTTCCTTCCCGAGTGCTACCACCCTGCAGCCGGTTGCTGGAGAGACATGCCTGCAAGCGCAGACCTGGACCCCTGGTTGAAGTTGATATTGGTCGGGAGGAGGAGGAGGATCGGTGAGCGTGTCCGGTTTGTACTGGCGGGCTGGCAGCAGGAGCATATTACCACCCGTAGCCCATATCAGCCTTCCGTGATCCGGCGAGGACGATGGTAATTTCACCCTCGCTCGCGAGACAGCGGCATGGGCGGTGATTTCGTTGCATCCAGAGTGGCTTTTCGCGAGTGGCTGGGAGTAGAGAGAAAGCGTTTGGCCCGGGAGGCAGGGGCAGGCGATGATGCTTTCTTATTAGCCCGGTTTGAAGCGCGTAAGATTATGGCTCTGGAAGAGGAAGGAGACTGAGGGAATCGCTTCTTCCTTAGGGCTGGCTGTAACAGCGGCAAGAGAAGCGCCCTGTCGGAGAACGGGCGAAGGAACATCTCTGGCCAGAGCGTCCGCCCGAAGCAGAAACCCACCAATGGAGCGAAGCGGAGCGAGGCATCCGCATGCTACTGAGCTGTCGCCCGTCACCCGTTTATGAGACCCAGACCCATGCTTAGCTATCCAGCTTCTGCTCAATAAAATGGCTATGGCCAATTTATTACCAACAATTGAGGTACTGTGTGTATTATTGGCTGTTAAAGGGGACTCGCGCAAAAGAGATCCACCCTCGGACAGCAAAAGACACTTGTGAATCACCACGCGGCGCCAGTTGCTGCGGGGATGAAGAAAAAACGAGTAGCCAGTGACGCCCATTAAAGGAGGCGGAAGGAGAAGGACCCAGTTACTAAGAAGGGTGAGCGTCGCCAGGAGAGAAGGAGGCTGAGCGGGACTATAAAATGACTTCCCCCCTCCTTTGTCAGACCATGCCAATAACAGATCGAAGCTACGATTTGCCCACCACCTCTCCTAAATTTTTTTATGTTAATGCATGCTTTACTTTGTCATAGCCCTGATGATGATTGGCGGTTTGGCATGGGTATGGCTCTGGAAGGGAAGGAGCTAGGAATTTCGCCTGGCCCTTAGGGTGAGCAACAGCAAGGGCAGAAGCCCTGTACGAACCCGGGCGAAGGAACATCTCTGGCCAAGGAATCCAGCCGGCAGAGCAATAATGGTGCCCAACCGAAGCTGGAGCGAGGCATCCGCCCTGCTGAGCTGTCGCACGTCACCCGTTTGACCAGACCCAGACCCATGCTTAGCCTCACGCTTCTGCTCAATAAAATGGCTATGGCCAATTTATTACCCAGCAATTGAGTACTGTGTATTATTGTTAAAAGGGGACTCGCACAAAAGAGATCCACCCTCGGACAGCAATAGACACTCTAAATAAGAGTGCTATCCTTAACAGAGCTATATCCTTCTCTTGACTTCAGAAGAAGGCTGTATATCTGCTTAGGGTAACAGCATAAATACTTAAGAATTAGCTGGTTACAAAAGCTGTGCCAACTTGACATATGACTTTCTTCTCATTACAAAAGACCTCCTTCATAGTGACTCCTTAAAGCAGAGCAATGAAAATATTTTAACTGAGGAAAAAATGGACCCTTGTAAAATGAATGTATTAAAAATTCATAACAAAAAAGAGCGGTTTTTCTACTGCTCATTTTAATAAAAGTGTCGATTCTTTATGGGATAATTTAACCACTGTGGAAAAATACGGAGTGAATTAATGGCAGGGTTCCATTTTATGATTGCAGTTCTACAAATATCCATTAAAAGTAGCCCTGTACTTACAGGTGTTTATGGGTTTGTTGAACTAATAATGTAATTGGAACTATCTCCTTTGTAAACAGGACTATATACAATGTTTTTCCCCAGCATAACTGATGCATTTTTGTGGAATAAAAAAAAAAAATGAAGACATTCTCTTCCCTTGAATTTAGCTAAAGTGTTTTAAATACAGTGGATGTTTTAGAGCTGAAATGAACTTTTATGCAATTTTCAAACGATGCCAGTCAACTTTTTGCATGAGTAATATCAAAGCGAAATTAATATAAAACTGGCCTTCTCATTCATTCATTCATTCATTCATTCATTCATTCATTCATTCATTCATTCATTCATTCATTCATTCATTCATTCATTCATTCATTCATTCATTCATTCATTCATTCATTCATTTGCATTTAGCCTTGGGAAGCTTAACTCCATTTTATGCCAAGCATTTAATGCTGCCAAACATTAACTGTCTATCAAATACTCATAGCAGTGCACCTTTCATGATTTCAGTCTGGTTAATATGTGACATACTACATAATAAATGACATTCTACTGCTTGCAAGTCTGCACATGGCCTATTTAGTAGTATTTCTGGCAGAGGCGGAGCGGAGCGAGGAGAAAATGCTCTCAGAGCGTGTGTGCGCCCTGTGCCCCTGCCACCCCCGCCCTGCCCCAGAATGCCATGCCATGCTCCCACCACGCCTCGTCAATGGCCCGGCCATGCCTTCACCACTGCTCCACCTGCGCTCCCCTGCCCTGTGGGAGCTACGCCACTGATTTCTGGGCCACTTGTTTTTGTACTGTTATTCACATTTAGAGGGCTATAGTCTATAACCAAGAGACACAAGCCACTCTCTGTACAAAATCTGCAGAAGGTCTTACTGTGAAGCTTTGCAAAAGATGAAATGCACCATAAGTCAATCAGCAACAGCTCCATACTTCTACCCTATATCCATACCCACTGCACATCATATTCAATATTATACAAACCCACTCTGGCAATTCAAGGACTTTCTATCATCTTTCAGTCATTGAGCTTCCAGATCCTCATATGCAGATTGCTCCTGTTGAGAGTGCATCAAGAATCCAGCCATCACAAAGATATCATTCAGTGGGTTGGAACTGCTAAGGGAAGGACATCCCTTAAAGTATGATTATTAGGGAATCCCAAGTAGATATGTGTGTCAAACAGAAACACTAAAGGCAGATCCCGAAAAATGCTCAATTTTCAGACTGCTTCAGCTCTACCACCATTAGGAGGGTTCCTATGCAGAGGCAGGCAATGGCAAACCTTGCCTTGAAAATCTCATGGGGTCTCCATAAGTCAGCTGTGCCTTGATGATTGACTGACCATTACATACAACTACTTGTGAATGACTACAACCTTGTTCTCCTTGTTAGGAGCAGTATTAACCCTGCCACAACAACTCCTCTCGAAAAGAGTACAGTTACTAGGATAATTTACCACCAGATAGTACTGGTATAGTCACAGCACAGTCATGTGTGTACATGTAGTTCCAAGGAACAAAAAGTTCTCAAATCTGTGATGTTTTATAGATCACCACAATTCCCTTATCCTTCACTATATATATATAAAAAGAGCACAGATCATAAATGTGCATCTGTGGTTATGAAAATAAATCTAAAGTATGCCTGAAAGCTCCAAGGCCCCTAAGAACCCAAAGCGTAGCCACACTTTTTATTTATGTTCTGCAGAACAGACAGCAGGCACAAGAATCCATGAATTACCAAATTAAAAAGAGAAAAAGAAAATATTTTCTTTGAAGTGACAAGTCTAGTCACACTGGACATCAATTTCAGTTTGACTAAAACAACAGAGGAATCCTCAATAAGCAAATCCTGTATCTTCTTTCAGAGGAAGACACAAGTAGAATAATCATCCACTATCTGTGCCACATTTTCCATATCACCTGTCTCAGAACACTGCACAATAAAATCAAATTTATGGCTGAGATAATTAAGACCATGCCTGGTTAAATAAATGAGACAAAGCAGAGATTAGAAAAGCCGCTTCTGATTTTGGCGTCAAGCCCTGACATGAGAAAAGAATTAGGTTCCAAAAGGGCATAATAATTAAGCAGACCAAGCTCTCAGTCCTACTTTATTTTTTAAACCACAATCCTAAGTGCATTTATATGCAGAATAAACTCCTGTGAAATCAGAAAGATTGTAAATGGATATGTTCAGAATATTGACATCAATGTAGAGGAACCCAAAAAAGTAATCACTGGGAAACCCACTCCTCTTTTGAGGAAAGGACTGAATCAGATTGTAAACCAAGGATGTGATCATTTTCCAGACAGGAATCACCCAGAGGATGGTGACTATAGGTGAAAGAATGCTGACTCAAGACCAGAGGAGAAAGCTGGAAGATAAGAAGTTTGATGACTAACAGGAACATGAAAAGGACTAAAGGAATACAATGAAAAGATAGAGGCATTGGCACTTGTTGAAGAAACTGTGAATGGCCTTGAGAAACATGGGGCTGTATCCAGAGGTGAGATTCGGGGAGTTCCGAAGGTTCTGTAGAACCTGCTGTTAAAATTTAAAATATCACTTTTTTAATACTTAAAATATTTTTAATAAATAAAATATTTAATAAATATATTTAAAATTATTTATTTATTTAATAAATAAATAAAATATTTAATAAATAAAAATATTAATACTTAAAATAAAAAAGTGATATTAAAATATTTGTAATACTTTTTAACAGTCATTATTTGAATCCCACCACCATCGGAACCTGTTGTTAAAATGTTTGAATCCCACCACTGGCTGTATCCCAGTGGCATCCAGGAGGCAAAGGCAGATCCATTTGTATGTTAAAACTGCTTTTCTCATCCCTTTCTTAATCTAAAGTTAGAAAAAACCCAGGGAGAAGGGCCTTTTCTCTCTGTCAACATGACAGGACGTTTGCATATGCAAAGCATGTGAGACACTGTTGCCCTGGACTTGTAGTCCATTTTCATATTTAATTCTGTAGAATTCAATGAGGATTAAAGTAAAATGCAGGGTTGAGCTTGGTACCAAGGACAGACATGGTGAGGAAAGAAGCTGAAGAAGGGGAAAGAGCATGAGATGGATTAGAAAGCAATTAGCATCAAGCCCGTTTTAACATTAAATAAAATGGACTCTAGAAAAGGGGGAGGGAAGGCCAGACAGGAATCTGTCATCCACTTCCTTCTCCCTGCAGGAGTCAACCCCCACACCAGCGGCCCCCCAAGCCAGACTTACCAGGGGGTGCCACTCTCCATTGTTCAGGCTGGGGGAAGTTGGTGGGGGAATGGAGAGGTGAGTGCCAGGACTGGCAGGAGACTGGCAGGCCTGGCTTGGTGTGAGAGTTGGGAGAGGAGGCGGCTGGCGGGGAGGGCAATGCGTCAGGTGCTGGGGCCAGGAAAAAAGTGAGGGGCCTGATTTGGTCTGTGGCTCAGAAGAGGGTGGGAGGGAAGTAGGAAGACCATTGTTCAGCTGACGGTGGGGGGCAATTTGCTGTGTTTGCCCTGCCAGGCCTGGGTCCATCTGGGGGCTGGGAGAGGACGAGGAGAAGCGGGAGAGGTTTTGCTGGGCCAGCATGGAGGGCGGCCTGCTGCCATTGCCCCACCAGCAGCTGCAACCAGCTCGCTCCTGGGTGGGGAGGAAGATGGGATGGGGATTCACTCCAGTATTTCTTTGCAAATTGAAGTATTTCTTTTTTTCAAATTGATCTCCAGCTGTGATTTCTGTTGTCTACTGTGACAAACTGCTGCTTTCCCCACCCAAATTTAAACTCTGCTGTGGTTGTAATTTGGCTAAATCTTCTCTTTTTCCAATTCCCTAATTGGTCTTTGTTCTGTCAGGTACTTCACTTTAATGATGTCTTCTCCTGTCAAGTAATATAAAAGACAGCAAAAGCTAAATTAATCCTTTGACCTTCAGCTTTTGAAACTAATCCAGCTAAGAGATAATGCACACAATTTGTGTTTTCACTCATAACACAGAATGAAAAGAAGACACCACTGAAACAGCTTTTCTCTATTGGCCTATCTCTCTTTTTTGTACTTCTTCAAAAGCATAGCTTCTAAAAATATTTTGTGAAATTGTTACTATTTTACATAGTTATTTTAAGGCAAAGCAAAATAATTAGAAAGGATTTTTTGTCACAAAACAATTTTAGAGAAGTCACAATAAAAATATATTATGAACACATACCATTGAAATTTCAGAGATAAAATTGAAAGAATCAAGGTAGCTGATAAAATAATTTCGTGTTTGTTTTTATACATTCCATACAAATTTGCAATTTAATTTTGTTTCATTTTAGCTCATATAAAAAACAAATTAGTAGTCCAAAGATATCTAGATGAGTAGAGTAGAACAGTTAAATACCTAGATTATCATAAACTATATTAGTATTATTTATTTTTGTTTAATATCACACCTTCCAATTCTTTATCTGGTTGTTGGCCTTTCTGTACTTGATTGATGCCTTTGCAATACTTAAATTACCATTGCTCTACCCCTTGGAACACAAATTCATTTCAGAGGAGAATAATCATCTTAGGTTAAACCCACACAAGAACAATTGTTCTTAGACCCACTTGGTGTACAGCTTGATGTGGCTAATTAGCAATTTTGGTCACACATCAAGCAAAAGCAAATTGCAGATAATGGCCCTACAGTAGTCTTAAATAACATCTTTGGTGAAAACCTATGACCTGATGGACATGTTGAGGAATTTTTGCAGTGGTTTTGCAGAATAATTCTGCAGAATGATTATGCCCTCAAAAGATAACAGGTATTAGATGGGCATCCCCATCCATGAGCTAGTTGCCTGACCATGGCTGCCCTCAGCCACCACATCCAAAAAGACTTCCTGGATTGTGCAGGCTGGCTAGAAAAGTCAAACAGCCTCCTGGACACTGAGGAGTTTCAAATGGCCCCAATGATTAAGTCACCCAAAAGGGTAGCTTAAGTTTGAACTGCGGCTCACTGGCTTAATGCCAACAAAGTCCGGGAGAAAGCTAAGATCAGCTCCTCCCCTGGTCATGCCCTGAGTCCACCCCCACTACACTGGCAGCAGCAGGGGTCCTGGGACACTGGAATGGTGTCCAGCACCACATTCCAGCACCAAGAGGAAGGGGTGGCAGCAGCTGCATGCCAGTAGGATCACCCCTTCGCTGGGGTAAGTGCCCCAGGGAGGGCAAATCTACCGGCGCAGCCAAGAGGCCCAACATAGGGATGGCAAGACCATTCAGAGGGACAATAGAGTGGATGATTTTCCTAATGAAACTGGGTAATTTCATATTTACCAGGCTAGAGTTGGTAGATGGGGTAAAGATGTTGGGAACTTTGGGGGAAGTGACCATGCCCTCCCAGAATTCATTTTGCTATTGGGAGTCAAGGGAGTTCATTGACAAGCATGCAGGTTAAGATTTAAGGAAAACAGACTGATGAACTCATAGGGACAATGTGAGTGATTATGCGGCAGGAATTCTAGAAGGGAGAGGAGCAAGTGAAGGGTGGACACTCCTAAATCAAGAGCTCTTGCAAGCACAAGCTGACAGTATTCCAGTAAGACAGAAATGTGGTAGAAGATTCACTACTATTGACATTTTCTTGCTTTTTGCTGCAAAATGTTTCACACGTCATCATCATTCACATATTTTGCCACATCACTTTTGATAGACAATACAGCTAGGCTTGATCGTGCCCTTAAATGCCAGAGGCATGGAAGGGAAGAAATCTGTTGTTATCTCTTGCTTATCATCAAGGAAAAAGTTTGTGTTAGAAAGACAGACAGACAGACAGACAGACAGACAGACAGACAGGCAGGCAGGCAGGCAGGCAGGCAGGCAGGCAGGCAGACCGAACGAACGAACGAACGAACGAACGAACGAACGAACGAACGAACGAACGAACGAACGAACACCCTGGGAAAGGGCTAGAACTACAGGGGGAGGTGAGAAACAAGCGTGCAGGTGGAGATTGTGAACCGGGGAGAAGCACAAGAAGCAACAGGGAGACAGTAAAGAACCTGTTGAAGGGGTGGATTGAGATATAAAGTCAATAAGACAGGCTGTAAGCCAGTTCAAAGAGGGGATTTTGTGCATGGAGGTCATGTGGGACTGGGTCATCGCAAGGTTTGGGGAGGGGCTGGAGCAGTGGTGGGATCCAGAAATTTTAGTAACAGGTTCCCATGGTGGTGGGATTCAAACTGTGGCGTAGCGCCAATGGGGCTGGGCGGGGCACGATGGGGGTGTGGCCGGGCATTCCGGGGGCGGAGCATTCCTGAGTGGGGCTGTGACAAGGACACAGGCGCTGCGCCGGTCCTTGGGTGGGAAACGAATGCATGCAGGTGCAGGCTGCCATGCACACCGGTGCACCTCCTGCTAGACTGCTTCAAGTTCTGCGTGCTACTGCTGAGAGGAGGGGAGTAACTAAGGCAAAAATCACGTGGCAAAATCACCAATTAGTAACCCCCTCTCGGCACACACAAATAATTAGTGACCTACTCTCAGGAACCTGTGAGAATCTGCTGGATCCCACCTTTGGGCTGGAGAACAAGGAATGGAAGTTGATGATCTTGGGCAACCTCCCTATGCTACTATCATGAATCTGGGTCTGCTCCTCCCCACCAGGAACGCAGCTATTTCATTGGCTCCTTTGGATTGACTCTGTGGTCTGCTGAACTGGGAGCTGGATAGGCTGGTACTCACCTGCTCTGTGCTTGGCTCTCTTCTGAGCAGCAGTGTTGCTGCAGCCCTGCCTGAGTATGCCACTGGGGTCAGATGCTCTCCACCTGGCCAAGAGGAGAGTGTCGAGTCTTCAGTAAGGAGTGGTATGTGCAGCAGCTGGGCAGGGAGCCTCTGATCTGCCTGCTGCCACCCACTCTCTGCCTGTTGCTCAGGGCATTTGCCCCCTAAATCAGGGCCTGCCTGAATAAGGCAGGTAAACTCCTGCTCCCACCCCCAATTGCTCACACTTGATCACCCCCAATTGCTCACACTTGAGAAATGGAAGAAAAACTGGCAGAGGAGAAATGATGTTCTATCATCCACAAAGTCCCTCTGCCCTCAGGCTCTACCCCTTGGAACTCTGGGGATTTGTGGGCAGGGGGCTGAAATCTTCATCCATCGATGTGAGTGCAGAAAACTATTGTTCCATGAATTCTAAGAATACAAAAAGAGAGGAGGAAAGACAAATAGATGGATTCAAGATTAAATACATTTATTGAATTATAAAAATATGTTTTAAAATCCGTTATACATCTTGTGTTTGCTGTCTCCAACAGATACTTGGAAGAATGAACGATAATGCAGAGGTGGATAGTAGGTGTGACCAATCACTCTCCAAGTCACTAAAAGTAGCTCCCTGTGGATGTTGTGAGGATAAACTGCAGGGCAGGAAAATGATGCATGCAGGTTTGTTTCCACCTTGTTGGAGAAGGTGGTTTATAAATGAAATACATAGATAATAAATATAGTTGAGCAGAGAAAAAGTTGGTGAGTTGGAAATATGAAAGGAAGCAGAAAAAGGTAAGGATATAAAAGCTGCCAGTAGGAAGAAAAGAATAAACAGCGGGGGGGGGGGGCACAGGAGAAACTGAGTTGTTCTGTGCAAGGCTTTGCAGGTTCCCACCATAAAAATGGGACTGGCCCAACCGAGCAACGAGGACTGTGCAGGTTTTTTCCCCCAGTGATAGGCTGCCAGGAGGAAGAGAGCAGGGAAAGCTGAAGGAAGTGGGGGGAGGCAAGTAAAGTAAGGTTGGCTGGTGTGTGGGAAGAAGAGAAGGATGCTGGGAAGAGAAAGAGACTATGGGGGCTTTCAGGAAGAGAAAGAGGAAACCATGGAGGAAGCCAATGTGAAACACAACCCACAAGGCCTTGCAGATTCCTTGCTTGTATCAGTATAATCATTATCAAGGCTAGCAAAAGTAGAATTATGCACAAGGCTCTGGCTACCATGCCCTAAATTTTTCCCTTTTGCTTTCTTTGCTTTCTCTGAAGTGATGTGGGAACGGAGATTTCACAAAAGCATTTAAAAGGAAGAGAAGGAAAAAGAGGTCAGCCCTTAAAAGGAATGCACTGCAGAGGTAAAGCAGCCCCTTCACATATCTGATTTGTTGCTAAGAGACAAGGTCTATAAAGACATATTGTGTTTGCTAAGACCAAGCCATAGAAGGGAACAGTCTGGGCTGTCAGCCACCAGATATATCACAACAAAGAGAAACATCTGATCAAAAGTAGTTTGTAAAACCTCAGAAAAAGAACAAAGAACACATGGAAAGCAAACGAATTAGATAAGACATGTTTGAAAGGTACAAAAAATCTCACTACACTTTGGCAGCAAAACTGCAGTTAAAAAGCTAGACATAAGTGATCTATGAGTAGAAACATTCCATATTTAATTTCTTTTTATATTAATGCATTTTAATCCATTTTTTCAGGAATTTCAGCTTCATACTTTTCATTATTGCTTTTGTATTTTCATTTGAATCATCTCCACAGATTCTATGTTTTATATGCAATGTATATGAAATTAGTATGTACAATAAATAATTTAAATACATATATATGTACATATTTTTCAACAGCATTTGTGCCATTGATAAGTCAGCATTATGTCATGTGTACACACACATGTAAGTATGCATGCATTGTGAGGAACTGCTGTATCTTGACTACCTCTGATCTCAAGGCAAGGGTTTTCCCCAGCAGCTACTTCTGTTAATGTCTACTGTGAAGCAGAAGAGCCTCAGCTAGGCCTCAAAAAGCAGATGGAAGTGGACTGCCACCATTTTGCTTCTCCTTCACTCCCAGGACATTTCCCTCCCAGCTTGGGGAGTGCACACTTTATTCCTCCCTGGCCTGCTGAAACATCTGCCTTTGATTCTTCCCCACAAGCCCACGCTAACCCAACTATGCTCTTCTTCCTCATTAGGACTTCCTAATGCAACAAAAAGAACATAGGTAATATTCTGAATTGAGAAACTGGGCAAATCTGTAATTAATCTCAGTAGTTTTTGGTTACAACATTACACCAGCTATTAAAAGATTATAATATGGTGTACTTTAAACTAATTACAGTAGAGTATAGTGTTTACTCTGTATTTTGTTCTCTTTTAATGCTTTTAACGATTGTTTGTTTTAGGTCCTACAGTACATGTCAGACCTGCATAAATTGTGACCTATCCAGTTAAGCCAAGCATTGTATTTTGATGTCTTAGCAACTGAGTCCATGCACATTTTCTCAGCATTCAATAAAAACTTAGGTATGGGACTATCACCAATAAAACACAATCACCAATCAAACACTACAGAGAAACCTTTCATGTTACTTGGCATTGTCTAAAACAACTATAGGGCAGCTATTCCACTCCTTCTGACCTCATATGTCCCAAATAGGCCCCTGTATTCTGCAGAGGTGAATCTACTGGTAGTCCCTCACCCCTCAATGATGCGGCTAGCCTCTACCTGAGCCAGGGCTTTTACGGCCCTGGCCCCTGCCTGGTGGAACACTCTTCCTCCAACTGTTAGGGCCCTGAGGGACCTTGAAGAGTTCCACAGGGCCTGTAAAACTGAGTTGTTCCATCGGACCTTTAGGGAGGCTGGCTGTGGATTTTGCCACCCCCGTGACGTCCCTCCCAATTTCATGGGTACCGTCTTTGGCCTTCTGCCAGGTCCCCTCCCAGATGTGGGACCGGGCGCCGCAAACTAATTCTGTGTTTTGCTTCTCCTGTGTTTTATTTTTTTTTATGTTTATATGTTTATATTTTATTATTGTATATTGTATGGTGCCTTTTTGGCCTTATTGTTCACCTATCAGAGCCCTTCAGGGGTTGGGCGGAATAGGAAAATTAATAAATAATAATAACAATAGTAAATCAAAATTCAGTAGTAGAAGCCTTGCATATGGCCTGTCTGTGTGTGAAATCACTGCGTAGGGAGGGAGAGGAGAGATACTCTGCCCCTACTTCTGTGTGATGGACAAATCATTTTCATGGTGTAAACATGGGCAGGAGGTGGCTGTGTTCATGTCCCTTCCCTGTGTCCATGCCACATTTAGAAAGCAGTGTTGTTGATCATGGAGAGAGGGTATATGCATTGGAAATTCTAGCACTTATTCACACTGTGTTGATTCCTCAGAGATCATAAGGAGATGGGTTCAGGGCCAATATGTTCATGCAGTTTGACTGCACAGGGCTCCAGGGAGGAAGCCTCAAGAAGAATACAAGAAGCCTAAGTGTGCTTATTCTGTGGACCCCTGAAGAGGTCATTGCCTTAAACAACATACTTTTAAATACTACTACTAAGCCAAAAGTGGGAAATACTATACTGTCAGTTCATACACAGTTGGAGGCCCAGAGGGGCAAATTCTAGTTCTGTACATTTGGTCTTACATTATACCATAGCTCTGATAGCAAGTTCCCTCTCTCAAACCAATATACATTTATATTGTGTTTCTAGATCAGAGACAAAATAGGGTTGTAATTGTCTGCAGCACTTGTTACTATATCCTCTGAGCACTCAGAGTTCTCTGGGAGCCATTAAAAAACTCTTGCTAACAGATTTATCAGCTATATGTTTTCTATTGTGAACAATTAATGAGAGGGCTTTGTTACAAAGGATGCCTTTCACTTTAATGACCAAACTGGATAACCTCTAGCTTTCTCCATTCTACATATGTACGATAAAAGTTTGTCACATCTGAATCTGAGTGTTCCTGGAAGAATATAATTAATATAGGATTCTTCTACCATGTACAAACTGTTTTGTTTTACTTTTAGCATATCTATACAACACATGCATTGGTTTAATAGTCTTTTCCTGAGGACTGGGATTCTGTGAGAGTGTGACTAGAAATCTTTAAATTTTCATCACTGCTTTAAATGTTCTCTCTTGCAGTTAAACTACCAGTACTCTTGTGAGTAGCTAGCTGCAATCCTAAGGACATTTTTTTTCTGAGAGTAAGCCCCACTGAATAATATAGGGTTTAAATCTGAATAAATCTATTTACAATTGCTCCCCCAGTGCAGATATGCCCACACTATTCCTTCAGCTAGATCCAACGTACAGGCTCGGATAACATAGAGGAGGAACACAAATCTTCCTATTTGATGACAATGATTAATGATCACATTACAATTAATACGTGGTGTCAAAGACTAATTAATGAACAGTTAGGATTAGTAAAACTTAACATCAATATGAAGCACATGATATGGGTGATATGGGTGGGTCCTGCACACTTTGTTTAGCTTCTGAGTTAGTTACAATACATGTGTAATTGCCCACATCAGAGGGTTCCGCTTTGGCAATGAACAGATTCCCTGTCTCTAGAGAGCAAGCGTCGATTCTCCTCCCGAACATACAGGGATTATCATTGAAAATCCAAGCACAGGACAAATCTGGCAAACATTAAACACTTATTACACATACCAATGTCCAAACAATTGCCTTATTTTCCCAATCATTCTCAAACAGCTTAGCATTTGCATTTACATGTGGGCATTCTGGGATTGCATGACATACAGACATTTTAATGAAAGTATATTATATTTTATTTAGAACTGTGACAGACACAATGACTACTGCCATAAAGACTGCACAACCAAGGGGTCACACAGTTGCTATCTCCTGCAGTTGAGACTGATATCAGAGGAGGCAAGATCATATGCAGACTACAAGGATGGACACCATCAACCTCTTTTCAAAACCTTCCTTCTGAACATGCCTTAGGCGTTTTTGGAATTCCACTTTGTATCTTTCAGGATGGGGCAACTTACAAGCTAACTGTTTTTCTCCTCCTCTCAGTGGCTGCCTCCTTTAGATACTAGTAGTTCCCCTCCTTTATGATTCCCCTGCCACTCTGATCTGTCTGACTCATTGCCCTTCTGTTTGGTGCCTTCTTTTCACCTTCTGTCACACACTGTTCCTTCCTGCTGTCTGGAGTTTGACAGCTGTGAAGCTCTTTCTATCATGCTCTGGCAGTGGCTGGAGTGGCATGGAAATTGTATTTTTAATAAAACATAGTAAATCAGAAGTTTTTGAAATCTCCCAGTTTAGCATTCCTTAATTAAATGTATAATTCATGAGCTTGGAACTTTCTGCCGACTGATTCATTTCAAAACCTCATCTCTTTCTCCTATCCCAAGTCCTTGCCATCATCAATGCCATTTTAAAAACATTATTTATGTTTTCAGATGCAACATCAGCATGGTATGATAATGAGTTTGTAAAGACCAGTGGTTTCTGTGAAATTTTACGCTGACTTCTTATAATATTATGTGACTATAATTAGAAACAGCATGTCACAGGGGATCTATCAAGGATGCTTCCCTTCTGAAATCCTTTTCTCTATACCATGAAATATGGCTTGGATGTTAATAATATCTAGCAAGAGGAAGTTTATGAAATCACACATCTTCAAGACCATATTCATCAGAGTCCTTGTTCTAGACCAAATTTCTGTGCAGTTCCTTATATTATGAAAACGCCTTGTCACATTAATTAGAAAATATCCCAAAAGATTGTGAATACAAATGAGAATTTTGAAAATATGCTTATGACAGAACAGCATAGAAAATATAAATTATGAGATAAGGACCATGTTTATCTCAGTGAGCACTGAAATTTCGCCTAAAGAGAAATATGGAGCAGATGAGGTAATTTCTCCTTAGGGAAAAACAGATGTGATCAGATGTTGTGTCATTAGTGTTTTGCATTCTTGCAAAATGTTGGTCTGGATAATCCATGAACAGAAACATGTTTCTGAATGTGAATTGTTACAGGATAAAGACCAATATGACTTTGAATTAACATCCAAAAGGATTCAGGAATCCTTATTATAAAATGAAATTCCTGTTTGAACAAATGAGGCTGACTTATACTAGATAAGACCATGTAATTGCATTACGATTGATTGATTGATTGATTGATTGATTGACTGATTGATTGATTGATTGATTGATTGATTGATTGACTGATTGATTGATTGATTGATTGAATTTCTGATCTGCTCTCCCCTTCCACAGCAATCTGAGTGGCATAAGACAATATTCAGTTTCAATAAAATCAACATACAATAAATAGTAATAATATACAATAAAATCTGGTACCTTAAATATATTAACATGGAGTAAAAATTTAATTTCAATGCCCCCACAGATCTTCCATGAGGTGATATCAATAATAATACAGAGAAAAAGAGAGCTGTCAACAGTTTTTTTGGGTCATAGGCAGAGAAAGGGCCTGCTATCTGAGACCCTTTTTTCTGGAGATGCAAAGCTTGTGCCCAGCCTTTTCTCACATACTATGTCAGACCAGGGTATTGAAAACACAAAGCTCATCCCAGACTTGGTATCTTTCAAACTTTTACTTTCCCTAGCTTAAACCACACAAGCTACATAAGAGGCAATATCCTTGGATGCCAGATCTAGTCCAGGTTTGCAATACTGCATAGGTATGTGATCTCTATTCTCAGCTTCACCTCTTTGTCACAACCTCTTTGCAGACACCAGTAGTTCACCATGCATTGCACTAGGTGGCTCCTACCTGAGACCATGTAGCCTCTATGTAAGGCCTGTCACAGATGAAGGAATGACAGGGATTCATGAGTGGACAGAATTTTACAAAAATAAATCATAGTTATGTCCTGTCTTAATTTATTAATATCCCACAGACTATGCAATATTTTTTTAATTCTCTACATACGTTTAATCTGGATTTCACCAAATATTAAAAATATTATTTTAAAATGTTTATTTTTTTCAGAATTGGGTGGTAGCATCTCTTTTTGCCAGTTATAACAATACAAATTCCAGTTATATACAGTGTGACACTGTATTTCATGATTCTTGTGCACTTGTGATTCATCAGGAAGTTGAGAGAGAGATGGAGACTAAAAATTAGCAACACTTTTCTGAAATGTTTATTTGCAATCACAATTGTTCATTCTTTAAGAATCTGCACAGCTCTAAATCCTATATTGAACATCACATTACAATAACCTGCCACTTTGTATATACAAAAATTGTTGCAATTCATCATAAACCGGCTTATTTTATGATTCACTTCTAAAAACAATTATTGTGCACTTGATCCACACTAGTACAAGTGTAGAATAGATGTGTGATGAGGTCATCCTACCAGCCATACCCTCCATGCTAAGTCATTATGGGGATTGGGAAGTCTATGTGCTTATTACTATTGATCCCACAGCAATGACCTTACAGCCCACCAAATTCTAAGTAAGATACCAGGATTCTCTTGAGCCATGTAGGCACCCTGCTGAACCTAAGCACTGATGCACTCACACTAATATGAACTGAACTCAAGATTTTCAACACACATGCATGCTTAGCACAGTCCAGTTATTTATACAGGAAAAAGAAGTGAGAAAGAACACAAAACACCAAGTTTTGTATATAACACTTGTAGTTACATGTTAGGCAATTTGTCTTTGAGGGGTGGCTAGTCTAGGGCTGGACAGCTTGCAAGGCAGAGGCCATGTGTTATTTTAATCTTTTTAGGAAGGGCGTGGTGCCTATTCGGAAGACAAATGTGGGTGAGGGGAAGTCCAGACAAGATTTTGCTGTGTCCTTGTGGGTTTACTAGCCAGTGCAGAGAATGGGTTCCATTTTGGCACTGCACTGCTAGGCATCCCAAGGATTAGCAGAATGGGTAGAGACACCATTCTTAAAATGGAGGGGGCCCCTTACCATGGGACAGTCTGGTAACAGCTGTTTCCAAGAGGTCAACAGCTCACTCACAGGGCTGGTTCTAGATTTTTCAGAACTGGTGGGTCTCAATTCAAACCTCTGCAGTCTACCTGTCAATTTTTAAGGTCCTCAGTATCTGGGGAGGCAAGAACTAAGAAAAACGTTTTCTGCAGCTGGTAAATTAGCCTCTGTCTGCAGTATATGGTCTGGGAGTATTTATAGGCTCAACCACAGTGAAACACCATTACACTGGACCACATTCCCATTTTCGGAGACATGAAGTGCACTTCTTTAAAAAAAACTTCATGGGTACACATATAATGAGGTTACACATTGACAGTACTTCCCCATTAAGAAAAATAGACATTTGTCTATTTAGTGTTATCACCTCCCCCAATCTATTTGTTGTTTTGCTGTCAAGTTGTAACTGACTTATGGTGACTCCGTGAGGTTTTCAAGGAAAGAAACATTCAGGGATGGCTTGCCATTGGCTGCTTCTGTATAGCAACCCTAGTCTTCTTTGGTTGTCTCCAAGCCAAATATAGAACAAGGCCAAGCCTGCTTAGCTTCAAGATCTGGTGAGATCCGGCTATCTTGGCCTATCCATTTCAAATTATAGATTATATACAAATCTACCTGGTGGGAAGAAAGTGTCATAATCCTGACTACCCATACTGCAATCTGGTAAATATTGGAGTACTAGAGTTCCTATCATATATTCTATACTAGCGGGGCCCGGCCACGTGTTGCTGTAGCAATTGTCCTTCTCATCACAGTCCGCAACCCACATAGATGTCCATGCAGGTCCAATGATCCCCAGCATAGCCTTTTGGGAGCAGCAGTGGCGTAGTGGCTAAAAGCAGGTGCACTCTGATCTGGAGGAACCTGGATTGTTTCCCAGCTCTGCAGCTTAAGTTGTGGAGGCTTATCTGGGGAATTCAGATTAGCCTGTGCACTCCCACACACACCAGCTCTGTGACCTTGGGCTAGTCACAGCTTTTCGGAGCTCTCTCAGCCCCACCCACCTCACAGGGTGTTTGTTGTGCGGGGTGAAGGGCAAGGAGGTTGTAAGCCCCTTTGAGTCTCCTACAGGAGAGAAAGGGAGGATATAAATCCAAACTACTACTACTACTACTACTACTACTACTACTACTGCTACTACTACTACTACTACTACTACTACTACTACTACTACTACTACTAATTCTTATTCTTATTCTTATTCTTCTTTTGGGGTGGTCAAATGGAATCCCTCTTTCCCTTTTCAATTCACATTATTATATGGTGCTGTCTTGGTTTTTAGTATAAAGTAACCCTTTCCATTCCACAACGAAACTGTCCAGAGTGCGAATGCCGCTGTCCATGAGGCTGGTTGACATGCACAGTCCTGGCTTGGGTAAGGCAGAACTGGGGCAAGGAGGCTATCCCAGTCAGGCAGCAGAGGCAGGGTGGTGAGGCGCTCAGATCGAGGCCAGCTCCCTGGGTTTTTAAAGGGCCATGTGCAAAAGAAGCGGAGCCAGTAGTGTTGGTTCACCCCCGCCCCCTGCGGATTTTCTTAGAAGAAAAAGGCAAACTTCCACTCGTGTTACCTAACAGTATTACCTATTTACTGTTTTCACTGCTCACCTCTGGCCATCTGCACGAACATTCTAAGCCCTCATACCAAGCCCTCAGGCCACAGACATGCTGCACAAACATTCTAAGGGTGACAGCTGAACACAAACATCTTCATGGCCTGGTGCGCCAGGAAAAAGACATTTTACCTGGCTCAGGTATGGACTTTTGGCAATTTGAAGGTCCGATTAGCTGCCCGCAACAGGGAGGGATGTCATGTGAAAATTTGGGGGCGATCCATCCAGCTGTTTCGGAGTTAGGGCAAGACCAACAAACAAATGGTTAGCTTTTTATATATATAGATGTTCAGCTTTACATAGCAGTTGGAATCAGAGTGAAAGAGAAATTCCTAGCACTCTGGAAATCATTAACTAGCTTCTGTTACTGATTTAAGTGTTAAAGTTGGGGTGTGGTTTTTAAAAACTAAATCTATGTGATTATTTACATACCACATCTCTTACTATTAGTGCAGTCCCCTAGAATAATGCTGTAACATAGCATGGCATAAACTAATAAAGCATAATGCTTTTTGTTGTTGTTGAGAAGTGAATAGAGGAGATCAGGTGTTTGGAATAAACTGTAATTGCTAATAGACATTTAAAGAATAGCAGCCTTATTTCACAGATGGTATATTCTCTAACTGTGCTGCTTTCTGTAGAAATCTATGAATAAGTTATCACCTGACTCCCCATAATTCCCTCCTTTCTGTGCCTGCATTTGTCTTACTTTGTGAAAATCAACTTGCTTCACACTGCATTTTGCTATCAGCTCCAATTGCCTTCCAATTGCACTTTCCCCTCCCTCTAATTCTCCTTCATCATTGCATTTTGGCATATGACTGTTGGCACGGTGCAGCTAATCAGTCAGCTTTGTAACAGTATCATGTAGACTGGGCAGAATGCTCAGGTGTGAATGTGATCCTTCTGAGTGCCGCATAGAAATGATGGGGCTCAGCTGCACATGGTGGCAAGTCATCATTGTCCATAGGAAACATTTGCAGACCACAGCAAGCACCAGATATGCTTACGGCAGGGAAAACATATGTTTGTCAGTGTTAACCAAATTAGATTTTCACAAGAATATTACTGATATACACTGAACCATATGGGGATATTTCTAGAGGATGGGGGAAAGCAGGTTGACAGAACAGGCAAGATGTTCAGCTGGTGCATCTCAGCCTTGCCAACTCATGCAATTTCACTCAAGACTTTGGTAATACACACTGGTTTTTTTGTAAAGCAATATGGAGCATTTTCATTCCAAGACCGCACTGCAGGGGTCAATGACAAAAGTAAAACAGGTGCCCAATGTGATGACTTGGCATCATGAGGACTGCTGAAAACTTTCCTGGTACCTGCCAAGTGTTTCTAAAAAGTGGGAAGGGCTTTTGCCCAGCAAATCTTCTGTTTGGCCACTGGTGAGCTGAGTAGCTGCAAAGAATTTTAAAAACATTGCTTCAGCAGTGACTACTTACGCAGAACAAAACTCATTACTGCACGACTGAAGGTCAGCTGTTTGTGTGGAGCAAAATATTTTAAATATGTTCATTTGGAAAGGCATCCTGTTATATAGAGCATCTGCCTAAAATGACTGCTAGAGTTACTGCTAGAATTATGCATAACATCATTCCCTGAACCCTTTCTTTTTTTGGGGGGGGGGTGTCACTTGGCCTCTTGCAGCTGCCATATTGTGATTGCACCTACCACCCTATGTCAGAATTCCAAAGATGTAGGCAGGTTCATAAAGACTGGAGATCCTGAGGTAAACAACAATAGTTAGCAAGTAAGGATCCTCTGTCCTGGCTATCAGAAATGCCAATGAAGAGCAGAAATCAGAGTAGAAATTTCTGCAAAGGAGTCCCCATTGGACCTTCTACTTACTGATTCCTGCATCATTATGTTGCATCAACCAGTGGGCAGCACTATCAATCAGAGGTGTAGCTAGGAAAAATGGATCCCGGGGCAAAATCTTAGTCTTGTGCCCCCCCCGGCTCCATTTTCCCCCGTGCCCCTTCGTGACTGGACAGTGCGGGATCGGGGCCCAGGAGCCGAGCTCAGGTCTGCAGCTGGAGGGTACCTGCCTGTTGCCTTCCCTGGAGGGGATGCAGTGGTGGGGGGGCAGAGCCCTTCCATGGCCTGTCTTTTTCCTAACAGGTCCCCCCAACCCATCCCCACCCACCGGGTTGCAAGCGATGAACTGCACGCAGAGGAAACCTCCATGGGAATCCTTCACCAAATGGTGGAGGCAGGAGAATCTCAGCAGCAGCACACAAAATGGTGGGTGCAACTCTGAAATTGACCAGAGTTCCCTTGGCCAACAAGCGGGGGTGGGTGGGGGGGAACCATTTTGGTTGGCAAAGGTTGTGTTCTCTGCACTGTGGGAACACAAAATGCCAAAACAGATATTTTTAAAACATCTGCAGGACATTTTATTTCTGCTGTGCAAAAGGGACCACTGTGATTATTCACACTGTGACTTACCTGCAATCAAATACAAGAAGCCTCTGTGGCATAATTCCTGGACAATATGTTTATTTGGGCTTCTGTGTAGGCACACTTTATTCATAGATGCAAACTGGCAGGGTCTGAAATAAAATAGAAGTCTGGCAGCACCTTAAAGACTAAGAACATGTTTTGTCTGGTCTTGACTAAGAACCCCTATTTCATTTTGAGCTTTTGTGAGTCAATATGAGCTTTCCTACTGAAATAAACAGTGCCACTGGACTTTTGCTTTAGTCTACTAAGGTGGACTCATGGGACCTGAAAGCAATGCAGTTTCAGTCATTGGGACTCCAAATGCACTCGGATCCATAGCATTTTGGAGATATTCTGGCCAATGTTGCAAAAGGTGCAAATGTATCAGCTGCACACAGGGAACTATTGCCTGCCCCGAACCGGTCGAGAGCCAGGATGATGCAGCAGTTAAAAGTGGCAGATTCTAATTCAGTGATCCAAGTTTAATTCCCACTCCTCAATGTAAAGCCTGCTGGGTGACCCAGGGTCAGTCACAATTTATAAAACATTATAAAACATGCCCCAACTCACAAATCTGGGTAAAAGCCGGATCAAGGTGATTTTGAATAAAATGAAACCACCATGAAACTATAGAACTTGCCTGACTCTACAGGCAGCATCAAAACAATCATGCATCCCACACCCTTGATAAACATGGATCCTCCTGGATCCTCCTGATTTTTGCACTTTGTCACCCCAAAATCACCATCACACCACAGCTGAAGCCCCTGGTTACATGTCTGAACACAACAAGCATGCATCCCAGGGGCTACTGGTGGGGAGAGGGTGGGAAGGGGTTGGAAAGTGTGTCAACAGAGTGGGGCAGCTCTAAAACCTCAGTTGAGATCCAAACATGTTGGCTCCTTCCACTCCCCTCCCAAATGAGTGCAGAAAACATGTGTAAATGGTCTCTGCTCCATCAGCCTGCCCTCGTAAGGGCAAACAGACCAAGCCCCCATGAATGTTTTGCAACCAGAGAGAGAAACGTTGTAGAAGGAAGATGTTGGGTCCAATATTAGGCAAAGTTTTATTTTTATTTCACTTATTTCCACTGTTTTTTTCTCGCCCGATGTGAATAAGGTCAGCTAAGGCTCAGGGTTCAGCCAAAATTCAAGCCACTCCTTTCCCCCATCAAATCTGCCAAGCTGAAAAGTGGGCTGGACCCCACACTCATTCCGGAAGGGGGTGGGGAGGATGGCTGCTGTGCTGCCACCCACTCTTTTGGAGGTCCTGCTGGGCTAGAAGATTGGAGAATGGGCTGTGTGTGTGTATAAGGTGGGAAAAGGGTCAGACTCAGAAAATCCCAGTCTTGTACGTATAGGCTAAACCAAATGTATATGCAAAGTACAAAATGTATCAGATGCACTCTGTAAATCTTTTTTTCTTTTCTTTTCTAATTTTATTACACAAAATTAATAAATATATATTAAAAAAGAAAAGAAAATCCCAGTCATAAAAAGACACCCCCCGCCTACAGATCCACACGCACCACATTCGATTAAGCAGCCATGGAGAACAGGTCTTTGGAGGGACTTAGTGCAAAAATCATGAGAATCCACAAAGATGCATGTTTTCCAAACAGGTTTTTTGCACCACTGTGATGCCACAGACCGTGGGATGTGTGACTGCTGTGTTCAGACATGTGGCCAGGGACTTGGGCTATGATTTGATGGTCATTTAAGGGTGACTTAGTGCAAAACTCATAAAGATTCATGAGGATCTGTGTTTTCCAAGCAGGTTTTTGTGCCACTGCCAGAGCACCATACTGCTGATTCGAGTCTCTGACTCTGACACACAAGAAAATAATCACCCTCAAGTCTGTCCTGAAAATGTGGCTGGAGGAGGCCTGCTGGAGGCACCAAACCTGAGCTTTTCAGAAGTACTGAATGGAAGCACATGAGGACCTCCATCACTGATCAAGGAAAGCAGTTGCTCCCCTTGTACCCCCATTAGCTACCCCATTGCTGTCAGTTTGCACCAGAGAGAAGAGAAAAGTGTGTTTGGCAAGAACCTTGCAAATCTGATACAGAAGGCTTTAATCCTGCAGGAAAGGAGCAAAAATCCAAAAGGTAATGATGTGTGGGGACATATACATATTCAGGAACCCATTAATTTGCAGGTAAGAACAAAAATGAAGCACTCAGGGCACATAAATAATGGATTCTCATGTCTCTACACTAATGCACAGCGTATGGTGTACAGGAAGAACTTGAAATCTTAATACAGGAAGCAGACTATGATATAATAGGTATTACTGAAATGAGGTGGTATCAGGCTCACAACTGGAAGTTTAGGATTGAGGGGTACAACTTGTTTAAGGGGAATATACCAATAAGGAAGGAAGATACTACATTAATTTATTGCTGGAATTTGCTAATGAGCGTAAAAAGGATGCAATTCAATGATGATATGGAGCTTTCTGAACTCACTGGTGGCTCCTGAAATGAAATTATACTCAGTAACTGTATACAAGTTTTTTTTTTAATAAACTAGATAGAAGTTATGTTATTGACTTTTGGGAAGGAATATTGTGCAGTCTAGTGTTCCTAAATGCCAAAGAAGGAAAAAAAGAGCATCATAATACATGAGATTATTACAGATAATTAGAGAAAGTCAAATTCATCACCTTGCATAATTACTAACAATTCGGCTGAATTAATGCAATTTTCTGCTTTCCTGAACTTTTGATTTTTCCCTATAAATGTTTTGTCATTACATAATCTGAAATATTACTATAGTAATTATAGTACATTATTGAACAATATGATAATGCAAGGCATTGGGAGCAGAAACAGTTTGAGACCTAAACATTGTCTAATTTTTTTTTGAAGTACAGTTGCAATGGGAGTTTTTCTTTTTCCCTTGAAATTTTCTGCTTCATGATATAGTGTACTATTAATCCCTTTACTTTTCCATTTTATTTATTAATGTATTTGCATTGTTTAGGTTGTGAATTATTACTGTATGACTAATAGTATATTACAATACAATTTTCCACACAAGCAAATGTAAAAGAGAGTTATGAACCTAGCAGTTTTTAGATTTAGCCCACCACTGGAAATGAGAGTGAATTAGGCCACATATGAATTAATACAAAAAAAGCTACCTCATTCAGAATGTATTGTGTTTAGTGTTTCATGATTAAGGACAAATCTGTGAAACACAATATTATTTGTGAAACACAATTTTAATTGATGTCTTAGACCTCTTCTCACAGTCAGACATAAAAATATTTCTACGTAATTGTTGCAATGAAAATATAAAAAGTAACACTCAGGAGATTTCGGGTGATATGGGAAGATGGGAGAAACACAAATTAATTTATGTGGAAAGCAATCTTAATCAGGTTATTCAGAAACCAGTCCATTTTATTCAATGAGTTCTACTCCCAGGCAAGTATTCTTAGGTTTGCAGTCACTATTTCTGGAGATAATTTTCAATATACAAAATATATATAAAAAAAGAAAACAATTTTAAATCATGTTTGCTCAAACATTTTCAAATTAAGAATTTAATGTTTGCTTTGATTAATAGATATTATCCAATTAAGTAGTGTACTCAGTAGTAAAATTTGTTATATTCTTTCTGAAAATACAATAATTATTCCCTCTTGGGAGGGAATATTTAGGTACTTTAACCCCACTAAATATGAGCATTGTATTTGGAAGAATGTTGCCCATAACTTAATAGAGTTGAAATTAAGGGGGAAAAAATGTCACCAATGGTTCCTGACCCCATATAAACTGAAAATATATAAAATGAGTAATTATAACTGTTACTGATGTGGAAAATCATTTGTAGACTTTGCACATTTATTTTGGCTAGTCTAAATAAACATGGCTTGGAAAACGGTTTTGGAATATATTGAACAGATTAGAGGTTATAAGATTCTTCAACAGTCATTATATGTACTGTTGAATAACCTTAAAAGCATAGAGGAAAATGATTTGGAAGTAGTAATGAATCTGTTGAAAGCTTCTGAGATGACAATCATTTGTTATTAGAAAAAAAATCTTTTCTCCCTTTTTCCAAATGGCTTTTTAAAATATGGGACACAGTCATGTTGTCAAACGCTATACTTTATATTTAATATGAGGAAAAATTATGTAGAATACATTTATTTAGAAAATGTGCTTTGTTCAAATTATGCTAATACCATGATATTATTAGGGCCTCTCCCAAGAAGTATATTCTTTATTAAAATTCTATAGTTCGAGTATTTAAAATGTTTAAGTGTACTCTAGATTATTATTTTTACATTCTTCAAAACCTGAGGGGAAAGTCTTGGTCTCTGTGTCCTATTTGTTGGCAACTGGTTGGCTACTGTGAAACGAAGTGGTGAGCTAGTTGGACCACTGGTCTTATTGTGCCTGGTCTGTTAATACATTCCAAATGATGTCATCAGGCCTGCCACAAACTCAAAATGAATCTAAAACTTGTAAGTTGGTGGATAGATTGGAGAATCAGTTCAGTCTTCAGAATAATATCTTTAGAAAACATATATATTCCTCATTGGAACAGGCTCTGAAGAACTATGACAACAATTTGGTCAATACATCATCAATATACTCAATATTGTTAAATTAGAAATGCAATCTGATCAATCCAATCTTAACGATGAAGTGGTTTGAAAATCAAGCACTGCAATATAGACTGATATGTACATGGAGACAAAAATGTCAGCTCATTTTTAGCCAATTATCATTTTCATCTTCACCATCTTAAAAGAAACCAACAGTGCGGGCTGTGCGGGACTGGTTTGCTGCCACAGCAACATGCAGTACTGAGGAGGCTTAGAGCCAGGGCTGGGCTGCTGACAGTTCAGCAAGGAATAAAGTCCAAAGATACCAAGTCCGTGGGAGTGTCCACAGAGATGTCAGGCCAAGAGTCGAACACCAGGAATGTTTATAGCAAGAGGCATGTTGGGGGGATGGCACCCGGAGACAATACTTGGTCTGGGAGCCCCCCAGCCTCTGCCCATCAGACACCCCCCCCGCCAGGGAAGGCAGGACTGGAAGCTCTGGCGGCTGGCTCAGCTTCTCACCTCCAGCTGGAGGCAAGAAGTTGAGCCAGTGCCGGGGCTCCCAGTCATTCCTTCCCCAACTGTGGATGACTGGACTGGGTGCTCTGGTGGCTGGCTCAGCTTCTCACCTCCGGCCAGAGGGAAGAAGCTGAGCCAGTGCCAGGGTTGCTGGGGCTTCCGGTCCTTTCCTCTCCAACTGGGTAAGACAGGACTGGGTGCTCTGGTGGCTGGTTCAGCTTTTCACCTCTGGCTGGAGGCGAGAAGCTGAACCAGTGCCAGGGCTACCAGGGCTCCTAGTCCTTCCCTCCCCAGCTGAGGAAGACAGGACTGGGCGCTCCGGTGGCTGGCTCAGCTTCTTACCTCCAACCGAAGACGAGAAGCTGAGCCCAGAGGCATAGCTAGGCCAGAGTGTGCCCAGTGCACACTCTGGCTTTTTTGCCCCCCTGCGACCCCCTGCACCCCCACTCTCCCCATGCAGCACCCCCCATGGCACCCCACCCCACTTACTTTTAGGAAAGGAGCAGGTCGAAGAAGCCTGCCTGCATTGCCTGGGCCTGGTGGGAACTACATTTCCCAGGTGCCCCTGGGAAATGTAGTTCCCACCAGGCCCAGGCAACGCAGTCAGGCTTCTTCTCTGGGATGTTCCATTCCTAAAAGTAAGTGGGGGTGTGCTGTGGGGGTGTGCTGTGGGGGGGCGGAGGTGGGGGTGGGGCACCAGGGCTTCAGGGGCTCCCAGTCCTTCCTTCCCCAGTCAGGAAAGGCAGGACTGGGAGCTCCGGTGGCTGGCTTAGCTTTGTAATTTTAGGTATAAGGAAGGATGTGGTGCATGCAGTTGATGCATGCAGTTGGTTAGTTGCTCATATATATATTTGTGAACCACTCTGAGCTCATCTGATAATGGAGAGTGCTCAATAAATAATTGCACAACACCACTTCCAGATTACAGAGTTCTCAGCAATAATTTTTCTTCATCTTTTGTACATTTCACATATAACTAGGAGTACATTTTTTACATTTCAAAATATGATTGCATTAATAATCACCTAGGAGTGTACTTCGGTATTTTTTACTAAACCTGTCATTATTTAATAGATTACAGGTTGCACCGTACTTTTAAACTATAAACACAACATATTGATTCAGCCTTAGTTTAGCAAATTGCTAACTTTCCCCATCACATCAGTTACCAAAAAATCCAAGTGATTTCAGTGTCAAATTCCATGCAAATAAAGTCAGCCAGCCTCATGAGTGTTTTATTAAAACAAGTAGCACATTTTTTAAAAATTCTGTAAATCCTTCCTTACCCAATTTCTCCTTTAAATGCAACTACGGATTGCTTTTCTATGGCTTTTCTTTCTTTTTAGGAATTTGGAGTCAACTTTAAATCAATTCAAATTTTGATCAAAAGATAAATTTAAAGAGAGCAGAGACAGGAATGAAGTTTCTGCAAAATGTCAGAATTTGCTCACTATATGCTCAGAGACAAGGTCTTTTCAAACATTCCTGCCCTTAAGAACATAAGAAAGAACCTGCTGGATCAGACCAGAGTCCATCTAGTCCAGCACTCTGCTACTTGCAGTGGCCCACCAGGTGCCTTTGGGAGCTCACATGCAGGAGGTGAAAGCAATGGCCTTCTGCTGCTGCTGTTCCCGAGCACCTGGTCTGCTAAGGCATTTGCAACCTCAGATCAAGAAGGATCAAGATTGGTAGCCAGAGATCGACTTCTCCTCCATAAATCTACTAGGGCACCATACTGTTACGTGTTACATAAAAAAATCCACCCTGTAAGGACTGAAGTTACAAAAGGGGCATAGAGGTTTAACAGAAAACTACACTGAGAAATCAAAGAAAATTTTCTCTTTTGAAAGTGAAAAAAAGAATACAAGGACTCAATTATCTAAAAAAGTGAACTTCAGAAAAAAAGAAGTTGCCTTTCTTGTTGCAACACTAAAAATAGGATATCAAACTGTAACTGAAAAACAAGTAGTCATTGAGGACCAATGGAGAACACAAGTCTGATGATATTAGTTGGTGATAGCTGAAAAGCCTGGAGAAAAGTGAATACAGTATCTTGGCTTTAAAAGTGAAAGAAAGAAGAGTCAGAAAATTACGGACTGATTAACTTTGCTTTGGTGCAAAGACCTATTAAAATGCTTTAAGGATCAAAACACCAATCTATCCAACCCCACATTACCCCTGCTTAAAGATGCGACAAATCCTGATAAGGATTTGACAGAAATAGTCAAGATAGAGCCCTCAAGCCTTGAAAAGGAAGAAAGAAAACGAATAATCTTGACTGGACTAGGTTCTGCAGAGAAGGCAAAACTGAGGACCACCACATGCCAACGATAAAAATTCCCACTCTGTTTCCTACAGGCAAGCATCAATTACCTGCAGAATCTGAATGTATGGGAAAGTGTCAATAGGAGGAACATTTTAATGAAATCACTGAATAAAGGACCTTTAAAGAGGATGTGTGTGGCCTCAGCATGTCCTTTTCCATCACCATGCCAAAACCATGTGGAGCATTCTAACAATGGACTGCATTTCTCTTGCCTCCATATGCCCAAGCAAAAGGACACAAACTGTATAGATGCATGAAATATTCACAGAGGAAACTTTTGATAGACAGAAGTACAGGACTTCATTGGTGCTTTGACTTTCTATAGCAGCAACTGGAAAGACCTGTGAGCTACTGGATGGTGGTCTACACAAAAACATGGAATAAGACTGTTCTTGTCTCAAAAAGATAAGTCCTTCACAAGCTAAATAATGTTGAAAAAGAGAGAGTTGCAGGTAAACACTTCCCTAGCATTTCCCCTCATACTGTATTTTGGTAGTGTACCTCACTCATATTTGAAAGAACAAGGAGGGAGTGGTTGCTGCATATTGATTTAAAACAAACAAACAATTTTTGTGTGAGTGTTGTACCAAAAATAAAATGACAGACTCTGGTGGATATGGTGGATATTACATTCAATAATTTATTGCCATCTAACACAGAAAAGAACTTTACCACATTGCAAATAAAGAGGCCGCTTTTAACCTTCAAAAATATTAAATTTTATCAATAAAGTCTAACTGCTTTGAGACCTATATATGCTGTCTTCATAACAATATTTCAGTAGTATCTATTGCTTTTCAAAGAGCAGTTTCTGGAGACTAAATTATCTAAACATAATATAGGATTGCTGTTGTAGCTGATTTATAGTGGAAATGTTCCATGCTTCACCAAAGTGCTACACAAGCAGCCTGAATTGTAATTAAATCCTTCATATTACATTTAATTGTTCAGCCATGGTCAAGGCTTCCTCTTCACTTATGTAATTCTAAATAGGTAACTTCTTCTCCCCACAACAAACACCTTGTGAGGTAGGTGGGGTTGAGAGAGTTTTGAATAACTGGGACTAGCCTGAGGTCACCCAACTGGACTCTAGAAGTGTGGAAACAAATCTGGTTCACCATTCATGTGGAGGAGCCGGGAATCAAACCTGGTTCTCCAGATTAGAGCTCACCTGCTCTTAGACCCTATCCCATGCAGGCTTTCTATGTAGATAAATATTTAAAAGAAAATTGTCACACTCTACTATTCAAGAAAAACAATTTTGCTTAGCCCAGAAATCCACGTGAGATCCAGTTCCCAATGAGGTGGTAAACTTTGTTTAGACTGTATCACTTTGAATAACAGGAGGCTCACATGATGGAACATTTTCATATAAAAAGCTAGTAGTTTCAGTGGTTATCCTAGCTGCATAAATTTCTTTAAAAGGTCATAGTAAACAGAATTAGGCTAGGTTACAGTAAAACAGTCTTTCTGGGGGTACCTTTGAAAATGGACCAGAAGTTTCCAGTGGCCCAAATTTTGGCAGTCAGAATAACGTTGGGCACTGGATGCAAGGTTGTTTTTTTAATTACTGTTCTGCTGAAATATCTGCATAGAGGCCCTTTCCACAAAAATCACTAAAAGTGTTTTGAAAATGTTTTCAGTCCTCCCCTTTACCATGTTGTATGTCCACACTCACCTCCTCAAAATGATTCCTTTCTCACAATACTAAAACCAGGGGGCATACATTGAAATTTTTTTGGGGGGGGGATTAGGACTAATAAAAGGAAACGTTTCTTCATGCAACGCGTGATTGGTGTTTGGAATATGCTGCCACAGGAGGTGGTGATGATAGCTTTAAAAGATAGCTTTAAAAGAGACTTGGACAGATTTGTGGAGTTGAAGTTGATCTATGGCTATGCTTTCACATCCTGCATGTGAGCTCCCAAAGGTATCTGGTGGGCCACTACGAGTAACAGAGTTCTGGACTAGATGGACTCTGGTCTGATCCAGCAGGCTCGTTCTTATGTTCTTATTCCTAGCACCATTATGTGATGTTTCTCTTTTGTTTTGATTTCTGTATTGCATTGATGCTTCAATGCTTAAAGCCCTTTGCCATGATTCGCTATTCCAATGTCTTGAAGATGACCCCCTAAAATAAAAAAAGAGTAAATAAACAGGCAAAGGGGACCAGGGAGCGAGCTGGAAAAATGGCACTGAGGAGGAAGTTCATGGAAAGCAGAGAAGCATGGGAAATGTAATCAATAGATTGCACAGCAACTGAAGACATTTTCAAAACGTTTCAAGCAGAGAATCATTTTAAAAGGGGATTTATTGGAAACATTTTGAGGCTGGAAATTTAGGAGTAAAACCATGCAGAAATCCACAGTGGTGTAGCACCAACAGGGGAGGCACGACGCCCCGGGTGAAGGCACGGCAGACGTGTGGCTGGGCTATGGAGGGGGCATGGCTGGGTGTTCCAGGGCAGGGCGGGGGCGGGCAGTGCTGTGGCAGGGGTGCAGGGTGAGCACATGCACCCTGGGCGCAGTTTCCCCTCGCTCTGCCTCTGGAAATCCATAGAGAAAATATTTTCTTTCCTGCCTCAAAATATTTTAAAAGGTTTGTGTGGAAAGGGTCAGAGATCTGTTTGTTTCCAGGCCTAGTTCAAAATGCTGGTGCTTACCTTTTCAACTGCTTGAGTTTGTGATATTTGAAAGATCAACTCATCCTATATGAACCAGCATGTCAGTTGTACCTTTTTCTCAAGCTTTAACACTTCTCTCTGCAGAGATAAATCAGTAGCAGCCAGAAGCAGGGCTTAGTAGTGGTGTAGTAGTAGTTTGGAATGTCTCCCCCACCCCTTGAGATTTAATGGGTGCTTAATTGTAAGGCACTAGGCACTAGGCAATTGTTAGTTAGGCACTAGGCACTAGGCAAAAATATCCTTTCTTACACCGGATTTTGCATTGAATTTTAAAAAATAACATTTACACTTTGCTCCTAGCCTGTGCACTGTTTAAAGGATACCATTATAAGCTACTTACACTCCAATCTATGGGAGGTAACAGACTCACCAGAGGATCTGGCACAGCCCTGTGATGACAGGAATGCCCACCCTGTCACCGCAAGGGGCAAATGCACCAGCAGATGGCACAGATACTTTGGCATGTGCTGGGTGGCTCTGCAATGGCTAACCCCAGAAACCACTGTGAGGGCCTTCCAGGGGATGGAGTCAACTTTAGTCAACTTCCACTGCCCTCCCTACATGCCAATGGAGATAGCCTCAGATGTATGCCACATTTATGGGGGATTTTAGTTAGTTTGGGTTTTCATTTTGTTTGGCGGCAGCAGGACAGTGCTGCAGCAGTGTTGTCTCCACCAGCCCAGGGGATCTGGATGGAGCTCTTAATATTGCTTATATGACTTGACAATTGAATTTTTTAAAAAAATTACTGTATTTCTTTTACTTTGTGAGGTTACTTGAGCAAGTTTCTGCAGAGGTGGTTTTGTGATCTCATTGTGGTAATGAAGTAAATCACTATATTCATGCAATATAACACAACTTCTTTACTGCAACTAAATTCAGACTAACACAAAAACTGAAAAGCAAGAGAGAGAGAGAGAGAGAGAGAGAGAGAGAGAGAGAGAGTCCAGAAGTTTTTCTTCAATCCATAATTTGGTTCTATTTTACTACTTTACTGTGGCACATTGATGTTATAAATAAATAAATAAATAAATAAATAAATAAAGAAAGAAAGAAAGAAAGAAAGAAAGAAAGAAAGAAAGAAAGAAAGAAAGAAAGAAAGAAAGAAATTGACAAACATAGAAAATAGTGGTCTGCAGGCTCTACTCATCCTTCAGAACATAGTCTCAAGACCTGTTTGTTGCATCAGATTTTCCTTCTTATCACAAAGAAATTTTCAACCACAGAAAATGGAAGCTGAACACACAGACATTTGGACTTCAAGATAAAACAAGAAGAACAGTAGTTTTTCCTAGTGGTTAAATTAGTTTACAATGCCAACCATTTTTCTAAATCCTTTTAACTCCAATGGGCTTAGAAAGAGGTAGTTCTGTTTAGGAGTGTGCTATTTAAACTGAGTAGAACAAAAATAGTTTAGTTACAAAAAGATTACAAAAAGAAATTTAACCAAAACCTTATTAAGGAATTAGTGAAATCCTAGTAAATATACATAAAATAAATATCTAGTTACTTACTTTGGGTTGAGTAGGGTAATTGTTTTGTAGTGCCTTAAGTTCAAAGGATGTATTGTCAAAGGAATAGATCAGAAGTATTTTCCTTTGTTTAGAAATTAAAAATTATTTTTGCTGGGTTAATGGGGAATATAATGTATAAATGGACTGTGAGCCCAAAGGAGAAGAAGTATATCAATATCTTTGCCTCATTCCTGACTCCTTAAAACTGCAATAACTGGTGGTAATATTCAGCTGCTGGGAACATTCTGGAACATATGTTCCTAATCAGATAAATAGTTGCAGTCTTTGAATTACTACACTCCTAAAATCTTTATCTGTGAAACTGGCTGTTTGTGTTAAACAATTATTTTGCCTGTTCTAAGCTTAAGAGAAATTAGATATTTATGAGGGAAGTTCGTCTCTTGAGCCTTGGCACAAATTAAATGTCAATACAATATTAAACAAAACTACTGTTAGGTGTATTCTACTGATAGGATTGAAACACATTTCCTGAAATGGACTTAAGCTCTCTCAAAATATCAGAGATACAGCAAATATACTATAGGCAGAAACCACAGTAAGGATTTCTAAATTAGGCTTCTCCCTGACCTGCTAATTTTCATTGTGAAATGAATGTATGTTTTTGTGGAGCAACATTCAATCACAGGAGCATTGCTCACTTGCAATCTTCAGTGCTTCTGTCCAGATCCTGATTTACCAGCACAGTAATGACAGGCTTTGGCATAAACCCAAACTTGAACAAAAATTCATTTGTGAATTTGGAGGGGACAAGAAATAATGTTACTAGATTTATTTTGTGGGTTGGATCTTGTGATCTGTGGTTGCAAGGACTGTGGGATTTCCCCCCTCTCCTCTTCCCAGATCCATTTCTGATTCCAGGAAAGTTAATTCCTGAGATCAACGCATTTGTTTATACCCTTGGTGGCGAACCTATGGCACTCCAGATGTTCATGGACTAAAATTCCCATTTGGCCATGCTGGCAGGGGCTGATGGGAATTGTAGTCCATGAACATCTGGAGTGCCATAGGTTCGCCACCACTGGTATATACTAACAACTGCACCTCTGCCATGGGGAGAGAGGCAGGGTCAAAATCACCCTTTCTTCCTCATTTGTAGGAGGAACTTCACTCATGCAAGAAGCAAAACAGGCAGTCTCATTCTCTCTCCACTCCCTGCTGTAATCGCCTAGGTGGTGCAGCTATTAGTAAATGGAAGCCCCTCCATTCTGGGAATAAATTTTCCCAAAATCATAAATGGCTGTGGGAGGGGAGGATTCTATACCATCGGTGCTCAACTTTGCTGCTTTGTGGGATCCACGTCTTTATTTTTTTCCATTCTTTTTCCACTCATCCTTTTAAGTAGTTTACCATGCAATTCGTAGAAATACTGCACTGTAGCCTCATTGAAACCATGGCTCATTCCGCACATGCAGAATGATGCACTTTCAAACTGCTTTTAATGCTCTTTGAAGCTGTGCGGAATGGCAAAATCCACTTGCAAACAGTTGTGAAAGTGGTTTGAAAACGCATTATTTTGCATGTGCGGTAGGGGCCCATGTAAGGGTGGCTTGTTTAAAGAAGTATCCCCAAAACAACTCAGGAAGTTTCATATCTGTGCAGATGATTTGAAACTGGCTGTTAACATCCAAATATGGTTATTTTGAGATTAAAATACCAGCCTGCGCTCCTTGGAGGAAGGATGGCATACGAACATAACATATAAAGATAAATAAATATAAATGAACATGACTTTATTTCCCTTTTCCCCAGCTCCCAATTTGCATGCTATTATACTGATGGGGTTTTATTAGTAAAATAATCAGCAAAGAAAATTTTGAAGATGATTAGCAATCACCATTATGCAAGACAGCATTTGCACCAAAGTATCTTTCAAATCTAGATGTAACAACGCTGTTTTTTCCAGAATGAGTCCATGGCCCAGTACGCTAGCATTCAGGTGAGAAGATTGTGAAGTTCAGAATATCTGATCTGATTTAACTGCATTGATTTTCTCATTTTCTGCTTTCCACAGTATGCTACAAGTTTTAAAAAGGTTGTGACATTCTGAACAGTGCTGTATTGCTTTCTGATGCTCATGCAATTTGTGTGCACTCAAAGGAAAACAACAAGATGAAGTAATCAGAGGGAAAGGGGGCTTTTATGTTTGCTGAACATTTCAGAAACTCCCTTCTCTCCCCCTCCACGTTAATTCTGCTGTTTTACAATGTCAATCTAACTATATTCAGATCCTATGAACTGCCAAACGTTGCAGCAGAATATTTAGCAGCGCAGCTGAAACATGGCTTCGTGACTAGGAAGCACTAGAAAGATACCTTTGGCCTCTTCTACTATATTCACACGTGTTTGGAACAGTTCTATGCTTATTTTTAAAATTTGTTTGTATCCTGCTTTTTCCTCAAAGGGCCTCAAAGTAGCTTTTCACATCATCCTCTCCTCCACTTTCCTTACAACAGCAAACATGTGAGGGTAGGCTGAGAGATTGTGATAGGTCACCTGGCAAGCTTCCATGGCAAAGCAGGGATTCCAACACTCCAACCATTATGCCGTGCCAGCAAAATAGTGGAATATATACTTTCCCCTCCCCAGCTTTCTCCATTATTGCCAGAGCGATGCACCAGCCCTAGCTGTGTACAGTTTTTGCTCTGAAGAATAGGCGTGTGCCATCAAGTCACAGCTGACTTATGGCAACTCCATAGGATTTGAAATAAATGTTTGAAGGTTGGTTTACTATTGCCACCTCTGCATCATGACTCCTGTAATCCTCGGAGGACACCCATCCAGCTTCTGAGATCTGAAAGATCATATAAGTCAGCAAAAAATAGAGGCTGCAATAGATTCTAGTCCTGGTGGTGGTATGAAAAACCAAACTGCTGTCTTGTCCAGCACCATAATTGTACATATCTTATGAGCCACAGAACTTCATAGACTGTAAGACAATGTGGATTGAAGAATCTCTTTACCAGTTAATCTCCTCTATCTATCTAGCACATTTTTATCTTATCCGTTCACTGAAGGGTACATGGTTCTGGATGCATCATAGTCCCAATTCCCATTTAATCAGAATAGCTGTTGGAGGCAAGAGGGAGAAAATGACTGGTCTGAGGTCACCCATCAGACTTCAAATGGATTTGAACATGCAGCATACCAGCAACTACATCATAATGGCACTCCAATTGTTCACCAAAGTAAGGCCCCTTCTGCACACACAAAATAATGTGTTTTCAAACCACTTTCACAACTGTTTGCAAGTGGATTTTGCCATTCTGCACAGCTTCAAAGAGCACTGAAAGCAGTTTGAAAGTGCATTATTTTGCATGTGCGGAATGAGCCCGTGGCCCTTTCATCACAGGCATTTTATGACACCCTGGGGATGGCAAAAATGCCGTCCCCAGGGAGCCATTCGCACAGGGGGCTCAGCTGCTGTGCAGCCGTGCCACCCTCGTGCCGTCCGACCAGCGCCAAGCCGGCGTTTCCAGAGTGCGCTTGGAAGCGCACTTTCCTGGAAACGCCAGCTGGGAGCCGGCAGCGGCTTCCAGCCGCTTCCCCCCACCCCCTCCCTTCACTTACCTTGTCCCCAGCCCTCTGGCGTGTTGCCGAGGCCTGGGGAACGCCCCCCTGCCCTGCGACGCTGCAACACGTGCGCAGGGCCGGGGTGTGTGTCTCCAGGCCTAGGCGATGTGCCAGAGGGCCGGGGACAAGCTGGGTCGGCTGGCCGATGGCGCTCCGCGGCGCCGTCATCCCAGCCGGCTCTAGGACCATCCATGCGGATGGTCCCAGAGTCTTCGGGTCGGCATGAGTTATGCCGACCCAACCCCTTCCGCCTCCGTGTGGAAGGGGCCCATGAGAAAAAAGAGAATAACCATAATTGTTTCAGCTCAGCTTTTTTCAGTGGGCTAAAATTATTTTCAATTACTTTACAATGCATCACTATAGGCATCAAGAAGATGGCCACTAATTATTCAAAAGTACTCCAATTATCTATAGATGAAGTGAAGATTCCTGTTCTCCAGTGCTCCTACAGTGAATACTGAAGATTGCTGACAGAGCCCCTAGAGTACCAAAAAAATTTGTATTAATGTGATAGTTTGGCCAAGAACTGGGTATGCTATGCAAATAGTCTGAAATGATAATAACCAAGGTTTGCAGTGAAAAAGCGACAAGGAGTGATGTGAACAACAAAGAATGTGGTACTCCATCTGGTCCTGTTCTGTGGGAAGCATAACCCACCACAGGTAAAATCACCCTTAAGTAAGGGATGTCAGCTGGACTTCACCAATAGAGTGGAGGTCAGTAGTTCATTGCAAGAAACATTACACTTGAAGGAAAAACCTAATTTGCAACAGAAAGATAGCTATGAAGCTGGCTCTGGTAACCCTTGGTACTTTGAAGCCATGCACAAGAAGAAAACTCAGCTAAGCATGATCGATGGCCTTTGGCAACTTCTTTCCTTTATCTTCTTCCTTCTGTTGTCATCATGGGTTGCACAAAGGTAAACTTTGGCCTAAAGCTAAGCAGATGCCTGACACTTGAACCTGTGACTCTTTGTAACAGAAGCAAAAAAAAAACCTGCTCTAAGAAGGAAGTAGCAATTGCTTCCTAGAGCAGTTCCTAGACAGTTTCTTTAAATGGACCTGCCTTCTGGGGAATTGAGAGGAGATCAGCCAGTGTTTCAGTGACAAGTAAAAGAACAGCATGAACTGACAAAGATCTTTTTCCTTAGTAGCAAAACATGAAGTCATAAAGAAGTTTCATTTGGTATAAATAGTAAAGATAATCCCTGGTGCAAACATTGAGCCATTACTAGGCTTGAGCATTGATACAAAAGATCAGTAAATTTTGGGTTTGGGTATTTTTAACTTTGGAATTTTTCAGTAAAGTCGAATAAACTTGATAAGAATCAGTTTTATCAGCTATTACCAAAAATATTTGAGTTCAGAAAACCTGAACCTGAAATTTGTCCGTTCTGTCACCTGCCAGTGCTTTGCAAGCCCCAGAGAGCTATCCACTATGGTCAGGGTCAGACTGTCTCTCCCCCCAACCTTGTTTCTGAAGACCCTCAGGACTTGGGAAGCAAGGGTAGGGAGCAATCCTGTATGCAGGCCTGAGCTTGCTCAGTCCCACATGGAGAATCAGGTTGTCTATTTTTCCCCTGTTTTCCAAGATTCACAGGTCTTGGGAAGCAAAGGAGGGGGAGTGATCATCCTTGAAGCACTGAGTCCATATGGAGGACCATGCTGTCTCTCCCACTCACCTTGCTTCCTAAGATCGACAGGAGTTCGCTCAGCCCTGCATGGAGGATCACACTCTCTCCCCTCACCTTGCTTCCCAAGACCCACAGCCTGGCATGGAGGTCTCTCTCTGTTTTCCCCTCTCAGTTGTTTCCCAAGCCCACTCAGGCTTGGGAAATGGTGGTGGTGGGAAGGGACATGTAAACAGTCAAAAAAGCCAAATGTTATTCTGCTTTTTCAGCTTCAAGCATATTTGGCCTTACATATACACCTGGGATTTTTTATTGGTAAAAGAAAAAGCCAAAAAAAAGCTGATATTCTGTGATTCAGATTTACTGAATCACCAAGCCTAGATTACTGACATTTGTTAGGCAGACTATGTTTACAGGATAACGTGCCATTTGCCTCCCTCCATCACCTTTCTCCCCAGCAAGCTGGGCACTCATTTTACCAACTCTGGAAGGTTGGAGGGCTGAGTCAACCTTGAACCAGCTACCTGGTTCAACCTCCAATGTGATCAAACTCAGGCTGTGAGCAGAGCTTTAACTGCTGTACTGCAGCTTACCATTCTGCATCACAGGGCTCTTTTCATTTTGTATGTGCCACTATATACAACATGCATCTCATCATACACCTGGAACAGGCAAACTGCAAAGCAATATGTCAGGCTCTCACACCACCAACATTCCCTGCAGGTATTCTGATCATTTTGTATGGATCCAGGCTTCCCTGGGCATGCCTGCTAGCACTACACCTTAATTCTGGACAAAAGGATTGGAAATTATGATGGGCTTTCCTGAGGAGCAATTAGCAACAGGCTTCAATCGAGTCCTCAGTGAAGAACGTTTGTGCTTACTTTGCAAGCTTACCCATTGAAATCTCACCCTGAGATGCCAAACAAAAGTTCCTTTATTAACAACTCCAGCCCTGTTTATAACAGGAAGGAAAGCTGTTTACAATGTGGACGATTTACAAGTGTGAAAGGGCTGACTGTCCCTGGGGTATTGCTTTCCTGTGAAGCCCATTAATCTTGTATGTGAATTAAAGCTGCTTGCCAATATCGCTTGAAATTAACAAGCTGAAATCACGGTTGGTGACAGACAAGTGACTTTCATGTGGCAATGGAAGCGAACTGAGTTAAATAGGAACCACCATCCTTTCCTATGATTAGCGATTGAGTCTGAGACAAAGTGATTTGCATGTATTAGAAAGAAACCCATTGCACATCCCCTACAAATTGGTTATTTTAAATAATATTTGGTCTTCTCTTTTCACCCAGCATGAATAGTTATGAGTGGTATTTTTGTTTCATGCTTATTCTCCTTCCCAGTCTTGCTGATTCTTTACAACACCGTTTTCCTTTACTTCTTATTATCTGGAAAGTATTCATAGATTTTACACCCCAGTTTGATTTCACCAAAGGTTTGATGGCTGTCCATCAAAGTACAAATGGAGCTACAGATTGGGGAGTATGCTTATTGTATGATAACTGTGATTATCATGTGATTTTTGTTTATTAAAAATTCATATTCTGCCTTTCTCCAATGGATTCAGCACAGCTAACAAAATGCTAATATGGCAAAATATGCAAATTTAAAAAACATGAAAATATAGACATTCAGCATTATTAAAACAAAGTTGACCAGAAGTAAAAATAATTGCCTTAACACCCTCAGTATGATCCTTCACATTGATTCCTGTGGTAAGAAGCATACAAAGGGATAATACAGTTAATAAAGAGTTAAATGTTTAGAGGAGAGTCCATCTGCCTCTTGGGGAAGTCTGAGAAGGAGAACCAAGAGTTGGTTGCTATAAAATGGAAACTGGAGTGTTTGGAGGTAGGGCATCTAGGCTCAAATGGTACATTCTGTAAATAAATGCTGAACTCTAAAAGACTGAGATCATTTATTGGTGATCTTTTGAAGGTTTCCTTACTATGAACTCCAGAAGCAACCTCAATAACATAAAGGCCTCTGAAAATCTGGCAAACAACAATCAGTGAAGGTGACCTCCACACCTTTTCTTGAGGAAGAAGAAGAAGAAAAAAGAAGAAGAGGTTGGATTTATATCCCCCCTTTCTCTCCTGTAGGAGACTCAAAGGGGCTTTCAATCTCCTTGCCTTTCCCCCCTCACAACAAACACCCTGTGAGGTAGGTGGGGCTGAGAGAGCTCTGAGAAGCTGTGACTAGCCCAAGGTCACTCAGCTGGCGTGTGTGGGAGTGTACAGGCTAATCTGAATTCCCCAGATAAGCCTCCACAGCTCAGGCGGCAGAGCGGAGAATCAAACCCAGTTCCTCCAGATTAGATACACGAGCTCTTAACCTCCTATGCCACTGTCCATTCTAAAGAACTGGTCCCATGACAAGAAGAGAAGAAGCTAGTCTTAAAAGAGGAGAAATGTGCAACTTTGTCAGAGGAGGACCAGAGCATGTAAAATCCAAGATCATGAAAGGCCTTAGGGTTAAGAATCAACATCATAAATTGAGCCCAGAAGCAAATATACAGCCTTTGAAGCCACTTTAAAATAGGTATTACATGTTCAAAGCACTCTTTTAGGACAGCCAGTGTTGTGTAGTGATTAAGAGCAGGTGGACTCCAATCTAGAGAACCAGGTTTGATTCCCTGCTCCTCCACATGAGTGATAGACTCTTATCTGGTGAACCAGATTTGTTTCTGCACTCCAGTATTCCTGCTGTGTGACCTTGGGCTAATCACAGTCCATTGGAACTTTCTTCACTTACTTCACAAGGAGTCTATTGTGGGGAGAGAAAGAGAAATAAGTTTGTAAGTTCTTTTGAGTCTCCTTACAGGAAAGAAAGGGTTAAATCCAAATTCCTCCTCCTCCTCCTCCTCCTCCTCCTCTTTCCTTATGAACTGTCACATTTTATGCTAACTGAAACTTTTGAATAGTCTTTAAGGGCAGCCCTGCATGATGTATGTAATAGTTGTCCAAATCAAGGTTACGCTAGCAGGAATCAGCATGGCTAAGTTGGAAAAGTTCAGATAGGCAGACACTTTGCAATAAGCTATAATGTAAAGTATTTTTAGCATCAACACCAAATTGTTTTTCAGACAGCAAGACCTAGTTCAAGAGTACCCCTCAAACTCTTCATATCATCCAAGATAAACTGACTCCCCCTGGGGCTGTCAGTAGGGCTGCTAACTGCCAGAAGAAAAAAAAGTTCTGTCCCTTTAGTAGAGGCTTAATTGGATGCTATTTACTAGGTGATTTTTATTTACCTCTATATCATTAAAAACTTCATCTATACACATTAAGCCTTTGTTAACAGGAAAGGACATTTTTCTCTAGGCTCACTGGGTACTCCAAATGTTTGATAAATCATCTGTTTTTGAAGCTCTAGAATGTATTCATCAATCTTTAGAATATTTCTGTTATGTCCGCCTCTCCTCACCCTAGTGACTCATAGTCCTCAGGAAAAGACACCTAGGAGGACCCAGTATGGCATAGATGCCTGCTGCCAATACTCCAGTAAACCCAACGGTCCCCCTACCATAGCCTTCAAGGGACCTCACCTCCAGGCTCTGAAATAATGAGGTCTTCACTGAGCAAAATGTGAACCCAGTCCCATAGCCCAGATGTGAACCGCTAATTAAAAGCCTGGGTAAAATATGTATTTTAACCCAACACCTAAAAGAAAATAAAGTAGGCAGCAGGAGAACTTCAAAGGTGACCATAAATCCCATGGGTCCTAGCAGTAGTCCTCTTGCACCAGTTTTGGGACTTCGTGATCAAATAAAAGTGGAACCACCAAAGCACAGGTCCCCCTCCTCTCAGCCCAGCCAGTCTCTCTAGAAAAATACAATGGTCAATGGCACTGAAAACTGCACAGAGTTCCAGGAGAATTAACAGAGACACACTCCTCCTGTAACTCTCTTGGGGAAAGTCATAAATCATGGCAATTAAGACCATTTCCATCTAAAAACCAGGCTTTAATCCAGATTGAAATAAACACACTTTTCCAAGACTACCAGAAGCTATACATCCAACAGAAATCTATTGAGTCCATGATGGGTAACCATACTTGGCAAATGACATGCATTTGTCTTGGAGGATTTAATAGACGGATTGGCCTGAATTGTCATTAGTCTGGCAACTACCACATGTGAACATGTCCAAATGTGTAAATTGCTTATAAAGCCCCTTTCCGCCCAAACTGTGGGCATTGTTATCTGGTCCAGATTGGGTTACTCCCCTTAAACAATTTGTCTATAGTTTGTTGCTTCTACATAATTCCTATTAAATAACAAATAACATTTCCTAGTGCATGGATGAACGTGCCTCACTTTACAGCAATTAAGTGTGAGTTATGTAACCTTCATTCATAATAATAGACCTTAATTATTCAGGAGTCAGCAGACAGAGACTCTCGACTGCATCTGACTCAGGAAAAAAAACACTCCCATTTTAAAAGTTCAGTATAGTTCCAGGCACTTTTCTCTTGGGCATGAGCTGATGTCAGCCAGGCATGGCTACTATTTTTGGCAGTGAGATTACAAAACCTAAACTGTTCTTTTATTTATGACAAATGCTGTTGTCCATGATTTTTTTTTCAAAAATCCATTTTTCTACATTAAACCAATAGGCTTCTAGACACAGGTAGAGTATGGACAATACCACACCTTTATTCAAGGGAAAAAGCCAACAGCACACAATGCACATGTGCGAGTAGCTTCATGGCTGCCTAATTTAACATCTTGGAGCTTGGAAATCGCCATTGTGCTTTAAGTACACACAGTAGTTCAGTTATACTCAATTTAAGATTAGTTCTGAATTACATATTGTACTACTTATAAATCTGTCACTCAGACTGACTTTTAGGGCTACATTAATTGAACTTTTAAAGTAGAATCTGTTACAAGCTTTACTTGCCCCTTTGTTCTCTTAAGGGAGGGGGGGGAGGGTCATGTTTTGTCCATGAGCTTACAATGTGCCTTTCTTCCTAAAATGTTCTGTTATTTGAATCAACATCCTTTTTATTTTTGCTGGATCTAAGCAATTTATAGATCACTGTGTGTGACTTATCCATTTTGCATTTTGGCCACACACACCCCTCCTTACAACAGAGGGGAGATATCTGACACTCTGGATGGAGTCCTTCAACTTTCGAAAGAGCTTCTTGAATGCCTGATCCGCTGGCAAGATTCAGGAGCTTCTTCAAATAACCTTTAGTGTATATTTGTTGTCTGCTTTGAAATACATTATTAATCCCTCACCATAAAATTTATATCTAAACTAATCCCATTTAAACTATCGGTGTAAAGTCTATAGCACATGGGAGAATAATATTGCCAACAACATGGGTGATTGCTTTGGATTTCCTTTACCCACAGGCCAAAATGCATCTAAATGTCCTGAAAATGATTTTATGTGTCTAGGATATCTCCAGTTTCCAAAATGTGTGTTTGTGTGGTAGTACTGAAGTCTTACCACATGAGATTTTTCAACTGACATTTCCCAGTTTATTACACAAAAACACTATTGTGGTGTCTATCGTATTGGGTTTTTGCGCAAGGGACTACCTTTACTTGTAGTTACAATTTCAGCTTTGATGACAGCCAAAGAAAAAGGGAATAATAATCATGTGAGGGACACTATTCAAAGATGATGCATGATTAAAAATAACAGAGATAATTTTACAGAACTTCTTCAAGTAAAAAAGCAGTGGTCCAAAGAAGGATCTGCCTAACTGACAGAGAGTTTCTAGAGGACTATCCAGAAAAGAAAGCTTATATACTGTCTAAAGTTTATTTATTTATTTATGCATTAGATTTGTACCCTTCCCTTTCCAGCACAGCTAAGCCTCTGTTCTGAAAACAAAAACATTAGGGAAGGTTTTAAAAAGTTCACTTCAACAGCTCCTGACAAACAGTGAGAGTCACTGCAATTCAGCACTGGGCTTAGGGATTCAGGAAATCTGAATAACCACACACACACACACACACACACACACACACACACACACACACACACCCACACACACACACACACCCACATCCACACCCAAAAGCCATATCAGCTTCTCCTTATTTTGGCTTTTTCCATTCTAGGTGTATTTGTAAAGCTGAATACACCTGGGGCTGAAAAAGCCAGATAAGATTTGGTTTTTTCAGCTGTTCAAATTCCTTCCCCTCTGCTGCCATTTCACAAGCCCAATTGGGCTTGGGCAACCATGGAGAGGGGAGGGAAAAATTTCCATATGGGGCTGCAGGACTTGGGTAACATTGGGGAAAGACAGCCTAATACAACATGCAGGGCTGAGTGAGTTCAGTTTTGCATGAGTGATCACTTCCCATCCCTTGCTTCCCATGTCCTGTGGGTCTTGAGAAGCAAGGTGGACAGAGACAGCCTGACCCTCAGTGTGGGATTAAGGGAGCTCTCTCCTGCATGGAGGATCTCTACCTAAGACCTGTGGACTTTGTGAAGCAAGGCAAGGGGGAGAAACAGTGCAATCCTCCATGTGGGGCTGAGTGAACTCAGTTCTGCATGAAGGATTGCTTCCCTTCCCCTGTGGTCTTGGCAAGCAAAGTAAGGGAGGGAGACAGGGTGAGTCCCCATGTGCGGCTGACTGAAGTCAGTCCTGCATGCTGGATCACTTCCCCCCACCTTGCTCTCCAATTTCTGCAGGTCATGGAAAGGAAGATGGGGGAAGAATGCAGTCCAATCCTGCATGCAGCATTAAGCACACTCAGTCCCGCATGGAGGAGTGCTCCCCTCACCTTGTTGCCAAGTGTTTGCAGGTCATGGAAGGCAAGGTGGGGGAAGGGGGAGTGAAGACAGATCAATTCTGCATGTGGGACTAAGCACACTCAGCACACATGTAGGATTGCTCACCCCACCTTGCTTCCTAAGGTCTGTGGGTCTCTGGAAGCAAGGTGGGGGAAGGAGACAGCACAACCCTGCATATGGGACTGAGCATGCTCAGTCTTGCATGCAGGATTGTTTCCCAATCCCTGCTCTTAAAGTCCCTTAGGGCTTGGAAAACAGGGGAAGTGAGAACTGACAAATTTCAGGTTCATGTTTTTTTGTAACCTGAATAATTTCAGGTATAGCTGAATAAAGCTGATTCATATTGGCTTTATTCAGGTTTATCTAAAAATTCTGGCTTAAAATTTTACTGATATTTTGTATTGATGCTGAAGCCTATTCAGTACATCCCAAACTTGGGCCATTTCCGCATGGCCATGCTGGGGGTTGGGTCAGTGTACATGACGCCGACCCAACCCCCCGGGACCATTCACATGAACGGTTCCTGAAACTATGGGAAGACGGTGCCACACTGCGCCGTCGCCCGATTGACTTACCTTCCCTGCGACTGTCCGGCACATCGCCGAGGCCAGGGAACACGCCCCCCTGCCCTGTGTGACCGCTCCGGAGTCGCAGGGCAGGTAGGGCATGTCCCCAGGCCTTGGCGATGCACCGGATGGTCGCAGGGAAGGTAAGTCGATTGGGACAGAGGGGAGGGATGGCGCCTTCCAGCCACTGCCATTCGCACGGCAGTGGTTGGAAGCCACTGTTTCCCAACAACCTCACTCAGGGAGTGAGATTGGGAAACAGCGGCTTCACACCACTGGGGAGGCGCGAGGGTGGCATGGCTGCGAAGCAGCTGCGGCCCCCATGCAGACAGCTCCCAGGGATGGCGTTTTTGCCATCCCCAGGGCGCTGTATTTGGCCCGTGCGGAAAGGGCCTTGGATAATATCAGAAGTTTCAGTTCACCTGACAGGGGTCTACAACTTTTTCCCATTGTCAGCACCATCCTTTCAAAATTGGGGTAGTGCTGGCATGAGAAGAAGACGCATTGTTGGCTCCTTCCTTGTGGATAGAAGAACCAATATTCCTTGGGAAGGAGACACTTCCATAATACAAAGCTAATGTCAGAACAGGCCTGAGACTCTACTGAAATGCACTGAACTTTCAATTTAATTGCACAAATCTTACCACTAAATGTCATCTTGAGACAGGAAGTTGAAAGCTGCCCAGAGCCCAAACTAGTTGGGAAAGGGCGGGAGGTAAATAAAATACAATGCCACATACACAAAATGTCCATATTTTGATTGAATAGGCCTACTCTGTGTGACATCTTGAATGAAAATATTACCACCACTTGGACACTTTGCATTGGGCAACACATTACAATTACCATCACCATGGTAACTGACATCTCTGTGATGATTTTCCACAACCCCATTATAACATTTAACAGCTTTGACAGTGGGAACTGTGACTATCATATAATGTTCTTACATGCAAATATTGGCAAAGTTGTTGGAATGATAGAACAGAGAAATTCAGTACTGGACAGCTCCAACTGACAGAGTATTGTAAAAATCGACTTGGGATCCCAGGAAAAAAATTATTAGCAAACTGATGTTTGGGTGTCATCCAGCATCCTGAGGGGAATTTATGGAAACTTTTCATACAGTGGTCAAGGTCAAGAAGACCTGAGAAATGACTTCAAGTGAAACAAAACGTGAAGACTAGCAAAACCTTTTTTTAAAAAAAAATTAAGGGAATACACAGTGTTTCATAAAGACTAACCAAGTTTCTTAGGAATGTTCTTTATTTCCACATGAAAATTACTTTTTAACTTCGGACAACAGTGTCCCAAGGCTAATGAATAAGAACCCTTTCTCTGTGGCTTTGGATACTCTGCAATGGAATTAGCTGCAGCCTCAGTGGATGTGGCAGGTGGCAAGCGCAGTTTGGATGGCAGGGGCAGGACATACTATGCCAGAAGTCTTAAACAGCAGTGAATGAGGAAGCCTTGCTTGAGAGCACAGCAAAAAGATGTGTCAAGAGGCTCGGAAATTATTTTTTTTAACTGGCTACTCTGGCAGTATAACCTTCTCGGAGAAGGGGAATCAGAGAAGAGGGAAAGAGGAAGTTCACTGACTTAATATTGATAACTCAGGAATACTTGAGGGTATAGCAGACCTATGGAGTGGCAGAAGACTTCTTCTTCATAGACGGACAATAGAGAGGTAAAAGGGATAAAATACCTCCAGGGGGAGAAAACCTGACTCATTTAAAGGGTGCAAATTCTTATTCAGGATCTTTCCTGCCTGGCTGTGATTTCTGTGTCCACAAACATGGGCCCTGGAGATGTCGACATCTCCCTTATAAAAGTGACAGTCTCTAAGCTTTTGTCATATAGTAAAAGAGGGCAAAAATGCCTCTAAGGGATAGTTGGTCTTCTGTAATAAAGGATCCCTATACATCAACCTACTACTGATACACAAGATACCATCAACCTGATACACAAGAACGAGATGGCCTTTGATACTATAGATAATCCAAATTAAACACTACAATGTAAAATCCTAAGTAAGAACCTAAGATGATGAGCTTTCTCCTGACCTTACATAGCAGCCAGCATGCTCAGAAATTCAACAGGAAACAGGTGTCAACCATACTAATAACAGGCAGAAATGTTCCTCTTTACACAAAATATGTCTGTGAACCATCCATAACCTTTCCTGCCTCTTTTGCATGACCTCCATAACAGCAGATTTGCAAAAGGAATTGAAAGAGTATTAATCATTAATACCTTTACTGATGTCTGAAACAGCTACAGAAGACTGGCTTTAGAACTATCTTTTATTAATGAGTTCTAAAAACAATTGCTGTCTCAGTGCAGCAGCTAGCCCGGACCGTTGGATGGGGGTGGAGGAGGAAAAGAAGGAAAACTTGCAGCTTCTTTCAAGAGGCCTTCAAAGAAAGCCTTCACATAGCCACCTGTCAAAAATGTCGGGATACTAACAGTACAATTATGCCCTTTTAAATCCACTAAAGCGTGCCTCTGTTGAGGGTTGCAGTGGAAGTCAGAGGCAATGATATACAGAACAAAGTTCCTTCTGTTTATTCTGGAAACGGAAGTTCAGAAGAAATGGAGTTTCACAGTGACTAGTGAGAAAGCCGAGGTTCCAACAGTGAGGTGTAGTTTGCTACCCAAGCTTTTGTTATGATAACCTGACCTCTGACTTACTGGGTTTTATTTTCAGGAAATGAATTGGCTTGCTCCTTTACAAGCTCTGCAACCCAAAGAAAGGCAAGAGAGGGAAGGATCTCATTGTTTGTTTTAGGGGATTCAAATACTCATAGACGGACCTGTAAAAGGACAGTGACAAATTCAGGTGAATAGAAGAAGGCCAGGGCAATTACAAAGCAAATGCAAAATATAAATATAAATGCCCGTTAATGTAACTAAATGTCAGTACGGTAATTATACTGTGTGACATTTCTGTGACTCTGCTGGACATCATTATACTTTTGCAATTATTTTATTTCCAACCGTAGCTGGATATGGAACAGATATCTGGCAAATAGGAACTGGACTATAAACAGTGTCCTCCCCACCAAAAGATAGTAACAAGTTTATTAAACAAAAAGTAATCCCATTCTTCTTTCTTGACCTTTTCTGTCATTTGTAGATAATTATTACACATTGCAAAGATCCGGGACATCAGGGCCATTATTACTGTTTACTGGAAAAGGCATTGGAATTGAACATGAAAAGGTAAAGAATGATGACCATTTCATGGTAAATTTCATTGATATTTTAATTAGCTCATAAATTGGTTTCAGTACACAAAATAATTGAAAATAGAAGATAAATAAAACATGAGGTTGCAACACTCACATGCTAACTGCAGATTTGCTTTTCTGCTGAGAATGGTTCCAAATGAATTTGTGACCAAACACTGATGTGCTCCAATATCCAGGTTTTTGTCTGGGTTATTGATTGCCGAGCTGCATCTAACCAGCTTATTGTGATAATTCATGGTAAGATCAATATCTGTGCCATTTTGCTTCCGCCTTTGAGGGGAGAAAAAATCAAATTATGCTTATAATTTACAGAGTCCATTCAGCTCCATTTTAAATAGGCCACTGTAACACACCTGCACTAATAAAAGCATGCTGAAAATATTAAATATCATCCCATATTTCACACCAGACTGATTTTTATATCCATCTTGTAAATTCTATTGTAAATTTTACTGTTTGATAAATCCTTTTTTTAATGGTATATCCTAGGCAGGCATCCAAATGCCTACAAAAATAATTATAACGTATTCATACAAACTATACATCCAAATGGCTTGAAGCTGTGACTGCAGAGAGAGAGAGAGAGAGAGAGAGAGAGAGAGAGAGAGAGAGAGAGAGAGAGAGAGAGAGAGAGACTTCCATAGCTTTTGCAAGTGATGTAATAAATTTGCTTATGGCTATGCTTTTAGAGATATAAATCAGAACAGATTATACTTCAAAGGACAGGAAGAAAACAGAAAGGGGATGTTTATACTACTAGTTTGAGATTGATAATGTAATAATGGTAACACTGTTATTTTAAAACATGATTTGTCTCTGTTAGCCAGTAAAGAAGAAAATGAATCGGGTCTGCAGCATATCTCAGCTATTTACAAATGTCAAAATAAATTGTGTTTTATAGATAATCATATTTGCAACAGTAATAGAAAACTCTCAGGAATTAACTGTTTGTTGCATTAAATCAGAATAGTGCTTATTTGTATCCTGCACTACTAAAGTCTGTGGGTTAGATACAACCAGGTTTTCAGCCAGTCCTGTTAAATGCCCCTCCTTTACAACTACCATCGCATTCCACTTTTGTCCATTAAGGTCCATAATTCTAGCATTGCTCTTTTTGTGCCTTTTTACCAGCTTAAAAGCTGGTGAGATCCAAACCTATGCCTGGGAAACAGTCATAACAACTCTGCATTTATTAGGGCTTTTTTTGGTCAGTAGTTCTCCCCACACCTTCTTAACATGTATTCACACATGGCACTTGTGTGGCAAGTATCATTTGTTTAGGATGAATGACTACTGCTAGCTTTATTTATTTGTTCATTTGTTTTGGCTTTTGTGATCATAACAAAACAACAGGAATAAACTAGAGATAAATTATCAGGAGTGATAAACCATGGATAACATAAACTGGCATTATAACTACTCCAAAGCCAATCAACAGTAATGTCATCACAGTTCACCAATTATTAGAATACTGCAGATAGCCTAAAGTTAATTCATAAAAGTAGTTTTAAACATATTTTAATTTGGAATCACTCATGTTTCAAACGGGAGGGAAAAACCAAGCACCTACTCCTGTCCAAATATATACGCATCAGAGAGATAGTGAAAAGATCCCTCCCTAAACTTTACTGCTTAGATTTGGGGTCAGATATGAAGCTTCCTGCTTAACCAACCCTGAACTGATTACTATGGAAAAAATTTATTGCATCACAACACTTCTGAGGTTCTGGGTGTTACCCAGCTTTCACAGGTTGTGAACTTATTTCTAAGGAATCTCCACCAGCTGCTAAGAGTGTAACAGCACACAAATATCTTAAAGTAGCAATGGGGAAAATAACTCGGCTTGGCAATGCGAGAGGCAGGCTGGGTAGGGATCTTTTAAGACTATGTATACCAGAAACTGCTTTAAACATATCTGCAGAGAATTCACAAAAGACCAAATTGCGGTTTAAATATTTTTATATAAATTTTGTTTGCAAGCAATCACACAGTGAGACATTAAGGCACATACACAAAGTTCCTAAGTATATAAATAGGGAGGAAAAGATAGGTTTTGGATGATAGAATAGGAGTGAGGGAAGCAGGGGACTTATACGTTACCTAAATCTGCAGAGAAGTTCTGGAAGAAGGCAGGGATTCTTATGCCAGCATGGAGAGTGGGGGCCAGCAGCAGCTGGAGCCAGCAGCAGCTGAAGCCAGCCTGGAGGCCTTGAACCAGCATTGAGAGCCAGCATTGAGAACTTGAACCAGCAGCAGGAACTGGCTAGCTAGCCAGGTAGCACTAGAGTAAAGAACCAGCATTAAGAACGTGGAACTTTGGGTGCACTGTATTTTTATACCCCTGTGAGCAGTTTGGGGTGGGACAGGTAAGTTTAAGTTTCATTTTCCTAAATTCTCTGGAATTTCCCATGCTGGGCTTGCTGGGCTGAGCTAATTAGCAGCTCTATCTATTATTCTGAACCCCGGGACAATGGGGGTCAATTGCTCTTAGATTAAATCAGGAAGCACAGAATGGCTTTATGCAGAGTAACTCGGTAGAGACACTGCCCAGGTTATTCAGATTTGGCTGAGACATTTGATTAGGACAGGGTGAGTGGTTTAAGAGAGTCATAACAATAGGTGGAGTAATTGCAAAGAAGCAACCATCTGTTGCTAACATGGTTTCTAGAAGAGATAGTGAAATGCAGCATCTGATACCAAGGTGGCTTTCCATATTCCTTTGTCTTAAAGTGTTTTAGCAAGGTGTGGTAATCAAGTATGCCCTCAAACAAAATGAGACCTCCAGGTTATGCTGGAGTAACTCGTCCCTTTGATTAGATTTTGTAAAGTAAACCTTTGACCTTTGGCTTGCTGCCAAGTGGACATGCTGCTACCTATACAGAGAAGTGTATGACAACTGGCTTCTGCCAATATGATTTTTGAAGAAAATATTATGGCAATAATATGGGGGGTGATCAGGGCTGTAACATGGGTTAGGCAAGCATGGAGAAACTCTTCTAGTTCTTTTCCATAATCTTACACAAATAATGGCACTAGAATCAACAAGGCCGTAATTGCGACAGGGGGCAGGGCACATGAGAAGCGACCATGCATGCCCTGGGCCGGCTGGGCGGCTGAGCCTCACCCAGCCTGATCGTGCATGATGCACAAGGGTAAGGGGTGGAGCACACTCCCTATATATTAGGCAGCGCGTGACTGCTCTGGCCTCTTTTGACACCTAAAGTTAATTCATAAAAGTAGTTTTAAACATATTTTAATTTGGAATCACTCATGTTTCAACAACAGTATTTGAATTAGCAGTGCATGGTAATTAGTTGTTTTAAAAAGTTTACTTTCTTACTCAGATTACCATAGGTTGTGTGTGAAAAGTTGAATAGTAGCCGACTGACCCTGATTTCGGCAACACCACCCTGGCTCCAAACATAGTTACCAACGGACTATTCCTTCATATTGTAAAAGAAAACATCCTGGTTATCTTCTTCATTCACTTTCTTGCCCTGCTTGCAGAAACCAAGTTCTTTAGCAAAGATTTCATTTCAGTTCTCGCCTATGATGCTCTAAACTTGGGTTGCCAACTCTGGTTTGGGAAGTTCCTGGAGATTTAGTGGTGGTAGCTGTGAAGGTGGAGCTTGGCAAAGGTGGGAGTAGAGTGGAGATGTGATGACATAGAATCCACTCTCTGAGGCTGCCATGTCCTCCAGTGGAACTGATCTCTGTAGTCTGGAAATCAGCTGTAATTTTGGTGGAACACCAGGCCCTACCTGGAATTGTCAATCCTACTTATAAACTTCAGTCCCTTCTTCTTGTCTTTGGTCTCCAGTTTTTCTTGTTTGTATAGCTTAGATTCAATGCTGCCTCTCAGATCTTAACTAGTCAGTGAGATTGTAAACTGCTTTCATGGGGAGAAAAGAGGTATATAAGGTCTGAGATAAATCAATAATTTACTTTTTTCCATCATAACCTGACATTCAGAAGAGGTGGAATGTGAATCAGGGTAAAATGGAACAGTTGAAATCTTATCGATAATTGCAATTTCCAACAGCTACAACAACAATCTGCATTAATAATGGTGATTTGGTCCATCACAAAAGCATTAGAGCTTTCTAGACCTGATGTATCTTTCTTGAGACATCCAAAGGTCTAGAAATCCCAATGACTTTGAGACTGTTGATGTAAATAATGCATTGAAAAGAAACATTTTATATTTCACAAATAGAATGGTTGCAAAATAACTGAGAAGAGCTGCCCAACCAAAGGTCTTCTTTGTAGAATTTAATAGTTATGTGAACTGATATTAACATACAACAAAAGGAAAAGATCTCAGCAAAGAAACACACAGGCCCTTTCCGCATGGGCCAAAAACGGCGGCCTTTGGACGGGAAAAAACGCCGTCCCCAGGCCGCCGTTCTCACAGGTGGTGCTGCTGAAACGCAGCAGCGCCGACCTGGCTCCCCTTCGCCTCCCTCAGGGCGGCGTCAGGCCGCCCTCAAAAACACCTGTTTAAAGGGTAGTTTTTGAGTAAACAGCGTGTTCCCGGCGGCGTGGTGCAAACAGCACCACCAGGAACACGCTGTTTCCCCGTCCCTCTCCCACTTACCTCGTCGCCGTCGTCGCCCTGCTGTCCTCCTAAGACCCTCCATCGCTGTCCTCCGACCCCTGGAGGTCGGAAGGCAGCTTGGGCGGGGCTTAGGAGGACAGCAGGGCAACGACAGCGACGAGGTAAGTGGGAGAGGGACGGGGAAGAGGTGGCTCCATGCGGAGCCGCCTCTCCTGCGCCGGCCTTTGCTGGGGCCGCTCGCACGCTTGCGTGCGAACGGCCTCCACCCCCACGCCGGCAGTATTCTTGCCGGTGTGAGGGTGCATAGAGGCCCGTGCAGAAAGGGCCACAGTGATAGGAGAGAGAGAGAGAGAGAGAGAGAGAGTTTGGAAATACATGCTTCAAAATATGAGTGCAGATTGATCAAATATAAGGTCAATTAGATTACATGGATTGTGGCAAGGAATTATTTAACTGCCTTTTAAAACATAAAAACATTCCTTCTGCTTTATGAATTCTGTAACATTAAGCCACTTGAAGTCATCTGCAACACACTGGTAACTTACTGGCTGTGGTATCAATCCATTTGAACATGAATTAACATGAATTAAGCCATTTGAATATGAATTCAGTAAAATTGAGCCGTTTGAAGTCTTCTGCAACAAATTGGTAGCTTATGGGATATTATTGATAATAACATTGGCCATCTCGCTAAAGTTCAAAAGCCTCTTTCACATTTTTGTCAGGGATGGTGGACCTGTTAGGTTTTCTTTAACATTCTGATCCCAGTACACATTTCTCCCACATCTATTTAAACTTATGTAGAACATACACCCCCTGGACCCAAAACTTCCTCTCAGTTTTCAGCCTTTGATATACTGGTGTTTAATTTGCCAGCTCACTTTAATTTCAGAATCAATCACTGAAATAACTGCTGTCATCATTACATGGCTCCCAATTAAGCTCTATAATTGTTTCTCAACACAGATGCAAAGTTGTTGGCTTACTCACAGCAAATGAATTTTTCACAATGTCCCCATAATCATTTTAATCACTCAGTATGATTATTATTAAACTGTGCATGCAGATCAGGGAATCAGCGTCTAGTGAGGGCCTTCTCTTAATTAATATGTTTAAATCACTGCAAGAACATTATTAATGGATGCATATGATTGCCAGGTGAGGGTTTAATCATACCATGTACTCCCTGACAAATTACTTAAGATGGAAAATGACGTGGAAGTTGTGTCAAATCATTCCTTCAAGAATGAAAGTTCAGTGTTGCTACATTTTATAGATACTTTAAGATACCAGTGGAAAAACTGCATACATATGTCCATACATTTATAAAATTGACTGACACTTAGGAAAGCAACTGATTTTTATTTTATTTTCAGAAAGCTGTAATGCATAGCAGCCCTAATAGGCCAGACTACCTTATCTCATCAGAGTTTGGAAGCCAAACAAGTTTGATCATGTTCACTATGTGGATGAGAGACTACCAAGGAAGGCTGGGGCTGCTATGCAGAAGAAGGTAATGGCAAACCACCTCTGCTCATCTCTTGCCTTGAAAATCCATAAGGTGGAACTTCATTTTAGCAAGCAGCTGTGGTTTAAAATCCATCAATTTATGGTTCATTTAGGTTATGTTTGAAAGATGAGAGAACAAGCTGTATTATTCAAGGTGTGGCAGCAGCAACTCTGTGTGTAGCTCTATTGAAAGGCAAATTCTTTCCTAGAGATTATTGGGAAAGCATTATTGGATCAAACTCTCAAATATGTCTTCAGGATCTATCAAGGTCCATACTATCTGCTCAGACTCGCAGCAGCTCTTCAGGGTCTTAGACAATGATGCCCACAAGTATCACATTGGGGACCCCTACCTTAGGGCAATACAAACATTATTTTGCTTTCCATTTGTTTATATGTATTCCAGTATCTTCAGGTAACTGTTTATTAAATATATTTAATGAGTCACATTAGTCAATGTAAATTATAGTGTCCATGTATGGTTCTCCTTTTATAAAACTGAATGAGATTTTATTATAGCCTTTATCACAAGAAACAATGAATGCGTGTACAATAATAATATCAACTGCAACAAAAAGCAAACATCTGGCCTCCCGTGGGTTCATAAAAGGGGGAATAGAATGGCTGAAGCCATCTCTAGTCTAATATTTTATGTATTTTAATTAATTTATATATATGATGTTTTAACTTTTTATTTTGTTGGAAACCGCCCTGAGCCTTCGGGGAGGGCGGTATACAAATACAATAAATAAATAAATAAATAAATGTGTACAGTGTCTGCTTGATTTTTCTTTAAATGTGGATTGACTGATTCTCATGTTACATTCAGTGCATGAACAGACAAATGTGTGATTGAATCCAAATTTCCTTTGTAAAGTGTGCACATGTTGGCTTTTACCTACAGACAGGTATATGCATGTTCATTCAGGATGCATGCATGTTCACTTTAGCATATGAACAGTCCCTATTAACCATCACTGATTGACTGGGCAATGCCAAAAATATATTTTAAAAATTTGTTCATATTTTAAAAGAATTGAATATGGTTTGAAATTTACGTTTGGTTCAGAAATGAGGAGAACATGTTATTGATAATATAGTTCCACCTGTTCATATTTCTGAATAAGGAAAGAGGCAAGAAACAGTTGACATTTTGCTTTTGCTTTTCTCTGAAGGAAATCATACCCATGACTTTTTATTTTTGCAATAGTTTCTGTTTCCTTTGCCCTACATTGTTCCTTTGAAATGTCTCAATTTTACATCATCATTTATGCATCAATAAATCAACATTTTTCATGACACATTTGTACAGAAGATGTGTACCACACATGCACATGCCATTGTTCATAGAAGCCATATACTGTATGTAGATCAGTGAATCTAAAAGAAAAAAACCCAGGGAACATTCAGGCATCTCTAGAAATGGTTCTTCCTCACCAGCATTGAAAGCCTTAGTTTGTGCAGGATAAGTTTTGACAGAGCCCAGTCCTTTTCACTAAGTCCCACATTTTCTGACAGAATGAAGAAGCCCAGGGGATGCACCACCCAATCTTCTTCAACAGCAGCATCCATTTCCTTAAAGCAACAATTCCTTGTGTACTCCAGCAGGAGCCTTCTTGGTCTAGACCCGTGGTGGCGAACCTTTGGCACTCCAGATGTTATGGACTACAATTCCCATCAGCCCCTTCCAGCATGGCCAATTGGCCATGCTGGAAGGGGCTGATGAGAATTGTAGTCCATAACATCTGGAGTGCCAAAGGTTTGCCACCACTGGTCTATACCCTGTTCATGATAAAAATGACAAGCGATTTATGAATTCATCCACCATTTCCTGGACTGTCCTTGTTCTATGTCCTTGTTTGGGTCCTAGTGCCTACCTAGTTCTGTCCCCAAGACACTAGGACACAAGCAGAGAATTATAGAATAAAGACAGTCCAGGAAATGTCAGATAACTTCACAGATCTCTTGTCATTTTAATCCTGAACAGGGCATACTCTTGGGAGATTAGCTGCTGTGAGAACAAAAAAAAAAAGACTAACAGGAATAGCAACACTTCTTCCATTGTTCCTTTTAAAATCATGGAACCAGATGACTCCCTGAAGCCTCTTGTTTCTAGCTTACAATTCTAAATGGTCCTTCCACAGAATTCCACACAGCAGAAACAGTCTTCTGAGTATATGTGGGTTCTTTGTATGAAGTGGGCTCAATATTGAAACACTGTAATGTCCAAATTTCTCTTTGTGCAATTTAGATAAAAGACGTATATTAACCAGAGAAAAAAGTATTCATTGAGATCAAAGGCAAATTTGAGTGCAGTGAATGGAGGCTGACATTTGCGAAACAATTTCATCGTATTTTCTCAAAAGCTAAAGAGTAAACTAAGACTACTTGTGACCCTGCTAGTACTACTGATACATTGGAGTCAATAGGAGAATTACTATCAACCTCAAGTGGATGTGGATTTCACCCATAAAAGTTATATTAAGATGTGGTTTAGACAAGGAACAATATTTGCTGAGTTCCCATGTTGTTAAAGCAACACATATAGCAGCTTATGTTGCTATTTTGTCTTTGTCTTTGTTTTTATTCTATTCAGCCTTTTATTATGTAATTTGCTTCACAATGCGGAATTTAATGTCTTATAAAAAACTTGTTCACTTCAGTGCTGTCATTTTTGTGGAGAGGATGTTAAACATTATGAGTTTTTGAACTGAAGTTGCAAAAAAAATTATTACTTCAGTCAACAGTCTTTCCTTAAATGTATCATATCTTTATAGAAACAATCTCCCTATAAAAATGTTTATTATACTTAGACATGTCAATTCAGTGACTTTCATGAGATCTCAGGAAATCAGTGATTATTCATAAGGAGGGAATGTTCTGTTTTCTTGAATGTTATGTGCTGTGTACATGCATTGAGGCCCCTGGTCATTCAAAGCTATATGTCAGTATAACACCTCCCAACAACACACACAACTTAGTTAACGGTCAATTTCTATTGTGTTTCTATTGTACAGCAATGAATTAGCAGAGCAAACAGTAGGGAAGAGATGTGAGTGAGTTATGCTGTAGAACTTCACCAGACACCAAATGAATTTACACTAAATATAGAAACAGCAAATTCTATCTATGCAAGTGCTTATTCTGAGTGTCTGTGCAGTCTCTCTGTGCCTGTGTGTTTGTCTCTCAGCTTTTGTTGGAAGAAGAAGGGAGAGATCTTTTCAAAAGCTCATGTGATTCCAGGCATGTGACTTCATCAGTTACCTCTTGCTTGACTGAGTGAAGGAAGCACTTGTAAAGTCTTAACAGTTCTACACTGCTGTCATTCTTCACAAACCAGTTGATTCATTATGGCACTAGCTACATAAAAGAATCAAAGTGAAGATCCACATATTGGTAGAAATAACAGCAGTGAAATAATTTATCTCCTTGATTTCCCCGCCCATGTAGAAAATGGTTTTGACCATTTCCTGTTCTGTTTTCTATTCCTACGGGCTTTTATTTTTAACTGAGCCATTTTGCACCATTAATTTATGGCACCATTTTACTTCTCTATTCCCACCTGGCTATTAAACAGCAAAATTCACCAACTATTGTGCATTTATGCAAAAATTCCTAGGAGACTGCCGTGGGAATGAAGGTCATATGGTATACCCTTATCTTGTCAGATCTCAGAAGCTAAGCAGGATTAGTACTTGGATGGTAAACCATCAAGGAATGTTCTGCAGAGGAAAGCAATGGCAAATTGTCACCGCTTCTCATTTGCCTTGAAAGCCCCTTGCTGGGATCACCATAAGTTAGCTGCAATCTAGCAGCACTTAATTGCATACGTAAGGCTGCATCCAACTCTCAGCAACTTTACTGAGAAACTCCAAGTCTTCCCTCTCCAAATCAAAATGGTTCCTTCATTCATGTAAGTATCATAGTCCTCTATTATCTAAGTAGATTTCTGAATCAATGCGATAATCCAGTTTATAGATGAGTTACTGTATTATGCTGGTCAAGTATTTTGTGATATGTGACTGATCTGTGATACAAATGGTTCAGATGTTCATTTGCATGTAAATGTCTGCAGAGATAGGACAATATATTATGTGCCTGTTAAAAATCATATCTGGAACTGACCATAAAGTGTGTTATACTTCAAATAATTTTAACTACCTTTGTCATAATTCTTCACTCTAGTATAAGTCTCGTGCCAAAGTTTACCATCGATATCATGACACCCTCTGCACACTTTATTTAATGAGCAGTATTACATTATAATAAAATGCAGAGTGTGGTTGGTGAGGGTGGCCTAGCTAACTAAAGGAAGCAAGGGAAAATGTGCAGAGTAAAACAGGAAACAGATAAGGAACAACAGAGAATGATGATAAAATAAGAGTACACTTGGCATAGAGTAAAAAGTACTAAACTATTTCATCACATCCCCATCTTACCCATCATACAAAGCTAAGGGATGGAGAGGGAGGGGGTGGGGTGGCATGCAAGGGAAGGGGAGTGAGTGAGGGGAGTGAGTGAGGGGTGGCATGCAAGGGACCTCACCTTCCATTCTTCCTGCCACCCCAACCCTCACCTTTCAACCCTCCACCACCTCAAGCCATTCAATTCCATCCTCTCCCAGTCTCACCTTGCCACCCTTCCCCCCACCGAAGCCATTCCTCTTCACCTTCCCCCATCCTCACTTTCCCACCTACCCCAAGGCACACCTGTTTTGACCTCTCCCATCCCAAAGCCACAGAACCAGGTAGGAGGCAAGTGTCACACCAGGAGTGGGGGGGGCACTACAGCCCCAGTAAAGCCTATTGCACCCTTGCTAGGACCCACTGCATCACCCCCACAATGGGCTTTGCATCTTGTCAATAATAAACTGTCATGTCTCTTGTCACTTAATGTCACAGCTTTGGCAGTTACTCCCTTTCATTCTTGAAGTGTGTCATACTGTATGATCTTGTTGGCATAAGAATGCAAAGATCAACTAATTCTCCTTCATTTTATCCTCACAGTGATCCTATGAGAGAGGCTAGATTGTGTGAATTACCCCAGGTCACCCACCAAACTTCTATGGTTTCCCCATATCTGCTCTCTAACCACTTCTTCCCACTGAATTCTAATGAAGCTATTGACAATATTTTGCCATACATTCTTCAGTCATTAAAAAAATAACTCAGACTTAATATGTTAGTATGGTTAATTATGTCTTATTTTGTACAGAGTATACTTTACTTGTAATTTACTAATTGCCAGTTTGGCCTGATTACTTTTGATTTTCTCAATCTAGTGGATGCAGTCATTGACATTTAATGTATATATTTATAAAATCCAGAAACTAAGTTCAATTCCATTTTCACTCCTCTCTAATGTCACTTTGTAAAAACCTCTCTGTTGATTTTTTTTTCACATAAAAGTAAATGGGGCAGTGTTTGGAATGGTCTTGTGGAGTGTTTAAGCCAATTATCAATCAGCCAGGCAGTCACTAAGCTGTTTCAGCTCCTCAACACAATTTCTTCACTAATAGACTCACTTAATCCAATGACAATGTCCAGTTGTGGCATTATTAGGTGAGTCTGTGCCTTCCTGATCTTAAAACCTTGCTGAAATCCTTCCTATTATAGCCACTTAAATTTAGATTGGGTTTCCTTCCTTCTTCCTTGTAATTTTTATCTTGAATTCATTGTTATGTAATCGATGTTATTTTACCACAGTTTGAGGAGGTTTTTTTCCAGATGTTGTTTTATTGCATGCAGAAATATTTTTTAAAAAATAAATAAAAATAACTTAGCTGACCAGGCTGGTTCCAATCAATATGAGAATGGAGCGAATTTACAAAGGACATGCAATGATAATGGTGATAAAAAATGGTTTTGGAGTGGAAGAGCCCAAGCAGTGATAGAAAAGTCAGTGGTGAGGCAAAGGAAGTTGTTTCACTGTGTGTGTGAGGGGTGGTATTTCTTCTCCTCATCAGTTCCCACTGATTCCCCTTCTTGTTATGACTAAAATCAAAACAGATTTGATGGCATCCAGGAGAGCATTCTTTTTTAACTCCTGTACCTTTTCAAATGCCAAAAAATCCATGATTTTTAAATGGTGGAATAGCAGAGGAAGCTATTCAGTCACAAATCCTTGTGGTGGCCATAAGGGTTGTCGACACATCAAGTTTGGCCCTTATTAAACACTTATTCAACTTAATAATTGTCCTAGCAACATAAACATTCCTTTCCAACTCTTCAGTTAACTGGCGCTTCATTTGAAAAAATTGCATTTCTGCGTGATATTCTGTTCACCTCTTCTCAACTCCGTTCAAAAGTGTATCACAATTGCAAAAACCTGTAGTATGGCACTGGGTGTCCTCTTGCTGTACAGTTCAACAGAATTTCAGGAATGTTAGAAAATAATAAGTCACATCAAATGACTCCTGAACAAAAGACGGTCCAAACAGAATTTACTCTTGTGTGGAATAAAATAATGATTTAAACCTAGGACTCCACTACCTGAAGCCTTGCCAAAATGTCCTGAACTATTACTATGGATACCAGAAAACTACTGGGAGCCTCAAAAGTTGATCTGGAAACTATAACATCTTTTATACAATAATTATATTTATTACACTGTGTACACAATAAGTTTGTAAAAACACAAGGCCTGGAATAAAGGCTACCTATAAAAAATCAGTATAAACTGTTACAAAGATCTCAAACAAAATTGATAACGCAGTCATTATAAATGATCAATATAGGACTGTATATGTTTTGACCTGTTGGGTCTTCCGCACTGATCATAAAAACAAAACATTATTATTAAAGACACAGATTATTTCAGACCTCCAATCGCATTTGACAAAGTCATATTTTGTATTGTTGAAAGCTTTCACAGCTGGAATCAACTGGTTGTTGTGGGTTTTCCAGGCTTTGTAGCTGTGTTCTGGTAGTTTTTGCCCCTAATATTTGCCCGCTGCGCTGTACCATGGAGAGAAACACATCTCATCGTGACGTGTCTTTGAAGATGCCAGCTGTGACGAATGCACTTATCCTGCATTCAGGTTACAGGGTGGAACCGTCCCAGAAAGAGTTAAGCCCTGGCCAGCCCTGATTGGCCAGAGAAAAATAGGCAGAGACTATATATACTGTCAGCGAGAGTGCCGAGGGGTTCTTTCTGGGAGTCTTTTGACTTTTTGGCTCGGTGTGAGCTTGTGTGCCCTTGGGTACTTTTTGGTAGCTGCGTGAGGAGAATCTGCCAGATCTCTCACGGCTGTTGATTAGGAATAGCAGAGGAAGCTATTCAGTCACCTAAAACCCTGGGTTTGGAGGCAAGTGTCCGCCCTCAGGTGTTTTGTTTTGTGTTTGTGAGGGAAACCTCTGTAAAGTTTAAAAGTCTGTAGGTCTGTCCTCCACATTTAGCACCAGTCTTGGGAGGCCCAGTTCCTGTGGCAGAGAAGCCAGATTTTGGGAGTGTGGGAGAGGGAGGCTGTTATTCCTGAATCCCACTGGGCGTAGACTGGGTGTTTTATTTTTGTGGTGAGGAACAGCGGACTGAAAACTTTATTTTAAGAGGGAGTGTGAAACCTCCAAAGAAACATCTTTGTGGAACATCTTTGTCTAAAGTGAAAAATCTTAAGGAAAGCGACACCTGCGAGTGTCCATTCTGTAACTTAAGTGAACTGACTCTGCAACCGTTAAGCTTAAGAAACAAACTGACTCTGCAACCGTTAAGCTTAAAACAAACTCTCTCTGAAACCAACACACTTATTTCCTCTCCAGTTTACCTGAGAAGCCTCTGTTAAAGCCAGAAATAAAAGTTTTACGTTTTGATCATTTTAAAACCCGTTCCAGTCTTTTATTTTTCAGTCTGTGTCTGTGTTCCCCAAACAAAAAAAGGTGGTGTCCGTTGAAAATCAGTTTTTGTGGGCTTTAATTTATATTGGTGGCAGCGAAGAACAAAACAACTGAAATAATAGGAAGGGTTCCTTAAAACCAACTACCGGGGATCCTTCCTATATAGTGCTTCATGTTATACCAGCCATAGATGTGGGTGAAATTGTAGGAGCAAAAGCTACTATACCACTGCTGCATAGCCTGGAAAACCCACAACGAAATATAGTTTTGCTACAGAAACTATATCTCTCTCAAGTTACAGTTTCCTGTGCACAGCTAGGTGATACCAGTGATGCATACAGTACTTAGTAAATACCATTAAGAAGATATTTTAGAGGAAAGGAGGGGAATCTACCACTCTAGTCCCTGCCCCCATTGCAGTTGTTTGATGAATCTTGGACTTTTTGCCCCCCCCTATTTTATTTCTCCCTTCCCAGAATCTTGGATGTTGCAATTGCAACATTCAAGATGCCCAGCAGGTTTGGAAATGCCCTTTTCCTTTTCTTATCACATCAAACACAGGCAGAGAGAATAGCAAGTCTCCAGGAACAGAAAGGAGGGGGCAGAAATCAACCAAGCCTTCCTTTCCTCCTTCCTTAGTCTGGCTGTAACTTTTATCACAGCTGCAGGAAGGGGAGAAAAAGCGGGAAAATGCATGTCTCTCCATTTTTTGGTACGAGCACATAGCAGCAGCCAGCTGCACAGTGCACACCAGAGTTAAGTGGTTTAGACAGAAAAGGAGGAATTACCCTCAGGCTGTGATGGGGCCTGTTTCAAACATGATGTTGCAGAGGCAAAGTAGCTCACCTGTGAGACATCAAACTCACACAGCAAACACCCACATGGGCAGCAGATCTCTGGGAGGATAAAAGACATGCTACAGCTTTTCACCAATAGTAACCCACGTTAAACAAGATGTTGTGTGAATAGAAATCTCAGGTGTTCTCACCTTGCCAGAGGGATGGGACCAAAAGTCAAGATGGAGAAAAACCCGAGATTGTCATTTGTGTACTTTTATATTAAAAGTGAATGTGAAGAGCTGCTTAGGTTTGTATTTTGAGCTTTGAGAATACAAGGTTTGGTGGTACCCAGCTTTCAAAAGCAATATGTTTCGAGAGACAGGTGGAGAGGGTTATTTTTTTCAACCTGTGTGGTCTGGTACTCCAGTCCCTTTAAAACTGAAAGGAACTGGAGAAAGCCATCTAGTGTGAGATTCAATGAGATTCAAACACACAGCATTCAGGGGCCTTTACCGCTCAGACATCGCCTCACAGCTTTTATCACCAAGGCTTCCCTTACTTTAAATCCTTACACAGGGAAATTGCCTGCAGGCTTTCCTAGATAGCCTGCAGGCAATTTCCTCTTGCTCCACAGCAGCAAACATTTCATGTCTGATTGATAATAATACCTCATTTCACCATGATTTGTGGGGCTTATTTACATAATGAAGGTGAGGAGATGTGTTTGTTTGCCTGAATCCTTCAGAATTACTTGGATGGAGGTAACAGCCTCTATCCTACTTGTGCAGGAAGACCCTTGGAAGGAGCTCAGGGAAACAAGGCAAGAGACTTGTTGCATCAGAAAAAAACCTGATGAAATAAGCTAATTAGGCCACTTTCAGTAGCCCTAAAGTCTCCAGTTCACAAATGAAAAACTAATTAGGCCAGTATCAGTAGCCTTAAAGTCTCAGGTTCACATCTGGTGTTTATAGGACTGAACTTGCAGTCTGAACTTGCTAAAAGTAGGGGATGACACTTTTGTACCCATGAATCTAAACATAAAAATGAGACAGCCTGTTAATCTTACTGGGCTCAATTCAACCATATTAGTAAGCAGCAAGATATGTAACAATTTTTTTTCTATTTCATCATGATGCTACATCGTGAAGAAAAAAATTGTAGTTTAAAAGTTCTCGTAAACTAAAATCCACTTGGTCCAATAGAAAGTATTTGTTTTGCATTTCTCATTAGTGTTAATTTAGTTACCTTCTAGTGTACTTCAACCAATGTATATAACACTTAATATTATAGGCAATCATTCTTCTAAAACTCATTTATTTGGTGATCCTCTGTTGTTACTAATTATTTAACAATATCCCAAATCCATTATTTTATCTTCTCAAAGAAAAAGGCCAGTTGAAACCAAACACTATATTACTTTCGAAGGCTTTCACAGCTGGATTCAACTGGTTCTGGTGGGTTTTCCGGGCTGTGTGGCTGTGGACAGAGTGTGTAACAGACTTCCCTCTGTGATACACCTCTGAAGATGCCAGCCACAGATGCAGGCGAAACGTTAGAAACAAGATCCACCAGACCACAGCCACACAGCCCGGAAAACCCACCAGAACCAACTTTATTATTTATTGATCTATTGAACAGAGTAAGCATAACTGCATGTCCTTCCTGTGTGGATGTGCCTTTCTCTGTGTGTTTGCCTCTCTGTTTTGTCAGTCCAAACCTGGATTTTTTAAGCAAGTCTGGGTTAATTGAATTAAAAGAAAGATCAGTATTTTGCTTTGAAGGAAGACTTGCCATCTCAGGTTATATATTAATGTTAATTTGTCCTGTAGTGGAGCTGAAAAGGTTTATATCTTTCATTTGCACTCTGCTTTTTTCACAGACTCAAAGATATGAATCCAAAGTATCACCAGTCTCATAATGCTACTTAAGTGTTCTATGGATTGTGATATTCTTTTCAAAAACCTGGTTCTGGGTTAGGCAGGCATGGAGAAACTCTTCTAGTTCTTTTCCATAATCTTACACAAATAATGGCACTAGAATCAACAAGGCCGTAATTGCGATAGGGGGCAGGGCACATGGTGGGCTCAGAAGCGAGCATGTGTGCCCTGGGCCGGCTGGGCGGCTGAGCCTCACCCGGCCTTATGGCGTGTGATGCACGAGGGTAAGGGGTAGAGCACGCTCCCTATATATTAGGCGGCACGTGGTTGCTCTGGCCTCTTTCGACGCCTAGATCAAACTGACCCACCCTCCCTCCCTTTTGGGTAAGGTTTTCTTTTGCTGCTCAATTCCTCGCAGCCTTGCCGCTTTGGGCAGAGAAGCGCATCTTTATGGGGAGGACCAGCTTGCGTGCCAGACCTCCCTGCAGTTGGGAGCCTCCATAAGAGGCTTGGGGTGGGGGGGGGCTCATGGCACATGCTGCGGAGGCCTCTGCAATTGAGCCCAACACCCCAGCAGAAAGGGGGCCACAGTGGGCGGGCACCAGGTGGCCCAGTGCCTTATTTGTTCCCCAATATGGATTGGGGATGGTGTCGGGGTCAGCCAGGGGTGCTGACCAGCTGCTAAACGATGCGCTCCTCTTGCTTGCCCAGCTTCTGCCTCAATAAAAAGGGCTGCGGCCAAATTTAATTCCAAGACACGTCCTGTGGTTATTTACCAGGTGGGAATCTCTGTGCATCTGGGCGCAATTGCTTTACTGGGGGCTTTGAAAATCTTTTACTTCTCTCCTCCTTGCCTCCATGAAGTTTTACTCCACTCAAGCTTGTGAATATTGGTTTGTTTTGCTAAATTGCTGTGCTGTGGTTTTGGATTCAGTCTCCAGGGGTAGCTTCCTTCTGGTGCATTTGCATTGTTGATAGTCTTTATAACAAGGCAGCCTCCCACAATGTATTTCTGATTTCGAGCCAATTTGTCAAATGTTATCCAAAGGTTAAGGGAAGGTTTTCTAAATCCCTTTTAAAAATGTCCTTCCATTCTTTCTGCACAGAAATGTTAAGTGCCTCAGTTTCTGGGAAGACAAGCAATTAATGAAGCGCAGTTTGAGCCTGTGAATGTTTTGTGAGTAGCATCTGCCTTTAGAAACAGCCAAGTGAGAGTATAAATAGGTGATCTCACACACACACACTCTAGCTGTTTGGGAGTCATCTCATTTTTAATGTGTGTCAAGCAAATGGTAGCTATATACATACATTAGTTACACTCCCAATATAAAATGTGTTCACCTAACTCATGAAAAAAAGTTACAGCTACATAATAATGTCAGAGTGAGTAAAAGAGGCTGAAATGAACTAGCAGTTCTGAATGTAAAGCATCCAACATATCTGAATATGGAAAATTCATGGAATTAGTGCTAAGGATTGATTATCTGCCTCTTCCTTGAGACAAGGAAGGCATAAATAGGTTAGCCACACTTGAAGCAGCCAATAAGGTAACATGATTTTCCACTTATATTGAGGCCACGCCTCCACCACGCAACCTTTTCTGCTGGTTGCTGAGAAGGATGACTGGTGCCTTCATTGATTCCAAGCAGTTACAGCTGAGTTTGTGAGATTGGGAGAGACCTTTTTAGCAGACGCTACCAGAGATGTTAGATATGCTCATCACAGAATTAGGGTCTCAGGCTATATTAAGGCAGATGCCGATGTCTGGCTTAACTTCCTTCAGGAATGTAACATTACCTTTTTGGAGGAAGCATTAGCTACCTGGGCATAACTTTCAGATGCAGCCAGATGCTGCAAGGGCACATGGCTTTGGAATTTATTTCCAGGATTCCTGGTGCGCCTAGGGTTGGCTTGTGTACTTAGGGACCTTACCTTCCTAGAGCTTTTCCTCGTAGTTATAGCAGTGTTTTAAGGAATTCAATAGTTTTGTTTTGGTATGGTAATAGTGCAAGTAGTGCAGGTTACTGGTAAACATGTTACATGAATTAGTCTGGTATGTTGCTTTTTATTGGGAGAAAAATAGTGGGGAACAGATCAGAGTGGCCTACAATCCCCTTCCCATCCCCACAACAGACACCTTGTGAGATAGATGGGGCTGAGAAAGTTCACAGAGGACTGTGACTAGTTCAAGGTCACTCACCAGGCTTCATATGTAGGAATGAGGGGGAAAAATCCAATTCACTCAGATCAGAGTCCACTGCTCATGTGGAGGAGTGGGGAATCAAACCCAGTTCTCTAGATTAGAATGCACCACTGTTAACCACTACACTCTATGCTGGCTCTAGGTAACCTCAAATACCAATATCTCTTTGTAGCAGCTAGCCACAACAGAAACATTGGACACCTTTTAAAGCACACTGTTAGTTTCAAGAAACAACAACCATACAGCAACAGTTTTGGAAACTGATACACAGTAGGAATATTGTAAATGTATGAGATGTTGGGGATACTGGGCATTGTGCCTTTTGGCTCTCTTTCCCCATCAAGACTTTGGTATATGGTTCTTAGGAGAAGTTTGACCACCCCTACTATAGGCATGCACAACCAGTATGCACCCATGACTTAAAGAGGTGAAACAAGAGAAAAATTATATAGGCATGTAAAGAATATCATAAGACAACATCCTAGGAAGCTTGAGGTGATATTTCTGGCTGGATCAAAATTACTAGTAATAATTACATTGCCTGCATAGTTCTTTAGAATTGTTGTGCAAGATGCATGAAAGACAAAGTTTTTTCTTTTGTGCAGGTGATTTATGTCATGAACTTGGCCATGCCCTTCATATACCAAAGAATTGCAGAAGCAGACATCTAATTACAGAGACAAATATCCACAGTGAAGTTAGGGGGATGTGTCTTTATGATGTATAGTAAAGATGACATGATTCTTCTCAATGAAATTTCATTATTTTTGTGTTCCTAGGCAAGACGAATAAATAATAATGAACCTTTTCCAATCTACTGCACAAGCGTTTTGTTCACTCTGATTTGAGTTATAAGTGAGACCTAGATTTGGTGGCAGATACTGTTTGCGGCATTGTACAGTTGTAATATTCATTTGCCGTTATTGCCAAACTGATGGAAGGTTTAATTCAATAATTTACAATGCAGACAAAGATAACAGCTATATCATTTAACATCCTGCCAGCTAAATAAATCCAACACTTAGTACTTCTGTTACTTTTATGGAGTAAAATACTAATGTGCTTAGTGCTATAAGAAAGATGGTCATTAAATGAAGATGATTATTTCTCCTAAAAGACTACATGTATGAAATTAAGAGGGTCAGATGCATATACAGACAGGACACCATTTCCCTAGGGTCTCCATAAAAATTCTTCTTTGAAATGAAAGAAGACAGGGGCAATACAATGAAAACTGAAAGTGAAAAATATTATCTATCTTTAGAAAAGAAAAAGAAAGAAAAACTCAGCAAAGTCTAGACCATGACCCGCAAGAGAATTAGTTATCTGTTTGCCTGACATGACTACTTTTCCAGGGAATGGGATTTGAAAGTGTACCCATTGGCAACTCAAAGTTCTACTTTAGAACAGAACTGTACAATACAAGAAACATTCAGTAAAAAAGGGGGATTTCTCTCAAGTTTCTCCATTTTTACTACAAAGACTTTGTGTCCTAATACTATCAAACTGTAGATTTCCCTAGGCTTTTCTGCTTTCTTGTTTTCTTTTCTTGTAAGTTCCTATTTGTTTGAGTGTGGGGGAGGTAGTTCTTTCCCACATGTGTTTTGCTCCCTGCAGTGATTGATTTGCTATTACAGTTGTTTATGTCTGGTATAAAAACCTAGCAGGAAGATATGCTGGACATAAATCAGTTTAATATTGAATCAGCCATCAGAGGGAACAAAATGCATGTGGAACACACCCCTTTCCAAAATCAGGAACTTACAAATAAGAAAATTTAAAATGTGGGAAGGTCCCATTTTGACTAGTGCAGGTCAAATACCGCTATGTAGCAGGAAATGAGGATTATAATTACAGGTTATAGAGTGGGAGAAATTTATTTTTGCTTTTTTCATTTGAAAAGCTCAAGTCATTTTCATTATATTCATCTTAATCCTCTATTCATTATGAAATGTGGGGATTTTCACCATCATATTATGTTTCTTTTGCCTTTACTATAGATGTGTGTGGAGTCTAGATTTCCCTATCTTACCAGATGTGTTTGACTTGGATAACTGAAGAACTTCAATGTCATCTTCATATCTCTTCAGCTCTCCTGAATCTGTCTTTCTCCAGCCTCTCTGAGCTTGCTAAATTAGATTGTCAGGTGTTAGGGAAATGGATAAAAGAAATTAATAGTATTCCCACATTTGCTATTTCCATTAATTCTTATACTAATGAATGTGATAAAAGGGGCTTTATCAATACATTCTTTTCATTGGGTTGGAAACAACCTCAACCATGCCATTTCAATCTTATCTCCTGCCCCCCAACTGATAGAATGCCAAATACATACAGGCATTAAAATTAAATACAAAATAATTTATGTGTTAATTCCCAGCACACCAAAATTAATACATGCATAATATAGTGATGACAATGTGTCTGCCCTTGTACTAAAACATATCACTAGCTGGTAGCTGCTAGTGGCTGAGAAAGTTTAATATAACGAGGTTTTGAAATTTTAAGTTAAACCCCCCTCCATTCAGACACAATTAATTGTGCAGTCTAATGTCATGTTCAAGAGAAGTCTTCAAAATGCACAAAGATACATTAAATAATTTTTAGACAGTAAGTTACTGATTGCTTATGGATAATTGACAGCTGAGTATGTAAAAAATTTAAGTAAATCATTTCAAGCAATTAGCGCAAAGCAAAACCAAGCAAGATTAAAGGCTAGATTGCATTTTTTCCACATCTATAATTGGAGAGGAATGCAAGTGATGTTATTTTTTTAAACTGTGCAAGACCTTTAAGAGTCAGAATGTTCTCTGCATATTTATTTGAGCAACCAAATGCTTTTTCATGATCCCATTGATAGGAGGGCATGGATTGATTACAGGAATGCTAATCAATTTGGATTTGTATGTGTGCTAACAAGGTGCATAGAAGAAAGGGGACCAAACAGCAAACAATAAAAGTTTTGGGAAATTAGTAAATGACCAAGCATGTCTCTGGACAATGCATCCATAATTGATGGAATCCATCACCACAGTGTAGTACACTTACTTGAACACCCATCAGCTCAGCTCATATCCCAGTAGTGCAGCGGTTCCCAACCTTTTTACACTCACATACTCCTTGGCAACCCATTTTTCTAAAACTGTACCCCCATATTAGCAAAATATTTGTGGCCAGATGTGCAGAGGCTACTCAAGTAACACAGACATGGCTTGGATTAAAATAGGGCCGCAGCCCTTTTTATTTACATAATTGTTTATAGCGAAACTGGGCGAACAAGAGGAGCGCATCTTCACAGCCGATCAGCCTCCCTGGCTGATTTTGGCTTCACCTCAATTTGTTGGGGATGACAGAGTTTCTGGGCCACAGGGCATCCGCCCCCTCCTTCTGTGGCCCACCCATCTGGGGTGTCAGGCTTGCCTGCAGAGGCCCTTAGGGGCATGCTCCCTGGGCCCACCCCTCTCCAAGCCTCTTATGGAGGCCCCCAAAGGCAGGGAGGTCTGGCATGCAAGCTTGGTCTCCCCCAAAATTGATGCGCTCCTCTGCCAAAACCGCCCCCACATGACTGCGACGAGAAAACTAAAATATCCCAATCCTTCTTGGAGGGTGGGTAAGTCAGTTTGCCTCAAGGTGTCGAAAGAGGCCAAGGCCACCGCGTGCTGCCTTATAAAGGTAGCTTGCTCCACCCTAAAGCCCACATGCATCAGCACGCATATTGCTGGGTGGTAAGGCAACCCGTCAGGCAGCCCAGGGACATGCATTCTCCTTTACTGAACCCCTTACCACGTGCCCTGCCCTCTGTCGCAGTTACAGGCCTAGTTGACTCTAGTGCTGTTATTTATAATTGGTATAGTTTCTGTTATTTCAAATGTTGTAACTGCAAATACATGGCACGATAATGGGATTAAAAGCAATGGAATAATAAGAGGACAAACGGTGCATATATATTTACACTCAACACTCAAAAGATAAAATAAGCTCAAGTTAATACTTAGTTAACCTAAACAATACATCGCACATACATTTTTTACGTTTAATCTATTAACACTTGAAATCTATAATACAGTTTGATATTTATAAAAGAACACAATAAACGTTCAATGCCATCCTGAAGCTTGTTTTGAGGCACTTAGTTTTCTGAAATCAGGTTCAAGTGATGCAAGATGCAATATTAAATCTAGATCTGCATTAAACTACATTGCAAATGAATGCGTCACTTTTAAACATTTTAATGCATTAATAATTAAAAACTTTAATATGTTTTGTCATTTATAAAATGCACAACAAATGTTCAGTGCAAATTTTCAGCTTGTTTTAAGGCACTTGGTTTTTAAAAATCAGGTTCAACTGATGTAAGATACAATCTTCAGAGGTACCATTATAAAAAGGTGCCTCGGGCAAGTCCCAGGTGCTGCACACACCCACAGCAAGTGGCAAACTTGAGAGCTAGCAGGGCAGGTGAGCAAGGTGGATGGTCTCTCCTGCCTCTCCTATCCCAGCTCAGACAGGAAAAGCGGGAGAGGTGGGGAGAAGGTATGAGAAGAGAAAGCCCACTTCACTGTCTCCATATTTGTAGATGGCAACAGAAATTTAAGTGCCTGTCAGAAAAAAAAAACCTAATACTACCATTCTATTAAACCAAATGTTAAAAACAGAATACCAAAACCAGTGGGAATCCACTTCAACCTACCAAAATACTCAAAAACAGACTTTAAACAGGCTAGCACAAACTACTACAGCTAGTTTGAAGATACAAAATACATCCCCAGGGACTTTCCTTCTCTCATTGTCCCTGAGTTACAGTGCAATTTTATACAGCCAACAAACCAGCAACATAATGTGCAAAATAACATTATGGCAATAGTGAAACCTCTGCTTCATACTGGCTCAGTTGAGTTGATGTTTTAAAACTCTCATGAACATGCTAAATGAAAATGAAACAGGCAGCCTGGATCATTTATATCTTATCATATCCGGATCATTTAGACTTACTTATATCATGACTTGCTCCTCCTCAATGGGGACCCAAAGCAGTTTAAATTGTTCTCCTCTTCCTTCTTATTCTGAAAACAACACTGTGGGGCACATTAGGTTGAAAATGTGCAGGGTCACCCAGAAAGCTTCCAAGAGAGATTTAAGGATTTGATCCTGGGTCTCCCAAACTTTAAGCAGATATTCATACCATGTGAGCAGCGAGCACTCACTTTGGTTTGCAGTTTTCATTAGGTCCAGGGATTACTAATATGAACTCAGCTTTTTGGGCTACATAGTTTCCCAAGTCAAGAGGGAGCAAAGCAAAAGAAATGAGAGTAGCAAAACTGAACTGAGTACTTAATCCACATTACATGCGAACATGAGCACCTGAGCTTCAACTCTGTTTTCAAAAGGAGAGGGCAAAGAGAGAACAGGGAGACTGAAAGAGACAGGGGGAGAGGAAGCAGAGAGAAAGAGAGAAACAGGGAGAGAGAAAAAGATTCTGACATATACCCTATGGAGGGATTCAGCCTATTCGCACCAGTTCGGTAGAACCGGTAGCTAACTTTTTTGTCTATTTCAGAGAATTTGTAATCCCACCACTGAGTCCTTTCGGAACCGGTTGTTAAATTATTTGAATCCCACCACTGCACAACTCCCTACACTTGACAGCCTCCTGCATGACTGGGCACTGAAGTTGGGCATCTCTGTTCAGCTACAGTCAGAGCTCACCTTTGGGTTCCTTTGTTGCACATTTCAAGTGACTGAAGAAGCACACATGTAGCTCACCCTTTGCTGAATGGAGAGGCCCAATGATGGTACCCAGCCTCCACCACAGCCCAGGGGCACCCATTGTGCCTGCTCCATCTGATAGATTCATGTACCTCCAAAAACTTTCTGTCACATGACTTCCCCCCAAGAAATCTGCAAAGCCATCATACTTCACACAGGGTCTTTGCCAGGCACCCCCACAGTGTGCTGCCCCACCTTCCTAATCTTGCAAACACCTTGAACACCACTGAAGCCGTGCCTCATTTCCTGCCACTTCTTCTCTGGGGTGGCATCTAACTGATCTCTTGCCCTCCTGTGCTAATCAAAAAAGCTGTACGCTGAGAGCCTGGGTGTTTCCTGGCACAACTTAAAGAACCTTGGCAGGTGGTCGCCTTTTGAAGGGCACACACATGCATTTTTCCCCTCCATTACATAATTTTTGTGTACCCCCCCCCCCAAACTCTCTGCCATGTACCCCTGGGAATATGTGTACCCCTGGTTGGGTACCACTGCACTAGCCTGTTGAAGGTGGTGCTGATTTCTTGGCTGGTCATTTGGTTTGCTTGTGAGCAGATCAACTTTTTATTTTATTTTCTGTGCATGCAGATGGTTGTACATTGTGAGCATTAATTGCACATACACATTTTTTTCTACCATTAGTTTTACAAATGTGAATTTTCTACGTAATTGGCTAAAACAGAATTAGCAGCTGGCAGGGTGTCCTAATTTGAAAAGCCTACAGGGTGACATACCATGCCTAAAACCCTTTTGCATTTTTCTAATTTTTGTCACCCTTGGTCTACTGCATTACTTATTAGACCCCTCAGGCTATTTAATGACATTGCTTCACACCATGTATCCATCTTGAATCTCAAATACACAATTGGTAAATAAATATTGAAGCACAAATAAATAAATAATAAAATAAATAATTATGGGTTAACCACCACTGTACTCCTCCCCCCCCCAATGAATTTTTTTCTGGCTATGGGCCTGTATCCACAGGCTCCACAATGGGGACCCTTGTGCTATAGCCTCTGAAGCAGACAATAGAGACCTTACTCGGCACTTTGCTTCCCTTATCATCCTCATTTGTGGCAGAGACCTCATCAGTGAATGATGCCATAGAGTTCCACACACACCCCTCCAAAATAGCCACTTTCTTCAGGGGAACTATTTTATCATTTGGAGAACAGTTGTAATTCCAGGAGATCTCCAGACCCCACTTGGAGGTTAGGATGAGGTGAATTGCAAAATGAACCCTAAGATGAGGTGCATCATGGGTGTTCTGAAAACACTGCATGGAGAAAAACTTGAAATTTATACCCACACTTCCCACACAGAACAGAGATGAGAAAACAAGTGACTAACTCCATTAAAATTAAGAACTGTAGCTTTGCCTTATTACCACTAATTAGAAATGAAAAAGCAAACCACAGTGCTACCATTCATTCATTATGAAAAAAAATCCAAACTGCTTTTCAAATTAACAAGCTGTTTTGTTTTTATATGTTTTTTCATAAACAGCAATACTTTATGTCAAAGATAATTTAAAAAGAGAGCATAAATTATCAGTCACAATTTTCTCAAACAGAACTACAGAATCAATTTTCCCAAACTAATTGATAAAAACAACTGGAAGAAGCTATCGCTGGTGCAGTGTTTAAATTCAGACTGGGTAAAACATACTCCTCTGGATGAATATGCAGTTACATTGTAAGTGCTCTAAATTGTAGTTGAAGCATTTATTCAGCTTGGTACATTACACTTTTCTAAACGTGTGGCTCTTAACCCTTGGATTTTTCGCAAGTTTGAGCAACATTATTGATATCTGTGTTGTTTTATGTTTGTTTGTGTGCCCATCCTCTGTTTCACCAACTTCCAGGTGGTGCCTGGAGACCTGTTATTACAATGGATCACCAGATCACAGAGATCTGCACTCCTAGAAAAAATAGCTGCTTTGTATGGTGGACTGTATGCTACCCTGATGAGGTTCTTCCTTCCCCCCACCTTGCCTTCCCAAGGCTCCATTCTCAAAATCACCAACCCATATTTACCAACCCAGAGCTAGCTGCCCTAACCATCATAAAGAAAAGATACATACTCTAATTCAGGAGGAAAGAAGTACATGGATTGTTTGTGGTGGTTTTTCCGGGCTGTGTGGCTGTGGTCTGGTAGATCTTGTTCCTAACGTTCTGCCTGCATCTGTGGCTGGCATCTTCAGAGGTGTATCACAGAGAGAAGTCTGTTACACACTGTGTCTAGAACCCTAATCCTACGTATGAAGCCTGCTGAGTGCCCTTGGGCTAGTCATGGTTCTTCAGAATTCTGTCAGCCACACCTACCTCACAAACTGTTTGTTGTGGGGAGAGAAAAGAACAGGGGTTTGTAAGACCTTTTGAGTATCTTTACAGGAGAGAAAGGGGGTTTAAATCCAAAATCTTCTTCAAGTGCATGTTCAAAGGCACTTCTACAGTTAGTCCTGGTTTTATGCATGCTGGAGAACAAGAACGTAGAATGTTAAGGTGGTAAAATGGACTGAACCACCAGGGTTCATCTCTGGGTTGGGAAATACCTGGAGATTTTGTGGATGGAACGCTTCAGTGCTGGTGATTTTGGGGTAACCAAGTGCAAAAATCAGGAGGATACATGTGTTTTAACCACATTTTTGTGCCACTGTGGTGCCATGGATGCAAGATTGCTGTGTTCAGACATGTGTCTAGGGTATGAGCTAGGTGATTTTTGGGTGACCAAGTGGAAAAATCATGAGGATCCAAGAGGATTCATGTTTCTCAAGCAGGTTTTTGCGCCACTGAGGCACCACGAAGTGTGGGATGTGTGATTGTTGTGTTCAGACTTGTGGCTAATGGCTGGAGTTGTGATGTGCTGGTGATTTTGGGGTGACTTAGTGCAAAAATCATGAGTATCTGTGTGTTTCAACGACATTTTTTGTGCCACTGTGGTGCCACATGAGGAACCATGAGGATCCATGTTTTTCAAACAGGTTTTTGTGCCACTGTGGCACCATGAAGCATGGGATGGGTGATTGTTGTGTTCAGGTATGTGGCTAATGGCTGGAGTTGTGACGTGCTGAGGATCCATGTTTTTCAAGCAGATTTTTTCACCACTGCAGCACCATAGAGCATGGGATGTGTGATGGTTTTGGTACTGCCTGTAGACTAAGACAAATTTGTGAGTTGGGGCATGTTCTATAATTTGACTTTGAGATGACCTGGTGCAAAAAAATCTTTGTTTGGCCACCCATAAGTGTTTGTGTGTGTGTGTGTGTGTGTGTGTGTGTTTGTGTGTGTGTGTGTGTGTACATGTGTGTGTGTACAAAACTCAGATTATGCCCCAGGCTCCATTTTTCCTAGCTACGCCACTATATTAATATATTAAATAAATAGGATCTCAAAGGATAGATTCCAGCTTTGGATGTTTCACCACAGAAAAACTTCATGCTAAGAGAAAAAAGAGGTAAAAATGCTCCCTTTTTGCTGTCAGTGCTTTCTGTCACTTTCCATTATCTGGCTTGCATTATCCATTAACTTTACACATTAAGTCTCACGTTCCTTATTTTGGATAACATCCTTCTTGAGCACACCCTGATTCCTCAAAGCATCATCCTTTGAACGTTATGTTACCTCCTCCCCCAACAACAAAAACAAATGTTTAATCTGATATTGCATATATCTTTTTTTTAACCTTGGCACCCTGCAGACGAAGTAGTCTTTATCCATAAGCTTCTCATTGGATATTACTGTCTTTCGGTGTGTGCCTTCCTTATTTTTTTTGTTTTTATTCTATCTTAAAATGGTATATAAGTAAAATCTGCCAGTGTTTTCCGATAATTTTACATGCATTAATAATAATAAAAAAGATAAAAATAAAATTTGCATATGTGTAGCTGAAATGAGATATGTATGTATGATTTTAGGCTTTATGCCATTGTAAGTCGCCCTGAGCCCTTTGGGAGTAGGGTGGGGTATAAAAATAAAAAAATATATGTGGCAATGCTAAAAAAAGAAACTGAAAATCTTAAATCAAAATCATCCCTTAAATCTACTAGAACAAAACATCATGCAAAAATAGACAGCAAAAATAAAGCAATATTCCTGAAGTTTTAACCAAAAATATGACCCTTTGTAGACCTGGACACCAGTGCCTTGTATCTAGGAGACTATTCCATAATGCCAAAAGACACTCATGTGACATTTCCTGGCATAAATCCCCCGACACATCTGACCCCTCATGCCACAAGACTTTACTTTCCCATCTACCCAATTACACCAAGGATACCAGAAAGAATGTTTTGAGGTTGAATTTTAACTTGTATATAACCCTCACACCCAAGTATGAGAAAAATTACATCAGATTCAAGATGATTTTTCTTTTGGAAAAAGGAACAGAAGGACAGATATTATTTGTCCTAACACAAAGGCATATATTAACAGAAATATGGAGTCTCCACTTTGAAACTATGCATTCCAAGGAAAAAAACTTCTTATCAGGTTATCATACTATGTTCTACTTCAGATCAAACAGTGGCAACTAAACACAAAACTCTGGTATAATTCAATAGGAATGCCATAAATTTCTCACTGAGTCTGTTCATCAGTTAAATGTACCTTGTTTGACATCTGCAATCAGACTATGAGTTATCAGGGCTATGTCCAAATTGTATCAAGCAATTTAAGCAGCTGCCTAATAGGTTTACAGTTGCCTGATGGCCTGAAGCTGACTCACAGATGATCAGAAGATCAGCTGGGACTTGGGTTTTGACTATGCCTATTTAGCAAAATAGGTACATGGTGAAGTTGCAAAAGGGAAAGGAGAAGTGCTCGTTCTCTTCCCTTCTTTTTAAGCATGGCGTGGACAGATGCATTGTTTTTGACCTCTGCCTTGCACAAAGGGAAGTTAAAAATGGTTTTTTTCCTACCTCTGTCCACCTGGGTAGGACAGATGCAATGCATTGCAATAAGGGAGAGAAAAAAACAGCTCATTTCTCTTTCTCCTCTCCAAGAGGGAATGGTGAAGACAGGTGCTATATTTGACATCTCTGTGATACAAAGGGAAGAGGAGAAAGAACTGGTTCCTCTCTTTTTCTCTGAATCCCAAGTTGTCAAAAGACCAGGGAACATTTCTTCACACAAGTAAACAGCTTGAGAAATGAAATCAGATGGGCTTATGATGCCACTACCTCACAACAACATTTGCCACATCTCAGCAAGTCTGAAAGGCAGCAGTTTCCAGGATAGGAAATTAGAGAAACCTGACTTCCAGCTGATCAGCTTAGATTTGGCTGCTGGTACACCCCCTAAAAAACTTTTCTGGGCACAAAGCAAAATTTCCCCAGCAGAAGGTTAGAAGCAGACACCTACCTGATCCCTCATCAGCTGACAATCCAGCGCTGTTGACTCCAAGTTCTTATGACTATACCTGAACAGGCTGTGAATCTAAAGATCTATCTTATCATAACCAGTCATCTTGCATCTCCTTCCTCCTTGCCTGGCTTTAGCTTATCGTTGTCTACTCTGCTAATAATTGATTCACCCTTTCCCCCATTGCTTTTATCCTGTGCACAGACTTATACAGTTCTCTTTTGGGTGTATAAGGAACTGGGTCAGACACCAGCTTCCTGAGCACAGGCTGTATATATATGTAGATAAAACTGCAAAAAAATGGTGCAAATTGTATTCTTGAATATTTAAATCCCAGCATGCAATTATGGCCCATTTTTCATCCAGTGAATATATAATGCCACGTTTCAAAGAAACGGTTTTCACACATGTGAAGAAACTGTCCTTGTAGCAGAATTTCCTTTGTTGTTTTCTCTTCCATAGCTCTTAAAACCTGTGAGGCAAGCTTCTGTGTATTCTTTAAAGTGGCTTGCCCTGTCAGATTTGTGGCAGTAAACACTAAGAAAGCAGCTCTGGAATTAATGAGCTTAAACAAACTTGGATGGTGGCCAGTATGCAGAATTTTCATTGTGAGCGAAATGCATATTTCTGTCATGTAAGACAGTCAGCTGTTTTAAAGCAAGGGACCTGAAGAAATGCCATTGTTCAAGATGAAGAAAGACATAATTTATTTTCGCTTTTGTTCAAAAAAATCTTTTTAAAAAAGCAACAACTCTAAAGAGCGGCACTCTTGTTTCTTAACAGACTCCTACATCAGAAGCTTCTTCACCCTTTGATAAGGATCTAATCAGATCCTGTGCCAAATACTCAGAAAACAGCAACCAGTTCAACTCACTACTTGCCAGACTATAAAGAACACAGGATTTCCATAAACAAATCCCCCATTTTTTACTTATCAGCCAAAACCCTCGGGAACTCCATTGGTGAGCAAAACAACAGAATTGGGACAGGTGTATGTCTTGCCATTTTCTCACTCTAAATCACTTTCAAGGAAGTTACTTGTTATAAGTGCTGCAAAAACATACACTACACTCCTATTACCACAAATGTGAAAAGGGGAGAGATTAATATACCAACAGAAACACCTACTGAAATATCTGTCCTCAAACAACTTGGGGAGGGGAAAAAGAAACATGAACTCTTTATCCTCTCCCTTTAGCAATGCAGATTTTATTTAACCAGTTCAGCTTGGGAAAGGTGGGAGGCAAACTCTTTCCAGCTTCCGTTGTGTAATGTCAAGATATAAGGCACTGGTGGATTCAGCACAGAAAATGTATAACAGGTTGCAGTCATTATAAAGGAGCCCATTTCCCTTTTTCCTGTTCCCATGTGTGCCATTCAGGCAGCAACTGGAGCCCATGAAAACAATCCAGGTTGCTTTTGCGTCTTCACATGGAGACACTTCTCTTTTTTAAATGTCATGCAACGTATGCACAGGCAGACAGAAATGAACTCTTGCAGCCATTCTGATCGTCCCACAATATGATTGACTGTACTTGCATAGCTGCATACGGGCAACACACAAAATTTAAACAGAAAAAGGCCCCTCCCTGCAATGGTAGGGCAATAATGAATGTGTTACTGTAGATCGGTCATATTTGCTGCCACTGGGAGAAAACATGCTTGGGAGACATTGTACCCTGGGATGCTCAGAGAATCTGCCCACAACCTGCTGCTCAGCCTGCACAGAATGGCAGGTGGGCAGATTCTCCCTGATGGTGGAGGGCACGGAACTTACAGTGAACGGATGGAAAGGAGGGAAATAAAGCATCTCCTGCCTGGCCATTCACATTGGAGTGGCTCCATCCCAGGATTTTGCAAAAGGATCGCTGGTTTAGTGATGTTCAAAAATCCTGGGTTGAGGGAAATAAAATGGTGCAAACTTGTTTTGGGGATGAGACCTGTGTGAAGTGCCTCCCCCCACAAATGGCTTGTATTGTGCCCTTTATACCCATTATATTTGCCCTGTGTGGAATCCACCATTGTATCTGTCCCCATCCAGCTTGGAGGGAAAAGAAGAGAACTCTGATCTCCTCATCAGTTGTTAGCTTCTGACCAACAGACAGCTGCAAACTTATTTGGCACTGGTTTGAACTGATCAGTGAAATCCAAGTACATCCATGATTGGCTCACTGGATGATGGCAAATGTTAAAATTAGTATGAATGATGAACAGGTCCACTGAGACATTTGTGGCATCCCTGAAGTTAACGTGATCAACTAATAATTTAAATGAATACTAGCAGTAAAGCCTGTAGTACGAACAGTGCCCACCAAGGAGGCCAATCCCTCTTGCCTTTCTACCCCTCTCTTGGCACCCTGTGTCACCAACTCCTCATCCTCCTTCTCTTCCCAGACACTGTAATTATTCAATACTGGGAGAAAAGAGCGAACCTGTGACAGAGGTGAGTAACCACCATGTTCCATTGCTTTGTTTGTGTTGTTTTTCATTCATGCTGTGTAAGCTCCACCCCAAAGCCATATGTGCATGGTGATTGGCAGGAAGGTAGTTGTGCATGCAGACTTGCTGGAAGTGAGTCATCACTATGATGGCTAGCATTTTATATAATAGGATGCTACTCAATTGGGGAAGGGTGGCTCAGTGGTAGAGAATCTGCTTGGCATGCAGGTGGTACCAGGTTAAATGATTAGCCACTCCAATTAAAAGGATTAGGTAACAGGTGATGTGAAAGACTTCTGACTAAGACTTGGGAGATCTGTTGCCAGTCTGAGTAAACAATATTGAATTTGACACACCAGTAGTCTTATTCTGAATAAGTCAGTTTCATATGTTCATGTGTATATGTGAGTCAAACCTCTCCCTACATTTCTTTGATATTTTTGAGTTTGGCTGAAACACCAGGTCAAGCAGCTTTCTGCCTGTTTAGTAGCTGTTTCAATGCAATAACTTATGCAGAGAAGTCTTTCCTGCATAAGTTATTTCATATCTTACAAGTTCATGAGCGGGTCATACCTTAGTAAATATGCTACATATGTATTCTGGTTTGCAGCAGCTTTTGTGCCTACATGCCTGGCTGACTAAATTTTCTAAAACACTGAGGATCACATCCCCTAGGGTCCTGGTTGCATCATTTTAAAAAAAAACTCCTACTTGTCGAGCACAGATCACTAGCAATTCATTCTCTTTTACAACTCTGTAATGAAATACATTGTTTTAATGGCACGTGTTGTATGTGCTGCTTTTAGTGTCAGTAGCCTATATCATACTGGTATATGCTCAGGAACCATCGACAGACAGACAGACAGACAAACAGACAGACAGACAGACAGACAGATTTCCCATGAGACTATGTATGAAGTCTGTGTATAACCAAATTGATCCAGATCCTAGACATAGCGTCATGATTTCGAATATTGAGAATTAATTTAAGCCATAAAAGGAACATAAGAGTTGACACCCTAAAAGGGCTGGCAAGTCAGGAACTGTGAGATGTTATTGTTTGAAATAATATGACTGGTGTGAGGAGTAGAATGAAACTGTGGCAAATCAATATGTGGTCATGTATTCCCAATTGTCTTTTTTTCTATAAGAACATGTTTGAATGTTCAGACTGATGACTGTGGTTATCACAACTTGTAAGAAGATAGCAAACAATTCATTTTCCATGTGATTATTCAACTGTGTGAGATGGTCAAAAATGCCCTGGTGGTGTTCCAATTGGTCATAATTGCAAGCCTGTTCATTTGACATGACTTCTCCAAGCATGTGGAGTTTCCACAAGAGAAAGTAGGTCCCATAGTATTGTGACAATAGGAGACCAAATTCAACTGTTTTTATAGCAGAAAGAGTAAGAAGAAGAGAGCTGAACATATGAAGCTACCTTATACCAAGACAGCCTGGGCAGCAGTCACTCCTAGTGAAATGTCTTCCTTGTGGGGAAGGGGAAATTTTGGCATGCAAAATCAGCTTCATACTGATTCTGCATAATTTCAAAGATGTCTCATTGAAAAACAAGGGAAAATGACAGATGTATACAATTGCCAGTCCAAACTAACTTTATTTATGTACTTTATACAATGAATTGTGGGTGACTGAGCTGCAAGCAGAGGAAATCTCCATAGGAAACCTTCAACTAATGGTCAACAGCCTGGAGAATCTCTGCAGCAGCACAAAATGGCGGGTGCAACAAAATAAAACTGACAAGCTCCATTGGGCGGCAGGCAGGAAAAAAGAACCACTTTGTTCTGAAATGTTTATTTTTTTGTGTGCTGTGTGGTAGAAAATAGCCAAAATGGTTCTTTTTAAAATGTCTGCAAGATGTTTTAAATATTCTGGGTGGATAAGCCACACTCAAGCCTAGATGATATATTTGCTTTGTTAATGTCCAGAATATGGAACTGTAGCTTGTACCTTCTTGATCAATGTGCAGTCCACATCTCCGTAGATATTTTACGCTTGCTGAAGCTTATCAACAATGACACTACCGACTGCCGCAAAACAAGAGGCAGATATCACGGCATCCCACAGGAGAAAAAGGACTTGTTCCTGTGCAGCGGGCCTACCCGAAACAACTGAACACATGCTCCTTCATTGTAAAGATTCGGCAGACTGCTTTTTCTTGAGGCCATCTTGAAGAAATTTTCAGCAAGATCAGACAAGGAAATAGCCTTTCATACTTCGCTTGAAAGTGACCACTCATCCCTCTGCACACTACTGAATCAGTTTGCAGTTGTGGTTTTAACAAAGGCACTTGGATCAAGAGTGAAACCTTTGTGTAAATTTTAGTCAATTGGTTTTAACATAATTTGTATTTTACCACTCTTTATATGCCATTAAAGGTTTTGTATTTTGTTGCTTATTTGTTGATCAGTATGTGCATGTATAATACCGTATATACTGCAGTATTATAGGATAGGCTTGCATGGATATAAAGTTGAAAGTCGCACCTAATTTTACCTGCAAAAGGCACAGGAAAACTTTCTATTGACTCAATTATAGAATTGATGGTGGGAAATGCAGCAGCTACTGGTAAATTTCAAAAATAAAAATAGATACCAATAAAATTACATTAATTGAGGCATCAGTAGGTTAAATGTTTTTGAATATTTATTTCAAAGAAAAACAGTAAACTGCTCTGTAAGTGGAAAAGAGGGTCAACAAGAACAATATGGTCTCAACAATAACTTTAAAAGTACAAAAACCTTAGCTCAACCAGCAACCAAGCAAAAACACAAGAGTTTAAATCCTTCAAAACTGGATTTTTGGTCAGAGGAGGAATGTTTATCTTGACAGTACCAATATTTCAGAGTATCTTTAGGAGACCCTCCTGATGACACCACCCAGGTTGGTGAAGTTTGGTACAGGGGGTTCAAAGTTATGGACCCTCAACTAGTAGCCCCATCTACTATTAGCTTCCTTTGGAAACAATGGGGGATGGGGCACCCACTTTGGGGATCCATAACTTTGGACTCCCTAAACCAAACATTTTTCAAGAGACTCTCCTGATGATACTACCCAGGTTTGGTGAGGTTTGGTTCAAAGGGTCCAAAGTTATGGACCCCCAAAGGGGGTGCCCTATCCTCCATTGTTTCCAATGGGAGCTAATAGAAGATGGGGGCTACACTTTTGAGGGTCCATAACTTTGGACACCACGAACCAAACTCCACCAAACCTGGGAGGTATCATTAGGAGAGTCTCCTTAAAATACCCTGAAAGTTTGGTGCTTCTAGCTTAACAATTTCACCCTGACAGCAAGCACCCCCCAAATCCTCAGTTTTGAAGAAGAGTTTGGATTTATATCCCCCCTTTCTCTCCTGTAGAAGACTCAAAGGGGCTTACAATCTCCTTGCCCTTCCCCCCTCACAACAAATACCCTGTGAGGTGGGTGGGGCTGAGAGAGCTCCGAGAAGCTGTGACTAGCCCAAGGTCACCCAGCTGGCATGTGTTGGAGTGCACAGGCTAATCTGAATTCCCCAGATAAGTCTCCACAGCTCAAGCGGCAGAGCAGGGAATCAAACCCGGTTCTTCCAGATTAGAATGCACCTGTTCTTAACCACTACGCCACATTGAAAGTGATGCTGTTTCAGGGTGGGGGATAATGCACCCCAAAACAGCATCACTTTCAATGTTGTTTAACTGGGGACCCCAGATCCTCCCTTTAAGGTGGATTTAAAAGGAGAATTTGGGCTCTCTAGTTTAAACATCTTTGAAAGTGATGCTGTTTGGGGGTGGATTCCAGCATCACAGCGGCTGCCTGGGGAGGGGACGGACGGACGCAAAACTCAGATTTTGCACCAGGCTCCATTTTCCCCTCTATGCCTCTGCCCAGAGGGGAGGGCAGAATCGAACTCAGGCGCTGAGCTGCCAGCTGGAAGGCCCAGCTGGTGGGGGGGCAGGGCAGGAACAGGAGGCAAGGAGTCTGCCATCCCCGGCCTTGGAGGGCTGCTTTTAAAAGCGCTAGACCGCAAGCGGGGGCTCTGGGGAGAGCCAGCCCATGCCCTAGGGGAGGTGGAGTGGGGTTGTGACACCCCTTCTAACCCCATAAAAATCTATACCTACGTCCCTGCCTGTTTCATGTTCAAATAGCTATTGTGGGGGAAGCAGCCAAAATATTTGAAATGTGCCCTGGTCTTTTTCAACCTTTAGTTTGTGTTCTCTGACTACATTTACTAAGAACATATCATGTTTTGTGTAATGTATTGTTTTTTGCCAATAGAATATGGAATATTTTATCTATATTGTAAGCCACCTTGAGCTTCATGAGAAAGAAAGGCTGCTAATAAATGTTTTAAATAAATAAAATATGTTCATAGAAGGTAGTCCAGTCTGATACACACTCATATGTTACTGGCTTGCTTGGATTATGTACACCCAGTAGACTTGTGCATGGGAGTTTATTTCATTTTCTTTTGTTATTAATTCTACAAGGAACTGTTTCATTATTGGGTTGTTTCATATGTTTTTTCTTCATTAATGTTCCTTTTGTTGTTGTTGGGAGAGAGAGAGGAAGGCAAAGTCCCACCCCATAGTTTCCAGGGACAGGAATACCTCATACATGTATGTAACACAAGCAGCTATAGCTTGCAGTCAATCAAGAAAGCCTAGAGCCACTTCCCTCTCCTGCTAAGAAACTCTGTGCTCTCTTTATGCCTTTTATTTGGAAAATACTGCCTGCCAGGCAGAAGTGAAACCAGTAGTGACAGAGACTATCTATATCTATATCTATATATCTATATCTATATCCACACACACACACACACACACACACACACACACACATACATGTGTGTGTGTGTTATAGGTTTTTCAGATGGGGAATTTGTTTTCATATTCGCTATGACAATTATGGAATACTATTTTCATTATTATTATCTGGAGAATCAAGTTTGATTTCCCACTCCTCCACATGTGTGGCACAGACTTATCTGGTGAACCAGATTTGCTCCCCCACTCCTACATTCTTGCTGGGTGACCTTGGGCGAATCACAGTTCTTCAGAATTCTCTCAGCCCCACCTACCTCACAAGGTGTCTGTTGTGGGGAGAGGAAGGGAAAAGAGTTTGAATCTCCTTACAGGAGAGAAAGGGTATATAAATCCAAACTGTTCTTCTTATATTAGAATTAATAACTGAAGAAACCAGGGTCATCATGTGAATGTCATGCACCATTTAAGATCAACCATGCAGAGGTAGTTCTACACCTGCATGGTCATTGGAATTCTTAAGTCAGCAGCATTCATCATTCTGACACATGCTCAGAACTCACTGGATCAAATTACAGTTCACAGATGGCAATGTGGGAATGTTTAAATCAAGTTAATACAAATTATAATGTTCAGGTTTGGGAGTCAGATGGAGAGGCATTTTGGGCAAGGCTGGAAGTTTAGAACAAGCTACACAGTTTTCCACCCCAACAGACAAATTACACCAATATATTTTAAAGAGCTGAGATTTTTTTTTTACAGTTGAGTGCGCTATGCAAACAGACGGAGACAGAAGAGGAACAGTCATGGAAAAAAAACATTTGAGATGTGGACTTGATGAATATTGAATTAGCCATACATGATGGGTGAATCTAGAATAGACATCAGCCACATATCTTCCCACTCCCAAGCAGGACTGAAAAACATCTTCTTCAAACATGATTTTAATTCATTTTTAAACATTTAGTTGAATTTTAGACATATGTAGTTAAATTATAATAATTATGAAAACGGGGCGCTTCCTAATGATGATCATTAATATGAAAATGACAGTGATTGCCCATTTCCGGTTTTCCAGTTTCACTTTTACAAGGCAGACAGTATTTTCCTAATAAGGGACCAGAAAGGGCAGTGTTCCATAGGAGGAAGGGAGGATATTGAGTAGTCGCAAAGATTACATACATGTGTGTGTATATTTCAGTCCTGAAGTATATGACGTAAGACTTACTTTCCCATCTTATACAATATCTGCCCAGTCATTCCTAATTCCCCCTTAAAGTCTTTGCAGCCCTACCTGCCTTTTCCTTTTCAAACCTTATCTGCCACTCAAAGAAACCTACCTCAAGTTCGTCCAGTTACTGCCTGCCTGTCCAGATGCCTTACCTTCCTAGTGCCACCAAATGTCATTGTCTTACCAGTTTGTGGACTTTTGTGCATGCTTGGTCTCTTCAGGTCAGATTCTCCATTGTGCACATATCTTCCCTAAAAAACCCACTGCAAAACACACAGCCATGTTGCAAACAGTATGTGCACAAAGGGCCTGTCTGTCCTCATGCTACTGTATGTCAAGCTTTTTTTCCCCATGTGGCTGCTGATTGTTATTGTTTAGAAGCTTTCCTATCAAAACATGGGTGCCTTTCATTTCTTAAAAAAATGAGACCCCTTTTATTATTTATTTACAATTTGGGTTTGTAGATGTCCTAGGGTCTTGCAAAACATCTGAGTTTTGTCCATTTTCAATGGAAAACCATGAAGGTACAGATGTAAAAAGAGGTACATTTTCCATTGAAACCAATGGACAATACTAAAATGTAATTATGGACGTGAACTGAGAACAAAGAAACAATAATGAAAGAAATTCCTTTGAAACAACCCAGTAACAAAACAGTTATTTTCAGAATTAGTGAAGAAAACAAAAGAAATGAAACAAATTACCATGCACAAAAACTGCAAAAGATGCTGAGTTAAGGACAGAAATGTGGAAAGCAGGGGGAGAAATGCACACACTGAACGTTTTTATTCAATTTTGAATGCTTAAAGACAAACACCTTTTTAAGGTTCAAGATTCTTACAGTATGCAAACAAATTGTGATCTAAAAATGAGAACTGATCAAGCATCCCTAATATTTTTGTACACAGAACTGACACCTACAATTTCAGAACTAGCTGGGTTAAATTACATGCTATTGTGCATGAATGACAGCTGGCAAAAGTGGCAATCATGCCTTTAATTGTTCTCTCCCACTTGCAATGTGTTGTACAATGTATCAGTCTCCTGATTTCATGATGTTCTATGTATTATCTCACTCTCTGCCAATCACAGTCAATTGTATAGAAAGGAAGAGAGAATAAGATGCACAGATTTTGCTCTGCTCTTTTGCAGTGCAATCCTACACAGCATTGCTCAAGACTCATCCCATTGACTCCATTTGGTTCAGACGATTCCTTATAATTTGGTTTCTTATAATCATTATATCATTACTCTATTTTCCTGATCCAGACCAGGGAGTGGGGAGCTCTACAGCAGCTGGGGATGACACTGCAAGGGCAGCACAGCACAGTCTTTTAGGGGTTTCAGATGGCACAGGAAGGAAGGAAATCCAAAAACCCTCTTGATGCCCAATAGCCCTATATACCAAAGAGGCTTATGTCATTATTTCCTCTGGTGTAAGTCTGCGGGTGGGGAGGGGAGTGTTCCCCGGCTGAAAGCCCAGTGAAAGCTGACTAAAGTTGGTTCCGACATTGGGAACACCCCTAGCCCACCATCAGTCATGCCAGCATCTTCAGTTATGCCAGAGCATCTTTAGGTGAGGCAGCCTCTTCCAGGTCAGGCACTGTGGAGTTAACCTCCCTCCTGGTATAGGTGCCATTTATGCTGGCAAGGTGGGTAAATACATCAGTGCATGCCTGTATCACTTCTAAGATATGTTTTGCCCCCTCTCAGATTGGACTGTAAATATGTCCTAGCAAGAAAAAGAGGTGGCTACTGTAACTTTGCATATAGGTTACAATTATGTATGCAATGGTCACCCACTCAGCCTTCTGTAACACCAAGCAGTGAAACTACTGACTCTGATTTTTCCCACCTTTTCTCTTCAGGGACTGAGGTGCCTCTAATAATGGTAGCATGAAGGTAGAAAGCATTTTCCTGCAGCCCTATTATACTCCAGAAGACAAACTTTTATTTTCATTTTTTCCTCTCACTCCCCACACTTGGGAAACTTAAATAAATACACTGAAGCAGATTTAAACTTAAACAAGAACTCCAATTTATTAAATGGGAAGAGAAGATTGTAAAGGAAAGGATTTTTAAAACTTGAAGATGGATGGTTGAAGCAAACAAGATAGGAGATGAGAGAAATATTTACACTAATTACACAAGAGAGCTTGGCACATAGACTTATAGATTTGGTTTTCTCTAGTACAGTATTTAAGATTACATAGTTGGTAGTTTCAGAGATATTCCATAAGACATTTTGAAGCTTGTACAGTTCCTTTGTTTAGATGTTGTGGCTCATGGCTATTCACTTATAAGATCCTAACATGCGCTAAGTACATTCTCTTAGTACCCACACACACAGCTTTCCAAATTAGGTAAAACCCTCAAAATGAAACATAAACACTTGCTGAAATAAACTTAAATCAAATCCCTACACCTCAGACAAACTGATATACTAGAATTTTCTAAGAGAAGTCCTCATTTTCATTTATTAAGCCTTCACCTGGGCCTTCAATAGCCCCATACACTGTGTATGATTGGCTAATAACCAGTGGAATCAATCACTCTCTTGGCTTATCTACACCCCTCAGAGTTTAGTTTTCCATAAGACAGACAAGTCTTAACAGTGCCAAAAAGCCATTCACAAAGAGTCTCTGGTTCTTGTGCTTCCAATTTTTTTCCGATTAAAATCGTCACTCTTCTTCTGACAAGGAGCTAATATCTTCCCACTTTCTCTGCATCATACTGTTACCTGCCCAATCAGAGTGCAGGAGGCCACAACCAATCAGGTGGCTCCACTGTTCCCACACCTTCCCTGCTCTGCTCTGAAGGTAAATGGTAAGTTTGCTTTAATAGAATTGCATTTTTGAAACCAGGTTTTCCAAGCAATCTGTCACAACATACCCTCATGGGTTTTTTTTTCCAAAAAATCCCTCTGTGGATAACATTTTTAAGAAAGTTATCTTCTATTTAGGATCATCTTCATTTCTTATGCACTCACTCCAGTCTAAAGCCATTAAAATCAACTGGCTCAAACAGGAGAGACTCTGGCAGATTCCTCATGGGCCTCACAAGCAGCGGTGCACCAGCATACTTGATGCCGGTGCACCCTTTGGGGCCATTGGCACACTGTCCTGCAAACAGCCCTGATCCTGGTACCCCAGTGGCCCATGGGGTTGCCTTTGCACAGGGCCCACCACTGTAGTTTTCCTCTTATCTTCTCTTAGCTGCTGTCACTCTGCAGAGCCCCTGGGACATGCTCCTGTGGCCATGGCAACACCTCCGGGCTCAGAGGTCAGGAGGCATGTCCTCTGACCTCTGCAAAGCGACAGCAGCCAAGAGCAGGTAAGAGGGGAACTACAGCGTTTTGGGGAAAACACCGCTTTCTACCCGGTGCTGTTTGCTCAGCACTGGGTGGATGCTGGCATTTTCCAAAAGATTTGCTAAACTAGCGAGTCAGAAAAATGCCATTGTGGGGGGAATATGCCGCTGCAGCTGTGGCATTTTTACCAGTTTTACATTGCTGTATACGGCCCATGTAGAATCCACCTCTGCAAAGGGATAGCTTATTTGAATAAGGTGAACTGAAAGGAGCACAGGTTCTGAGAAAAGGCAAGCAAAAAGAAAAAAAGTAGATTGCAAAGTAAGTTAAGACACACAGGAAGCATTTTTTTTTCAAATATATCGGAAGCATGGAGGAAGTTGGGCCATTGGATGGCAAAGGAATGAAATGGTTACTTAAGGAAGACAAGGAAGTGGCAAATAAACTGAATGATCTTTTCCCACCTGTTTTCACTGTAGAAAATGTGTATTATGTACTCATGTCAGACCCACAGTGTTTGATAGTGTGAAGAACTGAATCAAATTGAAGTGACAAGTTGTAAAGTTCTAAGACTACTGAACAAGCTGAAAACTAATACATCTCCAGGTCTGGATGGCCTATATCTAAAGGATCTCAAATATTGGAATGTCAATCTTCTAATCAGTATATGTGACTAGTCACTACCCTGTTGGCATCTGTAAGACAGGAAAATGGCAAATATAGTATACCAGGTTTTTAAAAGGAATTACAAACCAATTGGCCTAGCAATTTAGGTAAATTACTAGAAACCATTGTGGAAGAAAGAATTACTGAGCATGCCAGGAACAAATCCAGCTGAGGGAAAATCAGCAAGGCTTCTGCCAAGGGAAATCCTGCTTCGCTGGGCTTTTGGAGCTCTTCGAACAGGTTATCAAGGTTATGAGAAAGGATGAGAGGAAAGGCCATGGCTCAGTGGGAGGGCATTTGCAGTAGGTCCCAGGTTCAACCCCTGACAACTCCAGTGGAAAGGACCTTGAGACCCTGGATAGCTGTTACCAGTTCAAGTAAGCAACATTGATCGTAATGGAGTGATGATCTGACTCAGATTAAGACAGTTTCATGATACAGAGGTAGACATTGTATACTTGGATTTCCACAAGGCTTTGACAAGGGATATCACCAAGTCTCATGTTATAGGTGGGCAGGTCCTCTTATGGATTAAAAAGTGGTTAAATGAAATCAATGAATTCTGGCCCCGCTGGGATCTCTGAACAGGTTCATGAATGTACACAATAGCTGCACAATGCAGCTTTTAGTCCCTGATAAACTGACTGAATCTCAGTCACAGCCTGTGACTGGGGCCTATTGTTAATGCCACAGATTTCAGGTTAGGTATAACAAGCCATATGTTGAACTTTCATAACACAAGGGGGAAAGAGCAAATAGGCTTTGCTCTCGCAACCACATCTTGCAGAACGGTGGGTTGGTTGCTACCACCAAAGACTCTCCAGTTCATTTGGAGCTGGAACATTGCCTCTTAAAGCTTTTTCTTTCCACCATCATTGAAGCAACACATCATACCGGAAAATGATGGGATAGGATGAGAAGAGGATTTGATAGATAACATCCAGCTTAGCTTCTCTTGCCTCAGCTGGCTTCCCTTCACTTGTGGAGGATGAGTAATCCATTACATGGGGTGAAATGTGGGTTGCCATTTTCCCTCACAGTTGCATGTGCAACATAATGTCTAGTTTTGCGCTGAAATACTTCAAAAATCAAGGCTGTCCTAATCAGATGAGCTCTATAGCAAGCTGATTGCAAGTGTTCCACATTCATGTCACAGTCTTGCTACCATTTTAATGGCTTAGAAAAGACATCAGAAGTTCCCCGTGAACATAGTGGATAGTCTCCATTTAGTGAGCTGCACATTACCTACCGATTTAAACACCATCACATCCTTAATTATTTAAATTTATTTTTTTTACTTCAAAGCAGTAAAAAGTCTCCAAATATTTTAAATGCTTGATTGTCTGAGTGTTTCAGCTTCATAAAAGAGATAATAAAAACAGAATTGAATTTTCTCTGAATCAGTTATGTATTGAAATGAAAACATTAAACTATTTCTATACTGCAAAAAAGAATCTTCTTTTCTTGCGTTAATAAGACTTTTCTAGGAAGAGGTGAAATTATTTGCTATTTTAAGCAATCTATAAAAATTCACCAGGTGAAAGAAAAAAATACTGTCACTTACATCAGTGGTTCCCAACCTTTTCTTTACTCACGTACCCCTTGAAATGGGGTATACCAAAATGGTAAAGGGTCTGGAGTCCATGCCCTATGAAGAGAGGCTTAGGGAGCTGGGGATGTTTAGTCTGGAGAAGCGAAGGTTGAGGGCCATGTTTAAATATTTAGCCATGTTTAAATATTTGAATGGATGTCATGTCGAAGAGGGAGCAAGCTTGTTTTCTGCTGCCTCAGAGAGTAGGACACAGAGTAATGGATTCAAGGTGAAGGAAAAGAGATTCCACCTAAACATTAGGAAGAACTTCCTGACCGTCAGGGCTGTTCGACAGTGGAATTCACTGACTCAGAGAGTGGTGGAGTCTCCTTCTTTGGAGGTTTTTAAACAGAGCCTGGATGAGCCTATGTCGGGAATGCTTTGATTGTGTGTTCCTGCATTGCAGGGGGTTGGACTTGATGGCCCTTGTGATCTTTTCCAACTGTATGATTCTATAAAAACCCATTTTCCTAAAATTGCACCCCATATTAGCAAACCCATTATGTAATTTTTTCACATACCTCCAAATGCTCTGGTGCATATCCCTAAGGGTAAGCATACCCCAGATTGGGAACCACTGTCTTACATAAAGAAGCTCATTGGTGATGATGTGAAATAATTATTGGAAGCTTTTGAAATGGTTTAAAATCCAAGCCTCCAGGAATGACACACGATAATTCTTGGATCAAAGATTTGTTCACAAAAAATGTGAGCAAATATGTTCAAGGACAGGGTCAAGAAAGTTCTTGAATGCTTCACTTCACTTTTAAAAGTATACATGCAATTCCTCTGACAGCTAGATCAATCTAGACCCAAATTAAAAGGACACTTGACTTTCAAACTCAGCTGTGTTCCAGTCTCCCCTCACACATATGCTCTATGGACTAAGGGGCATTTCAGTTCATTTCTTTGAAATGGTCTGTGAGCTAAGATCAGTCACAGTGATCATGAATGCCTAGCTGTGTTTCAGTCATGATGAGAGAACTGACAGTGTTTATTTTTCTATGTGGATGAAGAATTTTAGAAGAAAATACTTAAATGCTAAATAATGGTCAAAAATTTTATCCAGTGCTTATCAAAGGAGGTGAACGGTCCAAAGGGCAACATTAAATAGCCTCATCTTCCTTGTGCCATTCTGTACTTTTAATCATAGTATCTGTGGCTGTATTTTTTAAACAAAAATTCATGGGGAAAATTCTAAACTATACAAATCATGATGTTCTGTCTTGAAGCAATAAATCTGGGATAGTAGCTCTAAAACTCTGGTCAACAACTTCTATTCCTTGATGACAGTTTTAAGATGCAAGTTGCAGGCAAAAACATAGTAACATAGAGTTGGAAAGTACCTCAAGGGTCACCTAGTCCAACTCTCTACACAACACAGGAAATGCAAAACTGCCTCTCCTCTTCACCCCACAGTGACCCTTGTTATAGGTCCAGAGGAAAACAAAAAATCTTCAGGATCTCTGGTCAATCTGGCATGGAGAAAAATTGCTTCCTAACCCCAAATGGTGATTGGCAGTACCCTGGGTATGTTAGAAAGAACCGTAAAAACTGAGCTGTTACCCAAAGTGGTGGGAGTCTCTCCCTTTTAGAGTGAGGAATTAGCAAGAGCAGACTCTTGGATTAGCAAAAAGGTCTGACAAACTATACTGAATTCAGCTTTTGCAAGAAACTCCCAGGAGAGTGAATAAAGTTGAACAGTTTTATTAAGGGATAGTGGGAGCACACAAGCACACAGTAATCAAAGCAGCAGAACACATGCACAGTTTTAAGATATAGGCAGTTGTGAGGGGATAGAGTGGGAATAGATGAGGGAACTGGGTAGTAAGGGTTAGAGTTACCTGATCTTGGAGTGGAATGGTCCGATGAACAGGACTGAATGACACTTACTTAGCTCTGGAAGAATAATGTGTTGTAGATCACTATCACAGACAGAGAGGTGTCCAGAGATATTGAACACTGGCTACTGGGTGAGGGGGCTTCTTATGGGGAAAAATGACTCTTGGGGTTATGCAGAGTAACGCTTAATCTCCTAGGACAAAGAACAGTCCTACCTTTCCAGGGAAATAGAAGAGACAGGCATCAACCTTTATGGTTGGGTTATTGATCTAATAGGTTGAGGCATCAGCTTGAGGTTCCAAGCTCAGGAGTACCTGCAAAGCACAAGGTGAAATTACAGGTAAGGAACAATGACAATTCAAATGAGATAGTCATTAAAGATATTAGTCTTGGGCTGTTTCTGCACAGGCAGAATACAGCGTCCCTGGGGAGGGGTTCGCATGGCCGCCGCCGCTGCATCGCAACCCCCGAGCGGCGCAAAGCCACTGTTTGCAAACATCGCTCCCTGAGTGAGGTATTTCGGAAACAGCAGCTTCCAACTGCTGCCGTGCGAACAGCAGTGGCTGGAAGACGCCATTCCCCCCCCCCTTTCCCGAATGCCTACCTCGTCTCCTGGCTTCTGGCTTGTTGCAGAGGCCAGGGGACATGCCCCCCTGGCCTGCGACTCCAGAGCCGCCACTCCAGGGTGCGGGGGCTTGTCCCCTGGCTTCTGGGATGAGCTGGAAGCCAGGAGACAAGATAGGCGCTGCTGCCTGCCGCCCTCCCGGGACTGTCCATGCAAACGTTGCGGTACAGAAAGGGCCAGAGGAAGAAACATTGGGTTAGGATAACACTGGGCAGGAAAGGATATTAACACATCCATTGTCACAGAGGTCTATAGTCCAGGGCTGGAGATAGAAATGTTGTCAAGGGCAGGGGTATTGTGTTCACTTAACCTTTTTAGGAAGGGTGTCAAAAGGCATTATGCAAGGTTGATTTGGAGGGAGCATACTTGCTGTATGTTTTTGTGGGTACACTGAACCAATACAGAGAATGGGCTCCCCATTCTGGCACTGCATTGCTAGGCACCTCAAGGGTTGGCAGAAATGGGTAAAGCTGTCTTTAAAACATGGTTCCCTCAGCCTACAATTGGTTGGTCTGACAACAGAGCACTGCATCATTCCTTCTTACCCTCTCTCTCATAATCTATTCAAAAAATCACAGTGCTGTCAGAATGCCAGCTAGCTTCTGCCTAAGAAGGGAGCCCACCACATCCTGAAGAAGCTTGTTCTACTGAGAATTCACTGTGCAGCTGAAGCAGAAGTGCCTCCTGCCTGGCCGTTCTCTTGGTGCTGGTTGCAGACTGGTGTTTTTGAAAAGACTTGCTCATTTAGCAAGTCATGGTTTGGGGAAAACAGAACGTTGCAGCTTCGCTTCAGCAGTCGTAGCTGTGTGAAGTCCTCCCCCACAACAGTGTTTTTACCATCTTCAGACCGCTGATTTTGACATGTGTGGAATCCGCCTTGGTGAGCAGGGAGAATAGTATCTCTCACTGATTTCCCTGTGAATCTGACCATCTTGTGATAATAACTTCCTCTCCTTTGCTGTCTTGGAATTTACTTGAAAAACATCCATTTCTTATTCAAAATGCTCTTCTTTCCTTTCCAGTATCCCAGCAAAGAGGTGGATAATTTTCTTATACATATTCTCACCTTCTGTTATCTCCAAACCTCTGATTCTTAGAAATTTTTCTTTCAGTTTTATTTTAATCGTCAGCCTCTCCTGTTCTTCCTTCTAATTCTCCTCCTCCAAAACTTCAATGTGTTCTTCCAACTGACATAATTGGTCATTAACTGTTTTAAAGTCCTCCACAATCTGCTTGATACTTCTCACCATGTCAGTAATCTTTGATGTTTCCCCTTTTATGTTTGCCAAATCTTCCTTGATCTTTCCAACCTTTCTGTTTGAATCATTTATTGTCTCAGTCATTTGAGTTATTTTTAATATTAATTCCTGTATATTTTGTCTGTCTGGGGTTGACATTGTAATTGATGCTTGTGCCTACGTTTGGTTTGGGTTATTTTGTTTCTGTGGTGTCATTCTCCCAAATGCAGTTTTCCCAGTCTGCTGTTTTAATGCAAATGATTGTAAATTCACAGTCTCTAAAAAAAACCTTTCCCAGATTTTAATGTTACTTTAGTAGTATAAAATGCCCTTCTGAACTCCATCTCAGTAACTTAGGGTGGAGTTTCCTTTCTGGTAAGCAAGGAGATTCTTCAACACTGCCAGTCACAGCTTATTTGCCTTAAGTAAAGCTTCAAAATACAAATTAAGTACAGTTTCTAAAAACTAAAGAAATAAGCAGTGTTGGGGACCTTCTCCCCTAAGTGAGGTCTTAACAGAGGGATTATGAAATGAACCCTCTTGCCCCTGGCTTGCATACCAAGAGAGATAGAGACAACTTTGTTTACCTCCCCTTCCCCATTGCTTTACCACTCTTCTGGACTATGAGGGAAACCTTTGTTACACTTCTTTCTGCTAAAGTATATTTATAAATATACTTTTTGCAAGTATCAAAGTATCAAATAACTTACAAATTCTTCCTTCTGTAGTTTTGTTAAATGTATGTAGTCTAGTCAGATATCTAATCATGTTCTGACTCAAAAGAAGCTGGTTTTTTTTACTACATTTCTCCTTGTTATAAAGCATTTCTCCCCCTATAAAAACTTTCAAGTGCTAAGTATTGCATTATTGACCCACTCAACTGAAATGCATTTTGTTTAATGTGTTGTTTGTCTAATACAATCTCAACTTAAAGTGTGTGTGTGTTTGTGTGTGTGTATATATGTGTATGATATCTTTGTGTGTGTTTGTATGTGTGTGTCTCTCTTTCAATTATCCTCCCCTCAGAAAAGCTCCATATTGGGAGTACCATATTGTTTTCCACACATTAGTAAGCTGTAGGTTCTAATTGAACAAATGTCCTACTTTATGTAAATAAACTATTTTTTTACAAAGAAGAAAATGACTCAGGACAACTTCTTATGAACATATTTGAAGTAATGCTGGAACTGGGAAATCTCACCAAATCAAAAAAGTTTTATTCCATTGTACATCAAGCTCCTCGAACTGAAGTCCAGCTTGTAATGGGCTTTGCTCTTACTTTCAGCCCTTGCTCCTTGTCAGTACCCATACCCATTTGTCAGCAGGGGGAGAAAAAGGAAAAGAAAAAATCTCTCATGGGTTTGATTCAACACTAGACTCAAGGCAATAGAGGACAAGAGGAAACAAGGTATTTTGTTCACATGAGCACACACCAAGCTGAATCAGACCATTGGTTACCATTGGTTACCACTGTCTACTCTAGTTGACAGAACCTCTGCAGGGGCTCAATCTGAAGTGCTTTACACAGTGAAAGTCCTCTTACCTGGAGATGCTGGGGAATGACCCAGGAAACCTCTGCATACAAAGCAATCGCTCTAGCATTAAATCACAGTCCTAACCTTACCCCACTCCTGCAAATTGTGCATGCATGTGTACTCTGTTTTGAGCTTTAGAACATTTCACAACACCCTAATACAGTCCCAGTTTCCCTACTTCCAAGTCCATTTTCTAGCAGCAGCTGCCACCACAGGAGAAAGCAGGAGAACTCGTTCACTCATTCACTTTTCAGGTACCTCCCCATATTGTTACATCTGAGGTTTAAGAAGCTCTGAGAAAAGCTGTCTCTGGAATGTTTGACACTAAGATATGGATTATTATTGGTGCCTCAGATGCAATTTAAAGACTTGTCAGGGAGAGTGTGCATGGGAAAAAAAAGACAGGAAAGTAGGCAACAGGGAACAAATACATTTCTTCTCACTCACCTGCTTGCTGTTGCCACTGTGAACTCAGCCAAAAATGCTGTGCTAATTTCCTATTCAACTTTCCCCTGTATTCAACTACCCCCATATACATGAGTAGCACCTTACTAATGATTGAGAGTGGTAGACTCTACTCTGAGGAACTGGGTTCGAGTCCATTATCTTCCACATGAGCAGCGGGCTCTGATCTGGTGATCCAAGTTTGCTTTTCCTGCTCCTCTACGAGAAGCTTGCTGGGTGATCTTGGCCTAGTTACAGTTCTCTCAGAACTCTCTCAGCCCCACGTACATCACGAGGTGTCTGTTGTGGGGAAGTGAAGGGGAGGAGTTAGTAAGTCATTTTGAGAATCTTTTCAGTAGTGAAAAGTGACTTGCTGCCTTTGCAACAAGCTGCTCTTCCTCTACAACTTGACTGAAGATGATTTTAACTGGTTTTACCCTTCCCCCTGCAACATATATGTTGTTCCTGTACTCAGTGGCAGAATCCCAACCCTTTTCAAACCACGACACATCCACTTGAGAGTCATTCAGGTAGTGTAGGCCATAAAAAAACATTTGCTTGAAATCTTGACTGTTACTAGATGTAGGAGGTACTACTTGGTTATCATCACAGAGGAAAAGATTAATTCAAAAATAAAATAAATGGATCAATGATCTGACACAGTATAAGGCTGCTTCATATGTAAGTTTCTCATGGCTGCCTACCAAATTAGCTCCTAGAGCAAAACTAGTGACCTCCTAAGTACACACATTTTCTATTTAATTGCTAGAGCTTTTTGGGAAAGAAATGTGTAAGAGGGAATATTTTCTTCTCAAACTCAAACTTTTCTATTAATTTTAGCAGCATACGGTTTTGCTGAAATCCTTATCCCCCAAATGAATTTTCTTTCTTATGCAGTATTAATATCACAGAAGCACTTCCATTTTAACAATAGGGGAAATTAAAAAAGGCAGTGTGGTTCCTAAGAAAGATGCAGATTTTCAAATAAGGCTTTCAGGCTGTGTCTTCATCCCCCTTTTTGCCTCTGGCTATATGTTTACATCAGATTATCTCATTTAAATAGCAACAGTTTATTAAGGGGGAAAAGGAGAAAGAAGAATAGAGTCCATTCTTTTGCCTTACAATGTCATTATCCATACATTCATTATTTATTCCTTTCAGCATAAGCAAAAAGATTTGTCGAGATGCATAAAAAATAAAGGCACTAGGAAAATGAGAAGAGTCAAAAACATTAATTCCATGATATGATGTGTGCATTTCTCAAGGGGAACAAATAGTCTTGCTAATTGAACTAAAATATTTAGGAAGACCTTACACCTGATTTCTGCCTTGATATTTAACTTTTTTGGTAATGGAATTATTTTCCAGGAACAGGGAAAAACACTTTTTTCTCTGTAACACTGTACTTCATTCCACTTCTAAATTAGACTGAAACAGCTTAGTTTGATGGTTTGATAGAATTATATGATTTTGTCTTTCAAGGAAACTCTTTCTTTGGCATGTGACTTCTGGTTAAGCAAAAATTGCTTAGCTGAGTTTGCCTCCATGGCTTTAAAAGATTTAGAAGCCAGATACCTGGAAGAGACCAGCTATTTAGAAGTAGCGCACCAACTCAGTAACTGGAGCTAAAACTGCATTGGAGCATCAGCACAAAAACACTAGTTAGGCCTAATGCTGATGTATTACAGTTTCCACTGCTTATACTTTTCTCTCTGGCATTTTTCCCACGAACAAAATATCCTGGGATAAGGAGATGAAACATCCCGGTTTGGGCATGGCTTCTGCATGGCTTCTGGGCCTAACTTGGGGCCGCCCCACAAGATTTCACTTACCCTACAGCTTTAAAAAAATGATTAAATTGGCAGTTCTTTTGAAAAAGTCTGCACTGCTCCCGCTCCCATGCAAACACCATGGGAAATGGGCCAGTTTATTTTTTCGGCTTCGCTGCCTGCTCTCCCCGCCCCTTAGCTGCAGCCAATCAGAATGTCAGAAAAACAGAATCTATGTGAATGTACGTAAACAACATAAACTACATAAACAACATAAACATAAACGTTCATGTGGAAAATGAAAATAAACCAGGGGCTCGTGTATAATTCACTGGAGGTCTTCCTCCTGGCTTGAATGCACTGACGGGCAGCCACACGAAGGAGAAACTGGGATAAAAACACCCTGGGATATATGCAGAGGTGGGATCCAGCAGGTTCTCGCAGGTTCTCGAGAGTAGGTTACTAATTATTTGTGCGTGCCAAGAGGGGGTTACTAATTGGTGATTTTGCCATCTGATTTTTGTCTTAGTTACGGCCCTCCTCTCAGCAGTAGCGCACAGAACTTGAAGCAGTCTAGCAGGAGGTACACCGGCGTGTGTGGCAGCCTGCACCTGTGTGCATTCGTTTCCCACCCAAGAACTGGCGCAGTGGCTGTGTCCTTGCCACAGCCCCGCCCAGGAATGCCCCGCCCCAGAATGCCCAGCCACATCCCCGTTGTGCCCCACCCAGTCCTGTTGGCACTACACCACAGTTTGAATCCCACCGCCATGGGAACCTGTTACTAAATTTTTTGGATCCCACCACTGGATATATGATCCTGGGTCTATCCCAGGATATTTTGTTGGTGGGGAAAATGCCTCTGATGCAAAGTGAGTTGCATATATAAAGGAAGTTCCTAAAGAAGCAAGATGTCAGATGAAGAAGCATCAGTCAGTGCCTGTAAACCAGTGATAACTGTTTCAGCAAATGTGAGTGCAGAACAAATCCAAAACAATATCCCCTGGCAAGCAGTCCCATTCTACCTGCTCTCCAAAACAAGATGATTCCACACAAAAAAGCAGACATGATGCTGAAGAAGTAACATTTACAGAGTGGATAACAGCATTGTCTACCTATACTGCATTCCAACAAGAGACTTCCCAACCAGGGTCGAATCCCCACTTGAAATTTGCGCACAGATCCAAACCTGTTTGTGGTGAAACCGTGTCCTCTTCATTGGAGTTTCTCCCTCCCCACCGCAGAGAGCACACAGCAGACACACCCGGTTGCAGAACTCTTAGCAATCCCCACTACCAGGCGAGCTCACTTCGCTGGTCTCCCCTGATTGACTGGCGTGCCTTGATGGGGCGGGACCTTTTCCCACTGCGGAAACATACATTGTAGCAGCGTGATCAAAAAACCAGCATGTAAAAGTTTAACGTTTAACTGTTTAACTGTGCAAACAGTTAATCGTTACCTGTGTAAACCATTAACAATTCAAATTTACATATTTGACTGTTTAACGTTTGCATCCCCTTCTGCTGGCCGATCGCAAAAGCGGAAATGAAACCAAGGAAAGGCTGTGCACGCATCTCAGTGCTGATTGGTTGCCCAAATTCCGCGTCACACTCCAGGGTGGGAAATGAGTCAGGGTTTCAACCCTCATCCCTCCCCTCGGATCAGCTCTGAACCGTGTTAATGGGATCTATGCCACTTGCAACCAGGTCCTGCCGGAACACGGATTAACGGGTAGAACGAGCGCCAGAAACGGAATCTGTCACGCAAGCAATGGGGAGGTCGTCCCTCAAACCTGGTTAGTTTGTGTTCTGAAACCTGGCTAATACGGTAGTGGGGATTCAACCCAGAAGTGGGAGAAAATGGAGCTAAACCAACAGAAAGAGGGACTGTAGTACCTGCAAGGAGGTCAGAAAGAAGCACAAAGGGAGTGGTACCAAAGAGACACACCTACCACCAAATGTGCAAAGCCACAATGAATCCAAAAGCTGGGATGAAATGATGAAGTTGCCTTTCCCATGAAAAAGAAAAATGGGTGATGACAGTAAAAGAAGCGTTAGACCCTTTGCACAAGAAAATGATAGTGGACATACTGACAAAACTGCTTACCAAGATGAAATTTGAGAATCTCTGTCAGAAATTGTGTTTAGTTGACTTCAGAAGCTGACACTTGAGAAGGGGGTTAGAATTTTACAAGTGCCTGCTTCATTCAGTCAAGCAAGGGTTAACTGCTGAAGTCACATGCCTGGAATCACATGTGCTTCTGGAAAGATCTCTCCCTTCTTCCAGCAAAAGAGGAGAAACAAACACCAGGCACAGATAGACTGCACAGATCATCCAGACTGATCACTTTTATAGACAGAGCTTGCTGTTCTTATATTTATTGTAACTTCATTTTCTATCCAGTACAGTTCTACAAAACAACTCACTTGCAACTCTGCCACATTATTTACTCTAATAATTCATTGCAATGCAGCACATACACATTCTAGTTTTCCAGTAATGCAATACCAGAAGGAAAAGCCACACAACAGCCAGTTGGTTCTGTTCTCAAAAGCCTTCAACAACATAGTGAAAGAATGTGTGTTAACTGTTGAAAGTCTGACAGTGCCCATGATGAGTCCTTCTGAATTCAGTTAAGGATGTAACTCTGCTTAATATTAGATTGTGGGTTGCCCATTAAGTCAACATAATAGTAGAGTAAGAATTATGCTCTTTACCTACTTCAGTTAGTTTAGTCAGTTGAAAGCCATTTTCAGTTCAGCCTCAAATGCAGTGTGAAAGATACAACCCAGTTTAGCTTTAGTTTTTATCTTAAACTATTCTACCAGCCTGCACTTTGCATTATCTTCGGTTCCATTATTTACAGAACATGCAGCTGCTGAGTCATGAATCATATGATTAATTTAAGGCTCTCTTGTGATTGCTATAATTAGCATAATTGCATCATGAAAATATGACTAAGATAAAAACAACTTTTCAAATATACCAAGTTCAACACATTAGTTAGATGCACAAGTCAGACAAATTCCTGCACCTAGGCTCCACAAAAAGGAAAACTTTATTTACATTTATATCCTGCCCTACCCCAGCCAGACATTGGGGTGAAGTATCATACAAACGATTTTGCAAGGAGAAAATGTTACTACAGTGCCCCTTCCTTGGAGTTATTTACATAAAACTGGAGCAGCACATGCTTAGAATACTCTGTGTGCGGCTCCAAAATTATGTAAATAACCCTCTGCAGGGCCATTTCAATGTCTGAAAATTGCCTGGGGACAGGCAGGATCCCCCCTACCCTCGCCAAGCATCAGTTCAAGCCAAAAAAGGTTCCCTCTAATCTTTAAAATGAATTTCCTGCAGCTGATATATGGCTGCAACAAAAACAAATTGGGTTTGTGCAATCCAGTCATTGAGCAAACAGGATAATGTATCATATATTTTGGCCTAGTGTAACTCTACGAAGGACTGCAGTGTGAAAAACCTTCTCCCAAAGCTGATAGGTCACATGCTCAACTTCCTTGTATTTGTGCAGAACCCAAGAAGGTAATAATTGCCTCGCGGAATTACATGTGGTGTAGTATAGACCAGATTCAACCATATTACAAAGTCTTATGAATTCCATTCATTCCATAGATTGATTCTTCTTGGCCAAATTACATTATGCACATTCTTTATTCTCAGTATTATTCTTCAGAATCAAAGGAGTGTAGCGCTTAGAGGATTGTACTTTGGAGGCCTACATTGAAATCCCTACTCAATCAGAAAGTCTATTCCCTTGGAAATGGTACATTAGATTCTAAGTATTGTAGCTAGAAGCCAATAATCTATCCCCTATGTATTAAGCTTTTATAGGACTTTTATGATAGTGTCCTTGAAACACTGTATTCTTGTTCCTTATTTTGTAAAGTGCAAAGTTCATTCTTATGCGTATTTTTTAAAAAATCCTCTCTATCAATTGTAGTGGATAACCCTAAGTTTCTGTATTCAGAATGTGAGAATAATGTTTTGTTACCATATGCAAATTATGCATAACCATCCGTCCGCGAGTCAGACTACAGCTGGGATTAAAATGTCACCGTGTGTAATATATAGCATATTAGAACAGAAAAGCAGATTATGATGTGCCACACTGAGATAATGGGAGGGCATAAGAGGCGCAAATGCCACATGTTCATGAATTTGTGAATGTCAGGAAAATATTTATTGAGACATAGACCAATAGTTACAAACTGGTCATGCCAGAGCTCCAGAAAAGGATGAACCATTAAGAATGCTGGTGCTCAATCTAATGGGAGAAAGATGTTGTCTGGTCTCTGGATATGGCAATTAATACACGTGAACAGAAGTCACCAGCCAGATACATTAAACGCAGACCCCGTTTTCTAATGAGAAAGGGTGAATATGACTGTCATGAATTAAAATAAATATCCAGTTGGTTATAGTTTGTCATGAACATTTTCACAGTTTCCCACCATCTGCTGAATGATTATTCCTCATTACAGGATATAGCTCTTTCTGGAAACCTATGAACTGAGCATGTGGGATATAAATATTTTAAACAAATCAATCCCAATGTAATAGTTTTCACTTCTAACAACGACCCACAGGAGAAGCTGAGGCTATGGCAGGGATGGCTCAAATCAACCTGGGAATGGTGGCTTTTATACAACTGGCTTAGCTCACAGTTCCATTAATGAAAGTCAGCAGAGGCTGACTAAAATCTGTAGCTGCTCTAATTGCAACTGACATCTTAATGACAAGGGGTTTAGCCAAGTCGTCTGTGTGGTAGAGCACTGAATGAGCA